>NW_026522047.1:43380000-43985005 GCF_021234435.1 Artibeus jamaicensis | reverse complement strand
TCAGCCACCCAGATCTGACTGCCCGCATCCCCTCCAGAGGGACACTGGCGTGGCACCCGAACCCCTCACGCTGTCTCTGACGCCGTGCAGTGTAGCACTGCCCACGCTCCTGTCTCTGCTCTTCCCCCTCCCAGTCCCACGTCTGCCATCTGCTCCCACACGCCCGCCTTCAGAGTCTCGTGCACCAAGACTCCGCCGTGTTTGCGTGAATCCTTCGTTGAATTCGGCTGTCCCACTCGTAACTTCGGAGGGAGACGCCTGGAGGTCCTCGCACAGCCCATGCTGCGGTGCCTGCTTCTCAGTGCACCTGACCACGACCAAACATATCTTTTTTACTATTGACTTCTAATTGTATTACATTTTGGTCAGATTCCATGCGTTGCTTGATATGTATTTTTTGGTATTAAGATTTTCTATATGGCCTAATTTTTATAGTTGTTCTATATGTCCTTGAAAAACATGTGGATTCTCTAATAATTTAGTGTAGTGCTCATATCAAACTGGTTAATTGTATTATTCAAATTTTCAATACCCTTACCAAAATTCTGATATAGCAAGCACTAAAAAAATTATAAAATTTTCTAAGATGTGGTTTGTAATTTTTCTTTCCTTCCATTAGTTTTTCTTTTTATAAAGTAAGCCTATGTAAAAATGCATATGAGTAGCTCTTTATTCCCTTTCAAATGAGTTTTTCCATTTGGAAAAATGACTTTGAAAGTCATTTACACAATGACTTTCCTTTTGCTTTTTAGTAATGCCTTTTGCCTTAAGTATGTTTTACCCGACATCAGTAAGTTATCAAACTTCCCTTCAGTTAGTATTTTTTGTTATATCTTTACCATTCTTTTATGTCCAGCCTTTTTATGCCAGTACAGTTTAGCGGCATCCCTTGTACATGGGAAGTATCAGGGTTTCATTTCTGGGTCCGATCTGAGAGTCCTTTTCTTTAGCGACTGGTTAAGGCATTTAGACAATTGCTGTTACTCCTGTGGTCTGTGGTTTCCACCTCCTTTCCTGAAAATGGTTTGGTTATAAATCTCTTTATTTCTGCTGTGCCCCTATTATAATTTAGAAGTGATATGTTTTGTACTTGTTAGTTTTAGTGGTTACACCTAAACTTTAATTATGTATGCTTTATATAGCAAGTGCAAAATACTCAGTATTTCCATTCTCCTGCAACTCAGTACAAGAATCTTACAGCTTTTATTCTAATTTCTCTTCTTGTCTTAATATTATTTCTGCCTCATTTTTCATCTACCTTGTTTACATGCACATTCTCATTACAATAATGAACTATTTTGAAACTCAATGTTTTCATATTTTTCTACATACACAAGGAGGGACCCTTAAAAAAAACAGAATTGTCTTCTGTAGAGCAGGCCCCTTGTAGTACAGGCTTCCTCTGCTAGGTGAGTGTTCTAGGAATCCATCTGTATCCGTGTACGAGCTGGTGTTGTTATGAGAGGCTGTGTTTGGCTTCAGTGAGTTTCAACACATTTGCCCATTTCATGATGGGTGATTTATGAGTGCACCTGCCCACACAGTGCTGAGTGTTCAGCAGTTTTTGACCAAAAAAACCCCAGTATGACCCTTGTGCCCCACCCTTCCTATTCACCCCATCTCGCCCTGAGCAACTGCTTTTGTTTCTCAGATTGAAAAAAAGTCCTCAAAGGGAAACCTTTTGCTGATGTGGAAGTGGTAAAACAAAAAAACAGCAAAAGCACTAAAAGTCATCAAAATTGACGAATTCAAAAACTATTTTGAGCAGTGGAAAAAACATCTCGATGGGTGTATTGCATCAAATGGAGAGCATGTTGAAGGTGACTGAAGTTTAAACATGTGAGAATAAGTTCACAATTTTTTATAAATAAATTTTGGGTGTTTAGCGGTTTCCCTTTTGTATACTGATTTCTTGACTGACTATTGCTACTTGGACATCTCTTCTTTCTGGATTTCATTGATTTTACCCTGAAGTTAGTCTTTAGTAGTTTTTTTTTTTTTCCCCAGCAAGGATTCACACATGACATACTGTCTAGTCTTTGTCTGGAACAGGGATGTTCAGAGACGGACTTTGGAAGGAAGCCTCGGCATGTGGTTTGCTTTCAACGCTCCATCCGTAGTCTAAGAGGTGACAAGTGTATAAGCTGATATCGTAATTAACCCCAATGGGCAGTTGGGTGTGATCTTGCCTAATCTTTTGAAATCATCTCTGTATCACCCACATAACTTCCCCTTTTCAATACCTCCAGAGGAATCATGCCCATGGACCCGAGGAACCACACCAGCACATCTGAATTCATCCTGCTCGGACTTTCAGAAAAACCAGAGGTGGACACACTGCTCTTTGCTCTGTTCTTTTGCATGTATGTGGTCACGGTGGTGGGGAACCTGCTCATCATCCTGGCCATCAGCTCGGACTCCCACCTCCACACGCCCATGTACTTTTTCTTAGCCAACCTGTCCTTGGTTGATTTTGGCCTGGTCACCAACACTGTCCCCAAAATGCTGGTGAACATTCAAACTAAGAACAAGTCCATCTCCTATCCTTGCTGCCTGACCCAAATGTACTTTTTCCACTTTTTTGGCATTGTTGACACTGTCTTAATTGCTGTGATGGCTTATGACAGGTTCGTGGCTATCTGTCACCCCTTACACTATTCCACCATCATGAGCCCACGCGTCTGTGGCCTGCTGGTCGGTGTCCCCTGGGTGTTTTCCTGCTTCATCTCCCTCACACACATCCTCCTGATGGCACGCCTGGTTTTCTGTGGCAACAAGGTTCCTCACTACTTCTGCGACCTCACTCCCCTTCTTAGACTTTCCTGCACCGACACTTTGGTGAACAGGATCTTCGTGCTCATCGTGGCCGGGATGGTGATAGCCACACCTTTCATCTGCATCCTGGCCTCCTATGCTCGCATCATCGTGGCCATCATGCAGGTCCCCTCTGCAGGTGGCAGGAAGAAAGCCTTTTCCACCTGCAGCTCCCACCTCTCTGTGGTCGCCCTCTTCTATGGGACCACCATTGGGGTCTATTTGTGCCCTTCATCTGTCCGCACGGCTGTGAAGGAGAAAGCCTCTGCTGTAATGTACACTGCGGTCACCCCCATGCTGAACCCCTTTATCTACAGCCTGAGGAACAAAGACCTCAAGGGGGCCCTGAGGAAGCTCATCTACAGAAAAATCACTCCATCTTCCTAGCCATCAGGACACCTGGGAGTTCCTGGGGAGTAAGACACAGACATCCGTGTTTGGGGGCCAAAATCTGGAATTGCATGGGTTGGAAGAGTAACCACTTTGAGTTCTGAATGGCAGAAGTTTAAAAGAAAACCTTAAGATGACCCTGTCACTATTTCCTCAGTTACTGAGACCACTAAAAGTCCTTTTGTGTGTGTCTTAGGCCATATTCCCAGAAGAATCAGTCTAGTTCTACCGGATGGGGTTTTCCACGGCTCAGCCTCCATTGAGCCCTCAGCAAATACTTATGGAGTACCTACTATGAACTTCATGTAGGCGCTGGCCGTGGTGTGGTGAGTGGGAGAGACACAGTGCCTGCAGTTTGGAAGATTCCTGTAATGGAGTGTGGAAATAGACCCCAGGCGTGTAATGAAACAGAACAGAATGGAGTATGTACACGTGGGGAGGGTAGAATACAGCAGGGGCGTTCGACAGACTCTGGAGTGCAGGGTCTTCTCCTGAAGGATCCGATGGTCCTTTAAAATTGTGGAGGCCAATATGAGGAGTAAGAGTGTCTGAGATAGAGAAAACAGTGTGTGAAATGTGAGAGAGCAAGAGAAAGAGAAAGAAGAATCCATCTGTGGTGTGGAAAATCCCATTCTGGTGAATGGCTTGGGAAATGCCACACCGAGAAGAGTTTTAGGATAAACCCAAGAGTTTGGTCTTGCTCATAAGAAGCAAGCAATTAACTTGATGCCCAGAGGCCAAAGTCAAGGAGGATGTGAGCGAGAAGCATGCCCCCCCTGCCCTCACCCCTACCCTACCGTCGGGTGGGGGTGAGATGGGCTGTGCCAGGGGGGCGTTGTGGGAGGCGCAGGGACAAGGAGATTCAGACCACGCTCTAGGAACGTCAGGAGCCACCACCTGACCCGCGTGTCTTCAGAGCCAGAGGATAGATATCGAGGGTGATACAATCCATGGAACCATGACTTTAAATCAGAAGGAAGTCGAGGCCTAGGTCTCAGTCACCACAGGTCTGTGGGATGCATTCGAGGAGTGACACTGCTTGTGGCAGAAATGAGAGCTATTCCTTGTGAGCATGTCTTGTGTCACACACCACAGTATGTTTCTTGGCAGTCTCATTCATCTCCCCATTCTGAAGTCCCCATAAAGGCAGTAAATTTATTTATGTCTGTTGTGAAGTAATCCTCATACTCACATGGATACTTACAACTCAAATGGATTATGCGGTGGCTTTAAATGGGACCAGACGTTTCCAAGTGGTGCTGTGGAGGGGACATCCTCTTAAGCAGGGAGATTTTGGATAATCGCGCATTTAATTTGCTTACATTATTTTCTTTCCGAGGAGGGTTACATTAGACTTTCTCTGTGGGCCAAACAGACCTCTAGACCTGGCCCTGTTGTAGGTTGAAAAAAATAAAGCTTTCTGGTGGGCATTCTGATGAATGAAACCCAGAAGTTAAGAATATTGGGATTTGCCATGGGGAACCCATCCCATGATTCTGGTGAAAAAAAATTTTTTAATAACCAAAAATCAAGTAACTGCTGAACCACAACTCTCTGTCCTGGGAAGTTCCCCCCATTCCCCTCCCTCATGCCTGAAAGTAATTAGTGTGCTGATGAACAAGGGTGGAAGACCCAGAGGCTTGGGAAATTATTAGCACTTGGCAGATCAGAGAATTTTGTGAAAACCTTTCTCTCTGTATCCAGCTTGAGCTGAAGCCCTTATTTAGCTCCCTTTCTCCTCTATGTAATGAGAGATGCCCAGCACCAATAAAACTCTCCAAATTCTGTTGGCCAGACTCTCTCTCTCGTTTTGTGTTAAGAAGTTAAACTCCAGGAGAAGTTTTTCCTGGTAGCCTTTACAATATCAACTTCCAATATTTGTTGGCATCAATTCAATCATTCATTCATTCATTCATTCATAAAATATTTACCAATTATCTATTCAAGTACAGCTATTGTTCTAAGCACTGGCAATAGAGCACTAAGCAAAAGAAAAATAATCCTTTTCTGTGACTACAAAGTTTTAGTACAAGAAAGTATGTTTTGGGGGGTGGGGCGGAATGTTCTCTATCCAGATATCAGAGCAACGGTATTTCGCTTTGAAAGTGCAAAAAAAAAATTAAATAACGCTCTATGTCTTCAGGTCCCACAAAATTACACGTAGGATAAAATTCCAAGCATTGCACACCAGAAAAAGGGTAGTTTCACTGATGTTAGCTAAACAATAAAATTAAACAACAGAACATAAAACAACCCCCAGCCCAGCAGGAAAAGCAACAATAAATAAACAAAAAATCAATGTGCCAGATAATAACCAATGGTGAGAAGGACTTCAAAGCATGATGAAGGGCGACGGGGAGAGACAGATGGGAGGCGTTTTAATCTGGGGGTTTCTGGGGGCTCTCGGTCTCTGTGAAGGTGGCTTCCGAGCGGAGACCCGAGTTGCGCTGAGAAGAGTGTTCCTGTGCAGGAGGCGGAGCAGTGTGGACAAGAAAGGGGCAGCCAAGCAGTCAGGACCGGTGCTTAGCAAGTGTTAAAGAGTTGTCCATGTTTTTAAAACATATTTAGATTTGTGCCGTTCACAATCTTGGAACAAAGCCTTGCAAGCATTAAACTCAACATGTAACTTGGGTTAAAACAACCAGCAGTACAGCCAAGGAAACCATCAACCAAACGAAGAAGCAACCAACAAAATAGGACAAGATATTTCAAACAATACCTCTGATAAAATGCTCCTATGGAAAATATATGAAGAACTCACACAACTTCACACCAGAAAAACAAACAACCAATTAGAAAGTGGGCAGAAGACCTGAATAGACACTTCTCCAAAGAGGACATACAGACGGCCAACAGACATATGAAAGGATGTTCAGTGTCACTAATCGTCAGAGAAATGTATATTAAAATCACAATGAGATATCACCTCACAGCTGTGAGGATGGCCATCACCAATAAATTAACAAATGGCAAGTGTTGGCGAGGATGTGGAGAAAAGGGACCCCTGTGCATGTTGGCGGACATGCAGACTGGAGTAACCATTGTGGAACCCAGTGTGGAGTTTCCTCAAAAAAATTAAAAATAAAACTATCTTATGACCCAGCGATTCCACTTCTGGGTATATATACGAAGAAACCCAAAACACTAATACATGCACCTCCATGTTCATTGCAGTGTTACTTCCAACAGCCAAGATTGGGAAGCAAACCTAGTGCCCATCAGTAGATGACTGGATGAAAAAGCCACGGTACATTTACACAATGAGATACTTTCCACCCACAAAGAAGAATGGAATCTTACGTTTTGTGACGGCGTGGATGGACCTAGAGGGTATTATGCTAAGTGAAATAAGTCAGAGAAGGACAAACATCATGTGGTTTCACTGACATGTGGAATCTAAAGGACAAAATAAACAAACAAAATAGATACAGAAAGCAGACTGACAGTTGACAGAGGGGAGGGGTGTCCAGGGGATGGGTGAAGGGATTAGGAAGTACAAATTGGTAGCTACAGAATAGTTACAGGGGTATCAAGTACATCATAGGGAATATAGTCAATAATATTGTAACAGCTATGGATGGGGCCTGGTGGGTACTTGAAACATCAGGGCTAACATTTTATAAAGTATATGAGTGTCTAACCACAATGCTATGCACCTGAAACTAATATAGGATAATATTGAATAAAAACTGTAAATGAAAAAAATTAAGTTACCATATTACCAATAATCCTTCTGGGTACCTACCTACAATTTTTAATAACATTTATTCCTAAAACATATACACCCCATGTTCACAATAGCTGAGACATGGAACAGTCTAAGCCCCCTCTGACGCGTGACTGGATGAAGAGAATGTGGGACATACATACACTGAAGTACGAATCAGCCATGAAAGATGCGACAGGCTGCCCTTTGTGACGGTAGGGATGAATCCTGAGAGTATCGTGCTCAGCAAACTAACTCAGGCAGAAAGGACAAGAACTGTATGATTTCACTCATATGTGGGATATAAAACAGAAAATAACAAATGAGCACACAAAACAAATGGACTCACGGGCACTGGCAGCAGGCCGGTGGTCACCGAGGGGAACAGCGTGGTGGGGGTCACCGAGGGGAACAGCGTGGTGGGGGGATGAAGAGGGTGAAGGGGTCAAATATGCGGTGACAAAGGAGACTGGACTTTGGGCGATGGGCACCCAATGCAACATACAAATGTGTCATAAAACTGTACACCTGAAACTTAGATAATGTTATTGACCAGTGTTACCCCAATAACTTTAATTTTAAAACCGTGGGGTGTCTGTAGGTTAGGAAACTGGAGTGACTTAGCTGGGTGGCTGGCTCAGGGTCCTTCAGGAGGTTGCAATCAAGAGGTCAGTGGGGGCTTGACAGGGAGGACCTGCCTCCAGCCTCATCTGAGCAGTCCTCAGCTCTCTGCTGACCAAAGACAGCAGCTGCTGGATATGAGTCTCTCCACAGGAGTGGGGCCGCTGGGGACAGAGAGACGAGACAGTGAGGGAGAGAGGAAGAGAGGAAGAGAGGAAGAGAGAAACAGGTAGGAAGGGGAAAGGCACGGGGTGGGGAAAAGGGATGCGGGCAGACCGGGGGGCAGGTACAAACAAGACAGAAGTCGCAATCTGTATAACCAACCACACAACCACTTTTCTTGTATCCCATTCGTTGGAAGCAGGTCACATGTCCAGCACACATTAGAGGAGACAACAATACTCAGGGGTAAATACTAGTGGGCAGGGGTCTTTGGGATCTTAGCCGTCTCAGAGGCTTCCAGACATTCTATTGTCCTCTCACCTGTAGTCTTTTCAGGGAGATGGACCCACGGTATCACCGAAGGTTGAGGGCGTTCTCAGAGCTGGACTTGATGCTGGTCTGGACTGCTGAATCCATGCAGTTCTGGAAAGAGACACCCGGGGGCAGCGGAGACACGTGGCCAGGACATCATATGCTCTCAAATGCTTTGAGCAGAAGTTCAGAGGGAGCCTCTTTGTCGAAGGCACAAATGTCCTGCTAACCCTGGTCCCTCACCCCACCCCACCTCAGCACCTTCCCCACAAAGGGGTCACAAAACCACAGCTTCCCAAGGCCTTCCTTAGTTGTGACACATTGGGAAAGTGGTCCTAAGTGTTCCGAATTCCCCATCCATCCCACCCCCAGGATTCACTGAATCTGACTCTTCCGTCCAGCCCCCTAGGACTGAGGGTGTCTGGGTCCAGATGGGGAAGTTGCATAGAGCTGCTGTTGCCTCAGAGATGAGGAGAGGGAGACAGGTGGCAACAGAGAGAGAGGGGGGAAAGCTACAACCATGATTTTAAAACGACTAGAATAAACTTTTAGAGGTTCAAGTTCATAGGCAGCCCTGGGACAAGGGGCAGTACAGCGTCTACTCGCTCTGAGGGTTGAGGACCGAGGCAGCAGTTGGAGAGGAGGGACAAGATGAGGGTGGAGAGACAGTAGGAGGATGTTTAGGACGCTCACCATTCCCTTCGCAGACCCTTGTTCTAATCACTTGACCTGTATTAACCTATTTATGTAATTCTCCCAATAACCCTCTGAGGTACATACTGTCATTATCCTCACTGCCCAGATGGGGAAACTGAGGCACACAGAGGGAAAGCAACCTGTCCACAGCCACGTAGCTGGGTTGGGCAGAGAGGATTTCTGGGTCCTTCCTCTTGGGTGAGATCCCACCTCCTGCTTTTGTCATTCACATGCAAAGGGACCCCGACTGGTTCTAGGCAACACTAGAGACTGCAAGACAGGAGAGAAGGCAGTAGGGTCACTCCTCCTTTGCCGGGAGCTTCTAGTGGCTCCCGGGGACCTTGCATGATTCGGCACCTGCTGCCATCTCCCCCTCAGCTCCCACTGTGCTCCCCTCCAACTCCCCATTCAGCTCCAGTTCCCATCCCTAAAACTTGTCAAACTTATTCCTGCCTCAGGGCCTCTGCTCTTGCTGTTCCCTCTGACTAAAATGTCCCCCCGCAACTCCTCCTGGTTAGCTTTGCCATGTGTCCAGGAAAGTGGTCCCTCACTGATCTCCTTCCAGCCCAGACGTCGAGAATGCACACCTTGCAGGCGGTCCGCCTGGGTTCACACAGTTCCATCACTTCCTTGCTGTGTGACTTTAGGCCATTGTCTGGCTCCTCTGGGCCTGTTTCCTGACCTGTGGAATGAGGTAATGATGGCACCTGCCTCCCGGGTTTGGGTAAGGAATAAAGAAGGTTATTATGTATAAAGTGATAAGAAGAATGTTGCACACCTAGCAGTCACGTGGGCAGCAAATCCTAACGATTATTATTAATCTGTACTTTCCCGTGATCACTTGAAGATATATTTGTGTTTTATTAAAACAGTGAAGCATTGCAAATCATGAGCTGCAATAATTCTCACTATCAAGCGTAAATATGAGTTCATACATGAATTGAATTTACATAATATCTTTAAAATAAAAGCATTATTTTATACTTATTTTATTTTTTGCCTTTATTGGGCTATAATTGAGAAATAAAATTGTAATTGAAAGTATACAAAACTTATTCCTTTAAAATTGTTCCTGGTCTTAACATTAAAGAATGAATCAGCCCTGGCTGGTGTGGCTCAGTGGATTGAGTGCCTGCCTGTGAACCAAAAGGTCGCTGGTTCTATTTCCAGTCAGGGCACATGCCTGGGTTTCAGACCAGGTCCCCAGTGGGGGGTGCACAAGAGGCAACCACACATTGATGGTTTTTTCTCTCTCTCCCTCCCTTCCCTTCTCTCTAAAAATAAATAAATAAATCTTTTTAAAAAAAAGAATGAGTAAAAAAATAAGATGTTCAATCAGTGGTTTCCCAAATTATACTGTTTGCAGATATTTCAGTTTTATTAAAATTTGCAGCTACTGAAAAATTTACATAAAATAATTTATCAGAAATTAATCAAAATTTCACCATCTAAATATATTTTATAGCCATTAATATTATTTGTTAATTTCACAATTATTCCTGAAGATGAATGTAAAATTTAAAAAAATTTTTTATTTTATTGATTATGCCATTACAGTTGTTCTATTCACCCCCTTCATTCCCCTCCACCCTGCACACCCCCGCCCCCACTATTCCCCCCCTTTAGTTTATGACCACGTGTCTCAGGTTCTTTAGATTCTATATTTCCCATACTATTCTTGCCCTCCCCCTATCTATTTTCTACCTACCATCTATGCTACTTATTTTCTGTACCTTCTCCCCCCTTCTCCTTCTCCCACTCCCCTGTTGCTAACCCTCCATGTGATCTTCTTTCTATGGTTCTGCTCTTGATTTATCTGTCCTCTTAGTTTGCTTTTGTTTTAGGTGTGGTTGTTAATAACTGTAAGCTTGCTGTCCTTTCACTGTTCATTTTTTTATCTTTTTTTTCTTAGGTAAGTCCCTTTAACATTTCATATAATAAGGGCTTGGTGATGATGAACTTCTTGAATTTGATCTTATCTGAGAAGCACTTTATCTGTCCTTCCATTCTAAATGAAAGTTTTGCTGGATAGAGCAATCTTGGTTGTAGGTCTTCAGATTTCATGACTTGGAATACTTCTTTCCAGCCCCTTCTTGCCTGTAAGGTCTCTTTTGAGAAATCAGCGGACAGTCTGATGGGAACTCCTTTGTAGGTGACTGTCCCCTTAGCTCTTGCTGCTTCTAGGATTCTCTCCTTCATTTTAATCTTGGCTAATGTAATTATGCTGTGCCTTGGTGTGTTCCTCCTTGGGTCCAACTTCTTTGGGACTCTCTGAGCTTTCTGGATTTCCTGGAAGTCTATTTCCTTTGCCAGATTGGGGAAATTCTCCTTTATTCTTTGTTCAAATAAGTTTTCCACTGGCAGCTGTTCCTTTCTCCCCTTCTGGTACCCCTATAATTCAGATGTTGGAGCGTTTAAAGATGTCCTGGAGGTTCCTAAGCCTCTCCTCATTGTTTTGAATTTTTGTTTCTTCATATTTTCCTGTTCAGTCATTTTTTCCTTCCTTCTGGTTCACTCCCTTGATTTGAGTCCCAGTTTCCTTTCCATTACTATTGGTTTCCTGTGCATTTCCCTTCATTTCAATTAGTTTAGCCTTCATATGTTCCTCTAATTTGTGACTAAAATTGACCAGTTCTGTGAGCATCCTGATCACCAGTGTTTTGAACTGTGCATCTGAAAGTTTTGCTATTTCTTCATCGCTTAGAGTTATGGACTCCGGGGCTTTGAGATCTTCTTGAGCTATTTTTGGTCTGTTCAAGCCCGTTAAGTATGAGGAGCAGAGCCTTAGGGGCAGGGCGGGGCCACCAGGGACGGTCACTGGGCTGTGACACTGTATGTGGGGGCCGGGTCAGAGCGGGAAAATGGCAGCCCTCTCTGCTGCCTCCTGCTACTGGGGCCCGCTCGGTCCCGTCTCACCGCCCACTCCCTCGCCAGTCTATCTGTGCAGGAATGTGGGACCACAGTCAACCCGCCGCCGTGCACCCTCGCCGGATCCACTGGTCGCTCACTGGGTCACTCACTGGGTCTGCCCGTTGCACCCCCACGCCTGGGATCCGCTCGCCTGAGTCCCTCTGACCGAGTTTTTCTGTGCAACCCTGCTCCGCCAGCTGCTGGTTTCGCCCCTCTTACTGGTCAGGCTGAAGCATTCATTGTTATCAGACTTCCGAAAAGTTCAATTTTCTGTGTTCTGGCTGTGTTTTCTGTTGCTAATATTTTCTTGTCTCTAAACTTGGTTGTGAGAGAAAGCACAACATCTCCACCTATGCCTCCATCTTGGCAGAAGTCCTGAATGTAAAATTTTTTAAATATGTTAATTCACTGGGAAGGTGGCTGGGATGGCAGTATCTTTTGTATAAAACTATGAAGGGTGAAGTTCCACACAGAGCCCACTAGGTGCCGCTGTCCCCAAAATAAGCCCCCCCCCCCCACCCCCACCACCGCAGGTGTATTTTCCTCAAATAGGGCCAGACCTGGAACCCCCACAGGATGTGCAGAGGCCTCAGGCTCTTCCCCACCTACAGACCCCATCCTGCCCCTGCGGTCAGTTCAGCCCCTGACCACATGTGGGATCTTTCCTACAAGCTCTGAAAACATCTCTCCACCTCCTTCCAGGGTTTCCCCAGCAAATCCACCCTGACTTACCTCTGGGCCTTTGCAGGCGCTGTTCCCTCTGCGTGGAATGCCTTTCCTCTCTGTTTACTGGTGTTCACTCAGAAAACGCATACCGTAGGTAGTAACTGGCCCACAGTCTCCTGGGGGCACATTGCTCAATTTCTCTGTGCCCCAGATTCCTCTGATGGGCAGGCCGGACAGAGCAGGTGAGCCAGAGCGTTAGAGGCTCTGCGCGGCAGTGGGTTTGGGCGGGAGGGCGTCCTCGTGTGCGCGGAGAGGAAGGGCCCGATCTTTCCAGAGGGTCACAGAGGGTTTGAATAAGAAGCTGTAGCTCTGGCCGGCACAGTCCTGCTCCTTGGGCTCCCGGTGGCTAGATCAGCCCCATGTGCCCCCCCTGGTGGGGCTGTTTGCTCTGGGTGAGCCCCCGAGACAGGGCCAACCCACAGCACCTGCTCCCTGGGCAGACACCAGCCAGAGGGACGGCCCTTCAGGAAAAGCCACGGGCAGCGGCTGGCTGGGTAGTGGGTGTCACCTTTGTGAAAGCGTGGTACCTCGCCACCACAGAGGAGTCGGAGGCCTGACCCGGAGGCTGCTGCGGCTCCCACAGGGCTCACTGGGGAAGCGGTGCTGGGAGGTGAGCTGCACAGGCAAGCAGAGGCCCGGCTGAGCTGGCCGAGGGTCAGGGGTCGGGGGCCTTCGGGAACTGGCACCCAGACCGCCGCCCCGCCCATCGCAGCTCCCTCTCTGTCTTGCGGGACAATGTCCCTTTCCTCTCCCACACTGTCTCTGGGCCTTTTCCGCTCTAACAACTTCTCAGCCTGTCTCTCTCTGCTCTTTGGGTTTCTCTGTGGTCTGCCTTCCTCTGTGTCCCTTTTCATCTGTGTCCGCTTCTGTCCCTGTTGCCCCGTTGGACCTCCACTCCCCAAGCAGTGAGTGTGGGGGGTGGATACTGGCTTCTCCCCTTCATCCTTGCCCCAGGGTCCTCTTTCTCCTGAAGTTCTGCCTATGACAACTTGGCTCTGAGAGGGAGGAGAAGGAGAGGTTGTCGTCCTGGGGAAGGGGCAGGGAGGGCTGCCTCGGGAGGAGAGGGTCCAGGCCTGGGCTCCATGGAGTCCCCTGTGGGAGTGTCCAGTTTAAGACCCCAGTGCTGACTTCCACTTTGGGGGCCCCCTGCAGCCACACTCTCTCTACCACCCACCTGCTCCCCACAGCTCACTTCTTGTCTTGCCTTTCTCATCACCAGGACTCCGACCTCCTCTCATGTCTCTGCATCCTCAGTGGGTGTCATCCCCGCGCCAGGGTCCTGATCTTCACACGGCGCAGCCACTGACACTTGACTTCCAGCCAGCTGTCGCCTTGTCAACACTACTGGAATGAAAAGCCAGGTTTCGTGCAACCCCAAAAAAGACCCAGTGGAGTTGGTACTTATGGGTGACTGTACCCGTTAGTGGGTGTGTGTACGGAGGGGGGACGGGGTGGGGTTGTGTTCTCAGAAGAGGGTGCTTAGGGACCAGGGAGGGTCTGGCTGTGGCCTGGTCCTCCAGTCTGGCTCTCGGGTCTGTCGCCGAAGAGCCCGGCTACTCTGGGGCTGGAGGCGAGGTGGGTCCCGTTGCCGTGCAGATCTGCAGTCCCTCTATTGTGGGGGGGTCTGACTATTGTGGGGGTCCAGTTATTGTGGAGCTTTGGGGTGGTTGGGGTCTGACGTAACTGCTGTGAGGTTCCAGTGGCCGTGGGGGCAGGGTGAGCGCGGTTGCTCATAGCGGGACAGGCCTTCACTGTTGTCATGCAGAGGTGGCGGCTCCTGGGTTAGTGGCCACCGGCTCGCTCTCTGCCTGCTCCCTCTCCTTCTCCCCTCCGGTCTCTGGGCCTCCTGCTTGCTCTCTCTCTTTTTTTCCCTGCCCATCGCCTCTGTCCGTCTGTCTCTCTCTGTCTCCACCTCTCTCTGCCCCCATATTGAACTCTCGGTCACAGGTTAACTGAGCAACCACTTCGTGCCCACCATCTGGTTGCAGCAGGTTCCTGGGGGTTCTGGGTCCTGCTTAGATGGGAAGAGGGGGTGGGACATGCCCACCCACCCAAGGTGGGCACAAGGGGTGGGAACCATTAGTTTACGTGGAGCAAGAGGCTGAATGTTTGTGTCCCAGTGGCCACCTCCACCCTGGAAAGGTCTTGTTCCCCAAAGTACGAGTCAGACACAAGGCTGAGGGGCTTGGGTGGATGCAGGACTCTCTCCTCCAGGAGCAGAGAGGGTTAAGGGCCTTCAGCGAGGGGACCAGCCATGAAGATGTTGAAATGACAGTGCATATCAAGTAGAAGGAACAACCAGTGCGAAGGTCCCAGGGCAGGACTGGGCCTGATGTGTCAGAGGAACAGCAAGGAGCCGGTGTGGCCAGAGCAGTGTGTGAGGAGAGAGAGGAAGGGGGTGAGGGGGGGCGGGGGGCGGGGCAGGTTGTGCAGGGCCTCATGGGCCGCAGAGAGGACTTGGGCTTTTTTACCTTGAGGGAGGCAGAAGCCACTGGGACAGGACATTTGTGAGGCTTCCTGGACAAGCCAGACAGCCTGTGGCCCAGATGTGGCTACCAACACTATACCTCCTCTTCTTTTTTTTCTTTTCCAATTTTTAAAATTATGGTAAAATGCATGCCCCATAAAATTTGCCATCTTAACCCATTTTTAAGTGTACAGTTCAGTGACATCCGGCACGTTCACATTATTCTGCAGCCACCATCACCATCTGTCCCCAGAACTTTCTCACCTTCCCAAACCGAACCTCTGCCCCCATTGAACACTGACTCCCACCTCCTCCCCCAGCCCCTGGCCCCCACCATCCACTTCCTGTCTCTGTGGCTCTGTCTCCTCCCGGGACCTCCTGTGAGTGGGATCCCATGGTGTTTGTCCTTCTGTGCCTGGTTTATGTTTCTGAGCATAATGTCCTCAAGGTCCACCTATGTTATAGCAGGTGTCAGAAGGTCCTTCCTTGTTAAGGCTGAACGATATTCCATTGTCTGGGTGGGCCACACTGTGTTTATCTACTTATCTGCCAGTAGAGGCTAGTGCTGCATCTGCATTTCAGCTACTGTGAATGATGCTCCTGGGAAGACAGGTGTACAAATGGGTGTTTAAGGCCCATTTTTAAATCACATTGTTTATTTTGTTGTTGAGCTTTAAAAGTTCTCTATATATTCTGAATGTTAATTCTTTATCAGATATAGAATTTTCAAATATTTTCTCCCATGCTGTGGGTTGTCCTTCTGCCCTGTGGATATGTCCTTGATGGCACCCCTCTTTTTACAGTTAGAATGTGGAGGCCGGGCCAAGGTGAAATCCAGTCTGGGGATCTGGGTTAACCAGCACTGCCACTTCTGTCCAAGTGGCTGCTGGGGCCAGGCCCACTGGGGCGACCCCTTTATAAGTCAGCCTCGGATGAGGGACACCCTACAGCAGGGTGTCCCTGCCACATACTATTGGCATTTGTGGCTGGATAACTTTTTGTCCAGTGCAGTGGACAGTGTTGAGCCGCATCCCTGGCCTGACCCACGGTATGCCAGTAGCATCCTGAATGGGGACCTGGGGGTGATGGCAAACCTTCATGCCCTCACTCATTCATTCTACAGAACTTACTAAGCACCCAGCTTGTGCCAGGCCCTGGGCTGGGGAGACATTGGGGAGAAGAAACAGAGGCCAGGTCTCATAAAAGAGAGATAGTAGTCAGTTCATTACAGGACTGAACGTAAAATTACAGGGACCATAAATGCCAAGAAGCAGAAGCACATGGTGTTCAGTCAGCACAGAGTAGGGACATTTGATCTCTCCTGGGAGGTCAGGGAGGACCTTCTAGAGAAGCTGCCATCAAGAGTGACAATGAGGAAAGTAAGGAAGGTGAGGGAGAGGGGTCCAGGCAGCAGAGCTGCATGTGCAAAGGCCCTGTGGTGAGTCCGAGCTGTCAGAAGGCCAGTGTGGTCGGGGCGTGGAGGGGGCCAGCTCCATCTAGACTGTGCAGGGCCTCACGGGTGGGGCAGGGGAGTACGGTCTCGACTGCTGAGGGTTTTAAGCTGGAAAATGGCACGAGCTGTGGTGAAAGGACCCCTCCAGCAGACAGAGTCTGTAGAGTGCTTAGCACAGGTGGGGCTGGCACCCAGAAACAGCTCTCAGGACGCAGTGGGTGTTTCGGGGAGCCAGAGAATTTACCTGGTCCAGTGCCTACTTTGTGACATCTCCGGGAATCATAGTACATTCCAGGTTTGGGGTGGGGGCTGGGAAAGCAGGATATACTTGCTTTGAGTGTGGTTTGGGAGATGGGGAAGGACAGCCACCCCTGGGGTAGGGGGCTGGACTCCCAGGGCCAGAGCTGCTCCCCTCTGCGCACTCCTGAGTCCATTGCACTCCTGAGGCCCCAGGGCTCTGTGGCTGAGTCCTAAGCCAGTAGCTGTATCCTGGCTTGAAGGTCCCTTTCAGACTTGCCACATTTCTGGCCATATCTCAGGGCTTGAGAGGGTGGACTCTGGGGTCCTCTGCCCAGGTCCATACCCACCTGTGATCAGCTTGTGACATGAGGCCAGACATAGTAACTCTCTGAGCCACTGTCAATAAAAGGGAAACGGCCTCTCAGGGAAGATGTGAGAATTACACAACATGGTTCACATTCACTTATTCACTCAACAAATAGGTATTAAGCACCTACTGTGTGCCGGGTGCTATTCTAGGCACTGAGGGACACAGATGGGCACCATCACCTCCCTTAGGTGCTAATGTCCTAGTGACAGAGACAGACACCAAGTTACTCAGTCAGTCAGTAACCAAAAAGTAACAGAGTGGTAAATGCTCCAAATAAACGCAAAGCAGGAAAAGGAGGACAGAAAATGAACGGGGCTGTGGTGTGGGTTGCAGTTTCACCGAGGGGTCCTTTCAGGCCTTGCGGAGGAGATGAGCCTGAAGGAAGTGAAGGCAGGGTCACATGACCGTCTGGAAAAAGCACGTTGCTGGCAGAGGGAATAGGCCATGCAAAGGTCCTGAGGCAGCACTGTGCCTGGTGTGTTGGGGGAACGGCGAGGAGGCCTGTGTGGTTGGAACAGAGAGTGAGAGGAGGCGCAGCCGTGAGGCTAGATGTAAAGCCGAGATGTGCATGTAGGGCCACCTGAAGGTGAGTTTGGGAACTCAGGTGCCTGGGAGAAAGTCCCTCCAACCAGGGCCTGAGTGACAGTACAGGCTGGTGAGGTGCTGGCTTTGTCTGGACACGACATACCTCTGATCCTCCTTTCCTTAGGTCAGTGCGATGACTGGGGCCAGGTGCCTGAACTCCTTCCTGTGACCCCACCTTGATCCTGAGTAGGGGGCCGCAGGCCTCTGCCAGGTGGCTGGACCCCATCCTGCCTGACCACTGAGCATCTGAGGCTCCTCTTATGTGAGGAGTGGGGGCCTGTGGTTTGGCTGGAAACAGGGGGAGATAAACCGTAGGAACACTTCCATCCAGTGGTCAAGGGCTAAAGTTCCCCAAGATGAATTTTGATGTGCGTGTGTCAGATGAATTTTCATCATGACACGGTCCTGCCATTGGGTCAGACCCTGTGAACTCAGGGGTCTCCCTCAAGCACACAGAGTTCAAAGTAGACCACTTACTACACTTTGGGACTAAGTACAAACCTGGGTTATTTACCAACAGGCGCCAACCTTGTATCCACCTGACAGTTGGAAAGACTGGGACTCAGAGAACACCAGACTGTCAAAGGTCACAGAGCATGCCACAGAAACAGCAGGGATAACTGGCTCTGAGCACCCCGCCGCCCGACCCTGACCCATTCCTCCCATTAGCTTGCTCCTGACTCTGGGGGCCCCAGCTGGGCTTGTGGCTGGGCACAGAGGCACCCGGGGCTCCAGCCTCTCCACGGGCCCCAGGGGGAAGCCAGGGAGGGGAAGGGCCGCCACAATCCCAGAGCGCCTTTCATTTTCCCCTTGAAATCTGAGTTTTCTCAGAGGTTCTCAGTTTTAGAGATTAGTTTCACTGGCACTTTCATGAAGAAAGGGTTCACTCAGAGTGGGAGTGCAGGGCCCCCAGGCTGCATCCGGTGCCCTGAACCTGTGAGAGTGGAGCCTCTTGAGAGTCCTCAGCGCTTCCAGGGAAGGGGCTGGGCTGCCTGGGCCGTGGGAACAGACCCTGCCGCTCCCTGTCCTCACCAGGGAGCTTCTTGGAGGAGAGCCACTCCTAACAGCTTGGGGAGAGGGGCACCTTCTTCAACCCAGGCCCCCTGAGTCTGAGCAGGGAGGGGTGGGGAAGGCAGAGAGGAATTTAGGGAAGCAGTTTCTGACCTACCACTTGCACAGCCCCTGTGATGGGCAGCTCACTGCCTCTCAAAGAAGCCTCTGCTGGGTTAAGCATGCTGGAATTCCTAGAAAATCCTTTCAGATACTGCCCCAAACTGCACCTCTGTCCATTTCTCTGTGGTCTTGGCTCAACCTTCTGGGCCCACACAGACCACAGCCCCTTCTCCCAATATTTCACTCCTCTGTGTTTCTCAAGTGCTTGTCCTGGAGACGTGTGGGCCTGGGGGTGCAAACCAAGAGTGATCACTGTGGGGCAGGTGGGAACCCACAGGGTGCCTGGAGCTCAGAAGAGGCTACTGGCCAAGCTGAGAGGGGTGGATCTGGTGAGCTTCCTGGAGGAGGTAACATCTACCCTGAGTCCTGAAGGATGAGTAAGGTTTGGAGGTGAGAAAGCATCTTTTAAGCAAACGAAAGTGGTTCTGACTGGCTAGAAATGGTGTTTGATGAGGAATGTTGTGAGTAGAGAGATGCTGGAGCAGCAGTTCAGGTGGGAGGGAGGTGACACCTGCGTTTCCCGAACAGGCTGTGGATCCAACTGCACTCCATGTTGCCTGATGGCTTTTCCAGGAAGCAATTCACACCTCCACTTTCTAGGTACAGAGTGTCCATCTCACCACATCCTTGTTACCACTGATTTGTATAATTTTTAAAAAAAATCTTTGCCAATTTCAGCCAGGAACAAAGAGAAAAATAACAAAATATGGGCACTTCATTGCATGTGAGTATTTCTCTTGTAAGGGGTGAGGGTGAGCAATGTTTTCCGATAGGCACTGGCTGCACAGATGCCGCCTCTTGCCCATGCGGATTAGGAAGTCTTCCACCCAGTGCAGAGTCTGTGGGCACCTGTGGTCGCTCTCAGCATGGAGCACAAGGGAAGGCTGTAGGCTGCCCTCTTGCCGTGTGGGTGGGGGATTTGTAAAGCAGCTAACTCACTATCTCTCTCTTTTAAAATTTTTACATTTTATTCAGTGATAATTGACATATCATATTATAAAGTTTCAGGTGTCCAGCATAGTGGTTAGGCATTTATTTAACTTACAAAGAGATCCTCTCAATGAGTCCAGCACCCACCTGGCAGCACACAGAGTTATTACAATGTTGTTGCCTGCAGTCCCTGAACTGCACCCATGGCTATTCTGTGACTCTCGACCTGTGTGTCTTAATCCTCCACCTTTTCCAGCCAGTGGCCCATCCCCGCTCCCACCTGGAACCATCAGTTTTTTCTGTGTACCTATGAGTTTGTTTCTGTTTTGTTTGTTTTTCAGATTCCATATATAAGTGAAATGACATAGTAGTTGTCTTTCTTTCTCTGAGTTATTTCACTAAGCATAATACCCTCTAGGTCCATCCACATTGTTGCAAATGGTCAGATTCCATTGTTTTTCAGGGTTGAGTAATATCCTCTTGCACATGTGCGCCGCATCCTCTTTATCCAGTTATCTGTCAATGCACACTTCGGTCCCTTCGCTGTCTGAGCTATTCTAACCAATGTTGCCACAAACACAGGGGTGCTTAGGTCTTTTTGAATTAGTGTTTTGAATTCTTTCAGCTAAATAAGCGGAAGTGGAATTGCTGGGTCATATAGTACTTCTATTTCTTTCTTTCTTTTTTTTTTTTGAGGAAACCCCATACTGTTCTCCACAGTGGCCGCCTCAATTTGCAGTCCCATCACCAGTGCACAAGGGTTCCCTTTTCTCCACATCCACGCCAGCATTTGCTGTTTGTTGATGTGTAACGATGGCCATCCGACAGGGATGAGGTGGCATCTCATTCTGGGTTTAGTTTGCATTTCTCTGATGACTAGTGATGTTGAGCATCTTCTTGTGTCTTTTTGCCACCTGCACGTCCTCTTTGTCTTTGTTCTAAGTTGTATGAGTTTTTTAAATAAATTTTGAATGGCAACTCCTTATCAGATGAATCATTGGCAAATATCTTCTTCCAGTTGCTAGAATGTCTTTTTTGCCTTGTTATGGTTTCTTTTGCCATATGAAAACTCTACAGTTTGCTGTCATCTCATTTGTTTCTTTGGTTTTTTTCTTTGCTTTTCCTGAACAAGGAAATATATCCAATAAATATTATTAAGATCAATGTCAAAGTGTTGCCACCTATGTTTGCTTCTAGGAGTTTTATCATTTAGGGTCTTAAATATAATTCTTTAATCCACTTGGAGTTTATTTATATAGATGGTGTAAGAAAGTGGTCTCGTTTTATTTTTTGCATGTATCTGTCTAGGTTTCCCAACTTTGTTTATTTTTATTTTCTTTTAAAAATATTTTGTTTATTTATTTTTAGAGAGCGGAAGGGAGGAAGAGAGAAAAACATCAATGTGTGGTTGCCTCTTGAGCGCCACCTACTGGGGACCTGGCCTGCAACCCAGGCATTGAAATGGGAATGGAACCTGCCACCCTTTGGTTCACAGGCTGGCGCTCAATCCACTGAGCCACATCAGCCATGGCCCAAGCTCACTTGTTTTTTTTTTAAATATTTTATTTATTTATTTTTCGAGAGAGGGGAAGGGAAGGAGAAAGAGTGGGAGAGAAACATCAATGTATGGTTGCCTCTCATGCGTCCCCTGCTGGGAACTGACCTGCAACCCAGGCATGTGCCCTGACTGGGAATCGAACCATGATACTCTGGTTCGCAAGCCCACGCTCAATCCACTGAGCTACTCCAGCCAGGGCCCCCAAGCTCACTTATTAAAGAGACTATCTTTATCTCATAGTATAGTCTTGCCTCCTTTGTCAAATAGTAATTGACCATATAAGTGTGAGTTTGTGTTCTCTTGATTTATGTATCTATTTTTATGCCACTACCATACCATTTTGATTACTATACCCTTGTAGTATAGTTTGATATCAGGTAGCATGATTCCTCCAAATGTTGTTCCTCCTCAATATTGCTATGGCTATTTGGAGTTGTTTGTGGTTCCATGTAAATTTTTTTGATTATTTGCTCTAGTTCAGTGAAACGTGCCACTGGTATTTTGGTAGGAATTACCTTGAATATATAGACTGCTCTGGGTAGTATGGACATTTTAATGATGTTAATTCTTTCTGTCCATGAGCATGATGTGTGCTTCCATTTATTTGTGAGTTTTTAAGACAAATACTCTTTTATTTTAAAGATTTTATTTGTTTATTTTTTGAGAGAGGAAGGGAGGAAAACATCAATCCGTTGCCTCATACATGCCCCCAGCTGTGGACCTGACCCATAACCCAGGCCTGTGCCCTGATGAAAAACTGAACCTCCAACCTTTCAGTTCACAGGCCAGTGTTCAATCCACTGAGCCACATCCAAAAGGGCCATTTGTTTTTTCTTCATTTTCTTTTTTTAAAGTCTTAAAATTTTTTAATATATTTTTTACCTCCTTAAATTTATTTCTTGTTCTTTTCTTTTTAGATTCCATGGTAAATAGGGTTGCTTTCTTTTTAAAAATATTTTATTTATTTATTTTTAGAGAGAGGGGAAGTGAGGGAGAAAGAAAGGAAAAGAAACATCAGTGCGTGGTTGCCTCTCACACGCCCCCTACTGGGGATCTGGTCTGAAACCTAAACATGTGCCCTGACTGGGAATCAAACCAGCAACTCTTTGGTTTACAGGTGGGCACTCAATCCACTGAGCCACACCAGCCAGGGTAGATTGTTTTCTTTTTATTTTTTTTCAGTTACAGTTTATATTCAATATTATTATGTATTATTTTCAGGTTTATAGCATAGTGGTTAGACAATCATATACTTTACAAAGTATTCCCCCTTACATTTCCAGCAACCTCCTGGCATTATACATCATTATTACAATGTTAATGACTATGTTTCCTATGCTATACTTTACATCTCTATGACTATTTTGTACCTGCCAATCTGTACTTCTTAATCCCTTTACCTCTTTCACCCAGTCCCCCAGGCCCCTTTCCCCCTGGCAACTATCAGTTTGTTCTCTGTATCTATGAGTCTGTTTCCAGTTTGTTTGCTAATTTATATTGTTTTTATATTCCACATAAAAGTGAAATCATATATTTGTCTTTCTCTGACTTATTTCATTTAGCACATGAATATTTCAGTATTCTGTAGGCCCATCCATGTTGTCACACATGGTAAGATTTTGTTCTTCTTTATGACCAAAGTAATGTTCCATTGTGTGTGTGGGTATACACATATATGAATATATATTTTATTAAAGTGTATATATTTTATAATATATATTTTTTATGTATATATAAAATGTGCTACTTCTTTTTTATCCACATGTCTTATCTATTCATGGACACTTGGGTTGCTTCCAAATCTTGGCTATTGTAAATAATGTTGCAATGAAAATAGGGGTGCATATATGTTTTCCATTTAGTGGTTTGGATTTCTTCAGATAAACACTTGGGTGTGAAATTGCTGAGTCATAAGGTAGTTTGCCTCTTAATTTTTGAGAAACTTCCACATCATTTTCCATAGTGACTGACCAATCTGTATTCCCACCAACAGTAGGAAATGGTTCCCCTTTCTCCACATCCTCACCAGCAGTGTTGTTTGCTGATTTATTGGCGATGCCAATTCTGACAGGTGTGAGGCGACATCTCATTGTGGTTTTAATTTACAGTTTTCTAATGATTAGTGACAGTGAGCATCTTTTCATATGTCTGTTGGCCATCTAGGATTGTTTTCTTACTTTCATTTTTGATAGTTTGTTATTGGTGTATAAAAATGCAGCTGAATTCTGAGTATTAGTTTTTTGTTTTGCTACTCTATTGAAAATCATTGATCAGTTCTAATATACTTTTATGATGGAGTCTAGGGATCTCTCTCTATAGAGTTACATCATCCACAAATAATGATAGTTATACTTCTTCCTTTGCAATTTAAATGTATTTTATTTTATTTTATTTTTGTCTGATGGCTATGGCTAGGGCTTCCAATACTATGCTCGATATTATGTTCAATGAAAAATAGACACTTTCATATTGTTCCTGATCTTAAGGAAACTGTTTTTAGCTCTTCCCTGTCAAGTATACTAGCTGTAGGTTTGTTACACACGGCCTTTATTGTGTTGAGGTATGTTCTCTCTGTGCTCATTTGCTGAGAGTTTTATCATAAATTGGTGCTGGATTTTGTCAAAAGGTTTTCCTGCATCTATTGACATAGTCATATGATTTTCATTTTTCTTTTTGTTTATGTGGTATATTACATGAATTGATTTGTGGATATTGAACCAAGCTTGTATCACAGGAATAAATCCCACTTGATGATGGTGTATGATATTTTTAATGTGTTGCTGGATCTGGTTTGCTCTTATTTTGTTGAGGATGTTTGTGTCTATGTTCATCAGGGGTAGTGGCCTATAGTTTTCTTTCTTTGTGGTGTTTTTATCTGGCTTTAGGTTTGGGGTAGTAGTGGCCTCATACCATAGGCTGAGGGGCCCTCCCTCTTGAATCTTCTGGAATAGTTTGGGAAGTGTTGGTGCCAGTTCTTTGAACGCTTGGCGAAATCTACCTGTGAAACCATTTGTTCTAGGCCTTTTGTTTCTTTGGAGTTATTTTATTACTGCTTGGATTCTGTTGATTGTAACTGGTCTGTTCATATTTTCTGTTTCCTGTTGATTAGGTTTCAAAAAATTGTGTTTTTCTAGGAATTTCTCTACTCCAGATTGTTCAATTTGTTGGCATATAATTGTAATATTTTCTTTTCATTCTTTGTATCTCTGTGGCATCAGTTGTTGCCTCTCCTCTTTCACTTCTTATTTTGTTTGCTTCCTTTATTATTATATTTTTAATGAGTCTGGCTGAGGCTTTATCAATCTTTCTATCTTTTCAAAGAACCAGCTCTTGATTGTATAGATCCTTTGTATTTTTTAATATTTTATTTCATTTATTTCCACTCTAATTTTTTAAAGATTTTATTTATTTATCTTTAGAGGGGAAGGGAAGGAGGGAGGGAGAGAAATATCAATGTATGGTTGTCTCTCTTGTGTCCCCTGCTGGGAACTGGCCTGCAACCCAGGCATGTACCCTGATGGGGAATCGAACTGCAATCCTCTGGTTCGCAGGCCCGTGCACAATCCACTGAGCTACACCAACCAGGGCTCCACTCTGATTTTATTATTTCCTTCCTTCTACTCACTGTGGGCACTGTTTGTTGTTCTTTTTCCCGTTCCTTTAAGTGTGAGGTGACAGTGTTAATCTGAGATTTTGTTTGTCCCCTGAGGTAGGCCCACGACGCTGTGTGTTTCCCTCCTAGGACCACCTTCCCTGTGTCGAATAGGTCACCGAGTTTTCATTTCCATTTCTTTCAAGGTATCTTTGAATTTCTTCCTTGATCTTCTTGTTAATCTACTCATTGTTTAGTAGCATGTTATTTAGCCCACACGTGTTTGTGTGTCTTTCAGGTTCTTCATCTTATCATTGATTTCCAGTTTCATACCACATGGTCAGAGAAAATGCTTGATATGATTTAAATCTCATTCAATTTATTGAGATTTGTTTGGCAGCCTACCATATGATCTATCCTATAAAATGTTTCATGTGCCCTTGAATAGAATATATATTCTGATGCTTGGCGGTGAAATGCTTTAAAAATAATCAATTAAATGTATTTGGTCTAATGTGTTATTCAAGGCTGCTGTTTCCTACTTGGTTTTCAGTTTGGAAGATGTGTCCACTGATGTCAGTGGGGGGCATTACATTCCCTCACTATGCCTGTATTCTGTCCATGTCTTCCCTTATGTCTGTCAATATTCGGCTTGTATATTTAAGTGCTCCTATCTTGGGTGCATAGGTGTTTATAAGAGCTATATCCTCTTGTTGGAGTGCTTCCTTGATTACGATGGAATGTCCTTCTTTGTCTCATTTTATAGCCTTTGTTTTAAAGTGTAAGTACTGCCACCCAGCTTTTCATGTTCATGTTCATTTTCATTTGGGTGAAATACCTTTTTCCACCCCTTTACATTTAGTCTGTGAGTCTTTGGATCTGAAGTTTGTCCCTTGGAGGCAGCATGTGTATGGTGTGTGTGTATGTGTGTTAACTCGGCTACCCTGTGTTTTTCTGTTGGAGCATTTAATCCATTTACATTTAAGGTGTTTATAAGTACATAGTTATTGACATTTTATCATTTATATTTGTGTTTTTCCCTCTTTTTCTTCTTAAAGAGATTTTTAAAAAACCCTCCCTGAGAACATGGTTTTCTTTTTCAATTGATTTTAGAGAGAGAGGGAGGGAGAGAATGAGAAATACGTATGTGAGAGAGAAGCTGACTGGTTGCCTCCTACATGCACCTGGCAGGGGATCAAACCCGCAACCTAGATACGCGCCCCAATCAGAATTTGAACCTGCAAACTTTTAATGCAGAGGACAGCACTCCAACCAGCTGAGCCACCAGGTCTTTAAACCAGCCAGGTCTTTAAAAAGTCCCTTTAAGCCCTGGCTTGTGTAGCTTAGTGGATTGAGCGCAGACCTGTGAACCAAAGTATCACGGTTCGATTCCCAGTCAGAGCACAGGCCTGGGTTGCAGGCCAGTTCCCAGCAGGGGACGCACAAGAGGCAACCATACTTTGATGTTTCTCTCCCTCTCTCCTTCCCTTCCCCTCTACAGATAAATAAATAAGTAAATCTTTAAAAAAAGAAATCTATTTTAAAAAGTCCCTTTAACATTTCTTAGCATATGGTTTGGTGGTAATGAACTCCTTTAGCATTTTATTATCTGGGAATCTCTTTATTTCTCCTTCAGTTTTAAACGATAGCCTTTATGCATAGAATAGACTTGGTTGTAGTCTTTGCTTTTTATCCCTTTAAGTATTTTTTATGAGTCCAGTCTTGCCTGCAAAGTTTCTGTTGAAAAATCAGCTGACAGCCTTATAGGAGCTCCCTTACAGGTAACTAACTGCCTTTCTCTTGCTACTTTTAAGATTCTCTCTTTGTCTTTAAACTTTGGCATTTTGATTATTATGTGTCTTGGTGTGGTCCTCTTTAGGTTGGTACTATTTTACCCACTCTCTTTTTATTTATTTTTTTGTCACCTTTTTTTCTGTCCTTTCAAAGGTTTAAACTTCTCTCTCCTCCATCTGTGGCTGAGTTACCAAGGAACTGTAGAATTCTTTGGGCCTAAATAAGAGGGTCTTCTGGGCCCCAGGAAAGTGTTATGTGTGAGACTACCTGGATATGCCTGGTTTCTTGGACACGCAACATAATATTTAATTCTCAAAACATTCTCATGCAATGGGGAGACCCTTGAGCCTGTTTTACACAGAAGAACTCCGAGACTTAGAGATGTTAAGTCACCCATTCAACGTCTCATGGCCAATATTGGCCATCTCACTTGGTCAACTCTTCTGACATTAAGATCCTATTTACTTAAATTCTAATATAGAAGGAGAGGGGCTGGCCATTTTTCCATATCCATTGTCCTAACCTAGCCAGTCAGGGAATGAAAGCTCAGTCCCTCATTAGGGAAGATTTGTGAAGTCCAGCTCAGCAAGAAAAGAAAAAAAAAAACCAGGACAGAGAGAAGGGGAAACCAGAGAACACCCTTGGGAACCCACAAATGGCCTACAGGCCCATCTCCTGAGTTAGAAATGTGTTTCTAATGTGTACTTGGTATCCCATCCTCAAGAGAAAACCAATTTTATCATCTGTAAACTGATACTGTTGTGTTGGGTGGTCTGTGAGAGTTCTCACAGACATTCTTAACACAGATAACCACAGGGGTCTGGCCACAGGTATCTAGTGGGAGAACATTCTAACACCTCCACTCGATTTAAAAAAAAAAAAACAGCCATGTGCCACGTGAGTCATTTACTATTACTATGTACCATGTCTTCAAGCATCTGATCTTATTCATTCTTGACATAACCAGTGGAGTAGGTGCTACTATTATCCTTGTCTTACAGATGAGACATTGGAAGTTCATGGAGGTGGCTTGACCTGGCTTCCTCAGTGAGGAAGGAGAATTCAAACCCATTTAAAGCAGAATTAAGCTCTTAATTCTGTTCACGCCTTTGCATCGTCCCAGTGGCTTGGGTGCTCATCTCAGCCTTGACCCGCCGTTAACTGTGCAGTTTCTGGACCCTTTTTTCCTCCATGGATACTGACTGCTACCTGTCAGAAATGCTAAACAAACTCAAAATTGAATGCTCAGTGGAAGAAGTGGGGAAAAGGCTTAACCTGGTGTGTTAGAAATGGTGTGGGTTCTGGAGGGTGTGCCGCCTGAAACCTGGCTGGGCTGCCTCAGGGAAGTCACCTGACTTCTCTGAGCCTCAGTGTGTAGCACGCGCAGAGGGTGATGTTGCTTGAGCCTGGCACACAGTAGGTTTTCCTTGGAGGAAAGCAGACCAGAGTAGTGATGGGGAATGTAAGCGCTGATATGTCAAATCCCCAGAGTGTTTTCAGGGCAACAGGGAGAAGTTTTCACGGACACAAGGAGAGAATGGATTCCAACATGGAAAGGTTTGGTGAAACTGGATATAAGCTCCATTCCAGGAAAGTTTTTTTGACCTTGACCACTTACCCAGGCTCACAGGGTCTCCCGGTCATGAGAGAACCAAGCAGAGCTCTGACTGCCCCTGGTCAGGGTACAGAGGCTGATGGGGCCGAGTTGCACTGGCCCACCTCTGGGGAGACCCTGTGTCTGGCTCCTCATTTCCCACTGGCTGTTTCACGAGGACTGCTCCTGGCCGCACCGCTCCCCACCCCCATTAGCACTTCCTCCGTGACCACAGGAAGGCCCAGCCCAGCCCTCACTGCGTCTTCTCTAAATAAACTCGGCAGCTGAGCTATCTACTTCCCCATCTCCCTGCGGAGGTGTAGTAGGCAGTGGTTTGGGGGACCTCAGGCCACAGGGAGGAGGGACTGGAGCAGAGAGACTGAGCCTGCCCCTCCTCTCTCTGACCATCAGCCCGTGCATAGACTTCTTCCTCAGGCAGCTGCTTGTTTCAAGTTGGCCTTACAGGACCCTGTTCTGTGTCTGGCCCCTGGTTTAGTCACCCCTGGGCTTGCCTGCCACCCCAATCTTCTCTCCCAGAGCCAGCTTGGTGCCTTCTGCACATTGGCCCCAGAGTTCTGGAATGTGCCTTTGACCTTCATGCTAGTGCCCATCAACTCCTGGACTCTGGTCAGCATCCTTGAGGTTGGAATGGAGGGACCCCAGACAGGACCAGGCATGCGGCAGGAGGATGCTGTGGTTACTGGGACAATGGACTCCGAGTGAGAGCTGGTCCGGGGACTTGCCTTGGCTGGGGCTCGGATGATCCGAGTGGGTGCTGAAGGACCTGGGCCCAGCCCTTTAGGTGAGAGAGAGGACCCATGCAGGCTCCTTGTACCCCCGTCTCAGGGCCCTGCCCTTTGAGCAGGACTTCATCTGCTCATCTGCTCGCTCACTTACATCTCGCTCACTCTCTCACTTATTAGAGAGTGATTTGATCCATTCAAAAAATATTCACGTATTCATCGGGTCACTCCAGAAACCACTCATGCACACGCTGGTTTGTCCAAACAAATATTCACGCACTATCTTCCTTGCTTGTTTATTCCCTTCCCTTGGGGGATATGGGTGTGAATTGAGCACTGATTTTATGAATCTAAGAGATTCACACTTTTTTAAAAAGATTGTGTTTATTTATTTTTTTAGAGAGAGGGGAAGGGAAGGAGATATAGAGGGAGAGAAACATCACTGTGTGGTTGCCCCTCACATTCCTCCAGCAGGGGACCTGGCCCTCAACCCAGGTATGTGCCCTGACTGGGAATCAAACCGGCAACCACTTAGTTTACAAGCCCGTGCTCGATCCACTGAGCTACACCAGCAAGGCAGATTCATACTTTTATAAGCATAGTCTAGAATTCTTGGATTGGGAGCCATGGGGGTGTGGTCTCAGGCATGGGCACTGGAGTCCCTCCCATGGCTGGGAGTTTTCAGGGGGCCCCAGGTGTGGGCACTGTTCACCACCTGGCAACACCCTTCTGTACTCCCACCAACAGTTCACCAGTATTCTCGTTTCTCCACATCCTGGCCAGCACTGGCCATCTTCTGATTTTTTTGACAGTGGCCATCAGAGTTGGTGCAAGGTGGTATCTTGTGGTAGGGTTCAGTTGCATTTCCCTAGTGATTAGTGGTGTCGAACGTTTTTTCACTGTGCTTTTTCTGGCTGTGTGTATATCTTCTTTGGCAAAATGTCTCATCAAGTCCTTTTTTAAAATTGGGCTTTTGTTGTTGAGTTGTAGGAGTTTTGAATATATTCCGAATGCTAATCTCTTATCAAATATGTGATTTACAAATATGTTCTTCTGTTCTGTGGGCTTCCTTTTTACTTTGTGATTAGTATGTTTGATGCACAAAATTTTTAAATTTTCATGATGTCGAATTTGTCTATTTTTCTTTTGTTACCTGTAGGCACAAGATTATTTCTTTAAAAATGAATCTATCAGCGAATGAATGGAAAGTTAGATGGACGGATGGATGAGTGGATGGTAGATGGATAGGTGATGGTACAATTAGAAGGGGGTAGATGGATGTTTGTATGAGTGTGTGGACAGATAAATAAGGTGGCGAGCGGGTGGATGGATACATGGATAAGTGGATGGATGGTGAGTTAGTTGGGGAGGCTGGTAGAGGGACAGACAAATGTACAGCTGAGGGAGTGGATGGGTAAATAGATGACCTTATGAACACACGGGTAGGCGAATGGGCAGGCAAGTGTGAAACTGGCCACTGATGGGATCTGGATGTACATACAACTTGGACACAGTTAAGGTGAGCTGTGAATTATTTTTTGACCTCAATTTGATTCAAATTAACCCTGTGGACACATATTCTCTCTTTCTAGGTTCTGGCTTTCTTCTGCTCCCTCCGGGGCCTCCAAGAATCTCACCCCAGAGCTCAAGTTGAACTGACCCTTGGTTTATCTGCTGATCTCCGAGGTAAGAAGGCCCAGCAAGGAGCCAGCATCCTCCTCAGGATAAAGCGCCCAACTGGCCCTGCATGATGATTGTGGATGCATTTCCCAGCCGAGTGGCCTCTCTCTGGCGGCCTTGCCCGCGTCTCCATCAAGCATCACACCATTCCCATTCTCTCCAAAACACCCCTCTCTGCCCCCACCTGGGTCTCCAGCCCAATTTCCACTCCACTCCATCTGCCCCCCTTCCCCGACTGGGAAGGTGGAGGATCAATTAGAGGCAGGGGTCATCCGGGTCAGCCTCCTGCTGCCAGTCCAAGACCTCCTTCTTGTTCCTCAGGTCCCTCAGGCAGCCATGGACTTGGGTCTCTTGGGCCTGCCAGGTGGCCCCCAGGGTCGCAGCAAGACCCTGCTGGGAGTGCGGGGCAGGGGCCCGGCCATGCGTAGGCAGCGGGAGTTCCTGCCAGAAGAGAAGAAGGACACGGTTTACTGGGAAAAGCGGAGGAAGAACAACGAAGCAGCCAAGAGGTCCCGGGAGAAGCGGCGTCTCAATGACGCGGCCCTGGAGGGCAGGCTGGTCACCGTGCTGCAGGAGAACGCCCTGCTCAGGGCTGAGCTGAGAGCGCTCAAGCACCACTTTGGCCTCCTGTCCCCTGCTGGCAGCACCCGGAGCCTGCCCTTGCAGGCTCTGCTGTGGACCACTCCCTGGACCGGAGACCCCCTTTCTGGGCCTGAGCCACTCCCATACGTGCCTGGCTCCCCTGGCTGTGTCCTGAGGCCGTATTCCCTGGACGCTGGGGTGCCAGGATGCCAGGGCTGCCAAGTGGCTCACAGGTGGACCGGCCCGGCCACTTCCTCCAGGCTCCCCCAGGACCCTGCCGCCCCTGACCCTAAGAGAATGGACATGGCCTTGCAAGCTTCCCTCCCAGCCACCTTCTTCAGCTGTCACCTCCTGAGTGCACATGGGGGGCCCAGACCTGAGCTCAGGCCCTGCTGGGGACTGTGGGCTCCTGTGCCCACTGGTTGCCAGGCCTCAGGGCCCTCGGATGTGTTACTGACACCCGCTGTGGATCCCATGGGGTTGCCTCCCAGGGCGGTCTGTCCTGTCCCAGGGAACCTTCCCGAGGGTCTGGCTCAGCCCTCGCTGCCGCACAAACTGCGCATCAAGGCCCGATCCTCCAGCAGAGCAGCCGGAGGCTGCAAGGGCGGCCACGGTCCCCTCTGAGGGCTGCCCTAGACAGGGCCAGGGCTACAAAGGGTGGTTAAGGAAGGGGGTGGTGGTTGGCCTTGATCCAGCTCCCGGTACCGGGAGAAGGCCTGTGAGAAGAAAGGGGGGCGGGGGCCTGGCTGAGAGAGTCCACTTCTCAGTGTCCAGGACTCTAGAAGGAGGGTATCGGGCTCGTCTTGGGTCATACCATGGCTTTCATCCCGCTTAAAGTGTGTGCTTTGGGTACTCACTTTTCCTTCCTTCCTTCCTTCTTCCCTCCCTCCCTTCCTCCCTTCCATTTATCCATCCATCCATCCGTCTGTTCTTCCATTCATTTATTCATTTAATCACTCATTTTTGTGCTCATTTGTTTCTCATTTACTCATTGATTCATTCTCTCATTAATTTACAATTCACTTGTCCCCTCACCTTCCCACTTATGATCTTTGTGCCCCTCCCTCTGTGCTCAGCGTAGTGACAAGTAGGAGGACACCCTCCGGATGTTGGGGTTTCTGTTCTGGGGGTGGTGGCCTGGGAACACGCTGAAGGAGGAAGGAATGTCCCCGGATGCCTACATTCTCCTGTCTTGGTGCTCCCTGGGAGCTCGCTTGCCACCTAGTTTGGGGGTCAGACTGACCCAGTCCAGATGGCTTCCTCCGTGTTTTGGGTCAGGACTGCGAGCCACTGAAAGAGGTCGGCAACATTCGAGGGGGTCAGCTTCCTCTCTCTCCCAGGCTGCTCGCTGCCCCTCTACTGCTCAGCACACATGCTCCCCAATGGCAGACAGAAAGGACCGCCCTGCAGGAAAAGTCTCCCAGGGACCCTGGAGACGCAGAGCTCATTAAAGCTGGGCTGTGCAGGGAGCCCCGCACATCACTGCCTGGCCCTCCTCTGCCAGCTCACCACGCGTTCTGGTTCTTCACCTGATGCTCGGTCCTCCAGCGGGAGCAGGGGACAAGCACCTGGCCATGCCTCCCATCCCATTGGTCCCAGCTGCAGCAGTCAGCCATGAAGGGGACCAGCCAGCACCTGCCCTTCTAAACACCTGTGCTGCCAGCTCGGTCACTGCCTCTAGGCCTGGGTTGGGGGCTGGGGCGGATAGCTCAGTGCTCTGCGTTTTCTCTCCCCTTTCGGCTTGGCTTGGAGCCTCACATCTCCCAAGAGTGTCTTGGGGAGGCAAAAGAGGGCTGCCTGGAGGAGGTGACTCTGACTTGTCTCTCCCCAGCCAGTCCCCACAGCTGAGGGGGTAGACTTGGGGTGCAGAGGAGCCAACTCTCCACACAAAGATGCCACACAGCCGTGGTTGACCCTTCAGAGGCCTTTAATGAGGCTCCGACTCTGACTTAAATTTACAAGGCAGAGGAAAGGAGGCAGTGGGTGCAGCTGCCGGGAGATGTGGGTGGCTGGGTGCTTTCTTTCAGTAATGCCACCCAGCCAGCGTGTCCAAGGTGTCCGAGGGGCCTTGATCAGGAGAATCACCTCCTGTTTAGTTACAGGCCTCCTGAATTCAGACTTTGTAGGAGACAGGCCTTGGAATATGCACTTTTTACCAGCAACCAGGAGATTCTTATAATGGGGCCAGTTTGGGGAAATTTGGCTTAGTGGAGGGCCAGCATCCTGCTTGGCTGGGTGGTCTTGCATGCATCCCTGAGTCTCCCTTGAGAGACTTCTTATGAAAGTTCGATGAGAAGTACATAAATGGCTTGGCACAGAGCCTTCTCCTGAGAACTGGTGTGTTTTTCCCTCATGGTGAATGTAACTAACCCTATTTCCCTTTTTGCTTTGGTCACCAGGGGGCTCAGGGCTAAATTTATATCTCAATCATAATAATTATTTATTCATTTATTCTAAAAATTCCTATATTCTCTCAGCAAACATTTATTGATTATGTATCCTGCTCCAGGCCCTGAGGAAAGAACAGCGAATAAACAGATGTGGTTCCTGCTTCTGTGGTGCTGGCAGCCCCGAGGGGGAGGCAGACCGGAAAATGTACGAGTGCAGGATCGTTGGCAAAAGACGCCATGGAAAACAAAGAGAGAGGGGGCCAGGGAGAGGCAGCGGTGGGCGGGTTATAAGGAGTGAGATAGAGAGGTCAGGAAGGGCCTTGCTGAGATGGTGACATTTGAGCAAAGACTCAAGGAAGCAATGCATGTGCAGGGGGACAGCACGCCCTAGGTAGAGAGAACTGTTTGTGAAAAGGTCCTGGGGCAGGACCGTGCCTGGTGAGTTGGGGAAACGTGGAGGAGGCCCCTCTGGTTGGGGAGAGAGGGAGGAGGTGAACACGGGGAGGTGACTGGGAGGCAGGTCATAAAGGGCCTGTGGGTCGAGGTGAGGGCTCTGTCTTCCTCTCTGAGTGAGATAGCGGTGCTGGGGAATTTCTGAGCACATTTCTCCCGTAACTGTCCTTCCCCCACCCCACTCCATCCTGTGGTATGTGAGGCTGAGTGAAAAATATAAATAAACCCACCACACATGCACAGGAGAGCTGGCTCATCATCTGAGAAAGGAGCGACTGACCACAGTTGCTGTAACTCACCGCCCCACAGGCAGCCTACATGCCCTGCTCTGTGGGCCAGAGTGCTCATCCCATCTCTGGTTCCGACCCTTTCTGAGCTGTGAGTGAGGGGCGGGTAAAACTGCTCCATGAGGCAGACTCATGGAAGGAAAAGGCAGATGTTGCTCTTTTCTTCTTTGTACAGCTGCCTTCCCCTAAGGGGGGGCAGGCCCAGCTAAACAGGAAGAGCTAGAGATAAGGTGGCTCCAACCAGTGGACGGGGAGGACAGCCCTGAAAGACCACAGGTGACATGGACATGATCGACGGTGTGGGGTCCACTGTGGGAAGGGGCGCTGGGGGAAGGGCAGAGGGGGAAATTGCGACAACTGTAATAGCACCTGCAATTTAAAAAAGACCACAGGTGAGACGGAGGCAGAGAATTATACTGGCCCCACAATTACCGTGATCACCAAGGGCCGGTCACCCAGGACAATGGCCCTCGTTTCCCAGCCACCTGGTCTGGGCCAGTCCTTTTGCCTTGGATTTTGTCCATCCTCTGCAAAAGGCTTCATTATTATTATCATTATTCTCACTAATAGATGGGTAAACTGAGGCTCGGAGTGGTTACAGACCCCGTTGAACATGGTGGAGCCAGCAGCAAGCGAGCCGTTGCCTCCCTCACTGCTGCGCGTCACCTGTCTCTTCCTGAAATGACTTTTCTGCCTCCAGTCTTCCTGCTTGCTGGTCCCTCTGCTACAGTGCTTTGCCCTCGGCCTCTTAGAAATGTTGTTTTATAATTTTTTAAATTTATTTTTAATTTAAGTATACAATATTATATAAGTTATATTAGCTTCAGGGGCATAATTGGTGATCAGACATTTTTATACTTACAATTGATCCTCCCACTAATTCTAGTGATCATCTCTCACCAGGCAAACATTCTCTGCCTTTATGTGATTCTCCTTTTCCATCTTCAGATCTTGGCTCAAACGCTATTTCCTAAAGAAAGGCTTTCCCTGATCATCCACACCAAAACACTTATGGTTATTTATGTAAGTCCTGCACACAGTAGTTGTCCAATAAGCATTTGTTAACTGAATAAGTGGGCTGGATGTGAACCGTTGATCTTCCCAGTAACAACTTCGGCTGCAGTAAAATTCTGTCTCCACCTTTCCCTGACTGGCTTGGCTCAGCTGGTTCGACGTCATCCTGTAAAGTGGAAGGTCACCAGTTCGATTCCTGCTCAGGGCACATGACTGGGTTGCATGTTCTGTCCCTGATGGGGCAGGTGCAAAAGGCAATGGATCGATGTTTCTCTCCCCCCCTTCCCCTCTCTCTAAAATAAATAAATAAATATTTTTAAAAATCGGTCTCCATCTCGAGGGCGAAGATGTCACAGGGACGGGGACCCTCTCCATCCACTGCCTGTCCTGACCTTTGGGACGGGACCTGTCACACAGTAAGTGTGTGACAAACATTATTGAATTGTATCCGAGTTTCGAGGAAGAGCCAGAGAGCACACAATGGGGCAGAGGAAGACGAGGAAGAAGGATGGTGTCATGGGGGTCCTCCATTCATTCACAGCTTTCTGAGAGAATGAAACTGATTCCTTTCCCTTCTGAGCCTGTGCTTTGAAAAGGAAATGGACGGCCCTGGCTGGCGTAGCTCAGTGGCTTGAGCTCAGGCTTCGAACCAAAGGGTCGCAGGTTCGATTCCCAGTCAGGGCACATGCCTGGGTTGCAAGGCTAGGTTCCCAGTGGGGGCCACTTGAGAGGCAACCACGCATTGATGTTTCTCTCTCTGTCTTTCTCCCTCTCTTCCCCTCTCTAAAAATAAATAAATAAAATCTTTAAAAAAAAGGAAAGACCATCCAGAGAGGAGGTCAGGATGATGTCCGATGCTGCGGAGGGCTATGAGCTGATGGGCAGGAGCCTGGGGTGTCTAGGGACGGGGGAGATCACGGAGGGTCCCTTAGAGGCTGTGACATTTAAACCAAGACCTGGAAAACATGAGTGAAAGAAGCCAGCCACAAAAGGCCACATGTTTTATGATTGCACTTCTGTGAGATATTCGGAACAGACAAATTCATGAGCAGGTTGGTGGTTGTAGGGACTGGGGGCCGGCGGCCCACAGGACTGCTAAGTCCGGCCCCGGACTTCCTTTCTGGGGTGGAATGTTTCGGAACTAGATGAAGGCGGTGGTTGAACAACCTCGTGAACGCTCTGAACACCACTGGATTGTTCAGTTTAAAATGTTAACTTTCTGTTACATGAATTTCATGGCAATATTAAAAACCACCAGTGAGGCTGCCCTGTGCAGAGCACAGGTGGGCGTCTGAGAGAGGGAAGGAAGGGAGCGATCGGGGAACCGGGCACAGAGTGCAGAGGGGGGAGGGAGGAGGTGGGCCCTGGGTGTCCCAGCCTGGACTGGACACATGGCCCTCACTGGGTGGGGGTGACGGGGGTGAAGTGCCAAGGCCTGCGGGACACACACACACACACACACACACACACACACACACACGCTCCCAGCAGTGTGTGCACATGTGAAATGACCCATGCAGGCACACACATGTGCCTGGACCCGAGGGGGACGTGGAGCACACACACACATGCACAGTGCGTACGGGGGCCCCCTCAAATTTCCCCATATGTGGCACCCCCATGCCCTGTCCTGAGAGCTGTGGGCTCAAAGAAGTTGGGGGATGGGAAAGAGTGAAGCCCCCTCTCCCCCTCTCACAAGCCTGCTGGTGCAGGGCCCAGGTCTGAGCTGGGGTCCCTTCCTGCCCCCTCTCTCCCTGCTGCTGTGCAGACACTGGGACAGCCCAGCCTTCCCTCCCCCATCATACTATAAATTCTGAGAAATCCTATCTGTGGTTTGGCTGGCACCTCCCCACCCTCTAGCTGGGCTGTCCTGGCCACTGTCTTCCTGTCTTGGGGCCTAGGTTGGAGGGGGGGGTGTGAACAGGACTAACTAAGGCTAAGACCTGACCCCCACCCCCAGCCGGGGTCCCCAGACACAGGAGAGAGAGCTCTGCCCTGCCTTGGAGGCTTTTGTATCGCTTCTCTGCGCCTCAGTTTTCCCTTCTGTAGGATGGAGAGACCAGTTCCCGCCAGGCTGTTAGAACAGACTCGGGCAGGAAGAGCAGCTGGCTGCTGTTTTTACCCACTTCCGGCGTCTTGCTTTCCCTTGCTCCAGTCGCACTTTTACCCTCGCGGCGGCCCCACCCTGTCGCCTGTCCAGCCCTGGAATCGTTCAAATCCCAGTTCCTCCAGATGCAGGAGGACAGCGGGGCCGGCAGGGTGTGGGAGGCAGGGGACCTGGGTGAGAGTCCCAGCGCTGGTCCAGACACACTGGTCGGCCTCAGACGGGCCCCGCGCTGCTCTGTGTCCCCGTTTCCCCAGCCAGGCTCTGACGCTCTGCTCTACCGGGCTACGCCCCCGATGAGTGAGCATCCGGTGGGCTCTCACAGCGCACGCTGCGCCCCAAGCGTACTCTGCCCTCTCCATCTGAGACCCTTCCTTGGCTGTTGATGCCACAAACTATGAAACTCAGGATTTATGATGTCCAAGGTTTAGAGACCCACTGCTAACTCTCATGTCTCCGTCCCCTGGCCCTCCAAATTGCAGCTCGAATCCACCCGCTCGCTTCCCACCTGGGCCGCCCGCTGCCTCCTCGGGCTCCCTCAGTCCACTTGGCTGCTCTCGCCACGCCCCCTCCCTGCCATCGGCCCTCTCCTGTCTCCCTCGTGCTTCTTGAAAAAATCTGAAACTCCCCGTAGCTGTCAATAAAATACAAATCTGGACTCAGTCAGGACAACTTTCGTTCAGAAGGGTCTGCGTCCCAGCACTCTGAGCGTGAGGTCGTCAGGCCTCTCAAGAGTTAGGGCAGAAAGTTCCTCGGGTTTCTTTTAGAGGGAGAGGAGGGGACAGGTAGGAAGGGACCCTGTGTGGGAGGTGGGACGAAAGGAAGAAGATGGGGGAAGGGACAGCAGATCAGAGGATGTTCCACAGGGGACTGACTGCCTGTACTCGAGAGGGGCTGTCCTCGGCGGGGTGGTGGCGATGGACCACAAAGTTCAGAATCTGGAGGACCTCAGCAAGGCTCAGTGAACAAGCGCTTTGTTATGGTTGGTCAGTGGGCACAAGCAGCCAATCACTTATGAGGCAAAGAATGGGAATTTGATCCTTGCCACAGGGACACTGGCTGATCTGTGCTAAGGTTCTCCAGAGACGGACCCGTTAGGTGGACAGACGGTCGAATCCAAGTGTCCAGTTACAGCTCTCTCTTCTCTCCCTACCCGTCTACCTTATCCTCTATCCATATTTACCTGTATATCACTCCATCCCCTACGGATCATCTATTTTCCCATCGATTACACACCTATAGTTCTATCTCTCTGTCTCGCTCTACAGCAATTTATATCGATGTAGAAGACCATACAGGCAGATCTATCCACCTTACTATATATTTATAGTATACTATAGATATATAGATAGATACTATAGATATATACTGGAATCTAGCCATATATCATGTGTGTATATATCTGTTATATATCATATGCCTCTATGGATACCAGTTCAAATCTGTGTATCTATTAGTGTGTCAGGAGCCCAGAGTGAGAAGAGAGAGGGAGGTGTGGAAGGCCCGTGATGAGACGTGGCTGATGAAAAACGGTCACCAAGCAGTTGTACGGAGCTGGGCGGAGGGCCAGACCTGGACTACGAACCCAGAGGAGGGCCTTCAGCATGGATTGGGCTGCCGCGAAGTGAACTGGAAGCTGGAGGTCTGGAAACACACTGTAAACCTCTGTTTTGTCCACAAGTAGGAGCCCAGATCCTCTAAGGACAAAGGAAGTCCCTGAATACTCAACTTATAATGCATTTATTTAAAAAGTGCCATAAGCAGGTTTCTCCTGCTGCTGCCCAGGTCGAGGGTGTATTAGATGGAGGGACAGCTTGTGCAAAGGCTCTGAGGAGAGAGGGGAAGAGCTGAGTTGCAGGAAAAGAGAGAGACGGGTGGAATGGTACGCAGACTGCCCTGGGAGCCATGGGGGTCAGTCGGCAGGCTTTGGGCCTTTGGTCAGTGGGGTCCGGGAACATCCTTCAGTTCTAGGCATTGAAGGATATTGAGCAGGCGAGGGACATGGTCAGATTTGCTTCTTGCAGGAGAGATTCTCGGGGTTCTGAGGTGGGGGACAGACTGGAAGGGGGAAGGAGAAGCACTGGATGTCCCTGGGTTGCAGGGGGTGGCACCTGGGCTGGGGGAGCATGGGGCTGAGGAGAAGGGGATGGAAGGACTGAGGCCCAGGAGGTAAGGTGACTCACCTGCAGAAAACTGCCAAGCAGGTAGGCTGGGCACAGCTTTCCCACTCACTGCCCAGTGGCAGAGTCAGGCATCAGTGGGGTTCTGGGAAATCAATCATTTAGCCCCAATCTTGAACCCTGTCACCAGGCCCAGCCTGCTCTCCCCTTACTTCCCCACACCTGGCAGCCCCATCTGTCCCTGCAAAGTCCCAGGAAGCCCAAGCTGACAGCTGAGGGTGAAGGGATACCTGGGGGGGGGGGGGGGTGTGCACCATCCTACTCAGCCCAGCGTTCCCTGTGTGTCAGTTAAATTCGTCCTCCCCTGGGTTGGGTTGAATCTGCTGAGCTGGCTGAGGTGTGGGCTGGTCCCTCTCGCCCCTGGGGCAGAGGCCTGGGCAGGGTGGGCCCAGCAGGTGCAGGTGCCCCACCACAGGTGTGGGCGGTGGTGTCAGTGATTTCCTGGTTTCTGTGGGAAGCGGGCCCAGCGGCTTGGCTTCTTGACCAGCCCCTGGGCTGAGGTCTCCAAGAGCCTGGCCTCAGGTCTCTCTTCCTGGGCTGGTTCCTGGCAAATGGCTCAGCTCCTGCAGCCTTTGGGGTGTCTGTGTCCACGGGGCCGGAATTGGGGCCCAGATTGGGGCCAGCAGGGGAGGCATCCCCAGGGCAAAATTCAAGGGGATGTCCCAAATCTCAGAATAAAAGAAATAATAGTACTTTCCTCTCTTTTTTAATTCAAGTACATTTGATCTACACCTGTGTTTAAATTTAAGGTGTACGACATTGAATTTGAACACTTACATATTATAACATGGGAGCCACAGTGGCGTTATTTAGCAACCTCACCACTTTTCATGACCATCCTCTTTCTGAGTGGCCAGGATAACTCAGTCTGAGTCCCTCGGCCAGTCTGAGGGGGCCCACACTCACCCCACTGTGCACAGGTCTCTGGGCTTGTCGAGTAAATCACATCTCAAAGGCAGTGATTGTGACTGAGAGGGTCTCCACTCCAGTCAGTGCCCCTCCGAGAGTGTGGGACACAGTGGCAGTTAGGACATCTTCCAGGCTGGGCCCCCCTCACCTCTGTCCAATCCCAGAAGAGTTTCCTCACCCCAGAAAGAAACCCTGCCCCCCTCAGCTGTCCCTCCCCACCCGCCCCTCCCGCAGCCCTGGCATCAGTGCAATATTTTAACAGTCCAAACCAATGCGATAATGTGAAGACGAATGAGCTTTAAAACGAAGAGCAGCTCTGACGTTGCACTTTTCGACCCCGCACCACTCGGCAAACCTTAGGCCCCACCTGGCCTGTGGTTTGCTTGGCAGGATGACCTGCTCCACCAGGTCCTTCCTCTCCTGGGCTGCCCAGGAGCAGGGCATCCGGACCTGGGGTGAGGGCTGGGTGGGGACTCGGTGGGTCCCCTGTCTGTCTAAGCCTTTGGGGGAGGCCCTCAGTGGCCAGCGGCTGGCACAAGGACTTGGGGATCCTCTGTGGCACACTCGTGTCGAAATGGCAGCCTCATCACCATCTATTTGGCACTGAACTGTGTACCGAGCAAGTCCAAGTTATTCATTACTCAAAATGGTTTAAGAAACCACTTCTGTGGAACCATCTGCACTGTGGAACTTTCAAACGATACCTTCACACCCAGAGCAAGTAAACAGCGCCCCTCCGCCCCCACCCCGCCAAACCCCAAGGTCAGCAGCAGAGTGAGATGGGTCCTTCCCTGCCCCCCGAGTCCCTGGGTGGTCTTACTGGATCCTCATGAAGCCCCCTGCAGCGAGCACTGATATCACCCTCACTTCACACGTGTGCTGAGTGAGGCTCAGAGAGGTCAGGTCCCTTGTCCAAGGTCGCACAGTGTGTGAGAGTGTGCCCAGTCCTGTTGGACTCCAATCAGGAGGAAAAGAGGGGGGCTCCCTACCTGGGAGGATTCTCCCAGCTCAGCCAGTGCTGCGGCTCCTTGGCTCAGTCATTAGGCCAACACCTGCTGGGCACGACTGTGTGCCAGGCCAGTGGTGCCCACGGGGCCCTGCCCTCCCCGAGGTCACAGCCGAGGCAGGCGACACCAGCCACTGACAAGGAACCAAACAGAAGTCCCACGAGCACAGCTGGGGAGAGGGAGGAAACAGGCTGCCAGGGTGATGACAGAAAAGCTGAAGCGAACATCCACCTTTTACAAACTACCTTCCACGATTCGAAAGTGTCAGAGTTCAAAGGGCAGGCAGTGGGAAGTCTGCTTCTCATATTGATGCCCGGGCCCTGGTGACCCCTCAAGAGCAGCCTCCCTCAGTGGAGGTGATGTCACTCCCAAGGGGGCAAAGGCTGGCTCCAAGTGAGTGTGTGTCTGAGTGTGAAGTGCAGGCACAGGCAGAACATGTGAACAGGTGAGCAGCAGGTCTGTGGTATGAAATGTGCATGGGAAGGCGATTCAAAGAAAGTCTCAAAACAATTGCTCACTAGGGTGTCATAATGAAAAAATCTTGCGAAACTGTTCTAGAAGCAACCACTATTCAGGTTTCCTGTGAGATCTCCCAGAGATATTCTAGGCATTTTCAAGAAAATATCTGCATACCTATTTGTTCCTGTTTTTACATAAATGATAACGTGGCACCTGAACCTTCATCTTTTCACTTGAAATATGTCTGGGTGATCAGTTCACACCAGTGAACACAGCTTGCAGGTTTCTTTTTTACAGCTTTTTGAAAAAGTATATTTTATTGATTATGCTCTTACAGTTGTCCCGTTTTTTCTCCCCTTTACCCTCTCCCACCTGCACCGCCCACCCAGCAGCATCCCCCCCCTTAGTTCATGTCCATAGGCCATACATACAAGTTCTCTGTTTCCTGTACTGTTCTTAACTTCCCCTGCTGTACCCAGCATTTGTGCTACTTTTTCCTGGTAACTTTTTCCCATTCTCCCCCTCCCTCTCCTCACTGATAACCCTCCATGAGATCTCCTTTTCTGTGATTCTGTTCCTGTTCTAGTTGTTTGCTTAGATTGTTTGTTTGTTTGTTTGCTTGCTTTTAGGTTCAGTTGATAGTTATGAATTGGTTGTCATTTTACCGTTCATAGTTTTTTATCTTCTATTTATTAGAGAAGTCCCTTTAACATTTCATATAATAAGGGCTTAGTAATAATGAACTCCTTTAACTTGACCTTCTGGGAAGCCTTTTTTACAGCATCCCAGCAGTGCTCCACGTCCGCGGAGACCGACCCCGCCCGGCCCCGTGGATTGGCGTTCCGGGTGTCACGCACAGAGCGCGGTGCCACAGCAGTGGGCTCTGGACACCTGCATTCACGTCATTCTGCACATGAGCGATTGTATCTAAAGGAGAAATTCCATCCTGGTGCTGGGAAGTGTGACAGCTGGGCCGGAAGGTGTGTGTGCATTTGTCATTTAAGTAGATACTGCAACTTGTCCTGCGTTGGATTTGTACCAATTTCCTTCTACGTCATCAGAGTAGGAGAGTCAGTTTACCCACAGCCTCACCTACGTGAACTGTTATCAAACCTTTGGATCTTTGCCAGTCTGATGGATTAAAATGGTATCACAGTGTAGTTTTAATGTTTGTTTCCCTTGCGAGGTTGAGAATCTTCCCCTGTGACTAATAACCACTTGTCTTTCTCTGCGAGCTCAAGGTTTGAAGTCTTTGTTAACTTTTCCTTTAATTGTTGTGATATTTTTGTTATTGCTTCCAAGGGCTCTTTAAATATTGGTCATTATCCCTTTTTATTATCATTTAATGTATGCTCTGTCATTTGTCTTTTTTAAAAAACGATTGACTTCATTTTTAACTTGTCATTTGTCTGGACAACACATTTTTAACTTGTCATTTGTCTGGGCCTTGTTCAGGGTCACATCTACCTTGTAGATTTTCTCTTGATGTTTACATAAAGTCAGCTGTTTTCATCATCCTTTTATGGCTAACGAGGTTTGAGTCCTGCTGAGAATGAGGGCGACCTCTGATAAGGCAGGGGGTGAGAAGAAGCAATCCAAGGAAATAGCGGAGTGCAGGTCCTCGGGGGCAGGGGGCTCAGCGTGCATATTAGTCAGGGACCTCCAGAGAAACTGCTTAGAGAAAGAGATGCATTTTAAGAAATTGGCCACATGACGGTGGAGGCTGGCAGGTCCGCAGTCTGCAGGGCAGCCTGGCAGCCTGGGGACCCAGGGAGCACCGCAGCTGGAGTCGCAGAGAGTGTGCTGGCAGAAGTCCTCCTTGCTTGAGTGGCCTCCTCTTTGGTCTCTTAGGGACTTCAGCTGCCTAGATGAGGCCCACCTGCCTTGGGCGGGATAATGTGTTTTACTCAGTCTACTGATTTAAAATTTAATTCGTCTTAAAAAAGACCGGCAAGGCAACATCTACGCTGGCACTTTATCATATACCTGGGTCCCCAGCCTAGCCAAGTAGACACATAAAATTAACCTCACGAGTCCACTCATCGCCATGGCACACACACAGCCCCTGGGAGCCATAATTCCGTAGTACCCAGTGTTGGGTCCCTGCTTTTCCCACGGTGCTCCTACATGACCCAGAAGGCCAGGAAGGCACACGGCGGGGCCAGGGTGGGGCTCCTCACCCACACGAAGAGAACAGACTGGAAGGGTGGGTGTGAGCATGGGGGAGGGAGACCGGGTCTCTGGTGTGCCCAGTGCCTGGGGGGGGGGGGTGGCAGGCTGAGCGTGCGGGGTCTTGCCTCCGTCTCGGAGAGGAGGTGTGATCTAACAACATACTTGAGTAGTGAGCTCCCCATCCCTGGAAACGTGTGGATATGATGGGCACTTGTCCTGAGGGCTGCAGAGGAAATTTCTGCCCCTGGTAAGGTTTGGAGCTGGGGGACCTTAGTCTGTTCTAAGAGTTCACCCAGCAGCCTAGGGGTGGCGGGGGTTTCTGCATCGTCCTCACTTCCCGTAGCATGGGAGACAGCCCGCCCCACATCCCTTCTGTGTGTGGGCGGCTGGCAGTGTCCTGACGGCGCGGTGTGGGGTGGGTCTCACTCAAAGTCTGGGATGTGTGGTTTGCTGCAGTCACTGTGGTTCTTAATTCTGGCCCCTCAGGGTCTTGAGATTGGAGGTGCTGCCCCCTTGTGGAAGGAATGAGATGTTTCCCCTCACTACCCGAGAACCTCCTACCTATAGGTTCTTGCTAATTCGCAGGCTGGCCTGGTAGGGAGGTGAGGCAGTGGAGTCCAACTCTGCAGATTTGTGATCTATAGATTTTGGCCTGACTGTGAGGTCGTCTCCTCCAGCTGAGGACAGCACGCTGGTGGGGAATGGGACTGGAGCCCCTGTGCAGTCCCCAAGACATAGAGGGACATGGTGAGTGGGGATAGCTAGGGCCCTCACCCATCCCCATTTCATTTTGGTAGATGTGGGGGATGGGAGGAAGAAGTCTCGGGGAACGAATCATCCAGAGTCTTAGGGGATGGGCTATGCATGTTGGGGGATCCTTCAGGGGGCCATCATAGGGGAGACCCTTGAAAAGAAGAACATAAATCTTTTTTGTGGGCATGGGGCTTCAGCACTGGATCAGGGGATTCAGGGTGGGCTCAGAACATCAGGATGTCAAGGATCTTTAGATAATCATGTAGGGGAAATCAACAAGGGTGCGGATTTTAGCTCAGCACCAGGGCTGTCTTGACAAGCAGATTTTGTGGCAGTGTTTTGGGGAGATTAGAAAGAGGACCAATTATGAGGGTGCACCTAGTGGTCAGAACGCTTGTGGAAAAATTCTTGGAGGGGGTTGGAAGACCTGGGACTTGTGCCTTGGGAACTAACAGGTTGTGGGTAGGTTTGGGGTCCTTCTCAGACGTTGCAGGGGAGTGCACTGGGGGCTTGGGGCAGGGTGCTGGATTGCTTTCCAGGGCAAGCTCCTTGCTCCATGCACTGTCCCACTGCTGAGCGTGCTGGTCTGCTCCTAAAGCAGATTTCATGACAAATGTCCGGTCCAATCGAGAAGGTCTAGCTAAATGGTCTGCCAGCAGACCCCTTGGAATTTCTCCTCCCTCCGAGAGTGTCTGACCTCGTCGCCAGGCTGGGATGAGATTCTAGGAACTGCCCTCAAGGATATGGAACCGGACATGCTCAGAGGGACCGAATGCCTCAGTGAGGCTTTGGTTGGGGTTGGTTTCCGCAGTCACAATTCGTCCTCTGTGCAGCCTTGACCATCAAACTTTCTTCCCCTCACCCAATAAAAACAAATTGTGAAACCAAACCCAGTGATAAATGAAGCCTCCCCTGTGAGCTAATTACCTTTGATCTTTTGCACTTCTACCCTCCCTCTCTCCATCTGGGAATAGATGTGACCTTATCCTAGGATCTCATCAAGCAGATGTGGGTCAAGAGCAGAAAGCTCAAGGTCAAAGTCAGGACTTTCCAGATCATCTCTCCTTCACCATCTTGTAAGGGCCCCTCTCCTTTGATTCCGAACAACTGCCTTCTTGTGTGGAGTAATTTTAGTTATAGTTCTTTGCATTTCATCACTTTGAATATTTTGCGACAATACCTTCTGGCTTTCAAAGTTTATGTTGAGACATCTACTGACTGGTTTATGGGAGATCTTTAAATGTTTTTACTATATTTAATATGGCTATTAAAATTTTTTTAATTCTATAAAATGGAGTGCTACTCTTGGACATTCTGGTCAAATTGTGAGTGAAAATAAAACCCACAGAAAGTGGTCAGGAAAAATTTTGCCTAATCTAAGGGGCCTACCCTAAAACCCCTGCCACAAGGTCAGTAAACACCACACACACACATACACACACACACACTCACACACTGAAACACACATCACCCCAGAGTCCCACCACTGCTTTTCAAATGCTGTGAGCTTGCGCTGACGTAGTCCAAAAAAGACTAATCTCATAAGAGAAGTCAAAAGTCAAGATAATGTGCCAATTAAGAAGATCCCAAAATCAAAAGTTTTCCTGCAAATTTCTCATCAAAGTCTTCTGTTATTACTTCAGTGTGTTATGGAGACTTTTTCAAGGAAGGTTGCTTTAAAACTCAGTTTTTCTTTACTGTGTAACAATACAAGATATGTAAAGAACAATTAGTCTAGTGAGTAAACGAACAGGACATAATGGAACATGAATGCCATTATTATTAAATCCCTTGTGGACTAGTGAGTCAGGTGGGAAGAGATGACTTTGAACTCACGAGGCTGATCTGATTGCCTGGGCATCCTATCGGCTGCATTAGGCTGGCACCTCTGAAACCCGTCAGTCCCCTGCTATGGAAGAACCAAGGCCCACACAGCAGGCCGGTCCTTACTGATGAACACATGCCCGGCCTGCAGGCTTGGGAAACAGGCTCAGCACTGCCTGTGCATCCCGTTTGCAGGAGACAAAGGGAGAGACCCACTGCCACTGGTTCTTCCCCCACTTTGCCCTGAATCCTCGGAGCCAGGCAGTGAGCAGACCCGGGGAGAGATGCCCGCCAGCTCTCCCAGGCAACAGTGACACCTGATGACACCTCCCCGGAACAGGACACTCCCTGATTCACCTACAAGGACCCTGGTCACCCACGCAGTGATGACCACCAGTCAAGGAATGAAGGCTCTGGGGGAAGGGGTTTCATTCCCACGGCAGAGAAAACAAACCTCGGTGGGAGTCATGTGTCCCCCACTGGGGATTTGCCCCAGCACGGCATGAGAAAACAATTATGGTCAGGTTTTTAATTTTAAGAATTAATTTGAGCCCTGGCTGGTGTGGCTCAGTGGATTGAGTGCCGGCTTGTGAACCAGGGGGTCACTGACTCAATTCCCAGTCAGGGCGCATGCCTGGGTTGCAGTCCAGGTTCTCCTGTGTGGGGAACAGGAGAGGCAGCCACACATTAATGTTTCTCTCCCTCTCTTTCTCCCTCCCTCCCCTGTGTCTAAAAATAAATAAATAAAATCTTTAAAAAAAAAGAATTTATTTGAGAAAAATGGGTTTAAATGGGAAATGGCTAGAAATCCTCAAGGGTAGACTGTTGTTACACAGAAGATGCAGGAGTGAAGCAAGCTATTGTATGGCAACTGTAATTGAAGGAAAAAAAGTAAAAAAAAAAAAATTGAAACCTAAGGACAACAAATCACAAAGCGCTACCTAGAATTTTCCAAATAAAGCAAACGCTTGAGCTACAGCCACCGGTTACTGCCAGGAACGAAGGAGGGAGCGTCGGCCCGGGGCTGCAACAGGAGGACAATCCCAGCCCAGTGCGAGTCCTGAGTGAGAAGAGTGGGCGGCGGAGTCTGGTTTATTGTTGTCGTTGTTTCAATCCCTACCCAGGGGTGGAGATATATATATATTACATTACATATATAAATCACATATATTACATATGTATAAATTTTAGAGAGGAAGGGAGCGAGAGAGAGACATTGACGACACTGATTGGTTTCCTGCCCTACATGCCCCCACTAGGGACCAAACCCACGACCTAGGTATGTGCCCCACAGGGGACTGGCCCCTCAATCTTTTTGATGTAGAGGATAATGTTCTAATCAACTTCTTCGTTGGCCAGGGCGAAGAAGTCAGTTTTAAAATGAAAGTTTACTTTTGCTCTGGAATGGCAAGGCCAACAGGTCAGGTGACGCACTGCCATTGGAAAGGTCACTGGTGTCTCACAGCTTCTAAGCAAGGGTCCCCGGCATCCTGGGGGCCCATCAGGAGGCCCCTGTGGCAGGCAGGAGACAGAGGGAATGGTTAGAACACATGGGCAAGAGACTAGATTGTGGTTTCCACAGAAAAAATAGATGAGGCAGGTAAGCAAGCTTAGCGCAAACTCGTTGAATTTTAGTGGGTTCTGGGTCTTAGGGGCTGGCCCTGGCTGTCTGGCACTTGACCCTGGGGTGGTCACAGCAGGGGCACAGTGGCCCCGATGTTGGAGTCCATAAACGAGGTGGCTGGGGGAGTGGGCTCTGGACGGGTCGGTGTGCACAGGAAAGGGGCCTCACGGGGCAGTTGTTTGCCGTCTCTCGGAATTAGCCGCGTTTTCGTGCGTCTCATACACGGGATTATCATGCCCATTGTTTTACCTGTAGTGTGTGATCATCATGCCCACGTATAATGTGCATCCTTATTTTCCCCTCAAAAATTTGGGCAAAAAGTCCACATTATACATGGCAAACCATGGTACCTAATTCTGGGAGGGGCAGTCTCTTCCCCAGCAAGACCCCAGGATATCGAAACATCACACATGCGGAAAAAAAGACGTGATGGATTCGGCATTCCTGTGCGCGCCCAAGCTGTTTTGGAGTCCACGTGTGAGCGACACCGCAGGGTACCTGTCTTCGGGCCGCCCGCTGCAGTGCCCGGAACACTTCCTCCACGTAGCTGCAATGGCAGGACCCTCTTCCCTGCGCGAGGCTGGCAGCCCCTCGGAACCACCATAGCACGTCGGCCACTTCGTCCCCGAGAGGCGTTTCGGTCATTCCCATCTTTTCTTTATCGTGTTTTGCATGCTTTGACTCTGTGTGTGCTCTTCATAAGCCTGAACTGCTTTGTAATTCAAAATTTTAAAATTCAAAAAATTAATTTAGAAATAAAATAACGCAGTCCTGTCGTTTGGGCCTCCGGAGGTCTGCAAGGCTGCAGACCATGCTGCCTGCCCTGGAGTCTGCTGACCCGCAGCCGCCCCTGGGGGCGTGAGACGCGCAGATTGTCGGCCCGCCAGGACCTGCTGAACCAGAGTGGGACGAGACCCCGGTGTTTTAACACCCCCCCCCCCCAGGGAGTCTCATAACCGGTGAAGCACGAGGACCCGCTGGTCTGAGCGGACTGGCTCATCGCCCGGTGCGGTTCTCGGTCTTTCCTGATGATCAGGGAGATTTCGGAATGTAACAGTTCCCACAATCAGGTCAGTGGAGCTCCACCGGTTGCGCATTGAGATCTCCTGGGAGCTTTAATAAAAATCGCCAATGCGTGGTCTCCATCTGCAGAGATTTAAATTCGATGGGACCCGAGTGCAGCCAGGAAGGGGAGGTCGCTTTTTAAGTTCCCCTGGTGATTCTAATTTGCAACAAGTTTGTGAACACCTTAGCTGGTGAAGGAAGGGCTTCACTGAGGGAAGGGGGAAAAAGTGGTGGTCTTGGGTGCCCCCTGCTGACGAGAGGCAGTACGTCTGGTTTCCCAGGGACCTCAGATGTAGGTGGAAAGAGGCGATGCTGGTCTACGTGTTAGCGGTGGCGCACATTTGATATCTGTGCAGATGTTCTCTCTCAGGAGAAATGCGTGTTTAAGTCCCTGAGTGCATGTCAAAGCTGTTGCTTGGGTGTTCCCAGTTACCCCGTGCTCACACAGGTACCTGCACATGCACACGTGTGCAAAGAGCACACTGCAAGGTACTTACCTTGTGCCACCACGGCCTAAACACTTCACAAAAACCCATCTTTCCTCAGAGCTGCACCTGGAAGTCAGAACCATTACTCCTCCAAGTTTACCGATGGGGAGGCTGAAGCCCAGAGCGCCCCCACCCCCTGGCCCACGGCTTCAGGGGGATCAGGGGGATGGTGGGTAGAGCTCGCCATTGTCTAGACACCGCAATCACCTCAAAATCCAGCCCCCACTCCAGCTGTGTGGCTTTGGGCAAGTCATCTCACCTCTCTGAACCTCTATCTCCCATCACAAAAACACGGACCTGGTACCCATTCCTGAGTCATCGAGTGGCCGTGAGGATCGGTCCCCCCCCACAGCAAGCTGCCATCTCACATCCCCTGACTTTGCCGGTAGTTCTTTAAAGGGAGAAACATGTTTACTATTTTGTCCTATGTGTCTAAATCCACCAAAACAGTCCTTCCTGGGTCCATCCTGTAGGTGTGCTGAATAAAGTGCAGTAATCGTCCTCTTCTGCCCAAGGCTGGGCCCTGGGCACAGTCCACCCAGTGCATTTGAACTAAACGTCTTTCTAACGTCTGGCTGATGCTCGAAGCCCTACTACAATCTCACTCTGATTAGGATGTGTGTGTGTGTAACTACCTATGTATATATAATAGGATACATATGTGTGTGTATGTAATTACAGACAATAATGAGGTTGACAAGCATGTGGAGGGAGCAGAACCCTCTGCATTGCTTGTGGGAGTGCCAAAGGGCACTGCCACTGTGGAGAACAGTATGACAGCCCCTCAGAATATTAAAACTAGAGTTACCGTGTAACCCAGCAATCCCACCTCTGGGTTCATACCCAAGAAGATTGAAAGCAGGGTCCCAAACAGATGTTCACACAGCCAAGCTCACGGCAGCATCACTCACAACAGCCGAGGATGGAAGCACCCCAAGGTCCACCTGCGGGAAAGTGGGTAAACTCAGTGCGGCCCGTCCACACAGTGGACTACGAGTCAGCCTTAGAAAGAAGGGAAATTCTGACTCATGCCACAGCACGATGACACTCAAGAGCATATGCCAAGTGACTAAGTCAGAGAGAGAAGCACAAGTCCTGTGAAACCTCACTTTTGAGGGGGATCTAACAAAGCCAAACCCTTAGAAACAGAGCAGGATGCTGGTTGCTGGGAGCAGGGGCTGGAAGAAGTGGGGAGACGCTGATCAAGGGCACAGATTTCTGGGTGTCTGATGCGCAGTGTGGTGGTCGTCGTCAATAATACTGTGATTTATACTTCCAAGCAGCTAAGGGTAAATATTCATTGTTCTCAACACAGAAAGAAATGGTGTTGATGTGAGGTGGTGTGGGTGCTGGCTATCTCTCCAGGGGCAGTCATCAACACCTTGCACCCCTTAAGCTCATGCAGTGTTGTATGTCAGTTATATCTCAAGAAAGCTGAGAGTGCCTGGAACTTCCACAAATACTGGAGAAAATGAACATTGCCAAAAGTATGCATTAGACTACAAACAAAAATAATTAACAATAAAAAGTCAACCTCACTCTCTGGCCAGGTTTATAAATCCGGGCATAACTCGGAAATTTAGCCTCTCTTACTTTGATAACTTCATGTTACATTCAGCGTGGGAGGGAAAATCAGGGAAGGCTTCCTGGAGGAGGCAGCATCCGGCAGAGATTTGAAGAGGCAAAGTCCTGCCCTGCAAGGATAGGTCCAGGGAGGCTGCTCCCGGCAGCAGGAAAACAGAAGCAATAAAGAGCCTAGTGCAAGGGCGTTTGTGCCTCTCGTTGCCCTCCACGCCTGCCTGGCTTCTGTATCTTCTTGGAAACCAGAAGGCCACGCTGGCAGACCACCTTCTGATTAATATTCCAAGGATCACTAATTTAATGTTCTGAGGAGGCTTCTGACCTGCTCTCAATACACACTATAAATAACTTCAGGACAAGGCAGCAGGAGGACTCCTGGGTCTCCCTGGATTCTGAAGGACAGAGCTGGTACAGATGTCCCTTCTTAGGAAACCTATAACCTCCTCCAAATTTGGCCCATTGGTGGTGGTGGCAGGAGGGGGGTGGTGGGTGCAGAATAAACGGGCACTTTCTGGGAGCCCCCCCACCACTCCACCCCTAGCCAGCATTGTGAAGTCTTCTGAAAGGGGTCAGCGGGCAGGCTGATGTCACAGACCCACCCCTCCCAGTCTCTGCCTGTGCCTGCCCCCACCCAGCCTCAACCTTTTCTCCCCGCACTTCCAATTTCAGGGGAAAGTGGTCAGCCTTGCCGGGTTGGCCGCCCTGCCTCTGCAGTCGTGGATGCGAATCTCTCCAACCTCTCAGATCTCCAGGGCCCCCCGCAGGCCCCCAGGCCCAGCCGGACCCTCAGCTGACTCCTGGTGAACAAGACTGTACAGGGAGGCATCCCCAGCATGGTGGGCGACCGGGTGCCCCCAAAGGCCAGCGCAGTGGTCATCGACATGGGCACAGGCACCTGTAAGGTGGGCTTTGCGGGGCAGGCCCGGCCCACTTACACCGTGGCCACCATCGTAGGCTGCCAGCCCCAGAAGCCAACCACCACGGGGCAGCCGGTGCTGGCGACTTTCATTGGCGAGGCCGCCTGCTCGGGCCCAGATCTGACACTGGTGCAGCCGGTGAGGAATGGCATCGTGGTGGACTGGGAAGCGGCAGAGCTCATCTGGAGCCACCTGCTGAAGCACGACCTGCGTCTGGCCCCGGAGGACCACCCGCTGCTGTTCTCCGACCAGCCCTTCAGCCCCACCACCAACCGTGAGAAGCTGGTGGAGGTGGCCTTCGAGTCGATGAGCTCCCCGGCCATGTACGTGGCTTCCCAGTCAGTGCTGTCCGTCTACGCGCATGGGCGGGTCAGCGGGCTGGTGGTGGACATAGGCCACGGAGTCACCTCCACGGTGCCCGTCTTCCAGGGCTACCACCTGCCTCACGCCATCGAGCGCCTGGACCTGGCGGGCACCCACCTGACAGCCTTCCTGGCGGAGGTGCTGCTGGGCCCCCGCTGCCCGCTGCGGCGGCAGGACCTGGGCGCCGTGGAGGTCATCAAGCACCGCTGTTGCTACGTGGCCCCGGATTTCCAGAAGGAATGCGCCCGACCGGAGCAAGAGTGCCGGCAGCGCCTGAGGCTGCCCGAGGGCCAGATGGTCTCGCTGGGTAAGGAGCTCTTCCAGTGCCCGGAGCTGCTGTTCAGCCCCCCGCAGAGGCCTGGGCTGTCGCCCGTGGGCGTCCCCACCATGGCCAAACGGAGTCTTAGCAAGGTGCCTGCGGAGGTTCGGGGCGACGTGGCCCAAAACGTGCTGCTCTGCGGCGGGTCCTCGCTCTTCGTGGGACTGGAGGGCCGCTTCCGCGCCGAGCTGCTGCGCAGTCTGCCCCCGGACGCGCGCCCGGCGGTGGCAGCCCAGCCCGCCCGGAACTTATCGGTGTGGACTGGGGGCTCCATCCTAGCCTCGCTGGGCGCCTTCCAGTCCTGCTGGGTCCTGAGGGAGCAGTATGAGGAGCAGGGGCCCCAGATTGTGTACCAAAAATGCTACTGAGTGGGGGAGGGGCTTGGGGTGGGGGTCAGTAAAGCTTCTGCTACCCAGTCGGCGCGGCCTCGCCTTCCCTCAGGGCCAGCCTGGTCCACTCCTGGACCTGCCCAGACATACCCGCTGCCTCCGTCAAACCTGTCTCCCATGGTCAGCGCCCCCAAGGCACTCTCATTCTCAGACCCGCCCCCCAAATGCACCTCCAGGACCTCCTAGACCGGGACTCTTTATTTTTCTCACCACCCCCATCTCCTGGTTTTGATACAGCCCCCCAAGATTCCCCTGGGCTCCAGGCTCCCCAATTCACCTCATTGATACGCCCACCAAGGACGACCACACCCACTTCCGTAATCGGTTCCGTCTAAGGAACTTGCACCAGGATGCTTTCCCTGAATCTCTCCACCAGCGTCACAGCCCCCAGGTCCACCCTTACAATCTGTCCCCTACTCCTAATGCCTGCAAACAGATGGCACCCCCCCACCCAGAATCCACTTGGCCAAAACCCCCTGATTCTGAGCACCCCAAGTGCACCTTCTGGTCCGTCTCCCCTTTCTGATCACCCAAAGCTCTGCACCACTTGGATGCTCTGAGAGCTCCCGGTGCCCCCTCGTCGGCGGCAAACTCCCACATCCACCACGAAGACCCATCCCTGCTCCTCAAGTGTGTCCTCCACAGTGGCCCCCGAAGGACCTCCGGCACCCGTGGCCCCCTCCCCAAGTTCACCCTCCAGCCAAACGCTGCCTTCCCAGCAGGTCTTGTTCCCCAGACTCTTCCTTCTGCCCAGAGACCATTCCCCACCTGCACCTCCACGGACACCATGTTCGGAGACCCCGAAGCCCCAGGTTAGCGCCCACTGCTCTCAGCTCAACCCCTTGCCGGAGTAAGTCTGCCCCAGACATACCCCCTCATGGCCACCTCACAGTGCAGCTCCTGACCCCATTTCTCAGCCCCTCCTGAAGGCTCTGGCCTCCAGGATCATCTTGTGGCGACCCCACTAATGCCCTAGGCCATCCCCTGTGTTCTGAACCTTCAAGACCCTCCCCCAGGTTCACCTCATGATGAACATCCAGGACACTGCACCCTGAGATTTCAGTCTCCCCAAAACCAACCCTCAGGGCCAGCACTTTGGCCCCAATGCATTATTCAGACAGTAGGCAGTGATGGAGGGCTGCCCAGCCCGCTGTGACCTGGGGCAGATACCCCAGGTGGGGACACCACCTGGACCCTGGCTCCTCCCTCCACCCCCACACAGGTCCCCAGGAGCCTGTTGCCCTGGGCTGCTGGTCCTCATCTCCTTCCACTCTGTTAGTAGTTGATTCCAAGTTCAATTCATCTCCCCAGACCTCACCCACCCTGTCCCTGTTACCAGACTCAAGAGGTGCACAGCTTGGGGTGTTCTATTCAGGAATGAGATGTGGTTGTCCTTAGGTGGTTGTACTCTTTACATGCAGCAAGTAAAGGGCCCAGGATTCACATCCAAAGCCCTGTCTCCCTGAAGGGAAGTGTAACCACTGCTTATGTACACTATTTTGTTATTACATGTGGCGTTCTTCTTGGCAGTTAGCTAAACCTATCTTATTGGGCTCTGGTCAAGCTCACAAGGTGACAGCTGAGTCTGCAAATTACTGTTCCTTTCAACATTTAGCAGGAAAAGCATTTAGTAAGAACTTCCCAGGCCTAGAAACCCTTGTCCTGACTAACATTCCTGAGATTCCACCCCAGGGGCTTTTGTCGGAACCTGTCCTGAGAATGCCATAGAGGCCCCACCCTTTCCCTGCAGGGGCCTGGAGTCCAGCCTTGTAGGAGGTTGGGCATTCTCCCCAGAGGGTGCCACGGGCCTCTGCTCTTCCCTCTGCCCTCATCCCCAGCCACCCCAGAGTCCTGCTGGGGGCAGGACTGTCTCCCTCAGATCCTGTAGCCCAACAAAAAGCAGAAACCTCATCCTTCAGTCTGGACACATCTTAGTTTATCAACAGAATAGTCACAAGCCGTCTTCTCCGCCCTACACCAAGGTGTCATCCTTTCCTTCCTTCACTCAACCAGTCAGGATTCATGGAGCCTCTCTTGCAGGGTCCCTATTGTCAGTTCTCCCGAGGCCTTCTGTGTGCCTGTGACGCCCCCACCAGCACTGTTCCCACGCAGGCATTTTCCAGAGTGGAAACTCATTTACTGCAAAGCATCAGGCCACCCCTCCCACATCTACCACACAGTAGGTGAAGGGGAGGCCCTACCTGCCCCTACCCACCCTGTCCCAATGTGTCCAGTCCCATTCCTGGCTAGCAGGTGGTCCTCAGCAGGAGGGAGGGCCCCACAGTTAGGCCATGGTTTCCAGATCACAAACATGCAGGATTGGGCCCCATGCCTCACCTCCCCACCAACCAGGCAGCTTCCGTCTGTAGCATCCCCAAGAACCCTCAGGAAGTGATTGGGGAGTGAGGGGAGACTGTGCTTCCCACCGGGGCAGCACCTCCAAGCTCAACATACTGGGAGCCTTGAAGTTGGAACGACAGTGATTGCAACAGACCAGTCATCCCAGACCTCACAAGAACCGGCTCACACCACGGTGCCAGGACACTGCCACCCACACACAGAAGGGATGTGGAACAGTTTGTCTCCGAAGCTACAGGAAGTGAGGAGGATGCCGAAATCCCCGCCACCCCTAGGCTGCTGGGTGGACTCTCATTTAGAAAGGACTAAGGTTCCCCAGCTCCAAACCTTGCCTGTGTCATCAATTTCTTCTACAACCCTTCCAACACATTTGCACACTCCCAGAGATGGGGAGCTTACTTCCTCAAGTCTGTTGTTAGAAATCGCCCCTCGGCCCAGGAGCCATGGGTAACCCTCTGCGCTCTCTGCCTGCCATCCTTCCATCCAGAGCTCATGAGGCACTGGAGACTCTGATCTCCTCTGTGCCCACACACACCCCTGAAAAATACTACAACAGTCCATGAAAAAGTTAACAAAGAATACAAGCCTTGAGCTCACAAAGACGAAGTGCTTACTCAGAGGAGAAGATTCTCAATCTCGCAAGGGAAACAAGCATTGAAACTATACTGTGAGATTGAGCATGACCTCCAGTCAAGACAGAGGCATAGGTAGACACACTGCACCTCCTTGCTTAACCACAGAGAGAATTACAACTAGACCTCAAAACAAATAACACCCAGGACCATCAGAAAATCAAGCTGTATGGGAGTCTGACAACCAGGGATTTAAAGAAGCCAGGTTCATCCAGATGGGTAGGAGGGGTGGAGAGGCACAGAGATGTGGCGTGCCACAGAGAGGCTGTGGGGGAAGAATGGGTGGTCCCACATCCACCTGTGGAGGACAAAAATTGAGAGGACAGCTTGGAAGCAAGCGATCCCAGCCCCAGGCCAGACTGCATACCCCAGGGTTCCACCACCAGGAATATAAATCTCCATAAGTTCTGGCTATAAAAGTCAGTGGGGCTTGGGGCAGCGGAAAAAAATACTGGATTTTTAGGAGTCTCCACTTAAAGGGCCCACACAGATTTAAAATATACTCAGACCCACCCTCTCTGGGATTCAGCACCAGGGCAAGAGCTGGAAAGGTGCCGGTCACAAACCGGGAGTGGGTGAAATGATTGGAAACAGAGTGAGTTCCAGGCAAACCTCCAGAAGCCAGGTGGCAGCACTGTCCCCTCTCGGTGCCCTCCCCCAACACAGAGCCACAGGGCAGTGAAGTGGGTTGCCCCACCCTGGCGACTACCCAAGCCTCTGCCCCACACAATTTACAGTTGCCTTTTCTATAACAGACCACACTACTAAGGCAGGGAGTGAAAGCAGCTCCACCTATTACCCAGAAACACACACAGGGAGGCTGCCAAGTTGAGGAGACAAAGACGTATGGCCCAAATGAAAGAACAGAACAAAATCCCAGAAAAAAAGCTAAACGAAACAGAGATAACCAACCTATTGGATGCAGACTTTGAAACACTGGTGAAGAGAATGCTCAAAGAACTCACTGATTACAGCAACAACATAGAAAAGACACAGGAAGAAATGAAGTTTACGCTAACTGAAATAAAAAAAAAATCCACATGAAACCAACAGTGCAGGGGAGGAAGCCGGGATTCAAATCAACAATTTGGAATATAAGGAAGAAATAAGTGTTCAACAAGAACCGCAAGAAGAAAAAACAATTGAAGAAAGAAAAGGTAGTATAAGGAGCCTCTGGAACATTTCCAAATGTGCCAACTTCCAAATCATAGAGATGCCAGAAGGAGAAGAGGAACAGCAAGAAATTGAAAACTTATTTGAAAAAAGTAATGAAAGAAAACTTCCCTAATTTGGTGAAGGAAATAGACATACAAGTCCAGGAAGCACAGAAGAGTCCCAAACAAGTTGGACCCAAAGAGGACCACACCAAGACACATCATAATTAAAATGTCAAAGGTTGAAGATAAAGAATCTTAAATGCAGCAAAAGAAAAGCAGAGACTTACCTACAAAGGAGTCTCCATGAAACTGTCAGCTGATAACTGGTACAAAACAGATGGGATGTCAAGAGAAGTATAGGAAATGGAGAAGCCAAAGAATTGATATGCATGACCCATGGACATGAACTAAGTGGGAGAGATTACTGAAGGGAAGGGGGGGTACCAGGAAGAGGGTAAAAATTGGGACAACTCTAATAGCCTAATCAATACAAATATATATTTTAAAAGGAAAAAATTACCCTATAATAAATCCTGTTATATTCTAAAAAAAAACACCCCACAAACCTATATGTTTGGCGAAGATCACTAGGTTTGATAACAGCACATTGGTGAAGCTGTGACCTTGATGAGGAAAAAGGAAACTGGCTCAAATCCAACGCAGGGAGAGCTGCAATATCTACTTAAATGACAAATGCACACACACCTTCTGACCCAGATCACACTTCCCGGAATTTCTCCTTCAGATACAATAGCTCATGTGCGAAATGACGTGAATGCAGTTGTGCGGAGCGCGCTCTGTGCGTGACACGCCAAGTGCCAGTCGGAGGGGCCGGGCGGGGTGGGTCTCCGCAGACACCGAGGACTGCTGCAAGCCGTGTTCACTGGCGTGGAGTCATCACCCAGACACATTTCAAGTGAAAAGATGAAGGTTCAGGTGCCACGTTATCATTTATGTAAAAACAGGAACAAATAGGTATGCAGATATTTTCTTGAAAATGCCTAGAATATCTCTGGGAGATCTCACAGGAAACCTGAATAGTGGTTGCTTCTAGAACAGTTTTGCAAGATTTTTTCATTATGACACCCTAGTGAGCAATTGTTTTGAGACTTTCTTTGAATCGCCTTCCCATGCACATTTCATACCACAGACCTGCTGCTCACCTGTTCACATGTTCTGCCTGTGCCTGCACTTCACACTTAGAGACACACACTCACTTGGAGCCAGCCTTTGTCCCCTTGGGAGTGACATCACCTCCACTGAGGGAGGCTGCTCTTGAGGGGTCACCAGGGCCCGGGCATCAATATGAGAAGCAGACTTCCCACTGCCTGCCCTTTGAACTCTGACACTTTCGAATCATGGAAGGTAGTTTTTAAAAGGTGGATGTTCACTTCAGCTTTTCTGTCATCACCCTGGCAGCTCTGTTCCCTCCCTCTCCCCAGCTGTGCTCGTGGGACTTCTGTTTGGTTCCTTGTCAGTGGCTGGTGTCGCCTGCCTCGGCTGTGACCTCGGGGAGGGCAGGGCCCCGTGGGCACCACTGGCCTGGCACACAGTCGTGCCCAGCAGGTGTTGGCCTAATGACTGAGCCAAGGAGCCGCAGCACTGGCTGAGCTGGGAGGAATCCTCCCAGGTAGGGAGCCCCCCTCTTTTCCTCCTGATTGGAGTCCAACAGGACTGGGTGTGAGGGACACACTCTCACACACTGTGCGACCTTGGACAAGGGACCTGACCTCTCTGAGCCTCACTCAGCACACGTGTGAAGTGAGGGTGATATCAGTGCTCGCTGCAGGGGGCTTCATGAGGATCCAGTAAGACCACCCAGGGACTCGGGGGGCAGGGGAAGGACCCATCTCACTCTGCTGCTGACCTTGGGGTTTGGCGGGGTGGGGGTGGAGGGGCGCTGTTTACTTGCTCTGGGTGTGAAGGTATCGTTTGAAAGTTCCACAGTGCAGATGGTTCCACAGAAGTGGTTTCTTAAACCGTTTTGAGTAATGAGTAACTTGGACTTGCTCGGTACACAGTAAGTGCCAAATAGATGGTGATGAGGCTGCCATTTCGACACGAGTGTGCCACAGAGGATCCCCAAGTCCTTGTGCCAGCCGCTGGCCACTGAGGGCCTCCCCCAAAGGCTTAGACAGACAGGGGACCCACCGAGTCCCCACCCAGCCCTCACCCCAGGTCCGGATGCCCTGCTCCTGGGCAGCCCAGGAGAGGAAGTACCTGGTGGAGCAGGTCATCCTGCCAAGCAAACCTACAGGCCAGGTGGGGCCTAAGGTTTGCCGAGTGGCGCGGGGTCGAAAAGTGCAACGTCAGAGCTGCTCCTCGTTTTAAAGCTCGTTCGTCTTCACATTATCGCATTGGTTTGGACTGTTAAAATATTGCACTGATGCCAGGGCTGCGGGAGGGGCGGGTGGGGAGGGACAGCTGAGGGGGGCAGGGTTTCTTTCTGGGGTGAGGAAACTCTTCTGGGATTGGACAGAGGTGAGGGGGGCCCAGCCTGGAAGATGTCCTAACTGCCACTGTGTCCCACACTCTCGGAGGGGCACTGACTGGTGTGGAGACCCTCTCAGTCACAATCACTGCCCTGAGACGTGATTTACTCGACAAGCCCAGAGACCTGTGCACAGTGGGGTGAGTGTGGGCCCCCTCAGACTGGCCGAGGGACTCAGACTGAGTTATCCTGGCCACTCAGAAAGAGGATGGTCATGAAAAGTGGTGAGGTTGCTAAATAATGCCACTGTGGCTCCCATGTTATAATATGTAAGTGTTCAAATTCAATGTCGTACACCTTAAATTTAAACACAGGTGTAGATCAAATGTACTTGAATTAAAAAAGAGAGGAAAGTACTATTATTTCTTTTATTCTGAGATTTGGGAGATCCCCTTGAATTTTGCCCTGGGGATGCCTCCCCTGCTGGCCCCAATCTGGGCCCCAATTCCAGCCCCGTGGACACAGACACCCCAAAGGCTGCAGGAGCTGAGCCATTTGCCAGGAACCAGCCCAGGAAGAGAGATCTGAGGCCAGGCTCTTGGAGACCTCAGCCCAGGGGCTGGTCAAGAAGCCAAGCCGCTGGGCCCGCTTCCCACGGAAACCAGGAAATCACTGACACCAGCGCCCACACCTGTGGTGGGGCACCTGCACCTGCTGGGCCCACCCTGCCCAGGCCTCTGCCCCAGGGGCGAGAGGGACCAGCCCACACCTCAGCCAGCTCAGCAGATTCAACCCAACCCAGGGGAGGACGAGTTTAACTGCCACACAGGGAACACTGGGCTGAGTAGGATGGTGCACACACCCCCTCCCCCAGGTATCCCTTCACCCTCAGCTGTCAGCTTGGGCTTCCTGGGACTTTGCAGGGACAGATGGGGCTGCCAGGTGTGGGGAAGTAAGGGGAGGGCAGGCTGGGCCTGGTGACAGGGTTCAAGATCAGGGCTAATTGATTTCCCAGAACCCCACTGATGCCTGACTCTGCCACTAGGCAGTGAGTGGAAAAGCTGTGCCCAGCCTACCTGCTTGGCAGTTTTCTGCAGGTGAGTCACCTTACCTCCTGGGCCTCAGTCCTTCCATCCCCTTCTCCTCAGCCCCATGCTCCCCCAGCCCAGGTGCCACCCCCTGCAACCCAGGGACATCCAGTGCTTCTCCCTCCCCCTTCCAGTCTGTCCCCCACCTCAGAACCCCGCGAATCTCTCCTGCAAGAAGCAAATCTGACCATGTCCCTTGCCTGCTCAATATCCTTCAATGCCTAGAACTGAAGGATGTTCCCAGACCCCACTGACCAAAGGCCCAAAGCCTGCTGACTGACCCCCGTGGCTCCCAGGGCAGTCTGCGTACCATTCCACCTGCCTCTCTCTTTTCCTGAAACTCAGCTCTTCCCCTCTCTCCTCAGAGCCTTTGCACAGGCTGTTCCCTTTACCTGCAATGCTTTCTTTCCTTCTTTCTTCCCCTAGTACTGCTCTCCCCACTTCTGATCGCGCCTCTGGTCACCTGTGTTACCGCCTAGGTGGTCAGGTGCACAGGGCACCAGGCTTCAGTCCAACCTAACATATATCAGGGTTGAAAATTGTAGTTGCCCGTGCAACCGAACCCATGCTGGCCACCCCAAGCAAACTGTGACTTCCAGGAGATATCCAGCACTGTACTCCGGAACTGGCCCGTCCTAGGTCCTCACTTAACATTTGATGATTTCAGAGCTTTCTACCCTGTGAAAGGACAGACGTTAATCGCAAAAGAAATAAGAATTTCACATGGTGAAAAGTGCACTGAATGTGATGAGATGCTCATTAGAGAGGACTTGAGAAATGAGGAAAAACATTCTAGGCAGAGGAGCTGCAAGGGCACAGGGCTGGAGGCAGGACCAGGTGGCTGAAGAACAGCGGGTGAGTGAGGGGGGCAGGGGAGGGGATGGCGCAGGCCCGGCAGGGCCACGTGGGGTGTGACATTATTGAACTTGGCCCACCTTGGCAGTCTCTGAAAACAGTGAAGGTTGAAAATTACCACCACCCTCTATGTTCTGGGAAACTGCTAACTGCAAGGAGCCACCCGCCCGCATGACTGAGTTGAGACACGCGGATCCCCACGGGATGGTCATTTCACGAGTCAACCTCACAGAGCCACAGGTGCTCAGGTAGTCAGTCAGACGTTATTCCAGACGTGTCTGTGAGGGCGTTTGTGGATGACATGAACATTTAAACCAGTGGACTGGGCGAAGCCAATTGCCCACAGTAATGTGGGGGGGGCCTCCTCCAATCAGCCGAAGGCCTGAATAGGACAAAAACACTGACCCTCCACCAAGTAAGAGAATTTTACCTGCCTGACAGCCCTCTGACTGGTTTATTGTCTTCTCTCCGGCCTTTGGACTTGAACTGAGACATCAGCTCTCCCTGGGTCTAGCACCTGCTAACTCATTCTGCAGATCTTGGGACCTGCCTGCCTCCATAACTGTGCAGCCGACTCCCAATAATCAATGCAGGTTGGGCCAATGTAGGTTTACAGTTGTGAGTACATGAAACACACAGTTAATTCTTGTATTATTATTAATTCTTGTATTATTTTCCACACAAACAGCTGTAAACATATTTCACCCACCCATTCAAGAGTTTCATAGTTTGTGGCATCAACAGCCAAGGAAGGGTCTCAGATGGAGAGGGCAGAGTACGCTTGGGGCGCAGCGCGCGACATGAGAGCCCACAGGATGCTCATTCATCGGAGGCGTAGCCCCGTAGAGCAGAGCGTCAGCGCCTGGCTGGGGAAACGGGGACAGAGCAGCGTGGGGCCCGTCTGAGGCCGACCAGTGTGTCCAGACCAGCGCTGGGACTCTCACCCAGGTCCCCTGCCTCCCACACACTGCCGGCCCTGCTGTCCTCCTGCGTCTGGAGGAACTGGGATTTGAACGATTCCAGGGTTTGACAGGCGACAGGGTGGGGGCATCCTGGGTGGGGTAAGGGCAAAAGTACTACTTTTACACGGCAAGGGCAAAAGTAGCAGCCAGCATGAACCAGGCCCTACCCATTTGCCAGACTTTGCTCTAATCACCTACCTGAGGGAACTTTTATCTCCATTCTACAGAAGGGGAAACTGAGGCCAAGGGAAGCCATTAGAAGGTCTCAGAAGCCGTGCAGAGCCCTCTCCCCTGTGTCTGGAGACCAGGGTTGGGGGTTGGCAGGTCCTCGCCTTTTCTTGCCTAGGCCCCAAGACAGGAAGACAGTGGGCAGGACAGCCCAGCCAGTGGGCAGGGGAAGGGCCAGGCCAAACCCCAGATAGGATTTCTCAGAACTTACAGTATGATGGGCAAGGGGAGCCTGGGCTGTCCCCAGTGTCTGCACGGCAGAAGAGAGAGGGGGAGATGTGGCGCCTGGCTCAGACCTCAGGCCCGACACCCATGGACTTCTAAGAGGGGACTATTCTCTATCTCCCCACCTATTGCAGCCTACAGCCCCCATAACTAGGAGTCACATATGGGGAGACTTGAGGCTCCCTACTCCCCAAACTCTAGCACATGTGATCATGTGTATGATTTTTGTCCCTACTTAGGTCCCAAGCACACACAGGTGGGGGTGCATGTGTGTGTGTGTGAGAGAGAGAGAGAGAGATCCCTTCCCCCGCAGGCTCAGGCACTAAACCTCCAGTCACCCCCGCACACCTACACAGCAGGCTGTGGAATTCCCTCACCTCCATTCCCTGAGGGGCACATCTCCAGCCTGGGACCCAACCCGAGTGGAGGGGGGCCCGCCTCCTTCCACCTCCCCTCTGCACTCTGTGCCCAGTTCGCTGATCCCTCCCTTCCAGCTCTCAGATGTCCACCTGTCCTCTGCACAGGGCACCCACTGGCGTTTTTTCTTAATTGATGTATAATTCACATAACAAAATTAACATTTTTATTGTTTTTAAACATATTTAAACAATGTTCAATTACAGTTGACAATCACTATTACATTAGTTTTGGGTGTTCAGCATAGTGGTTAGACATTTGTGTAATTTACAAAGTGATCCTTTGATAAGCCCAGTACCCCGTTGGCACAATACATAGGTAATACAATATTATTGACCATATTCTTCAGGCTGTACTTTACATCCCCATGACTGTCTTATAATGGCCAATTTGTACTTCTTAACCCCTTCACCTTTTTCACCCTGTCCCTCCAACCCCCTCCATCTAGCAACCATCAGTTTCTTCTCTGGCCGTACAAGTCTATTTCTGATTTGGTTGTTCATTTATTTTGTTTTTTAGATTCCACACGTAAGGAAAGTCATATGGTGTTTGTCTTTTTCTAGCTGACTTATTTCACTTAGAATAATTCCCTCTAGGTCCTTCCATGTGGCCACAAGTGCTAAGATTTTGTTCCCTTTTGTGGCCGAGTAATACTCCATTGTATATAAGTACCACTTCTTTATCTAATTAACTGTTGATGAACACTTAGGTTGCCTCCCTATCTAGGCTATTGTAAATAATGCTGTAATGACATGTCTTTTTGAATTAGTATTTTGGGGTTTTTTTGTTTAGTGGTACCACTAGTGGTATTGCAGGGTCATAAAGTAGTCCTGTTTTTAATTGTTTCAGGGAACCCTACACTGGTTTCCACAGTGGCCGTGCCAGGCTGCATTCTCACCAGCAGCGCCCTGGGGTCCCTTTCCTCCACATCCTCGCTGGCCCTTGTTGTTTTTCATTTGCTGATGGCCATCTGACAAGTGTGAGCTGATATCTCATTGGGGTTTTAATTTGCATTTCTTCCATCATTAGTGACATTAAACAACTTTTCATATGTCTATGGGCCATCTGTATGTCCTCTGAGGAGAAGTGTCTATTCAGGTCCTATGCCCATTTTTTAATTGGGTTGTGTATTTTTTCTGGTGTTTAGTTCTATGAGTTCTTTATAAATTTGGATATTAACCCCTTATTGAATGTATTATCATTGAATACCTTCTATTCAATAGGTTGTTTTTTCATTTTGTTGACCATTTTCTTTGCTGTGTAAAAATTATTTAGTTTGATATAGTCCAATTTGTTTATTTTTTCTTTTGTATCTTTTGCCCACAGAAATATATCCAAAAGTTATATTACTAAGAGAAATGTCAAAGAGTTTGTTGCCTAAGTTCTAAGTTTTCTTCTAGGAATTTTATGGTTTTGGGTCTCACATTTAAGTCTTTAATTCATTTTGAGTTTGTCCTTATATATGGCATATGAACATAATCTAGCTTCATTTTTTACATGTATCTGTCCAGTTTTCCCAACACCATTTACTGAAGAGACTGACCCCATTGAATATTCTTGCCTCCTTGTCATAGATTAATTTTCCATACTGGCATTGGTTTATTTCTGGGCTCTCTATTCTGTTCTATTGATCTATGTGTCTGTTTTTATGCCAGTACAATGCTGCTTTGATTACTATAGCTTTGTAGTATAGTTTGACATTGGGTAGCATGATACCTTCTTGATCCTCTTTATCAAGATTTTTGTTGCTATTCAGGGTTTTCTGTGGTTCCATATAAATTTTAGAATTTTTAATCTCTGTAAAACACGTCATTGCTATTTTGATAAGGGTTACATTGACTCTATAGATTGTTTTGAGTAATATGGGCATCTTAACGATGTTCATTCTACCTGTACATGAGCATGGCATATGCTTCCATTTATTTCCTTCAAGTTCTCCAATTTCTTTCTTCAATGTTTTATAATTTTCTGAGCACAGGTCTTTTTCCTTGTTTAAATTCATTCCTAGGTATTTTTTTATGCAATTGTAAGTGGAATTTTTTAAATTTCTTTTTCTGATAGTTTCTTATTGGTGTGTAAAAATTCAAGTGATTCCTGAATGTTAATTTTGTATCCTGCTACTTTACAAAGTTTATTTATCATCTCTAATAGTTTTTGGTGGAATCTTTCAAGTTGTCTGCCTATAGTATTATGGTATCTGCAAATAATGATGATTTTACTTCTTCCTCTCCAATTTAGATGTCTTTTATTTCTTCTTCTTGTCTGATTGCTGTGATTAGGACTTCCAGTACTGTGTTCAATAAAAGTGATGAAGGTGGACATCCTTGTGTAGCTCCTGATTTAAGAAAAATGCTTTTAGATGTTCTGTGTTGAGAATGATGTTAGCTATGTGTTTGCCATAAGTGGCCTTGATTATGTTGAGGTATGTTCCCTCTATTCTCACTTTGCTGAGAGTTTTTACCATAAATGGGCACTGAATTTTGTTAAATGCTTTTCTTGCATCTGTTGATATAATCATGAGATTTTTATTAGATTGGCGGAAAAGTCCGTTTAGTTTTTTCTGTAAAATAAAAGACACACTTTTCATTTTCACCAATAACTTTATTGATTTGGATATTTTTAGCATGTCAGCTATATCCTGTTACTGGCTTCTAGTGGGTAGAGGCCAGGGGTGCTGCTAAACATCTTCCAGTGCATAAGACAGCCCCACAGCAAAGAATTATTTGACCAAAATGTCAATAGTACCAAGAAATTTTGCAAACCACTTTTGACACCTTATATCAGTCACAACACCTTCTCCAGACACTGCACAAATCTTTTTTGGCATTTCAGTTGCATTTTTACCTTTCTCCAAATAATAAAGCATAATACGCTAAAAATGTTGACTATCTTCCTCCATCTTCAATATTAAAATGGCTGCACGAAAATTTACCAGTTTTGATAAGTTTTTTTAATGCACACTGACACGACAGCTGTCACAAGGCAATCTAACAAAATTGTTTTGAATAAAGTTAAAGACAACTAAGCACTACTAGAGCCATCATACAGGAAACTAAATGAACTTTTTGGTCAACCCAATATTTTATATTTTGTCTATGTGGTGTAGCACATTAACCAATTTTATAAATAGTGACCTAAACTTTCATCCTTCTCGACCATGGTGTATGATCTTTTCAACGTGTTGCTGAAGTTGGTGTGCTAATGTATTGCTAAATTAGCACACTGTTGTGGAATTGCAAACTGGTGCGGCCACTACAGAAAACACTATGAAGGCTCCTCAAAAAACTAAAAATAGAATAACCTTATGACCCAACAATCCCACTTCTGGATATTAACTGAAGAGCTCCAAAACACTAATTTGAAAAGGTACATGCATTTTTATGTGCATTGCAGCGTTATTTACAATAGCCTGTATATGGAAGCAACCTAAGTGTCCATCAGTAGGTAACTGACTGAAGAAGTTGTGGCAGATAAAACAATGGAATATTACTTGGCCAAAAAAAGAAAGCAGTAGAAAGAAAAATACCATGATTCCACTTATATGTGGCATCTAATGAACAAAAGAGCCTGACAAACAAAACAGAGCCAGAGGCGTGGAAACATGGACCAGACTGACAGATCTCGGGGAGGGGGGGCTGGTTAAAGGAGTCGAAGAGATTAGCCAAAGAACATATGGGCACAGCCCATGAACAGGGACAACAGTGTGGTGAGAGCCGAGGGGTCAGGGAAGGGGGCTGGGTGACAGTGGGCACAGCGGGGTGGAAGTGGGGGACATCTGTAATAGCGTCAAAAAATGAACTATCACACATGGATGGACCTAGAGAACATTAAGTTATATAGGTTATCCAGAGAAAGACAATTACCATATAATTTCACTTATTTGTGGACTCTAAAAAACAAAATAAACAAACAAAGCAGAAACAGACTCATAGATACAGAGAACACATAGATGGTTGCTAGATGGGAGGGGACTAGGAAGCTTGGGTATAAAATGGGAAGTTATTAAGAAGTACAACACTATGTTGTACTGGTAGTTATTAAGAAGTACAAACACTATGTTTGTAACTGGTAGTTACAAAATAGTCCCGGGGATGTAAGTACAGCACCAGGAATATAGTCAATAGTGTTGTAATAACTCTGTGTGCTGCCAGGTGGGCGCTGGACTCATTGAGAGGATCTCTTTGTAAGTTATGTAAATGCCTAACCACTATGCTGGACACCTGAAACTTTATAATATGATATGTCAATTGTCACTGAATAAAATGTAAAACTTTTAAAAGAGAGAGATAGTGAATCAATCAGCTGCTTTACAAATGCCCCACCCACACGGCGAGAGGGCAGCCTACAGCCTTCCCTTGCGCTCCATGCTGAGAGCGACCACAGGTGCCCACAGACTCTGCACTGGGTGGAAGACTTCCTAATCTGCATGGGCAAGAGGCGGCATCTGTGCAGCCAGTGCCTATCGGAAAACATTGCTCATCCTCACCCCTTACAAGAGAAATACTCACACGCAATGAGATATTCGTTATTTTTTGTTCCTGGCTGAAGTCAGCAGAGATTTTCTTAAAATTATACGAATCAGTGGTAACAAGGATGTGGTGAGGTGGGCACTCTGTACCTAGAAAGTGGAGGTGTGAATTGCTTCCTGGAAAAGCCATCAGGCAACATGGAGTGCAGTTGGATCCACAGCCTGTTCGGGAAACGCAGGTGTCACCTCCCTCCCACCTGAACTGCTGCTCCAGCATCTCTCTACTCACAACATTCCTCATCAAACACCATTTCTAGCCAGTCAGAACCACTTTAGTTTGCTTAAAAGATGCTTTCTCACCTCCAAACCTTACTCATCCTTCAGGACTCAGGGTAGATGTTACCTCCTCCAGGAAGCTCACCAGATCCACCCCTCTCAGCTTGGCCAGTAGCCTCTTCTGAGCTCCAGGCACCCTGTGGGTTCCCACCTGCCCCACAGTGATCACTCTTGGTTTGCACCCCCAGGCCCACACGTCTCCAGGACAAGCACTTGAGAAACACAGAGGAGTGAAATATTGGGAGAAGGGGCTGTGGTCTGTGTGGGCCCAGAAGGTTGAGCCAAGACCACAGAGAAATGGGCAGAGGTGCAGTTTGGGGCAGTATCTGAAAGGATTTTCTAGGAATTCCAGCATGCTTAACCCAGCAGAGGCTTCTTTGAGAGGCAATGAGCTGCCCATCACAGGGGCTGTGCAAGTGGTAGGTCAGAAACTGCTTCCCTAAATTCCTCTCTGCCTTCCCCACCCCTCCCTGCTCAGACTCAGGGGGCCTGGGTTGAAGAAGGTGCCCCTCTCCCGAAGCTGTTAGGAGTGGCTCTCCTCCAAGAAGCTCCCTGGTGAGGACAGGGAGCGGCAGGGTCTGTTCCCAGGGCCCAGGCAGCCCAGCCCCTTCCCTGGAAGCGCTGAGGACTCTCAAGAGGCTCCACTCTCACGGGTTCAGGGCACCGGATGCAGCCTGGGGGCCCTGCACTCCCGCTCTGAGTGAACCCTTTCTTCATGAAAGTGCCAGTGAAACTAATCTCTAAAACTGAGAACCTCTGAGAAAACTCAGATTTCAAGGGGAAAATGAAAGGCGCTCTGGGATTGTGGCGGCCCTTCCCCTCCCTGGCTTCCCCCTGGGGCCCGTGGAGAGGCTGGAGCCCCGGGTGCCTCTGTGCCCAGCCACAAGCCCAGCTGGGGCCCCCAGAGGGTCGATGGACAACTCTGCACTATCAGGAGAGAGGTTTCAGCAAACATAAGGAATATCTTCCAGGGAATACCCCAAACCGGGGGAGAGGAAAGAGAAGATGAGGTTTCCATTAGAGCAGAGTGGGAACTGTTGTCCCCCACATGGTGTGGGGGACACCATCGGAGCTGTTGAGCAGCAAGCTGTGTGGCCCCCTCCTCAGTCTTGGAGACAGAGGATGGAGAAATGTTCTCTGGAGAACGAAGACATCTTAATGCATCTTAACCCTCCAGGGAGTTTCCAGACCCTACTGAGGATCAGACAACCCCCACCCCCACCCCCCACCCCCGCCTCCCTGGAGAAATGAGCACTGGCGAACACTCATAGGGTCTGTGGTTTCAGAGGCTCAGGAGCACAGGCTCCGGGCTGACCGCTGCCTGGACTGAAATCCTGGACTCAGCACTTTGTAGCTGGGTCACCTCAGGCAAAGTCCTTATCTCCTCTCTCAGAAAACGGAGACGAGAGTAATAATAATGATAATCTCCTCATTGGGTTATTGGGTGATTGATCATGAGAAGGCAGGTGGACCTAAGGCAGGGTGACAAAGAGTTGGCACTCGGTTATCATTATTATTATTAGTGATGAACCCCAGTCATTGGCTTTTGGGCAGTACATGGACCTGTTTATGTCTTGTTTTAGGGCTGGGAGGAAGATGCATAGGTTTGGGGCTGGTATGTAATTTTGAAGAACTTAATGTATAAAAAATGTAAAATATCTCATTAATACTTGGTTATGTTGATCATTTGCTGAAACGATATTTTTTGTATGTTGACTCAACAAAACATGTGATCAAAACTAATTTTACCTGCTTCTTTTTACTTTGCAGAGTGTGGCTACTAGAAAATTTGAAATCGCATTTGGGGCTCACATATTTTCAGCAGCAGCACTGGGTTAGATGCGCAGGACCTGCTTGGTGGAGAGGGGTGTGTTCCGGGAAGACAGGTGCTAGTCTGTCCTGAGCCTGTATGTGTACCACACACCAGGACACTTTTATTTACCAGTAATAGTAATGAGTGAGTGCATCGAGTAGCTATCACTAAGTTCTACCCCATGACTTCCCTACCTCGGGCTCTTGACATTGAAGCCAGATAATTCTCAGTTGTGGGGCCGCCCTGTATGTTGGGCAGCATCCCTGGCCTCTACCCCCCAGGTAGGTGCCAATCTGCTCCAGTGATGATAACCATAAACAGGCTGTTGTATCTAATTAAACTCTGGAGTTCCGTGGTAGGAGTTATCTCTGCCTCAAAGACAAGAACCCGAGCCCCAGGTTGGTCAAGTGACTTGCCCAAGGTCACCCGGTGGGACTGAAACCCAGGCTCTTCTGCTCCTGGTGCACTGCCCTGGACGCTGCACACAGCAGCTCTCCGGAGTAAGTGTCATGTGCCAAGTTGTCGTCTGGCCCCCAGCCTGGCGCCCAGAGGCACCAGCACCCACTGGCATGTGCCCGTGAGCTCCAAGCCCAGTTGCCTTATGAGTGAAACGAGCTTACACCAGGCCTTGCCTTCCCTCAGGTGTGATGAGAATCAAATCGTAGTCCCGGGAATAAGGTCAGGTATGGCTGGCTCCATGGTTTCTCATTCATTCCTGCTTTTATTTATTGAAACACACAGAGCAGGCCTGCTGTGTTCCAGGCCGTCTCAACTGCTTTACAAAGCTCCTGTGTGAGGCAGTTTCTTTCTCATCCCCCTTGACAGATGAGGAGACAGAGGCTCAGAGATTGAGTAACTTGTCCCAGGCCACGCAGCTAGCATGCTGCAAGGTTGGGATTTGAACTCCGGCATCAGATTCCGGAACCTGTCCTCTTAACCAGTGTGCTTACATGGGGGCTGATGTGTGCAGCAAACACATCAGAATCTGGGGAGAGGCCCAAACCCTGGAACCCGACCCTTAGCCTGACCCTGAGGTCCTGGCTCTGTTGGACCCAGGCCCAGTGTTTACGTCACAGGGAGCTGAGCAGGATCCGCAGCGACTGCCCCTCACACCCGCAACCGTCACCCCCCTCCAACCCCCATGCTCCTGGGCATTTTTCTGGGTCACGTGGGCGGAAACAATGGAGTCGCAGCTCGAGGACAATGGGACAGCTCAGTTACTAATGCCACTTCTGGCCAGGGTTCCTGCATTCCCCAAGGGGGAGAGAGCTACAGCTTCCCAGTGTGTTTGAGGGAGCTGGAGGACCCAGGAGCCAAAACCATGGCTCAGATCCTCTGGGCTCTAGGTTTTGGTGTGGCTAAAATACTCATCCATGATAAGGGACACCTGTCACCCCTACCCCTGGCTGCTGCACACGAAAAGAGGAGCCTAGTGGGCAATTTCCAATTCAAAGAAATCAAGTGCCTCCTCTGGAAGGCCTTCCTTGATTTCCTCCCATTCATTGCCTCCAGGATCTCTCCTTCCAAACCTTTCTTACCAAAGCCATCAGGGACTTTTGCTAGAGCCCCAGCATCACCCTGCTACTGTTCCACCTAAAACACCTCAGTGCCTGTCCAGGGCCCAGAACGAGACGCGGCTCTTCTGCCTGGTGCAAGGGACCTTTCTGATCAGATTCCAGGTGGGATTTCTCAAAGCCCAGCTGTCGAAACTCTGCAGTCAGATCCTGGGGCCCATTCCAGCCCTGACTCTCACAGGCTGTGTGAGATGGAGCGAGCCACTTCACCTCCCTGGGTGTCTGTTTGCCTCCTCTGAAAAATGCAAGCACCTCTGGTTACTCCAAGTACAGCCCTCGGAGCAGCAGTCTGAACTAGGAGCCCGTCAGAAATGCAGATTCTGAGTTCTGGTTACTCATGTGCACAAGAGGTTGGAGAAGCCCTGATCTACGCCTCGGGGCCTGGCCGGGGTTCGAGGGGGAACATCACATGAAAGACTTTGCCTTGAGCCCAGCATGCGGCCAACACTCAGTATATTCAGGCAGACTTCAGAGACTGCGCAGGTTCGATTCCAGTCCACCACAATAAAGTGAGTACAGCAATAAAGCGAGTTGTAATCTTTTTGCTGGTGGAGGGTCTTGCCTTCAGACTGTAAAAGAAAAAAGCAGCACCTGTGATGTTCAGTAAAGTAAGGTTGCCCATGATTGTTAGCGCCTCGCTCAGTGCTTCTCCATTCTCTTTCATATGGCTGAGCCTTGAAAAACGTAGTTTGAATTGCATGGGTCCCCTTTTGTGTGGATTTTTTTTTCAATAAATACATACTGTAGTGTATTTTCTCTTCCTTATGCTTTTCTTACTAACATTTCCTTTTCTGTAGCTTATTTTATTGTAAGAATGCACCATACAGTACGTATAGCATACAAAATACTTGTTAATTGACTGTTCATGTTACTGGCAAGTTTCCATCCACAGCACGTCCTTAGTAGTTAAGTGTGGGGGAGTCAAAGGTTACACATGGAGCCCTGGCGAGTGGCTCCTTTGGTTGGAGCATCGTCCTGAGCACCAAAAAAGGTTGCGGTTTGGTCCCTGGTCAGGAGGCATCTGGGAGGCAACTGATCAATGTTTCTCTCTCACATCGATGTTTCTCTCTCTCTAACAATTAATAGAAGCATATCCTTGGGGGGGTTGGTACCCCTAAACCCTGTGTTGTTCAAGGGCCCACTGTAGCCACATTTTGTAATACGTATTTCTGAACTATTCCTCTCATTGTTTTTTTAAATACTTTTGATTTTTATTGGTGAAAATGGCCATCGTAAACAAATCATCTCACTGTTTAACAACTAATTCTCCAGAGTGCTTGCTATTAGCAGCATGAATTATTCCAAAAGTTTTAGAAAGAGCCTTGTTGCAGCTCTAGCAGGTGGTATTATCATCCCTATTTCACCGGTGAGGAAACCGGGGTTTAAGGAAGCCGAGCTGCCTGAGATCCCCGAGGACGCCCACGCCGCGCTGCTACGCTCCTGCCGGAAGGCGGAGGCGCAGGGTGGCGGTGAGGGGCGCGTTCTGCAGGCCCCCACCGGCCTGCCTTCCAAACGGCTGTGTGGCTTTGGCAACTTAACCCCTCTGTTCTTAAAACCACTGCTCCATTGTACAGGTCTGGGAAGTGCTGGATTCTACAGTTTCATGGATTTTCAACTTGTTAAAATTAAAGTACAGTTGACATACAATATTACATCAGTTTCAGGTATGCCATGGAGTGAGTTGACATTTATATTCATTATGAGGGGATCACCACAGTTAGTCTAGTAATCATCTGTCACTGTACAAGGTTATTATAATAATATTGACTGTTTCTCCTATGCTATACTTTACATCACATGACTTACTGGGGTTTTTTTTAATAACTGGAGGTTTGTACCTCTTACTTCCTTTTACTCTTACCACCCATCCCCCCCAGACAATGGGGTACAGATACACAATGAAATACTACTCAGCCGTAAAAAAGAATGAAATCTTGCCATTTGCAACAACACAGGTGGACCTAGAGGGCATCATGCTAAGTGAAATAAGTCAGACAGAGAAAGATAAATGCCACATGATCTCAGTTACCTGTGGAATCTAAAAAAACTAAGCAAACAAAACAAAACAGAAACGAGCTCATAGATACAGGCAGCAATCTGATGGCTGCCAGAGGGGAATTTTAGCTTTTAGTGCACATTCTGAGTCTCTAACAAGAGGCCACGGGCTATCCGGGAGGCACCACGCCCTCTTTTCCTCCTCTGAGGAGGCATTCCCAGGACTCAGAGGCTGGGCGGAGCTGCCTTGTCCTTCAGGCCGAGAAGGCGCAGTGCCAGGGCCCCATGAAAGTTTTCAGGGCTCCCCCAAATGTTTTTATTTCTTCTGAGACCAAATGGGGAAAAGTAAATACACATCACCATGAATTATATTTACCTTTATGCCAAAGCTGATGTAAAATATAATTTAAAAGACATTTTAAAATGTAATTTAAATGGAGGAGGGGGCTCAAGAAGGCAAAAGTGCCCGTGGCCCACAAAGGTGGTGATGTGGCCCAGGTTCTGGGAATGGAGGCTTTCCCTGACACCTGTGGCTGAGCCTGGCAGGCTGCTCTCCACGCCCATGGGTCCCTGTCTTCCTGGGAGCCAAGGCAGGCGGAATCAAGGGCCCAGAGAACCAATCAGGGCCTGGGAACAGGGAAGAGAGCCCTTCCCTGCCCCACCCGGCCTCAGAAGGATTAGGCCTGCTGGGCACATTTGATACCCACCAGGTCACACACCTGGCTGCCCTGCCCTGGGGAGGGGGTGCTGGACATGACTGTGAGCTCAGCTGGGTGACTGTACCAAGGGCAAGGAGTGGCCCTCACATCTCCCCGATGCCTTGAATGGCCGGCTCGTGGCTCCTGGTGCTGTTGGCACTGAGATACCTGCTGCCCACAGGTAAGGGCTTCCTGCCGGTCCTGGTCCACTGCAGAGGAGGGGATGCAGGTGCGCAAGGGCCCAAGCTCATTCCAGAATGGCCTACAGTGTCCGCTGCACTGGGTGTCCCTTTCTAGCTTGGTCTTCTCTTTCATGTTTCCAGACATGTCACCGAAAGAGACCACCTCCCTCCCCTAATCTCCTTACTGTCCTTTTCTTCACCCAGTATTACATTCCACTGTTATTTATTTAGTTGTTTGTGGATCTCCCTCCTAACCGTTGAGCTTCATGAAGGAAAGCAACATTGTTTTGTTCACTAATGTGTTCCCAGTGCCTAGAACAATGCCTGGCGCACAGTAGGCCCTCTGTAAATTTTTGTCTTATAACCTAGGTCCAGTCTGGCTGGGGTTAGGAAGGATGGTAGCTGAAGGCTCAAATTTGGGGGTCAAATCCCCACTTCAACCCTTTCTGGCTATGACTCCTGAGGCCACTTGATTGGGCCTCTCGAAGCCTCAGTTTTTTCCATCTGTAAAAGGGACAGGATGATGCTAACAGCACTTAGGTTGCAGGGCATCGTGGGGATAATGCCTGGCATGAAAAGCCAATGAGCAGTGGCCGTTCTTGCCAGAGGTGGGAAGGGCACATCCTGGCGGGCTGAGGTGCACGGATGGGACCTCCTCTGTGTGTGTGGTGCTCGGAAGTAACCACACTTCGCACGCAGGCTTAGAAGGAGATGGCGTGTGGGGTTCATGATAACACAGGTTGCTTAGAGTGGCAGCTTCTCTGATGGCCCCACTGTACCGAGTGCAGGGAGGGTCAGGGTTTTCCAGCACCACCGAGCCAGAGAGTGTGACCAGATCCAGGGCTCCTCCCACTATGCCAGTCCTACTCTCTGCTGTTCTGGGGAGGGTCGTTCAGTCACTGGGGCATTTCTTTGTTGAGTCCCTTATGTGCAACCCTGCTGGCCTTGAGGACACAGCAGGCCCACGATGCCCCCAGGGGTTCAGGGGAGGAAGCAAGAGCCCAGTGGGGAGGGATGAGGACTTTGGAAGTGGCTTGAGTTTCCTGGGGCTACCTTCCGGCTTGAACAGCAGAAATTTATCATCTCACAGTTCTGGAAGCAAGAAGTCTGGGATCACGGTGTCAGTGGGCCTGGCTTCTCCTGAGGCCACAGGGGGAAAAATCTCTCTCTCCATGATTCTGGTGGTCGCTGGCAATCTTTGGGGTCCCTGGCTTCCAGCAGCCTCACTCCAGTCTCTGCCTTACCTCCACATTATGTGCCGTGTATGTGTCCCAATTTCTCCTTTTTCTAGGACGCTGGTCATATTGGGTTACAGGCACATCCTGCTCCAGTTTGACCTCATCATAAGTTACCCAACTGTATCTGCATCCACTCTGCTTCTCAATAAGGTCTATGCATTCTGAGGTGTATGTAGTTGGGGTTAGGACTTGGACGGATGAATTTGGGTGGGGAGACCATTCAACTCATCATAGAGGTGCTGGGAAAGTAGAGACAGCTGGGGTGTGGACCCAGAGGAAGCTTTTCCAAGAAGATGGGGTGACCAGTGAGCCCTGAAGGAGGCCCCACTGTCAGAGGGGGTCTTGCACTGGCCCAGCTTGTGGCGGGGATGAGTGACTTAGCCCACACATTGGTGGAGGGATGTGAAGCGAGGGGAAGAAGGGACCTTTGCTGCGGACTTCTCAGACTTGAGGGCATTTTAGCACCGTCTCAGGGACTTTCTAAAACAGTTTCTGGGACAGTAAGTCTGGAGTGGAACCCAGGAACCTGCATTTATCACAAGTTACCATATGATCCTGCAATTTCACTTCTGGGTATATAAAATTACAAGCAGGATCTTGAACAGGTTATTTGCACACCCATGTCCCGAGCAGCATTGTTCATAACAGCCAAAGGCTGGAAGCAACCCAAGTGTCCATCCGTGGATGAGAGAAATGGATTATATAAAATGTACATGTATATGGAATGGAATAATATTCAGCCTTAAAAAGAAAGGAAGTTCCGACACCTGCTACACCACGGGTGACTCGTGTGGACATCACACTGAGTGAAACAAGCTGGACACAGAAGGACAGACACTGTGATTCCACCCACAGGAGGTCCCTAGAGGAGTCAGATCCCCAGAGACAGGAAGTAGGTGGCGGGGACCAGGGGCTGGGGGAGGCCATGGGACTCAGTGCTCAGTGGGGGCAAGGTTTCAGCTTGGATGACAAGAAGAGTTCCGGGAATGGGTGGTGGCGGTGGCCACACAGCAGTGTGAATGTACATAGAGCCACTGAGCTGTGCACTTAAAAATAGTTGAAAGAGCAAATTTTGTTAGGTGTGTTTTATCACAATTTAGAAAAATAAAAAGGAATGAGCCCAGAGGCTGCCACACGGTCAAGACTAAATGTTAGCTGTTACTGGGAGTGTGAGCACTACTGCACTGTCATGAAGCCTGGGGTTCCGCACGGTGCTCACCCGGCGAGCAGGAGCGGCCCTAACGCCGGGGTGGTTATTCTTCACTAAAGTGCTTGCGTTCTGCTGGGATTTGTGCTAAGCCCTTCACCCCGTGAGTCCAGGAGTGACTCTCTGAAACAGGTGCCGTCTTACATAACCATAATTTAGGAAAGGGGGAGCCTGGGCACAGAGAGGTGGAGTCTCTTGTCCAGAACCACACAGGATTTGAGGCTGGAGTTGAAGGCAGAGCCCACTATGTCACTGGGAGATTGTAAGCACGTACTGGGCCGTCTCTGGCTTCCTGGGAATCTTGCACAGACTGTGTAGACTAGAAAAAAGTAGGAAGCGATGTGCATGTGCTGAGGAAATAGAATGAAAAAACATTAAACCCGAAGCATTAAACCAGACTGTGATGCAGTTCACAGGCCATGGGCCAGAGACCGGGAGACAAGAACCCTCCCCTCTCCCAAAGCCGGCAGCCACAGCCCATTAGTCCCCCTCATTCATGGCTTCACTTTTCATGGTGTCTGTTATCTGCAGTCACCTGCAGTCTGAACATATTTAGTGAAAAGTTCCAGGAATGAGCAATTCGTGAGTTTTAAGGGTGCCGTTCTGAGTAGCGTGTTGACATCCCACAATGTCCTGCTCTGCGTGCCCAGGAAGTGATCATCTTCTGGCCCGGTGTCCCCACGCTGCAGATGGCCCCCGCCCCTCTGATAGCTGCTTAGTAGCCGTCTTGGTGACCAGATCGATTGCCTGTCGTGGTATCACAGTATTTGTCTTCAATTCACCTTTATTTTACTTAAAAACGGCCCCACAGTGTGAGAGTAGCAATCCTGGCAGTGCAGGTCCACCACAGAGAAGCCGGGGAGTGTCTTACCTACGGTCAGGTCAGTGGCAGCCCCACACCGGGTGGCAAGGGCCACCTGCCTCACTCACACGCCGTCACCTCATCACGTAGGCATCCCATCATCTCTCATCAGCACAAGGAGAAGGGTGTGTGCAGGGCCATATTTTGAGAAAGAGAGACCACATTTACATAACTTTTACTAAGTGTATTATTATAATTGTTCTGAGTTGTTATTAGGTATTGCTGTTAATCTCTTACTGTGCCTACTTTATAAATCAAACTTTGTGTATGCAGAGGAAAAATAATGTATGTGTAGAATTTGGTGATATCCACAGTTTCAGACATCTATCCACAGGTAGGGTCTCAGAGTATGTCCCCCATGGATAAGGGGACATGACGGAATCTTTGTGTTTTTGAGATAAATGACATTAATCCTCAAGTCAGAGGACTTGACACCATGTGTCGACAACACATAGGTTGTCCAAGATTCACCCTGGTGATTCGGGTGACCATCTAATTTTAGCTAAATGGGCTCCATCCACCGGGAAACCAAATTCCTCCCAGCTTCATGACAGGAAGTGGTTTTGCAGTTTGGAGCCTGGCCCACTGATGTTAGGCTACTATTTCCCACAGAAACTGGGAGACTGGGAGACTTAAGCCTCTTGTTTTTAATTTTCATTTGTCCCGACACAGACAAGTCCAGGCTATAAATTTAAAGGGGGGTAAGTATGGGAGCAGAGAGAGGAGGGTTGCAGGTGCTTTGCCTTGTGCTTGTCGTTCAGGGGATGGCAGAGAATTCTCAGGGCTTGAGTCTTACAGGGGCAAGGGTATGAAGGGTCTGGGGCCAGGGCAACTGGATGGAGACCCAGGATGCTTACAGAGCAGCCTCCCACTCCCCTGCTTATGCCCCGAGGCTCCTGCCCTAACCTGTCCCATGGCCTAAAACGGCTGCATTCTGCTTTGCTGCCTTGGGGCCCTTTTCTCCAGCCCCACTGGTCTCTGTTGTTCCTGGAGAGTTTGGGGCCACAGGGCCTTTGCACTTGCTATTTGCTCTGCCTGAGTATAGTTGCCTCTGTAGCTCTCCCAAGGATGGAGTGACCTCTCAAAAAATAACAATACAGAAAATACCCTGCTTTGGAATCTTCAGACTATTTCAATATCTGAAGTTACCCTGTTTGTCTGTGAATCATGTTTCTCCCACTAGACTGTTTGGTGAAGGTGATGAGGTACAAGGTAGTGAAGAGAACCAACAGCCCGGGTGTGTATCTGGCAAGGCCATGTCACTCAGGGCCTCGCCAAGCCTGTTCTTCCAGAAACAGGAGGGTTTCAAGAAAGATTGAACAACCTCTAGAACCCGTAGAGGACACAGATTAGGTGATCTGTAAGTGTTGGCTGTTTTTCTTATGATAGCAATAGTAATAGAATCCTTAGCTTCTAGCATAGAATGTAGCCTATATTAGACACCCACAATATGAGAGGGAACCCCCAAACCAGAATTTATTTATAAAAATTGTGTACTTATTCTTACATATTTAAACTTCAGTCACCTTCAAAGTACTCTCCATTTGATGCAATACACCTATCGAGACAGTTTTTCCACTGTTCAAACCAGTTTTTAACTCGTCGATTTTGATGCCTTTTAGTGCTTCTGCCATTTTTTGTTTCACCTCTTCCACATCGGCAAAAAGTTCCCCTTTGAGGACTTTTTTCATCCAGGGAAACAAACAAAAAAAAAGGTCACTGGGGCAAGATCGTGTGATTAGGAAGGGTGGGGCATGGGGGTCAAGCCATTTTTGCTCAAAAACTGCTGAACACTCAGCAACGTATGGACAGGTGCACTTGTAAATCACCCATCATGAAATGGGCAAAGGTGTTGAGTCTTCAAAAAAAATTCACTGAAGCTGAACACAGCTTCTCACAACAATGCCAGCTGGTCCACTGATACAGATGGGTTCCTAGAACACTCACCTAGTAGGGGAAGCCTGTACTACAAAGGGGCCCACTCTCCAGAGTATGATTCTGGGTATTTTTTGGGTGGGGGTCCCCACTCATATTTATGGGCTGAATGAACAGATGAATAGTAGGTTTTTGGGCAGAGAAGGACGGTATCAAACCTGAGCTCTAAACATGGCCTGTATCTCGAGGACCGGCCAAGAGGACAGGGACAGGGTGGGGATGCATCACCCCAGCTGGATGACAGGGACCAGAGGGACTGTTCTGTCTGGGCCTTCCCAGTTTACACTTCCGGCCCCCAAGCTCCCCCATCCAGAGCTCAGATGTCAGATAAAACAAACAGGAGAGAAACGACGGGAGTAAAGGTGGTCTTATCTGTCTTAGAGGAGTTGGAATCTTGAAAACTGAGTTGCATTTTATTTTTTTAATTTATTTTATCGATTATGCCATTACATTTGCTCTATTTCCCCCCTTCATTCCCCTCCACCCTGCACACCCCTTCCCCACCATCTCCCCCTTTAGTTCATGAACAGGTGTCTCAAGTTCTTTAGATTCTATATTTCCCATACTATTCTTGCCCTCCCCCATCTATTTTCTACCTACTGTCTATGCTACTTATTTTCTGCACCTTCTCCCCCCTTCTCCTTCTCCCACTCCCCTGTGGCTAACCCTCCATGAGATCTAAATTTCTATGGTTCACTCCTGATCTAGCTGTCCTCTTAATTTGCTTTTGTTTTAGGTGTGGTTGTTGATAACTGTGAGTTTGCTGTCCTTTCACTGTTCATCTTTTTTATCTCCTTTTTCTTAGGTAAGTCCCTTTAACATTTCATATAATAAGGGCTTGGTGATGATGAACTCCTTGAATTTGATCTTATCTGAGAAGCACTTTATCTGTCCTTCCATTTTAAATGAAAGCTTTGTTGGATAGAGCAATCTTGGATGTAGGTCTTTGGTTTTCATGACTTGGAATACTTCTTTCCAGTCCCTTCTTGCCTGTAAGGTCTCTTTTGAGAAATCAGCTGACAGTCTGATGGGAACTCCTTTGTAGGTGACTGTCCCCTTTTTAGCTCTTGCTGCTTGTAGGATTCTCTCCTTCATTTTAATCTTGGCTAATGTAATGATGATGTGCCTTGGTGTGTTCCTTCTTGGGTCCAACTTCTTTGGGACTCTCTGAGCTTCCTGGATTTCCTGGAAGTCTATTTCCTTTGCCAGAATGGGGAAGTTCTCTTTTATTATTTGTTCAAATAAGTTTTCCACTGGTGGCTGTTCCTCTTCCCCTTCTGGTACCCTTATAATTCGGATGTTGGAGTATTTAAAGATGTCCTGGAAGTTCCTAAGCCTCTCCTTATTTTTTTTTTGAATTCTTGTTTCTTCATATTTTTCTGTTTGGTCATTTTTTCCTTCCTTCTGGTCTGCTCCCTTAATTCGAGTCCCAGTTTCCTTTCCATTACAATTGGTTTCCTATGCATTTCCCTTCATTTCAATTAGGTTAGCCTTCATATGTTCCTCTAATTTGTGACTAAAATCAACCAGTTCTGTGTGCATCCTGATCACCAGAGTTTTAAACTGTGCATCTGAAAGTCTGGCTATTTCTTCATCGCTTAGATTTATCGGCTCTGGGGCTCTGAGTTGTTCTTGAGCCATGTTTTGATCTGTTTGTGCCTGTTACGTATGAGGAGAGGTGGGGCCCAGGTTGTTAGTCTGTTACGGGCAGGCAGGGAGGCCACCCAAGTCGCTGGTTTGTGACGCTGTATGTGGGGGCGGGGTCAGAGAGGGACAATGGCAGTCCTCTCCGCTCGTTCGTTCCAACTCACTGCTCGCCCCCGCCTGTTTATCTGAGCGCAAATGTGTGAGTCTGCCGCCCTGCGCTGGGGCCTGTGCGGTCTGTCTCAGTGAACGTCTCTTCACCGGTTTATCAGCATGCGAATGCGCGACCAGAGACAGCCAACTGGGCTGTGCCTTCCAGTAGCTACCCCACACCTGGGATCTGCGCCCTTGGCTGCCTGCACACCGCCTGGGTTGGGGGATCTTTTTTTGCCTGACCCGCTCCACTGCTGGCTTCGTCCCCTCACTGGTTTAGCTGAGCGGTTCATTATTTTTGGACTCCATATTATTAGATTTTCTGTGGTTTGATTTCGTTTATTGTTGTTAAAACTTTATTGTTTTTAGATTTGGTTGTGCGAGGAAGCAAAGTGTTTCCACCCACGCCTCCATCTTGGCAGAAGTCCTCCCGAGTTGCATTTTAAAGGTGCCCCAGCTGACCCTGCTCCCAGAACACACACAGCCCTTGGCACAAAGCTAGAAAGTAACCATCTTAAAGTCCCCATTTGTTCCAACTCACGATTTCGCTCCCCTCCAGTTTTTGAAAGTAAACAAAAATGCTCCCTGTAGGGCAACCCCCTCCTTCCATTTCCCCTGCAAACACAGCTTTGTTGTTCGCCCTCAGCTCTGCTTCTGTGGTCTTACAGGAGGAAATGGTCGGAAGGCTTCCTCCAGCCCTGCAAGCCTCCTAGTCCCGTTGGGTAGGATTAAAGAGCAAGAGAGCCGCTCAGCTCAAGGCTCAGCAAGGCCTAGGCTTCAGCCCCACCCCACCCCACCACTCGCCCCCGCACTGCAGGGCTCGAATGTCAGTGAAAAGGTAGAAGGAAAAGATGGGAGTAAATAACAGCTTGGCTTGGCTTTCTTCTCTTGCCTCCTCTCTCTTTAGGATGACGGGTGAGGAGTGAAAGATTCACAAGAAGAGAGATGGAGAGAGAGACAGAGAGAGAGAAAGGGGAGAGGTAATGAGAGGTGGAAGAGGAGGGAAAGTCAGGAAGAGCAGGCAGGGGAGGAGAAGGAGGAGGAGGAACAGATGGGGAGGAAGGAAGGACTGAGAGAAAGCAAAAGGGCGGAGGAGATGGGAAGGAGGGGAAGAGACAGGAGGATGGGGAGAGAGAGATGAGGTGCCTGTTTGCCCGTGTTTCTGTCCCATTTTCCAAGTGCCCCCTTTGTTCTTGTCACAAAATGTGGCACATGAACATGCAACAAATGTTTATTGCATGAAGGGTCCAAGATATTTCACTCAGTGGCTCTCTTGCTTGAAGGCCTATGTGAACACCGCTGTAAGCTTTGAAAACAATCCTAGGCCAGTGCTCCACCCAAAATTGGTAGTTTTCCTAAAAAAAAAAGGTTCTGCATGAGATTTTAATGCACAGCCAGGATTGAGAACCACTGATTTAAATCAAAAGTTTGCAAATAATGGCCTAGAGCTTGATTCAATCCCAAGGGTGTGTTTGTTTTGCTTCACAGTGTCTTAAAATATTTGCATTCCTCATCAATATTTTAAAACTCATAGTTCATTAAGTTTCCAGGTTTCCAATTTCTTTGGAAAAGTTTGAAGTTTCAGCCACTCTAGGTGCACCTCCCGGCAAAAACAGAGCCACAGCTGTTCCTCTTGGGGGTCTTAGAAGAGTTCTTCAATTTGCCACAGTCCCCACCACTCCCCATCGTCTCCTGGGTGCTGAGTCAGAGCACCCAGTGCCCCTCCTCTTCGGTTGTGCTGCTGCTGCTTCTTCTTGAAATAAAGTTTAGAGGAAATATTCACCTGGAGTTAGGATCTCCAAGTCGAGTAGGAAATGGGAGCCTCATATTCCCTAAATGGCAGTCAAGATTAGACCTCTGCATTTTGGTATGCTGAGCATGCTTTCCTTACAGCCAGCCAGCCCTGGGCATCTCGGACGTTACACCTCAGGAGGTGAAGTGCGCAGAGCTGCTCTTCTCAACACAGTCGCCTCCAGTCACATGCGGCTAAATTTATGTGAATTAAAGTTACATAAAAATAAAAATTAAGTTTCTCAGCCATAGTAGCCACATTATGAGAGTTTAGTAGCTGTACAGGACCAGTCGTTACCACATTGGAAGGTCCGAAGCCTGTCCATTGCCGCAGAAATGTCCTGTGGTCCGTTAGACGGTGCCCAACATGAAAGCACCGTTGTGAGAGTTCCGTGACTTAGCATGTGAAGAGCTTCGGGAATAGTGCCTGCTCGGGGCACATTTGTTTCACACTATTAATAGCATTACATATTCATACCGTAGTGTAAAATGTATATATAATATAAATTATATACAATAATATAATATATTGCTAGTAATTTATATACTATATACAAAAATATATGCATATAACAATTAATTATGAATTATTGTATAATACAATAATAGAGTATGACATTGCATATTTGACAATTCTAGGATATAATTACATATACTACTTAATTAAATATATTATACATATATAACAAATATATAATAACTTTTATAGGCTTATATGTAATCTAGTAACATTAATTGATCTCCATTATAATGTTGATGTTATTAATTTGTATAATAACAACGATTGTTATTACTCTACCTCCTGGGTCCCTGCCCATCTCCTGCCCACTGTTGGTGCTCAGTCAGCACCTGGAAGGCACCCTGAACTCTCTCCACACTCTGCACGAGAAACGGCAGCTCAGGGCGGTTTTGTCACTTGCTAAAGGACAGCAGCCCTCCAGAGGCAGAACTGGGATAGCGTCCGAGGTTGTTGGGGTCTGATGCCTGCGCCCGTTCTCTCTGCCCTGCGCTCTTGTGAGGGGGCAGCATCAGCAAAGGTTTCGGTGTAGACATCACCAGGTGTACGTGCTCCAAGCCGCACTGGCTGGCTCTGCAGGAATGCAGAGCATGTGGAAGGGAGGGCAGGGGGCAGGGAAGGGTGAAAAATAAAGCTGGAAGGGTGGGTGGGGCCAGCAGACCATGAGCAGCAGCCAGGGAGGATTTGGGGCCTCACTAAAGCTGGGCCCCTGGGGAGCGTTGGGTCTGAGCCAGGCGGCCCCGAAGCCCCCACCGTGCAAAAAGCAGCCCAAGTCTGCTCAACACGGCCGGTTAGCTGGGACCATCGCCTGTGGCCTTTCTCAGGCACTCCTTACAAAACCTTTTGAGGAGGTTTTACTATTCTTGTTTCCATTTTACAGATAAGGGAGCTGAGGCTCAGGGAGGCCCATACAGCTGGCTAAGGACTGCACCTCAGGCCTCAGGCCTGGGCGCTGCCGACGCTGTTTGTTGTCTTGGAAAGACAGCTGCCTGGTCTGTGGCAGACCCTGGTGCTGACAGTGCAGACTTTTCTCTAAAAAATTTTGTGTAACAAGGATGTTGAGATGTCTTTGGCCTCTGAGAGCTTCCAAAAGTGTGTGGAATCACCACAAAGTCAAACCAGGGCCTTCCTTGGGGGGGACGGGTTACTCTCCTCCAGGAGGGCTCCTACTGCTGCTGCTGCTGCTCCTCTTCCTCCTGCTTCTTCTCCTGAACATTCACTTGGGGAAGTTTGAGGGGTTTTAAAGGATGAGCTGTGTTACTCACTGTGGAGGTGCCGAGAACAGGGGCTGCCCCGGAGTGCACGTTGAAGCTGCTGTCCATGATGCAGTTGTTACCTCTCCCTCACAGAGGTCACAAGACCAGCTCGGTTTCAGGAGATGAGGTGAGGAGACAGTGGTAAAAGTTGCCTTAGGTTATGAGGAGGCTGTGACATAAAGCTTTTGAGGGAGGTATGACTCCTGGTGCCTAAGACATCCTTGTGACACTTGAGAAAATAAAAGCAGCCCTGGCTCAGCTGGTTGGAGCATCAACCTGTAGCTGAAAGGTTGCAGGTTCGATTCCTGGTCAAGGCACATACCTGGACTTTGGGCTCAATCAAGTGCAGACAGACACATGTGACCCCCAGTCTGCCCTGGTTCCTCGGATCCAGGCACATATGCAAGGCAACCAATGGTGTTTCTCTCTCCCCTCCTCTCTCTCTTCCTCACTCTCTAAAAACAATGAAAAAAATTGAAACAGCTTCCCATGGTTGGAAAACCACATGGCAAAGGGTTGTGGGCGGAGGAGTTATGAAAGGAGCCTTCAGTCTTCTGAAACGTGTGTAATGTCATCTGCATGACATTTGTCTGGGAAAGGGACCATCTTACACACTTCTCACTGGGACCCAGGATCTCCCCCCACAAAACTTCAATAACCACACATTCATTCATTTATTCCCTGTCTACCAATTATCTGTAATCGAGTAAGGGTGACCTGGAAGTCAGTGTAAGGGGCAATGTAACTATTACTAATAATGATGATATAAAGTGTTATAATTCTCAGTCATGTTTAGGTAGGAACTATTATTGCAACAGCTCATTCCACCGTTTTCTTGAGGTTCACACCGGGATCCCCACTGTGCTGGGAGCTTCACATCAGTAACCGCTCCCCCTTAACCCTTCGGACAGCATGTGAAGTTAGAGTTTCTACTTCCGTAATTTTAGAGTTGAGGAAGCCGGGGCTCAGAAGGACTGAACAACTTTCCCGAGGAAACTCGGCCCGTGAGTGACAGATGTGGGGTTTGGGAGTCAGGACCAGGGGTCCACACCCTTCTTCAGGAAGGGGGTGGGGATTTTCAAAGGAAGGAAGGAAGGAGAAGTAGGGAGAACGTTTGGGGCTGGTTCAAGGGCAGGGGAGAGAGATGACGGCAGGGAAGGATTTGAGCAGAAGCTCTTTTTCATCATTTATTCACCTACGACGCTTTCTGAGCTCCTACGGTGTGCGAGGCACGGGGTATGCAGCGGAGAGCAAAAGGGACGCTGCCTTCGCCTTCCTGGACCTGACGTTTCAGAGGGGCGGGGCCAACACAGGTGGGGGGGAGTAAGTGCTGCGGACCCCCGCTTCGGGACCGCGGTGTGGGGTGGGCGTGCTCCTGGACGAGGTGACATCTGGGCGAAGGACTGACCGGGGTGGGAATGGAGCCTTGTAGATATTTGGTGAAAGGATGTTCCAGGTGGTGGGAACAGTGCGTGCAGAGCCCTGAGACAGGAGTGAGGAGTGAGAAACAGCAGGGAGATCAGTGCGGCCGAAGCAGAGTGAACAGGGGGGAGAAGGAATTAGTGGAGGGACCGAGAGGTACAGACGGTAGCGGGTGGGGGATAAATCAGTAGGTTGTCCTAGGTCATTGTGAGGAATTTGGCTTTTACTCTGACAGGAGGGCAGGGCCATAAGCTCTGGCCATGGTGCTCTGATGCTTATTCACAACCCCTTCCTGGTTGTGGGAACGTGGAGAACAGACCTGTGGGGGAACAGGGCAGAAAGGCCATTAGGAGGCTTTGGGGTCCTCCAGGAGAAAGACCTAATGGCGGACCAGGGAGGTGGGGAGAAGTGGTCGACTTATAGATAGATTTTAAAACCTCAGAGGACGTGCTGGTATCTGGCTTTTGGGAAAAGAGGCAGGTGTATCAGGATGCAGGGGCATCAGGTGGTTGAGAAGGGGAATTAGTGGTGCCCACGTTAGTTTTTCAGAAAGCCCTGGGGTAAAAACTCACAGCAGAGGAAAGGAACACACCCAGGTTCTTTGTCACTTTCACGGAAGCCGGGAAAAGGGGGCTTTGGTCTAGAGTGATGGGAAGTCTCCTGCATCTGGTCGGGGGACCCAAGAGAAAGTTCTGGGGCTGTGTGTGTGTGTGTGGTGAGTGAAGAACTGGGGGATTCTGGTTCTCCTAGGATGCGTGAGGCTGGAGAGTAGGAACGTAAGGAGGATAACCACAGCTGCCCTCTACTGAGCACTTACAATGACCGGACTGTGCAGGAAGACACCAGCAGAAGTTAATGGCTGGCACACCGACTTTTGAAAGGGTGCTCATTCACTCACTCATTCATTCTGCAGTGTTAAAGAAAAAAGTACTTAATGACACCTTTTAAAGCACAGTAAGAAAGACTTTATTTAAGGGAGCCATCAAGATAGGCATAGGGACCCCTTGGATGGAAATTTTCACTGGGGAAGAGAGACTGGGCCCACCTGCAAACACAGTGTGGGCAAGTGGGAATTTACAGCCAAGGTGTCAGGTAGATGTTAATGGATGGAAAATTACCAAGGGGAAACATTCGGGGTAAGGAGGGTTCTGGCTAAACCAACTAGATGTTAAATATTATTACATTGTTATGTCAGATATTAGATATGAGAATCATCAGGGTGGAGGGTTCTTGTTAAACTAACTTAGGATTCTTGCTAAAATGGAAACACACATAGGGGCTGGGAGAAGGTCCTACAGCAGAGTCCTCATCACCAGCCAGATAGCCTTCGTGCTGCGGTGATTTACAATAAGGAATATACACTAGGTCTTCATTTCCCTTCTGGCACAGAGCTCCTAAAACACTCGGAACTCCCTAAGTGAAGAGAACAATAAAGAGGGGTGTGTGTGTGTGCAGAGAGGGAGCTGAGTACTTGGCTCACTCAGTTACTGAAGCTCTCAAGCCCCAAGCTCTGCGGGGGGGGGGGGGGGGGGGGGTCAGCAAGCTGGATACTCGGCAGAGCTAAGGTGTAGTTCCAGCAGGAAGTCAGAAGGCTTGAGACCCAGGAAGAGCCAGCGTTTCACTCCGAGGACTAAGGCAGAGGAGGGATGTCCCAGGGGAAGGTAATCAGGCAGGAGGGCGGCTCTCTTTGCTGGGGACTGCTCAGCCTTTTTATTCCATTCAGGCCTTCAGGGATCAGATGAGGCCTGAGCACATGAGAGAGAACAATCTGCTCTACTTGGTCTACCATTTCAGTGGAAATCTCATCCAAAAATGCCCTCACAGAAACACCCAGAATAATGTTTGCTCAAATACCTGGGCACCCGGAGGCCCAGTCAAAGGGATTTGGTGATTCCCTGGTGATTCCTGCCGAATCGGGCACTCTGCGAGGGTGCTGTAGCACCACCATTCCTTCTGCACTTATTACGTGGCATTCTACTGTATGGACAGCTTTCCCTTCCCCTCATTTAGTAACTTATTCATTATGGATTTATACCAGCATAAACTCTTAATTCCTATTGCATCGAATGGAGTATCATTGATAACCACAGTACTTAGGCTGAGTGGGAGCTCTTTCTGGCTGGCTCTTTGTCCCACGACACGTGCCCATTCATCTCTGAGCACTTCTTTACTTTCCCATACGAGGTGTTGCAGGGGCTCTATGCTTTTCGATATAGGAATCTTTGTTTTGTTCACTGATGTATCCTGAATGTTTCAAACAGTGCCTGGCACACAGTAGGCATTCAATACGTGTTTGTTAGGTGAATGGATAAACGGTCTCTGGCTACGGCCTGAGAAGCATCAGAACTCGGCCTGCCTGTCTGTCCACACCCTTGGTCTTATGTGTATTTGTTTCCTCGGTAAGGTCCAGATCAGCAGTGATCAATTAGCGGGCCATGAGAATGTTTAACACATGTAATGCCTGTCCTCCTTTCCTTAGATGATCAAATTTAAACAAATGACAGCCAACACAACAATACAATAGCTGTCCGGTGGGGATGAATCAAAGTTATACCTATTTTCTTAGCCAGATTGGCAAAAACCGTATTTTTGGGTGTGCTGCAGAGTTTCAGTAATCAGTTTGTGGGGCCGTGAGGTGAAGAAGTCAGCAGTCCACACGCCCTGTGAGCATGTGGGGCTGGTCATGGGCGTGCACGGGAGCTGGTGTGTGTCTTTTTGGGCAGGTCGGTTGGTGAGCGGTGCTGTTGTTGGCCTGTGAGTCTTCCAGCACGTGGGGGTCAGCTCCTGGCGATGCTCATGGGTGGTCCTGCATCCAGGCCACTGTGGGCATCGGTGCAGAGCGTCTGCTGGGGAAGTGTGTTTGGGCCACAGGGGTGAATGTGAACACCTCCGAGGGTAAGAACTTGTTTATTTTTACATTTATAAAAATTGACATATAATTAATGTAGAATTATGTGAGTTCCCGGTGTACAACATAATGATTTGATCTCTCGATATATTACAAAATGATCACCATAATGTCTAGTTAACACCCTTAATCACACATAGTTATAAATTGGTTTTTTTTTCTGGTGATGAGAACTTTTAAGTTCAGTCTCTTGGCAACTTTCAGCCGTAAGAAGAGTATTGGTAACTACGCATCCCCAGGACTAATTTATTTTATAAGTAGGAGTTCATATCTTTTGACCCCATTCACCCATTTTGCCCACTCCCCATCCCCAACCTCTGGCTACCACCAGTGTTTTCTGTACCTATGAGTTTGTTTGTGTTTTAAGATTTTACATACAGGCCAGGTCATTCAATATCTGCCTTACTCTGTCCGAATTATTTCACTTAGCATAAGGTCCTCAAGTCCATCCTTGTTATCACAAAGAACAGGATTTCTTCTTTTTTATGGCTGAATAATATTCCTTTATATATACCACCTATTTTTAGAACAATTTTCAATATTTTATTTTTTTAATTTTTCAATTACAGTTGGCATTCAGTGTTATTTTGCATTAGTTTCAGGTATACGGCACAGTGGTTAGACATTTATACAATTTATAAAGTGATCCTCCTGATAATTCTAGCAGCCACCTGGCACCATACATAATTATTACAATATTATTGACTCTAATTCCCTTTTCCAATGTCATTATTATTTATTTTAAGATTTTATTTATTTATTTTTAGAGAGAGAGGAAGGGGAGAAGAAAGAGAGGGAGAGAAACATCAGTGCGTGGTTGCCTCTCACACACCCATACTGGGGATCTGGTCTGCAACCCAGGCATGTGCCCCGACTGGGAATTGAACCAACCACCCTTTGCTTCTTTGTCCGGCACTCAATCCACTGAGCCACACCAGCCAGGACTCCATGATTATTTTATAACTACCAATTAGTACTTTTTAATCCTTTACCTTTTTCACTCAACCCTCAACTCATCTGGCAGCCATCAGATTGTTCTTTTAGTCTACGAGTCTGTTTCTATTTTGTTTGTTCATTTCTTTTGTTCTTTAGATTCCAAATATAAGTGACATTGCATGGTATATGTCTTTCTCTGACTGACTTATTCCACTTATCGTAATACCCTCGAGGTCTATCCATACTGTCACAAATGGAAGACTTCATTCTTTTTTATGGCCAACTAATAGTCTGTTGTATGTATGCACTACAGCTTCTTATCCAGTCCTTTAGTGACGGCACTCGGCCCACTTCCATAGCTTGGCGATTGTAAACAATGCTGCGATGAACATAGGGGTGCATGTCTCTTCTCCATTTAGTGGTTTGGATCTCTCCAGATAAATACCCAGAAGTGAGACGATTGAGTCATAGTGTTACTGAACGGGGGGGTGGGGGTACAATATACTATTGCCAAAAGGACCCCCCACTAGGTTCGTTTGTCCACCGCCAAAAGAAAGACATCTCTCAATGCCAGAGATTTGTGGAAAGGAAACGAAATGTTTATTTAAGGCTATACAGACTTAAAGTAGTGACCTAATGTCTTCATTAAAATATCAAAGTCTTTTAGGATACCCACAGACTCACACAGTGCTTCCTTTTCCCTCTGCCCTTATCTGGGGTACCGTATCTCAGGAAAAGAAGTAGTCTGGGATTCAGGCTCCCAGCAGCCATGCGGTCCTCTCTCCACCAAAGCTTCAGGGGGTTGTGGGGGGGTTTCCACTCTGCCAGAAGCATGTGGCTCTCCCTTCAATGGCTGCTGCGTCTGGGTTTTAAATCCTCCCGCCGATCCTCCTCTGCAGCCCCATTTCCGACTCCTCCCACAATCAACTACACTTGCTAGCACTCCCGTATTCTTCCAGCTTTACTGGGCTTCCATCGTGAGTCTGGGCAGGTGTGGCCCCATGGTGTGGAACCACTCATCTCCAAGTTCTCACATGGGCACTGTAACCAGGGGGAGTTGCCTCCCAGTTACATCTTGGGTGGAAGCCACTTCCATCTTCCTGGCTCAGAGCATGGCCACAGCTATTTAACATATCTATGAAACCAGTTAAAGGTTATAGATATGTTAAATGACTATGCCAGAGGTTAGCCAAAAAGCTCTTGCTGTACAAAACAGCTCTCAATGGCCCTGCTCCATTTGTCCCTTCCCCTAACTCACACCTTGGGGATCAGGGGGAGGGGTGAGCACATACTATATATCTTTCTAATATTTCCTGGACACCTTAAGTTCTGGACCCCATTCCAAATCTCTATTTGGGGCCTCCCTCTTGGCTGCACCCTGTAACAATAGCAGTTTTCTATTTTTAATTTTTTAAGAGACCCCACACAGTTTCCCAGAGCAGCTGCACCAGGCTGCATTCCCACTGGCGGTGCCCTGGGGTCCCTTTTCTCCACATCCAACATGTGTTGCTTGTTGATTTATGGATGAGAGCCATTCTGACAGATGAGAGATGATATCTCATTATGGTTTTAATTTGCCTTTCTCTGATGATTTATGAGGTTCATCATCTTTTCATATGTCTACAGACCATCTTGAATTCATTTTTAAATTATAGTTGACATGCAATATTGTATTAGTTTCAAGTGTGCCATATATCGATTCTACATTCATATACCTTATGTATGATGTGATTGATCACCATGATAATCTCATACCCACCCACCACTGCAGTTATTAAGATATTATTGACTATATCCCCTGTGCTGTATTGTACATCCTCATGGCTTCTTTGTTTTATACCTGGAAGTCTGTCTCCTTATTCTCCTCCACCTTTTTCACCCACCCCCTCTGGGGTCTGGTACTCTGTGACAGGTGTGGGGTGACTTGCGGCCTGTGCAGTAGATTTCACAATGGCACAGGAGTCCTGCAGGTCTGCTTCTGGTTGTGGATTTTCTTGAAAAGGATGCACTTGGCGAGACCGGTAACAGTGGTGGAAGGTTTCTAAGTGAATAAGGTGGAGGGTGTCAGTGAAGTACGTTTCTGAGTCTGTATCCCTGGGGGAGCACACCGGTGGGGGGTGAGGACCTGTGAGTGACTGCATCGGGGTGTGTAGTACAGGTGTGGGGTGACTATCTCTGACTGAAGGTCACTCTGGCTTTCATGACAGGTGGGCATGGCCATAAGTAGAAACTCTCTAGCGTCAAAGGAAAGAGTTGACATTCCTCTTCTGTATTTTTTCTGAGAGGCTGACCCCTGAAGTCCCAGGAAAGGGCTTGAGTCCCAGAGACGCTGACCAGCTGAGGACCCTTCTGCAAGGGACAGGTGTCCCTGGAAGCAGGGCAGTGGCCTTGGCTCTCTCCCTGGGGCCACTCACAGTCAAAGAGAAAGAGGAAGAAAGTTTTGTTTACTTTAAACCCAACCATCCAGAAACACAATTGCGTTCTGTTCCACACCTCACTTTTTCCTCAACTTGATGCTTGCAAATATTTCCTTCTCATTGTGTGAGGAGGAAGATGCAGATCCGCCCCGGGTGGGAGTCTGTAGCGGAGGGACAACCTTGTGGCTGACCTGGCTTTTCAGCCCAGCGCAGACCATCTTGGTGCAGAAGAGCTCCCTCCGGGATGTGGGTGGGGCCTGCTGATCTTCAGGGACCACCCTCCCACAGGCTTCCCCCACTAATGTGTGAGGAATGTTGGGGCCATGACAGTGGCTAAGTGCACTGGCTTTGGAGCCACATGTTCTGGATTCAGACTCTGATTCTGCTACTCGCCAGCTGTGTTTCACTGGGCTTGTTACTTAACCTCTCTGTGCCTCAGTTTGCACCTCTAAAAAACGAGGGTAGTTTTAGTACAGCACTGCCCAGTGGAAATATTATGGGATGTACATGTGTAACTTTAAGTTTTTTCTAAAAACCGTGTTTTTAAAAAGTATTTTTAAAAAGTAAAACCAAACAGGTGCTATGGTCTGAATATCTGTGTCCCTCAAACCCCTAAATTCTTAGTTGAAATCCCAGTGTCCAAGGTGATAGATTTAGGGGCGGGGCCTTTGGGAGCTGATAGGTCATCAGGACTCAGCCATAATGAGATCAACACCCTGATGAAAGAGACCCCACTGAGCTCCCTGGCCCCTCCCACCACGTTAAGGGCCAAGAAATTTGTGAGCTGGAAGAGGGCCTCACACTTACAGCCTCTAGAGCTGTGAGGAAAAAATTTTCTGTGGTTTAAAAGCCACCTAGTCTGTGATATTTTGTTACAATAGCTGGAACACACAGTGAAATTAACTTTAACATATATTTTATTTAACTCAGTTTATCCAAAATATTACCTTTCAACTTGGTAGATGTTATTTTGATGTTGATATCAACATTCTTGCTATTGTGATAAATATTATTATTTCAACTTGATAAGACCTCATTAGGAATAAGGTTAGTGAGGCACTTTACATGCTCTTTTCTGTCCCAAGCCTTCAAAATCACATGCAGATTTTATACTCACAGTACATCTCAGTTTGGACTAGCCGCTTTTTTGTGGGAAATACTTGATCTTATCGTTGAAAGAGAAGATTATGTACCCAAGCTGTCCCAAACGAACTTAAAAGTTCTCTAATAACTGAATTGAGGGGCAGTTTTCACATTTAAATGTGTTAACTGGTGACCTTTGGAGCCAGTTCAGTGCCAGCAGGAGTCCCTAATTTGCGGTGTGCAGTCATGGGGGAGATGTTATTCAGTGAAAACAGCTCAATTAGGGTTTATTGAGTGAGAATAGCTAGAGCAGGCCTTTGAAACAACTCAGTGTTACAGCTCAGTCAGGACTCAGCACAGGGGGGAGAAGACCATGAGGGTGAGGACCTTGGTGTTGTGTGGCAGCGACTTGCTCTGCTCTGCTCTGCTCCTGCTGCTCCACTCTGGTCTGGCTAGACAGCTTTGGGGCTCAAGCGCATCCCAGAGCCTCTCAGGACTTGACTCATAATTGCCTGCCTCTGGTCTCTGATTGGTCTGTTCTCATGCAAATGAGGACTCCAATTCTCAGTTTGATTGGTCCAAAAAGCACCCTTCTGATTGGTCAGAATGGAGCCAGTTTGGTTGGTGAAGATGCTAACTAGGATACGGCTGCGCAATTCTGATGGGATGGGGAAAGTCTCGGTCGTATTGGTTGAAACACGAGTTTAGCATTCCACACCAAAAGCGTTGGCACAGCTGGCAGGAACACAGTGCAGGCAGGTGGTTGAGGGAAGGAGCCAGGCACAGTTCAGGGCAGGCTTCTTCCTAAAGCACAAACTGCCTGAGAGGCCCCTGTTTAGCAATGGCTGCTAGGCTGCTTATAAATTTGAGCCAAAGGAGCTAGTAGGAGCCCTTCTTAACACCTATTTTCTTTCTCAGGGTAGACAAATAAAGTAAGAATAAATAAAATTAAAAATGCAGGGTCTTTGTTGGTGGCGTTGTACTGGCCACACCAGGTGGTTGCATGGGGCTATTGGCAGCCATTGGATGGCATTTGGTCATTAAGTGTGTAGCATTAAGGCACTTGTGTAATGCCTGGTGAGTGCCACGGAAGTATCTTTACATGTACACATATGCAGTTACTATTTACTGAGCACCTACTTTGTGCCCACGTACTGTATGGGGTGTGGGCTCAAAAGGGGAGGAAGGCAGACCCAGGTGGGCCTTCGTGGAGCTTCGATTCTGGTGGGGGAGGTGATACTAACAAAGGCCACCGTAAAGTTTGTGTGCAGTTCGGCATTGCAATGAGATGTACAGAGAAGAAGGGATCAATACTAAGGAGGAGTTTCCAGTGCTGGATCAGGAAGGGGGCACCTGAGTCCTGTCATCCACGGGCTGAATCAGACAGGTGCACAGCAGGAGGAATTCTCCAAATGGAGAGAGTAGCCTGTGCAAAGCCCTGTGGTGGATGGTGGGAGGCTAGACAGTGCATGAGAGTTTGAAAAATGGCCAGAGTGACTGAAGTGGATAGAGACAGAGGAGAGGGACATGATTCGAAACTGGAGCCCACCCTGCAGGGCCTGAGAAGCTGGAAAAAGTGTGTGGTCTAAGTTGTAGGGGTTGTGGGTTCGAATCCTAGTTATGGTTATGTGACCTTGGGCAAATCATTGAAACTCAGAAGAAAGGACCTGGTAAGTCAGAAGTGCTCAAAAGTGCTAGGTGTGGTCACTGCAGTAAGAATGGCCCAGCACGCTAATTTGCGGCGCTTCTGTAAGGGCCTCCGGGGGTCTTCTAATCACCCACAAGGCTGTCTCTTCTCAACAGTTCCCTCCCTTGCTCCCCACATGTCCTCAGGTCTGAAGCCAAGGCTCAGACAGGTAAACCTGACCAGGCCCTGCACCTCGTGGGCTGCAGAACTCCAGTGAGGGAGAGCTCAGGCCAGTGGGCTCCAATGGAAACATCTGCAACGTCCCTTTTGCCATGTAAAGCCACAGTCACAGGCTCACGGGGTTAGGACAGGACAACTGCGGGAGGCCGTTACTCTGCCCACCACACCAGGGTCCACCACCTTCCAAACCCTGCCACCTCTCCCTCCAGATTCTCTCTGGGACTCTATCCCCTTGAATAAAACTTCTGCCTCAAAGGCTGTTCTGCCCTCCCCTTGTCTGATCCCCACCTTGTAAGTCACCTGCCACCACAGTGACATGTGTGCTATTCCTCATTTACTATCTGCTTCCTTCCATCACTCTAAGCCCCCTAAGGGTGTGGACTGTGACTCTTCTTCACTGCTACACATTCATACCTGGCACAGTATCTGGCAAACACCTGTCAGTTTGAATTGAATCACTGTCTCCTCCCCTCCGGCCCCACTGCTGACTTCCTTGTTGCTATTCACAGGTATATGAGTTTCCTAAGGCCTCTGTAACAAAGTGCCACAAACTGCGTGGCTCTGACAACAGAAGTGTGTTATCTCACAGTTCTGGAGTCTAGAAGCCCATGGTCGATGTGTGGATAGGGCTGGTTCCTTCTGAGAGCTTCAGGAGAGGAAGTGTCCACTCCATGGCCCTCTTCTGGCTTCTGGTGGTTTGCGGGCAGCCCTCTGTTGTGGACCGCTCTGCCTGGTTTCAGGAATTATATCTCTACCCCCTGTGGCTAAGGATGAGCTAGTGACCTCCGGAATTCTAGCCACAAGAGACAAAGCTTGTTTCTGGTAGCAAATGCTGCCTCAGTTTCCTCTCCCTGCCCCCAATGCCTGGTCTGTGTTGTTGACAGGTAAGTCCCCTCAGAGGAGGGGTAACCTAAGTCAGATATGATCACTTGGGAGGCCATCATGGAAGGACTCAGAGGTCTGCAACAAAGAGCAAGCAATGGACCCGTGCCCCCCCCCAGCTGTGTGACGTAGCTCAAGTCCCCTTGTCCTCTGAGAGAAGCACTTCCTGGCTCTAATCCACTTAAGCCCGAATACCTGATGGGGAGGGGTGCAGCTTCTTGCCTTGCCAGAGTAGAGCTCAGGGAAAAATCTGGCATCACAAAGAATTCCTCAAAATCCTATGAAACCTGCTCTGATAAGAGTGCTTTCATTCATATGTCAAGGGTCCAAGCAGGAAACCCTAAAGTTTGTGCAAACCCCCTTCCTGACAGACACTGACTCAGACTAAGCCCTCAGGTTTCTTTGAAATGTTATCTACCACTTGATCCTTGCTGCCCTGTGTTCCAGTGTATTACAACCCAATAAAACCCCTGGAGGAAGGGGCTCGAGGCCCTTCCCTTTTGAGGGATCAGCTACCTCTCCTGCCCAAGCAGATCATGTCTTGTTTACTTTCATTGGTGGCAGATGGGGGGACTCGCAGGAAGAGTCCTTGGCTTGTGGCTGCATCAGCCCCCACCTTCACAGGGTGATCTCCCTGTGCATGTCTGCCTCAGTGTCCAAATTCCCCCCTTAAAGGACACAGTTGTATTGGATTAGGGCCCATCCTGATGACCTCATTTTAACCTGATCATCTGTGAAGATCCTATTTCCAAATAATGTCCCATGCGCAGGTATCAGGGGCTAGGACTTTTGCAACTTTCGGGGAACACAATAACCTATAACACAAGACTTCTGCCCTCAGAGTCATCCACACCACCACCACCTCCATCATCTTAGCCTCTACCTTCATATAATTCAGAAATATGGATACAGTGACTTATCATGTATAATAGACCATTGAGCTGAGGGCTGGAGAACCCACGGCGAGTCCTAGAAGGCATCATAATCTTACATTCAAGATTTGCAAGTGAGGATGAGCAGACATGCTTTTGAATCCCTAATTCTCAGGCTGCTTTGTCTGGGGAAAGTAAAATGAATAGATTTGGGAACTGCAAATCATTATAAGAACCTATTTCCTTGGCCCCGCCCCCACCCCCTTGTGCTTTTCTGAAGTCTCAAAGGCTCCCCAGGGTGAGGGCAGAAGGTGGTCGTTTCACAGTGCTCCCAGATGAGCATGGTTAGTACCACCTCTCATCTGCACAGGCTTTGCTACATGGGCGCGAGGCTTCTCCTTTCAGCCCCAAAAGCAGTATCACAAAGTAAGTGCTGTCCTTGTCCTGTTCAAGATGCACAGAAAGTGATGTCATATCGAAAGCTGCACACCTGTGCAGGGCAGAGATTTGATTTGAGTCCTGTGTCTGACTCTGGAGCTTGTGCCTGTAACTCCAACTCAATAAATCACCACCCCAGGCTGATGGGAGGGAAGGTAGGTTCAGACAAAAAAAGGCACAGCCAGGTCAGAGGTGAACCTGACCCCCAAAATATATAGACTATATATTTTTCCTTTTTTAAGAAATAAGAATATATATATATATATATATATATATACACACATATATATACATATATATTATGCAGAATTGTAAGATATAGCCCAAAGTGTTATTTCCCAATAACTTGTTATAAAATTTTCAAATGTGCAGCAAAGTTGAAAGAACGTTGCAGTAAACTCCCATATACCCAACACCCAGATTCTGCATTCACACTTTGCCATACCTGCTTTGTCACTCATCTGTCCATCCATCCCCCATCCCCCATCCACTAACCCTTCCATCAACCCATTCGCCCGTCCCATCATCCGTCTGTCACTCACCCACACATTCATCGTCCCTTCCACTCACCCGTCCCTCCATCCCTCCACCCTTAAATCCACCATGTCTAGTCATCTTATTTTCCACATATTCCAAAGAAGTCGCCTTATCAGCATCCCCACCCCAAACAGTTCGCCATGCAGAGAATTAACCAGAGTTCAATATCTGTTCAAAATGTTTATCATTTGAGATCAAGTTTACATTGTATGAAATGCACAGAGTAATTTGCTAACTCTGGACAAAGGCTCATACTGGTGTAACCCAAATCCCTATCAAAATACAGACTGTGAGAATCACCCCAGAATGATATAGACTAGCATCCCTCCTTTCTCCTTTCTTTAGAAGATTTTTACTCAAGGATAGTTGCTGTACAGTTATCTCAGCCGCAGGCGACATTACAGTGATCTGACGCTTACAGCCCCACAAGTGTGATCACGGCATGAAGCCTGGTGACTGCCTGTTGCCGGGCAGATGCATCACTGTGGTGTTTCCGCCTGGCCCACACCACTGGCTCTTTGACAGCTGTCAGTCTGATCTCTACTTCCATGCCTCTTTTTTTGCTTTTATAAGGAAATATAATTCAGACCCAGTAAAGTCTATAAATCTTAAGCATATAAGTCAATCCTTTTTTCCCCCATGAGAACCATGAGCTTTTAACCTCTGGGCTACACTTGCAATCACTTCTCTTTTTGATAACTGGATTTTTGTCTTTGGCTCAGATTCTTTGGTATTGATATAATCCAGTAGTTCTCAGTTAAGAGTGATTTTGCAGGCAGAGGACAGATGGCAACATCTGGAGACACTTTGGTTGTCACCCCTGGGTGTGGGGTGCAGGGAGGTAGAGGTACTACTTGCATCTTGTGGGTGGAAGTTGAGGATGCTAACAAACTCCTCTAGTGCCCAGAGCAGCCCCCACAGTTAAGGATAATTCATCCCCAGTAGATGGACCTTAAATCCTCCCATCCGTCCATCTTCTAGAATCGCCCGGCTGTGTCTGGGTTTCAGAATGAGTCAGTGTGGGCTCCGTCTTTGTACCACATACAGAGAACTACCGAGGTCAGAAAGACGAGGCACCAGAGGGACATAGAGAGCAGAAGGTAGAATCCTATTTGATTTTTCAACCATGTTCGTCCCATTCATCTCTTCATCCCCAGTGCTTGGGGCCTAGTGATTGGTCAATAAATGAATCAATCAGTCAGCAAACTATTATTTTGTGTGCACACCTACTGTATGTCAGGTACCCTGTGTGGTATTTGCGTATCCAGGGTGTTGAGAAACAAAAACAGAGACATGTGAGCGTGTGATTAGGTTCTCTCACGTAGAAAGTTACAGGATGTTCTGGACACAGGCAGGGGAGTCTGTGTTCTGCCTGCGTGAGGTGGTGGGGCTCCATGAATCACTGCGCACGTCAGTAAAGCCTTTGGGAGAATGCATGAAGTGAGGGAGGGCAGTCCTGGCAGAGGGAGCCCCTGGGCCAAGGCTCGGAGGGGAGAGGCCATGTCAAACCCTGGGGGAAAGGGTGGGTGCTTTGACGTGGCTGACACACCGGTCTATGGGGACATGCTGATTAGGTGAATGTGGGGAGCAGGTCCCAGATCAGGGTGGGCCTTCGGAGCCAGGCTGGAGCATTCGACCTCGACCCTGAAAGGGATGAGGAAGCACTGAAGAATTCAAGCCAGGGGAGGGGCATGGCTGGTTTTGCATTTTTGAAAGGTCACTTCGTTGGCTGGGTGGGGGTAAACTCAGGGTGGAGCTGGAGGCAGAGGATGAGTGAAAATGGTATTTGAAAAGCCAGAGAAGATGAAGGCCTGAACTAAGGTAGAGCGCTTGGCAGAGACGCATTACATAGACGTTTCCGAGGATGGATAGTGTTTCCCAGAGCATGCTCCCAGGAGGTTGGTGCCTGAAGCTGCCACACGGCCAAATTAAGCAGACTAGGCTTTCCTTCTCAACCCCGTCGAGGAAATCTGAGGAATGTATAATTTTTATTCAGCAAACTCATGAGGGCCTATTGTGTGCCATCCCTGCAGGCTGTCACCAGGACTGACGTTGCAGAATCACCTCTCAGAATTGAGTCACGTGCAGAGCACAGGAGAGCAAGATTTCTCACCCTGCCCCTGTTAAAAAGCAAAAGCAGGGAGTCTGTGTGCAACAGGGTGGAGGGCAGGGGTGGAGGGGTCCCAGGAAACTGGGGTACAGGTAACACACTTTCTCATCACACTCCTGGGAGTCAGCAGCTGGTCTGGTTGCCTTGGAGACATTCTTTCTCTCTGCAAAACAACTCATAAATTCTCTTAGAGACCCTGAGCTTATCTCCTCCAGCTTGATAGACACCACGTCAACCACTGCAGACTTTGTTTATGAGAACAAACAGAGTTGAGCAGAGAGACAGGTTAATATGCCCAACTAAGGCCTAACTAAGAATTGAATTATTTAGCTATCGCTGTCAAAAATACTAAGGGCATAACATCACAAGGGGCTAAGCGTCACGCTAAGAGGGACCCAACCCCTGCTCACCAGGGGAACTGGAGACAATAGACAAGTGAACACAAGGATCCTAAAATAATTAGAAATGTAGACAATTGGCCTGTGCTAAGGAGGACATAAATAGGATATTGAGGTGACAAACTGTGGGGAAGGCAGGGCCATTTGAGGGGTGGTAAGGGTATATATACCTCTTAGGGTGGTAACATTTAATTAGAGGCTTGAGGGATGGGAAGAGGCCAGTTGCATAGAATTCCAGGCAGAGGAAAAGGCTCATGCAAAGGCCCTGAGGTCGGCAGAGTCTTCACGTGTGCCTCCAGCAAGGAGATCAGTGCAGCAGAGCAGAGATGGGAGAGTAGAAGAGAAGATCAGGAGGTGGCTGAGGCCGGAACTAAGGGCTGTGAAGGTCAAGGTAAGGGACTGCTATTTTGCTCTAAGTGTGCCATGGGACAGCATGGGAGCTGTAGAGAATGACTCAGACCAGAGCGAGGGGACAGGCAGGGCGGTGTCGTTGTGCAGGTGGAAAGATACTATCCAGACAGGCCTCGGCTCAACACCACCCTCGGCCAGTTGCATTTTTGAAATGTTTAAGTTAACTCTTAGACATTTTCTGTTGAGGTGTAACGTCCACCCTGTGAAGTGCACAAGATGTCTTCATGGTAAATGTATGACTCAGTGAATTTTTACATCTGCGTAACTTCCCTCAGCTCAAAGCATAGAACATTCCTTCCTTCCAGGGCAGGCTTTCTCAGCCTCCTCGGTGTTGCCGTTTGGGGCTGAGGGCTGTCTGTGCTTGGCAGGACGCTGAGCGTGGGCCCTGGCCACCACCCACGGGTGCCAGGAGCACCCTCCCCTCTCAGTTGTTTTTTTTTCTGAAAGTTTTAAACTTTTGACACCTTCACCCATTTCCCCACCTCCACTCCCCACCTCTGGCAAACACCTGTCTACCGATAATGCATGTATTAGATTCCAAAGGTAAGCAATACCACCCCGTATTTGTCTTTCTCTGTTTGACTTATTTCACTTAATACAACACCCTCAGGGCCATCCTTGTGGTCACAAATGGCAAGAGTTCCTTTCTTTTTATATTCATCTGCATTTATCACGCTCTGTCTCCGCTTACTGGTTGCTGGGCACTGAAGGCAGCTTCCGTGTCTCTGCCCTTGTGAGCAGTACTGTGATGAACACGGAGGTGCAGATACCGCTTTCGGATAGTGATTTTGTTCCTGAGGTGCTATCTCATTGTGAATTTAATTGGCGTTTCCTTGCTGGTCAGCGATGTGGAGCATCTTTCTCCAGGCCTGTTGGCCATTTGTACGTCTTTGAGAACACCTGTCAGTTTCAGCTGCCAACAGGCCACATGTCCTCTGGGGACCGTAATGGCCTCTGGCTGGTAAAAGCTGCTGCTCCAGCCTTCTCCCCATGCCTCTTTCCAAACAACAACCCCACCCCCAGAATATTTTTCTGGCTTTCCCCCTCATCTTTTAGTCTTGCCTGTTCTTGAACTTGTTATAAATGGAAATACATAGTACCGCCCTGCATGGGCTTGTGCCTCAGTTTCTTCTTCTATGAAATGGGTTGATGAATAAACCACCTCATGGGAATACCCCGAGAACTAAATTAGCTATCAGGTCTGCGGAGGGTGAAGCTCAGAGAAAACGTTGAATAAACACCTCCTGTTGCTGCTGCAGTTTAACGCCAGCTCCCGTGGCCCTGACGCCTGGCACGCAGCAGCGGTCAGTGCACATTACTGTCGTTATTGCTATCACACCACTGCTGGGACCAGTGGGGATTTGAACCCAGGCTACCTCCCACACCGGCCTCATTCCCTCTGGGCATCTGACGCTGACAATCTGGCCTCGTCCATTCTGCGTGGAAGCTCCCTTCTCTTGGGCATCTTCTGCCTTTTGTTTACATACGGCCTCTCCCTTGTCCCCGAAACCCTGCTCTCCCGCTGGTGCAGTGGGTCCCTCCTCTACTTTTCTGACCGGCCCAGGCAGTGCTCAGCCATCTGTCTTGCTCAGCCGGCTCAGCTCAGCAGCCCTGGTCTTTCCCTTTGCCACCATCGAGGCCGTCTGACAGAGAAGCTGGCGTAGGCCCCAGCCAGCCTGTGTACCGCAGGAGCCAGAGGTTTCTCTGCTCCTTCCCCAGTGCAGCCTTCTCTCCCTGTGCTCACCAAAGTGCAGGTGACCTTGAGAGGGTAGCACCCAGACACCCGCCCCTTCTTCCCCAGCTCCCCAGGGGTCCTGCCAACGTAGCTCAGCACCGTCAGGGACCAAGAAGGGAATATGGACCTCACCCCACCCCTGTCATGGACACACTGGGAGAGAGAGCGCAGAGGGGAGGGTTTTTATAGTAAAAATTAAGATCAAATGATTAAATAATCATGTTATCTTAAATCATTAAGATTGTTTACTGCGGGGAGCACTCAGATTCCAGAGCAGTCTTACACAACAGAAAGAACCCACGTTACATATGTAACTGTAGGTTTTCCAGAGCGAAAAGATGTGGGTACAGGGCACTGTCGTCACATGTCTTGCTTAGCCCAATGCACCCAAATATTTGTTTTTTCAACAAGCAATGGGTATTAAAGCTACTAAGGAGATGGTTTACATTCTTCATGGCATATCTTCTAAACCCGGCGTGCCTTTTGAATTTGAGAGTACATTTCCATTTGGACCCTCAATTTGTCATTGGAACTACTTGGTCTCTATTTAGATTTTACAAAATTCCAGTCAAAAAAGGGCACCTGCAAGGCCACGCTGGTCTTCGCCCGCCCACTAGGCTGCCGACAGCTGAGCTGAGGGGCAGGTGTTTGTTCTCCCCGCGCTGTGCGCTGCATCTCCCCAGCCGCGGGCTTTATAACTGCAAGTCTGTGCCTTTCGATGCCTTCACTCATTTCTTCCACTCCCAGCCCCTGACTCTGGTGACCACCAATCTACTCTCTATCTACGAGCTTGGGTTTGGGGGGGGTTTTAGTCCACACCTAAGTGAGGTCATACGGTAATTGTCCTTCTCTGACTTATCACACTTAACATGACACCCTCAAGATCCAGCCCTGGCTTGTGTGGCTCAGTGGATTGTGCACTGGCCTGCAAACCCAAAGGTCACTGGTTCGATTCCCGGTCAGGGCACATGCCTGCATTGTGGGCCAGGTCCCCATTTGGGGCGTGAGAGAAGCAACTGATATATCCACATATCTCTCACACATCAATGTTTTTCTCCCTTTCTTTCTCCCTCCCTTCCCCTCTCTAAAATAAATAAAATATTTTTAAAATACCCTCAATGTCCATCCATGATGTAGCAAATAGCAAGCTCCTTTTTATGGCTGAATAATATTCCATTATTTTCTCCATCCGTCCATCGATGGACACTTGGGTTGCTTCCATATCTTGGACATTGTAAATAATGCTGCAATGAGCACAGGGCACACATATTGGGGTTTTTTTTCCAACTAAGATTAAACAAAATGAAAAATTCAGTTCCTTGGTGATACCAGTCACATTTCAAGGGCTGGGTGGCCATGTGAAGCTCACTGGATGGATGGCGCAGGCACAGAACATGGACATTAGCACAGGCGTTTCCGGTGGGTGACAGTGCGGCCCTGGGTCGGGGCTGGCTATAAGGGAGCCGTCGACATTCGGAGCCAGACAGTTTCTTGTTGGCAGGGGTCTGTCCTGTGCGCTGTAAGGTACTTGCTGTCCTCCACCTCCTCCTCGCCAACCGCACCCCCTCCCCCTCGTGACACCAGAAGTGACTCTAGACATTGCAAAATGTCTTCTGGGGGAAAAAATCACCCCGGGGGAGAAACAGTCTTCTGGGTCCAAACTGAGCTCCAGCCCTGCCTCCACCGGCCGTGCTGAGGGCAGCTCGCTAAGCCTGGTCGCTCTCGCCCACGTGGCAGCCGCGCAGAGCAGCCACCTCCCCGCGCTGCTGAGGGGGTAAGACCGGGCTCCGGCGTCGTGGTGGTGACAGGGAGCCACGCCCGGCACACAGCCGGTGTCCAGAAAACAGGAGCTGTCGTGGCCCATCATGAACCCAAACCTGCTCACCCCTGTGTGTCCCCCCTAAGAGCTGGGTGGCCCCTCTGCCCGAGGCCTCGCACCCCGGTTGCCACGTCCTAGAAGAGGTGCACTGCTTAAATGGGAAGAGTCGGGCAGTCGAGGGGCCCGGGGTCTGGTCCCCGCTGGGCCACTCATCTTGCAGGTCCTGGTGTGTTTCTGGGGGGCAGTTTCCCCTCTGTGAAGTGGGGGACAGTGATCTTCTGCAGAACCCGGTACCTGGACTCTCAGTGACCCTTTGCTACCAGCTCCATGCCTCAGTGGAGAACTGGGGGTGGGGTTGATTTAATTTCTTCAAAGGCCAGATTTAATTTCTTCCTTCTGCAGCCTCTGCCTTTGCTACTGCTGTGTCTTTTCCCAGAATCCTCTCACTTCCTCTTCCCACCTCCCCTGGCCCAGCCCATCTAGCACACCCTTCAGGCCTTGGCACGTGTGGCATCTCCTCCAGGAAGCACTCCCTGATTCTCTGCCCCTTCCCGATTTGGGTCTGGAGTCTCCCACCCATCTCTATGTTTCCACCACCCCAGCTGGACCCCCTGCACTGGTTCGTGTGCCCACCTGGGTTGGCCTGCCACCTGGAGCTCACCAGGGCTCAGGCTGTGTCTGTCCTGAGTGAACGAAGGAGATCAGGGCAAGCGGAGAGGAAAGAGGAGGCGGCACGGGACAGTGAAGAACCTGTGTGCTCCTGATAAGCTCGCTCCGGCCACAGGTCCGTGGAGTCTGGCCCTGGGTGCAAAGTCCAGGAGCGGTATGAGGCCCCACAGGGTGTCCAACGCTACCCCCTGAGCACCAGGCTCCCCCCACACATGCCTTCCCTTCAGGAAGAAGAAAAACTCCTGTCTGTTGGGCTGTTAGAGGCTTGAGGGGCAGGAGTCTTCTGCGTGCCTGGACCAGGGAGAAGAGGGGCCACTGAGTGTATGAAGTCTGGGGAGGACCACTCAATGCAGGGCAGCTAGCAAGGGAGGGGCCGCTGTCGTAAGGCCCAGGTCCAGGGCGATAAGAAATCCTGTGGGGGCCGTGGAGTTGAGGAGCAGGGGCAGAACCCCGAACTCCCTCCTGGCACCCCAGGGCTGCTCCTCGGGGCCCTCTCGGACCCTGGCGAGGGGCGGCCGAAGGGCTCAGGCAGTGAGGGGCCACAGCACTCAGTGGGCCGTGAGGGGCACGAAGCGGAACAGGACGGCTCTGGTGGTTCTCGGAAAGCACTGCAGACCTGGCCCTCGCTCCGCCGGCTGCCAGGGAGTTCCCACGGGGGAATGCAGCCTCCTCCCCCCTCCCAAGCATTCCAGTACCCTCAGAGCCAGTGGTTCCTCCCCCAGGGCAGGTCCACCCAGCTCCAGTCTGGTGGGCCAGCCCCTGAGCAGGAAGGTGTCCCAGGTGGAAGCCAGGGGCTTCCAAGGAAGGGACAGGTTGATGTCCAGGTCCCTGTCCTTCCCGAAGCCCAAGCAGATCCACAGGGGTCTCATGGTTCCACCGTACACTCTGGAACCAAGCTTTGTCTGGGAGGGTGGGGGCCCCCTGTGGCCCATCTCAGGAGGGCACCTGCCTGCAGGTGTGAGTCACTACAGGCACAGAATGATTCCGGCTGACCTCTGCCAGCAGCGGTGTCACCATTGCTTCCCCCCAGGTGGCCCTGCCCATCCTGGGCAGCTCAGCAAGGCGTGTCCTCACCGCCCTCCCAGGACTTGGGGCCCGGGCTGCGCAGCGTTCAGTAGTAGGGACTTCTTCAGGGGTGCGGCGCACAGCCGGGGTGGGCAGGCAGGACATGGGCTGGGGGGGCCCTGCACGCCCCCTTCCCCGCCGGTCGGGGCACCTGACGGCTCTGGTCCTGAGTCTCCTCTTCACCTTCAGTCCAGGTAAGTGGGACAAGCTGGGGCCAGTGGAGGAGCCAGACAGACTGCTGCGGAGAGGTGAGAGGGGCCTGGCGCTCCCCAAGCCCCTCGGGGCCGCCAGGGGGCCTTTCGCTCCAGCCCAGGCTCGCTCCACAGCCCGCCAGGCGAGGCTGTGTTTCTGGACTGACTGGAGCAAGTCCACAAAACTGCCGTTGGTGAGTCAGATTCCTGCCGAGATCAGTGTGGAAGTGTCCAGGCACTCCTCCTTTCCCACGCTCACTCGCACACTCATTCCCTGTGGTTCTTTTTTAAATCAACACCTCTGCTCCCGCACCTGTGCCCAGCTCTCAGGTGGGAGAAGAGCAAGTGCTGTCCGGATTTCCAAGAGCTCCGGGCTGGTGGACGAGGGAGGGGGTGCCCAGACGCTTGGGGTGCGAAACTGAGCAGGAGCTTTGCCATCTTAGGGGGGTGGAGAGGGGAGAGTTTGCCTAAATGACAGGGTGGGGTGGGGTGGCACACTCCGTGGTACAGGGAAGGGTGCCCCTGGTGGGGAGAAGTGACTGGCAAAGGCCTGAAGTCAGAGTGACTGTGAGTGCAGCCGGAGGGGGTTGCTCAGGGGAGGCGAATGAGCAGGAAGGCAGCCTGTGAGGGTTACCGGAGTCTGTTCTTAGATCCCAAGGGGTCATTATGGGGGTCAGCTTGGGCCTTGCTGCCCACAGAAAGCCCACCAGCCTCAGAACGGTGGAGGTCCTGAGTGGGATTAGGGGGAAAGACCAGTCTTTGCCCTATAGAGAGAAGGCCCAAGATCCCCTGTGTGTGGCCCCTGGGCTGCCCAGAACCCCCCCGAACCCTCCCCACCACCCCACAGGGCTTTACCAGGGCTGCCTTCACGGGCAGGAAGTCAGGACTTCCCAGCCAGACTCCTGTGGTCTGGTCCGAGACAGCCTGAGGCTTATAGAAAGGACACACGCACGGTGTGCTCGGTGCTTCAGTGTCTGTCCCCTGGCTCCTCCTGGAGAAAGGACTGTTGAAAGGACCGTCTTTAATGCCAACAGGACCCAAAGGGGAGAGGGGAGGGGCTTCTGTGTCCCGAGCTGATGTGAGGCCCTGGACGCAGGCAGCTGGGGGGCAGCCGGGTGTGCAGCCGTCACCACCCCTTTCCCCAGCCCCAGCCTGGCAGGTGGGGAGGCACCCCAGGCCCCCAGCCCTGAGTCACCAAGGCTGGGCTTTGGCCCGGGGGCAGCTTTGCGGCTGGACACCATTGTAAGATGTCCACACAATGGTGGGCGGGTTTTACAGGACAATCCTGCCACTTCTGACGGGGTGTGTCCCCTGTGCTGTCCCCAAGCACGTTGCCACAAAGAGAGGTTGCTTAACTGCTTTTGTCCCGAGTCTCCAAGGGAGCCTCCAAGGCTCTGATGGGGGGGGTGGGGGGGCTGTATGAGCGGGTCGGACTCCTGCCGCTGCCCCAGGAGGGCCTGCAGCCTGGACTGGGCAGACACCGGTCCCACGGCAGCACACAGCCGGGCAGCCCCTCCGGGCAGGAGTCCCCTGAAGTCAGGCCAGGACTTTTGGTTCAAATGCTGGCGGACTCCTTTCATGCCTGGGCCGAGATAAAGAGAAATCTAAATCCAGTGCCAACAGGCTGGGCGTTTTGGGGCCAGACACCGACCCTCTCTGAATTTCCATCACCCCAAAGAGCAGTTTTTAAAAAGCCACAGGGATGGAGGAACTCCATTTCTCCCTCGCTTCTCACTTCAGCCTGGACCTGGTCTGCAGGTCTCCTCGCCCGCGCACGGAGCTCTTTCCCTCCCACCCATCAGGCGGGGACATTCCAAGATCCCAAAGGGCCTCAGTAACCATCGGTCGGTGCTGTGCACCTCCAGGGGCCAGAGCTTTACCTGCATTATCTCGGCGGAGCCTGTGCCGTCAAGAACAAGGCACCACTGACTTGTTTTTCTGTTTTCTGCGCAAGAGGAAACGGCCTCAGAGAGGTTAAACCTTTTGTTCAAGTCACACAGCAAGGATCGCATCCCAGTTTCTGGATGTTTACTAAGCCCCAACCTTTCTTTACCTTCTGCCTGGGAAGAGGCTGAGGGAGAATGAAGATTTCTCCTTCCCCAGCAGTTTTCTGAAATGGGGGTACCACCTCCCCTCCCATCAGGGTCCCCCCAGGGCTCGGACAGCATATTGAGTAAAAAGATCGCGTTTTGCTTTGCTGAGTGCCTTGCTAGGTGCCTGGGCAGTGGCCATTACCTCAGCCTGGGCCCAGCCGGAGACACCTGCGGCCCAGAGGAGGTTACCGAGGGAGGGGCCGGTGGGCGTCCGTGGGTGAGTGGAGGGCGTTTGGAGCTGAGAGGCCCCTGGGCCCTCTGCGTCTGGCCTGCTCAGGCCAGAATTTCAGTTTGTGTCCCACCACTGTGACTCACCTCCTAGAGAAGAGAAAAGATTCGTTCAGATTTCCCCTCAGCTTGAAGAAACAGAGTCGCCTTTCTTCCCAGTGGCTTGGTGGTCTCCTCAAAAGGAAGGTGATGGGTCCAGGAGGGCGGGACGGCCCGGGCCTCTTCATGACCAGCTTGTCCTTCTGGTCACTGGACGCTCCCAGGGCTGCCCTGGGGGGGTGCCTTTCTGGAGACCCAAGGCCAGACACGTGGCTCATAGAGGGACCCACCCACTCCTGAGGGCAGGTTCAGGGTCCAGATGAGTATCCGAATCTCACAGGCCAGGGGCAGAAGCTCAGGGAGGAAGTTTCCCCACGAGTCCAGGGTCGAGCTGGGCTTCAAACCCAGGTCGTGTGGCTCCCTACACGCTTTGCTTCCACTGTCACTGACCGAGTCTGTCTGCTGAGCATGGACACCAGCCGGCTTCCTCACCTTCCTGCTACCAGCTCCCAGCTCCCAGGGCCTTACTTCCCCTGAGCTGTGGGGGCAGACGCCAGGTCGGGAACACGAGTCACAGGATGGTCGCCTACCCTCCTGGTTGGCCCGAGATGGAGGGAGTTCATGGGCTCTGAAACTTTCAGCGCTAAAACTGAGAAAGTCCACACCAAGCGAAGTCGGTCACCCTCTACCCTGGTCCCTCTCCTGCAGTTATTCTATACCTGTCACTTCTGCTGCAGCCTGTCCCAGTACCTGGCACGTAGTGGATATGCAGTAAGCATGTGCTGTGTGAGGGAGGGAGGCAGAAACCTCACCTGGTGTGAACGCCTGGTCTATACCTCCTGGGAGCCTCAGGGCGCGCTGCCCCCCTGCCCTGTCCAGAGCAAACACCCAGGCTTCTGCAGCTGCCAGGTGTGAAGACAGTGGGCGTCTTCTCTAGCAGCCGGAGCCTCCTCCCAGAGCCCAGCACAAACCGACCCTCGACTCTCCGGAGCTCGCGTAGAAGCATCCGGCTTTGCCCCTGTCCTCTGCGGCCCTCCCCACCCCACTGGGCGGGGTCCCAGGGGCTGCCCCGAGGAGGGGCCCCAAGCACTTCCTCTCCGATCCCACCCTGGGGCAGCTTCTCTGTCTGGGGGACTTCCTCTGCGACCACGGCCTTCTTGGTCCAGTCCCCGCCCTCTCCACAGCGACGTCTCCGAGAAGCACCGCCCATCCTGTCTCTGCCTACCCTTCAGACTGCGGCAGGACCCACCGAGGAGGCCCCTGGGGCGGGGCGGGAGCTGCAAGGCTCCCCGGGCGCGAGACGCACCTCCCCCACCCCACCCCACCCCCACACAGCAGAGGCAGAAAAACTGTATTGATGGTAAAAATAGTGACGATCATCTATCACTCATTAAGGGGGAAGAGTTTGAAGTGCATCACTTACTTAATTTCTCTAAAAATGCTGTTAGATGTTTTCATTTCTATGACTTATTTTTATCATTTTTCAATCAGAGTTGACATTCCATATTGTTTTAGTGTTTTTCTATTTTTTATTTTTCAATTACTGTTGACGTTTAACATTCGTTTTTGAAGCAGTGCATGATGCTTAGGCATTTATGTAATTCACAAAGTGATCCCCCCCCCCAAGTGCAGTGCCTACCTGGTGGCATCAATGTCAGCGACTCACTCTCTCTGCCGAACCTTACGTCCCTGCCACTGTCCACAGCGGCCAGTTTGTCCTTTCCACCCGCCCCTCCGGCCCCTCACAGCTGGCCACCGCCAGTCCGTTCTGTGTGCCTGCAAACCTGCTTCTGTTGTTAGATACTTTTATTGGCTCCACTTTTGTAATATCCTACAGGTTCATATGTTCACAGCGCTTAGGCACTTTTATTACTACCACACGAGAAACCTGAAACTGAAGATCAAGGGGCCTCCTGAGGCCACACAATAACCAGTGGGAAAGTGGGACTTGAACCTGGAACACGCTCGAATGCTAAGTCATCACTCTTAGCTGGTTAAAAACCAAACCCAAATATGAATGGCAACTGCCCCCGGGGCCTCCAGCTCCAGGATGGAGGCCTCCGCCGGGGGGGGGGGGGGCAGCTTAGAGGCCTGGGGCACATGCTGCCGTCCCCTCACTCAGAAGGCCTTTGGGCAAGTAGCCAGGGAGCTGGAGGGGAGGAAGTCTGGTCTCGGGGGACAGACACCCAGAGCAGCCATGAAACAGAAAGTTGCTTTTCTTGAGCTGGGGAGAGACGTGGTACTAAGGCCGTCAGTAATTAATTCATCTCCGGAGCAAGGACCCGTCTTGTTCACTACGCTGTGTTCTATCGGATGACCGTGGGGTGCAGGGTCTAGAACGAGTGAGTGAATGGAAGACTGCAGTGTCTGTGGGTGAGTCTCCATAGAGAGTCCTGTGGAAACAAGGGGACGAGGTCTGGAGGAAGAGACTTGCCTCCCTGCTGCCTTCTACTGAGATCGCCAGTCTCGGTCCTTCCTCTGCAGGTGCGCCATGGAATGCAGGGGTCTCTGCCCAATCCTCAGACCAAGGAACATCTGGAGCCACCAGACAGTCAAGACACAGTTCTTCGTTTCCAGGATCACTCACCACCTCTGTGGGTAGGTAATGATCAAGGCCATTAACAGGCAGCAGTTAGTAAGTCCCATCCTCCTGCCCTACATGGCACTAACGGCTTCATGTGCATCATTTCACTGCGTCCTCACAACAGCCCTGTGTTATCATTCCCCTTGGGCACATGAGGAGACAAGGCTCAGAGAGGTACAGTGACCTGCCTCGGGTCACACAGCAAGCAAGCGACACAGCTGGGATTCATATCCAGTTGAGTGTACTTTTTCCAGATTGCTCCCACTGTGCATTTTGTTCCCTGTCCTGCGGAGGTGGCAACTGGCTTGATTTCAGGAAGGGGAGACAGTGGGTGTCCAGGAAGTGACTTGGACCTGAGGTCTCTGTCTTCCCTGCCTTACAGATATTCGCTTCCTTAAGAGCAGGCAGGAGAGGGACAGCTGGCCCTCATTCCTCTCCCTCTGACCCCCCTGGGTGCCTGCTCCACCCCCCCCCCCACTTTCTTTCTCTACATCTACACTGTGTTCAGGATGCAATTGTGTCAGTGGGCTCTCTGCCCTGCAAGCAGCCATCAGCCCAGTCAAAACACAGGCAGGTTTCCCGGTGCTGGGACCCAACTGCCCAGACCCCACTCGGGAGGCACCAGCACTGGCAAAAGGGGGTCATCTGAGGCCTGAGCCCCACCTGAGCTCTTCACCTGCCCTCCACAACTTGCACCCAAGTGACCGGCCTTCCCTGTCCCGGGAGTCTGGTCTGTTCCCTGTGTTTGCGCCACAGAGACCTCACAGTCAGCAGCACAGACGCTGGCACCAGAATAGCCCGGGCTCAAACCCCACCTCTGCCACGTCCTGGACCAGTGAGGTTAGCTCTCTGAGCCTCCAGCTTCCTACCTATAATGAGGGGGAAAATGTGTGATTGAGTATTTGTAAAATCTAATTTAGATTAGACAACGCCTCCTCAGCAGTGGCTCTTCAGTGGGTGCGATTCTTGCCCTCGGGACAGCTGGCAGTGCCCGGAGGTATTTTCAGTTGTCGCTTCTGGAAGGACAGGGGCTGTGGACATCTGGTGGGTGGAGGCCATGGGGTGAAACTTCCGTCCTTCCTCTGCCAGTGCGCCCTTTCCGCAGGTGAGCGATCGGTCCCCGCCGCCCTCCGCACTGCAGTCCTGCGCACCCAGGGCAGGGGCCCCTTGGGGTGCTGGTCCCAGTGTCGTCCTTCTGGCTGCGCACCTACCTGTCAGGGCCTCGGGGCATTCACATCGGTTTCTGGTTTCTGAAACGTGCCAGGGAAGCCTCCTCTGTGCTCCAGCCCCCAAAACGGCATCCACCTCTCCGACTGCTTATGGGATGGTGGCCCGACAGAATCAGCCCTCGGTCCCTGCCTGTCTTTGCTTTTAGCAAGCTCTTCCCATTCCAATCTTGACTCTGTTTTGGGAGTTCACTCCTTGCGAGTTGGAGGGCAGAAGGCCAGCATGTAATCTCAGTTTGGGGCTTCTTTTTTTTTTTTTTACCAGAACGTTCTCAGAAAGAGTTCTCAGTCCAGAGTGAGCCGATGCAGTGTGTGGGCTGGTGCCTCTGCACCTGGGTGGCTGATTCTGCATCCCGAGTGGCCCCCGGTGGAGTCCATCGAACAAAACTCGGGCAGCGCAGCTGGGGGGGGGGTTGGGGCTAGCCGGTGACACCCAGATACTGGAGAGGGTTCTGGACTGTGGATACATAAAAAAAATCTCGTTCATAGTAGTCTGCATCTGTGTCCTGAGAAGGAGTAATGACGTGATGGTGGAGAGCTTGGGTCAGGTGTGTTACTCCGTGTCACACACTATTTGTTCAGATAAATTCACTGAATGGTAAGAACCTCAGGGGGTTGCTATGGAGACTCAAAGAGGCAGTGCCCATAAACAGAGGATCTGGCACAGAGATCCTGAACAATTTCTTCCTCCCTCATCATCTTCACCATCCCTGCTCTCTGAGGTGGCAGCTTTCTACAGGACGATTGTCCCCAGAAGTCTGCGGAGGCCGATGTTATCCTTAGTTCAGCAGAATATTCCTGGGAGCACATATGGATGACTCAATGAATTTTACTTTTAAAAAAATGACTTTATTTATTTATTTTTAAAGAGAGAGGAAGGGAAGGAGGAAGAAAAGGAGAAAAACATCGATCGATTTCCTCTCATTTGTGCCCCTCCCAGGGGCAGAACCCACAATCCAGGCATGTGTCCTGACCAGGAATCGAACCAGCAACCTTTCGCTTTGTGGCAGGATGCCCAGCCAACAGAGCCACACCGGTCAGGGCTGGGCTTTACTTTTGTTTCATTTACTGGATACTGATCCTGAACCTGTGCTGTTACCAAGTTGGATTCATTCATGCAACAAATGGATATAAAACACTATGTTAAGTACAGGAGATGCAGATTCCAAAGATATATCTATCCATCTAATAAATATATAGTTATCCTTTAGAAGCTTCTGGTCTATTATAATGCCACCAAAGAACTGAGACACAGCATGCGAAGTCAGGTTAAAGTGACACGCGCCGGCGCTCAGAGAGAAGGAACACGGCATCGGAAAGGGCTTCTCTGTTGGCTTCCTGGATCCAATGTGGGCCTGCCGGGGGCCCCCCATGCAACACCCAGCAATTCCGGGACACGAAGAGGTGTCTGAGAATTCAGCTCTGTTCTGACAATATTCCCCCAGAGACAGCTTCAAGGTTCCGCAGGTGAAGGGCTCAGCTCTACAAGATTGCTGCTTCTCTCCCCCACAAACTCCCAGCCCCACAACTCACACTTCAGGTGCCTGGTGCGAGCCCAGGCTGCTACCTGTGCTACTGAGCAACTGGCTACAACAGGAGGTTCTAATGACCCCTCCTCCAACTGGTGATGCAGGTAACAAGTCCAGCTTGTTTCCTGGACTTCTGTCCAACTCGCCATAATCAGGGGTTCCCATGACCTCCTCCTTGGGTTCAATTAATTTGCTAGAGTGGTTCACAGAACCCAGAGAGATGTTTACTCACTAGTTCACTGGCTTTACTGTAAAAGGAGATAACTCAGGAGCAGCCAGATGGAAGGTGTGCCCAGGGCCGGCCAGGGTGGACAGGCCCAGGAGTCCCTGCCTTCCAGGCACAGCCGCCCTCCCGCACCTCCCGCACCTCCGCTGGGTCCCAGCCTGGAACGGCCCTGAACACTCTTTTTCTGTTGTTTTTTTATAGAGGCCTCAATACATAGTCACGATTGATGACATCATCAACCACTGGCATCTGATTCAGCCTCCAGTGCCCGACCCCTCCCCTGAAAGTTCTGTCCCCCTAGTCACGAGGTGGGTCCTTGGAAGGCGATAGAACCAGCCCTCATCTTGCGATGTCCTGGAGGCTTTCCAACAGTCACGGCGTTAACACAGACACTGGATCCCCCTCTTAGGAAATCCCAGGGGTTCTAGGAGGTCTGAGCCAGAAATGGGACCAAGACCGGATACCTGCTTTTAATAAATCCCAGTACCACAGCGTCAAAGACATCCAGGGGGGGGATGCTTGAGCAGATGCTGTGTATTTTTTAAATTAACTTTATAGAAAAAAAAAAAAAGAGCAGGGGCCTTTGTTCTCCTCCTCAGACTTCGCTGAAACTTCCAATGTTCTTAAATGAGCTGGTATTAATTCTGTCTTTAGAAGAAAAAAAAGAAGATGACATGGGAAGTAATGTATGTTCATTGTAGGACACTTAGAAAATTCAGTAAAGACAAAGGAAGGAATACAATGTGATAAACGTGTTAATTTGTGAAAAGTGACAGTGATAATTGCAGGCAGAAAGGAAAGATGAGCGCAGAAAACGATCTGGTTGGCTGGGGACCTGCACGAATGTAGCTGTGGCTTACAGAAGACACGTGGAAGGATGTCGTAGGAGGTCAGACTGGAGCAGGGTGTCTTAACCTCCATGCTATTGATCGGCATTTGGGGCTTTGCTAGGGGGGTTTCCTGTATGTTATGGGTTTGTTAAGCAGCGTCCTGGCCTCTCACCACTAGATGGCAGTAGAACACCACTAATTGTGACACCGAAAAGGTATAGATAATATTAAATATTCCGGGGTCAGGTGGGGTGGGGGGTGGTCATAGCTGGTTGAGAACCACCATGTTAGAGAGCGTCAGACAGGGAGATGGATCCCTAAGAACATGATAGACTAAGGAATTTCATCCTGTGAGGTTCTGTTTCAAGTTTTGCAGGAGGGAACTGGGTGGTCAAATTTCATTCAAGAAGACTCCTGTGGCTGCAACACCCTTCCCTGTCTCTTGCCCAAACTGTGTCTGCTGGGTCCGAAGGGATGCCCAGTTTCCCCAGCCTCCCCTTCCATGGCGCTCTGGACACACATGTGTCCAGCAGAAGCACAGAGATGCTGCAGCAGGAAACTGCAGGGCGCCCGGTAGCTCTGCAGCAGCCACCTCCCCCAGGGCGCTATTCTTACACCTACCCCCTGAGGGGCAAATGTGGACCCATTCCTGCCTGAACCCACAGGCCTCCCTGGGTCAACCGCTCCTACCCTGTCCCTGTCAACAGGGGGCAGCAGGGCAGCGACCACACTGGAGCCGGATTCTGGACCCGCAGGAGCCGGTTTGCTACAGGACACCTCATCAGGTATAACCGCGGTGAAAGAAACTGTCCCGCCCCTCACTTCTTCAGTGAAGACCACAGCTGCACCTTGGGTTCAGGAAAGAACCACCCAGTCCTCGGACATGATGTCCTCTGCCCTCAGTGACTCAACCTCTAGAGAAACTGCGAATTCAGAGCAACGAACCAGCCCATCACTGAGACCACAGGCAAATGGATTCAGTTCTATAAGGGCCAGTTTCAGGACCAGCTCCACAGAAGATGCTTTCGCCAGAGAAGTGTCTACAGGCACACGCACCGCAGAGACTGCCAGCGGCCAGGTCCCTGATGCGCACACCTCTCTCTCAGTGATATCTCAGTGAAGGCAGACAACAGAACGGAGAGCAGCCAGGGCAGGAAACGCCTTCCTGCAGCAACCCCAGCGTCCCCGGAGACAAACACGGACTGGACAGTTTCCGAGACAAAGGTCCCCATGCCCACAATTTCATCAGAGACCACGACTGCCGACGGACCTGCTCCAGGAAACATAAACCCACTGTTCAGGGCGGTTTCCGCTTCCCGACTTGACACTTCACCTGCAGGGGCTCCACGTTCCTGGGGTGCAACCAGCCGGGACCCAACAGCACTGGACACCAGACGTGCCCTCCCCTCTCCTGAGACCAGCGCTGCAGTACATATGACGACGGGCACCTGCGTCTGCTCCTAGTGACGAAGTGTCCCGGTCCAGCACAGGGTCAGTGCAGAGAATCACCTCCTCCATGACCACAGCCACCCCTGAGACCACAGGAGGAACCGGGCCCAGCTCAGCTGTCCCTCTGTCGGTGACACTAAGCATGGCAGCAATAGGTGCTGGAAGAGTCACAAGCACCCCTCCAGCCCGTCCATCTCCAGCAGGAGGAGGGACAGCAGGCAGCGTCCACACCCTCAGCACTTCCTCTGAGACCAGGGGCACACCCTGCAGCCCTGCAGCCAGGACTTTGGCATCTGAAGGGTCAGGTGGTCCTAGGACTCTCACCCACACTGGTTTTTCTGGAAGGAAAATACCGTTTTCTTCATCTGTCCCCTCCACCTCAGTAGACACCAGCACCCATCTATTTATTCCTGAAGGGACTTCAAGGGGAGCCTCGAATTCATCGCTTTCTCCTCCTGAGACATCTGCTTCCCAAGGAAAGACCATCTTGGCCACCACCTCTGCGCCCGCCGGAGCCTTCCCCGCGGTGGACTCGGGGCCTTCCCTCTCGGCTCTGCCTTCCGCACCCCGCCCCTGGCAGACGCAGCCGGCGCAGCCCTTCCCGAATCACCCACAGCAGCCCACGCCCGCTGAATTACTCCACCGCGCCTGGAAACACAACTAGGCCAGAGGCTAGTCCCAAACTCGAGACAGGGTCGCCTGTTGCAGCCCCTGCCACTCCTGTCTCTGCCTCTGCCTCTGTGGGGGTCACTCGATTCACCTCCCCAGCAATCCGCTCCACGGGGAGAACTTCTCGTGGGGGACCATCCGCGGCCACGCTCATGACAGACACCGCGAGTGGCCCAGCCACTGCTCCCTTTACAGTTGCCAGCAGTGTAACAGCCATGAGGGGCTCTGAACAGTGAAAGAAGGTTGGGGCCACGCACCTGCCCGGCGGAGCCACATCTCCACCCGGGCCGTCCACGGGTTTCACCCTGGGTCGCGCTCTCCGTGCCTCCGTCCCAGTCCCTGGGCGCGGCCGGCTCCAGGCCTCCGGAAAGGGGGGCCGACCGGCCGGCGCGTTTTCTGAAGCTCCCCACGGCGCGGCCCCCGGAGGGACTACGGATTCCGGGGGTGGAGCGAGCGGGCCTCCGGCTCCGCAGAGGGCTGCGGCCCCCTCACCCCTGAGCCGGGCTCTGCTGGGAGCAGCCGGCTCTGCATCCTGTCCTCGCCCCGCTGAGGACGCCGCCAAGTCCGCCACCGTTTCAGCCCCGAGCGTCGCCGCAGGCGCGGCCATGAAAACGGGCGAAACCACTAAACGGGACACGCCCAGCTCACCTTTCGCGCCTTCCCCGTCACCGACTAACATCTCAACCAGCGCCCGCAGAGGGAGAAGCGCCGCGGTCCCCCCGGGTACCCCGTCTCCGGCCCCTTGGGCGGAGGCGTCGGAGAGGAGACGCAGCGCCCCCGGCGCCTCCCCGGGGCGCGGCCGGCAGGCAAACCCGGCAGCGGCCTCCGAGCGCACGCGGCTGCAGAGCGCGGCGGCCGCACCGGCGCCCCCTCCGCCTCAGTGGAGACCACCACTCCGGTGTCCGCGGTGAAGATGGAGACAGATGAAGTTTCTCACTCTTCTGGGGCCCAACGGGAGATGTCAGTTTGGGGAGAGGCCGGCACCGGTGGCGCCGGGGCCTCCACCACCTACACCAGCGCCGGAGATCGCCGGGTCCCCAGTTCAACTCGCCTGTCCTTACCCGACGCGGTGAAGAAGCTCCAGACCAGACAGCCTCGCAAGGCCAGAGCCCCGCAGCCCAGCTACTCGTGCTGGAAGCTCGAGAACCCCAGAGACACCCTATCCTGCGAGCCCGGCCACTACAGCACGTACAAGCACAGACTCAGCCGAACGCTCCACTCCAGCCCGTGACACAAACGTGGCAGAAAAGTCTCCCGCACCGGGGACACCGTCAGCCGCAGCACCAGCCTCTGTAGAAGCCGCCACTCCCACTATCAGTGGGGGCGGCCCAGGTGAGCCGTTGGCCCTCAGTACTGGTGGGCACAACTCAGTCACACCTCGGCTGGGGGCCCTCACTACGTCCCCCCCCCCCCACCCCGGGCAACACGGCTGAGTGACAGCTCCACCGAGGAAGTTCTCCAAACCGACCCAGATGTCTCAAGTCCGAGTTCATCCGAGACAACACTTGATGCTTTCTCACCTATGTCCACACCTCCTCATAAACTTTCAAAGCCAGAAGTGGATACCAGCGCTCTCCGAAATAGAGTCTACCACCTTGGACCAGCACCTAGAAGAGCTTGGATTGTCAGGTTCGACTCGAGACTTCATTTCCTTTCCAGCCAGTGTCCCAAGAATTCGCCCTGAGCCCTGACCCGGGTTCGTCCATCTTGTCGATTTACTTGTCCTGGGACACGGTGACCGCAGGCATCACTGCTGCGGGGACTAGAGGCAGCACCCGGATCCCCGCGTCCAGACGCCCAGACACCCCAGCACAGGGGCCAGGAAGAATCCGCCTCCGCTGCCCCTCCCTACTCTCCCCTCTGCAGAGCCCGCACCTCCAGCAGCGCTGACCACGTGGCCGCTGAGCCTTCAGGCACCCAGGGGCAGACCCACGCTGTCAGAGGCCACAGTGCCAGTCAGCTCCATGTCTCATGGCGAGACAAGCCCACCGCCAGAGTGGTCTGCAGAGGCTCAGAGTCTCACTGCCACTGTGAGCTCTGCGGAGACCAGCAGCGTGGTCACACAGACAGCTGACCATGGAGAAACCGCAGTCGGTCTGGGAATAAGCTTGGCTGCCAAATGGGATTTATCTCTGCCTTTGACCCCAAGTGCTGCTGGGGCCCCGGCTTCCCCTGAGGCAGCCACTCCTGGAAGGCACAGTGGCCGTTGGTCAGAATCATCCATGACCAGAAGGAGGGTTGGGCCAGCATCCTCTTACTCTGCCGCCTCTGGGTCCCCTGAGATGACCACCCCATCAGCCACTCCTCCCACAATGGGAGGGACCACAGGCTATACCTTACTCTTTCCTAAGGACAGGGAAATGTCCCCTGAGAAGGGGTCAGCTTCCTCTTTGGCCTCTGGACTTGTAGGCACGAGATCGCTCCCATCCCTCCCCAGGACCCCATACTCCATGGGTATTGGGGAGGGTACAGGGGCAAGCTCCGTCACCTCGTGGTCCAGCTCATCAGCTGAAGGGGAGAGAAATTCCTCTGTTCACACGTCCCCCACCGTGAGCCACAGCCCCGCTTCCTCTGACCTGCCACCGGAGCAGGGCTCACGGCCTCTTCCCTGGGTCCCACGGCCCCAGTCTGGACCTTTTCAGAAGCATTTACCAGTATTTGGCCACAGACAAGCCAATCTTCTGAGATTTCTTCCTCCTCAGGAAGGAATCTCAGCGGAGGTGAGACTTCTGGGGGGGGGGGTGCCTGAGTCCCCGACAGCTTCCCCTCATTCGTGAGTCAGGACCTGCTGCCTCCGCCTTCTTGGAAATGGGGGTGTTTTTCCTTGATTGGTCATTGAAGATGGTGAGGAATCTTTCTCTTTTTATCCACAAGGTTTCTTACTTGCTTTGCTTCAGGATTCTGGTTGCAGGGGGACATCCTCCTGGCTGGGGTGGCCACTGCGGTTCCCTAGATGTGGTTTCTGGTTCAATATAGAAGTCACCCACATGGAGTTACAGTCGCAGGACAGCCTGTCTCCATTTTGTGCTTTGTCACCTTTCCTGATGAACACCACACACACACACACACCCTTATCTGTTGTGGTAACATAACCTAACATGTGTAAACGTGCAATTCAGTGCCTTGAAGCACACTCGCTTGGTTGCACCATGGTCACCACCACCCACTGTGCGCTTGTTCCCATCATCCCTGATGGGACTGTGTCCCCAGGAGACGCTAACTCCTGGCGGTCTCCGCCCCCAGCACCCGAGTCCCCATTCTTTTTCTCTGTGAATCTGACTCTTTTGGGTGCCTCCTATAGTGAAATCACACGACATTCACCCTTTTGTGCCTGGATTACTTTACTTTGTGTAATGTTTTCAAGGCTCATTCATGCTGTGACACGTGTCAGAATTTCATTCTTTTCAAAAGCTGAAAAACCACATTTTAGATAGGTGTTCCATTTTGTGTATTTAGACAGAGGTAGATATTTGAGTTTTCTCTGGCTTTTGTCTTCCGTGAGTAATGCTGCTGTCCCCGCTCTCAGGTCTTTGGGGTGCACACCTGGAAGCAGCGTGCTGCGCCTGGCGGAACGCTGCCACTGCACATTTAGGCGTTGAAACTCCCTCTCTGGGCCACCCGTTCGCACCCAGACGAGAGCCAGGCCAGGGTGAACACGGGGCCCTGAGCTTTCCCGGGCGCCCCCCTCGAAGGTCTTTGTTTCCGAAGTGCACACGTACGGTTTTCCCCACGAGCCCTCCTTCTAAACCTGTCGGTATCCATCCAGCCCTCCCATCTCTCCCGCAGGCACTGCCAGGACTGTGGCGTCCACGGCCAACCTCCCCGTGTATGAAAGTTCCTTGTGGCTGGATAGTGGCCCTTCGACACCTATGGCAGCAGTTTACTCTGCAGGTATGACGGCTGACACTGACGTTTGTCTCCCTGGGCGCCTCCTTATGCGTTCTCTGGTAAATTGTCCTTTTGCCAGAAACAGTCTGAGAACTTGGTACCAGCTGGCTTTCTCCTAAAAATGTCGGTCTCGCCGCCCCATTTCTTCAGTTAGGGCACCTATGTGTTTCCAAGAACACAAGAGACCAGTTCAAGTGCAGGAGACTTTCAGTAGCAGATGGTTCGTACTGAAAGGGGCCTGAGACTCATACTGAGAACAGGTTGGGAATGATTGCTGTTTGGGAACCGTCCCAAACGGGAAGGAGTCACCATCTTGGAGGACGCAATGCACCAGGAAGTTAACTCTGTCTCCTTGAGGTGCTTAGGGTGATGGGCACGTCGGTCGTGACTCCGGAAAGCAGTGACGTGGCGTGTCCTTCTGTCTATAAGTGAAATGGTTCTGTTCTTCCCGGAGGAGGGAGGTGAAGAATATGCGAGTATGCAGGAAATAAGCTCGTCTGGATCTACACCTTCCCCTAACCTATTGGAAGCAAGCCACCGAGCTACCTCTCAGTTGGACTCAGAGTTCTGAGTGAGAGTTTTAGGGGGAAAAGACAGACATCAGATTAAAATACATCAAGTACAGGAAGGGATAGCTCCCCCCCCCACTCCTGGGCAGAGCCTTTACCCTCCCCTAAGACTCGATTTGGGGCGCAGAGGTCCGCATGGCGCCAAAATCGGCTCTGCAGCCCGGTCGTAGACCACACTCCTATACTCACCATGAGACATGGTCATGGGTGACAGGGTTCCTGCCATCCGAAGCAGCAAATTATGGGCAGAGGGTGCGTCCACCTGAGTTGTAAGGAGGGAGGGAGGGGAAGCACACCCAGAAGAACCCCCCTTTTCACCTCCTTGCACACTTTGTAACAGTCACAGGCCTGCCCACCAGAAGCCCGGGGCCATCTGACAACACTGCACAGCCAAGGTCACAGGAGCCCAGCAGCAGCCATGAGATCGGGGCCACTGTGCCGCCTCCTTTCGGGGAAACACTCACACAGACCACTCCTGTGGAGGCCTCGGCGGGACCAGCCGCCCTTCAGTCCACAGCCACGGGGGGTGTTGGCACCAGACTCCCTCGCCTGCCCACAGGAACTGCGGTGCCAGCAGAGTCCTCTAAGGAAATGGCAGTGACTACAAAGAGGGTTTCTCGCTCCCCGAATCCAGCTGAGACTCAGGTCAGCACGTACTCGGGGACACCAGAAGGGGCCAGCCCGTCCGGAAGGAGAGTGTCCGCCCTGCTCTCAGAGTCTCCCTCTTCAGGCCCCACAGGGAATGTCCAGCGAGTCAGCCCAGTTCTGACTCCGACCGAAAGGGGCTTGTCCACGTGGCTTGGCTCCACTGGGGGGGCCACAGTGGGCACAGACGTTCCATTGGGCACATCTTCCCCCGGCCTTCGAGACTCTGCAACAAGCTTCGTTCCAGTCCCCCAGGAAACCACAAGCTCGGTGACTGATAAATCTGAACTTGGAACCGTGACATGGGTCAGCACTGCACTCGGTCCTCCCACTGCCCCCCATAAGAAGGCAGTGACCACCGGACAGCAGGCACAGGGCCCTGTGGGCAAGGCTTATTCATCTGCTGTCCCACGGTCAGAGCCGACATCTGGGAGGGACCTGGCACTGAGTGCCACCTCTGTGGACACAGACACAGCTGTCACCATCCCCACAGCCCACATTACTCCTGCAGGACCTTGGACATCTGATGGACCAGACAGCGCGGCCACTGCCAGCCTCATGGGTGTGGCAGGAGAGACAGCCGGCTCCTTTCCAGCTGCTGCCTCCCCTGTGCAGGGACCCAAGTCTGAGCCCACTTCAGGATTGGAGACCAGTGACACTGCATCTCCACCCAGGGCCCTTTCCGTGAAATCATTTCCTGTAGGACTAACAGGCAAGAGTGGGGGTCTTGCTCTGGAGGTCACCACCTCCAGCCACAGGGGAGCAAGGTCAGGTTCCACTAGAATGCCTAGCCCAGAGAGGAGGGTCAGGACCACAGACAGCACCCCAGCAGTGGGGACCTCCTCAGGGACTGTCACAGACACAGCTGCTCACGTACCTGTCACTAGTGTGCCCGAGGTGAGTTCCACAGGGAGGACACTTCCTTCCTTAGCATCGACCACTGCAGCAGGCTCTGCCTATTCCTCGTCAGCTCCAACTGGAACCAGGCTGAGCCCCCTACTTTCCTCGTGTCCGGATGAAATCACTGAGGGCGGCACAGGACTGAAAACGTTAAGTCCAGAGGACGCGATGTCTGCTCCCACTGCAACATTTTCTGATGACCACAGAGTGAGCATCTTGGTACCTGAGATTTCAGGTATGCACTTGACCCCCAAAAGGCCTGAAATAATGGGACTCCCTATTTCCATTACTTTTTCTGGTAAACCAAGCACACAGACCAGTGTAAATAGTGCACCGCCCACATTTAGGCCTGATGTGTCCACTAGGGACTTCTTTACTGCACCGGAGTCTTCAGCATCTACAAGACATTCAGCGGATATGGAAACCACAAGATCACCAGAATTCACCTCAGGATCTGGTGAAAACGTACCCACCTTAGCCCACCTGTCCCCTGTAGGGACATTCCCTTCTGACCGAGCTCATTCAACAAACACACCAGAAAGCACCACAAGAAGTCCCAGAAATTCTCCCTCCCCCGTTACGACACAACCTGCAGAAATGCCACTCACGACACAAACAGCTCGCCCCGGAGCTGTGGCACAGGACACAGCGCCACCAGACACATCCACAAGGATCTCGGGGGCACGGACTCTCTTGGCTAAAACTCGAAGTTCTGCACACTCGGAGGTGACAAATCTCACCAGCAGAGGTCCTGAGGACGTGTCAAGGACAGGGCCTGCCTTTGTGCAACCAAGCAGCTCTTCCGCCCTCGATTCTATTCCTGCCCCGACCTCACCTTTGCCCGCGTCTCCTGCAGCAGCAGAAACTGGGTCCTCCTCTCCTCCACTCACCACTCTTTGGGCCTCTGGCCAGGTGAAGACCACAGACATGGTGGGCACAAGCTTGGGTGCTGGAGCCCGTTCCCCTGAAAATTTGAGCAACGCCATCATCGAGACACTGGCCCCTCCCCAAACTCCCACTGAGTCAGAGGCAGTTCACCTTTCCCCAAACTCAGCTGTAATCAATGTGGGGTCTGCCAGTTCTGGACATGAAACACGTTCCTCTGTGCCAGCCAACTCAGGGCCATCCAAAGTCACTTCTCCAATGGTTAGCTCTTCCATGGAAACCACTGTTTCCACACCAACTCCTGGCTCTTCTGAAACGCCATGGCTTGAGACAGAGCCAGCATCCTCTGTGGCCCCCAACCTGAGGGGGACCAGCACCTCCCAGCTGGTGAGCTCAGCCACGGAGACAATTGCCGTCTTTTCCAGCATGCCCACTGAGGGTGGTACCAACATCTCTGGGACAGAAGACATCACCTCTGGCAAGACACCCTTTGCTGGCCCTGCTCACTCCACCAAGACACCAGACATGGCCACAGGAATTCCCAGGCTCTCTACCTCCTCCATCAGGACAGGACCTTCAGGAGTGTCCCTTACCAGGCTAACACGTCACTCTGGGCCTGCGTCACCAGACACACCTTCCTTGAGTTCATCAGAAATGACCTCTTGGGCAGGGACTGACTTGGTTGTGACTCCAAGTGTATCGCACTCAGGTTTGACTGCTATTACGAGCGGGGTTTCAGGTGATTTGTCAGGAATGAGCACCTCCTTTATGGACAAAATCAGTTCCCCTTCATTCCTTACATCACTACCTGCCATGAACTCACCTTCACCTCTTTCCTCCGTATTACCAGGGTTTAGCCCAACCTCTCTCAGCCCAGAGACCTCTTTTTCCAGTCCTGTCCTGGTGAGGACCACAGACATGGTATCTCGAAGCTCTGAATCTGGAGCCAGTTTTTCTTCCAATTTGCACAGCCCGTCAAATGAGATACTGGTTGTTTCTGAAACCTCCTCCACGGATGCCGGGGCAACTCGCCTTTCCCAAAACACAGGCATTACAAGTGTGGGGACCAGCAGTTCTGGATATGAACTCCATTCCTCTGTCCCAGTCTACTCTGAGTCAGCCAGCATCACATATCCCATAGATACTGCCCCATCTTTGGAGGAGACCACTCTTGCCACATCAGCAATGTCTGTGCCCCTTACATCAACATCATTTGAAACAGTGCCACTTTTGCATCCAACTTCTGGACTGAAGGTGACAAACAAGGCCATGGACTTCATCTCAGCTCCATCCACTCCTATGTCTTCACCTCCTCAGTTTACTCATCTTGTGAAGAGTCCCCGACCTGGTGCCACAGACATTCTGTCCTCAGCTGAGACCTTGCCAGGTGACACATTGACACCCTCTTTGTCAGAATCCACAACTTCCTTTGCAACATCAGCAGTTCCAGGTGTCAGCTCCACTGCCTGCTCATCTGGTCCATTTTGTGGAACAGAACCAGTCCTTGGGGATACTTCTATGTCCACCATTGCAAGGACCCTGCCTTCATCAGCTTCAACATCATTCCCCTTTTCAACCTTCACTACCACTGGCTCTTCTACTGGCCCAGCCCCCCATGGGATTACTTCCTCACCAACCCCTCCACGTGCCGTAGATGCCACCCATGAGGCAAAGATAAGCACTGCTGCTGGACCCATGGTTATGGTCAGTAGTCAGGAAACTTGGACCCCATCAGTCAGGACATCTTTATCGCCCATCATGGATACCAGAATAACCCAGAACATGGACTTGGGAACAGTGACAAATGCTTCTCAAGTGTCTCCACACCCAACGCAGTTGACGAGTAAGAACCTAGATAATTATTTGTTGTGGGAGGTTATCACGCTCTGTGGGCTGTTTCACAGTGTCCCTGGCCTCACCCACTCATGCCTGTAGCACCCACCACGTACACAGCTCTGACGACCCATCACCCCAGGCTGAGATCTACCGGGTCAGGGAATTCTGGGTGAGAGTCCCCTCCTCCCACCGACATTTTTTCCTCATATCCTGTCTTCCCATTTTGGACCCCACAGGATCCTGAAATTTACTTACGAAATTAATCTGAACAATGGTTAGAACATAGGTTCAGGTTGCAGACAAAACTACCAGTTCAGATTTCTACACTATCAGTCAGTAGTTGTGTGATCTTGGCTAATTATGATCTCAGAGGACCTGCTTTTCTCTTCTGTAAAACAATAATAGGGCATCCACCCAACATTCTGGTTACGATCAAAGAGAGGAAGGATGCCCGGTGCTTTACAATTGCTCATCGTCCTCATCTCCACTACCACCATCAAACACACAATGTCTACTCTCAGAAACACATTTTTCAGGGTATTCTCAGCAACACAGCAATGTAGCTTCACCAGCAGGGTCAAAATCCCCTTCGTTTTGTCTTTCTCCCTGCACCAGGCTCCCACAGGCTTTGTGGTCGTTACTGAGAAGCCTCCAGGTTCCTCCTCCTTCCTGGGAACCACTTTCTGAAGCCCTGGTCAGTCATGTTGACTCAGCCGATGACACCTTACTCTTCCTCAGAGGCTGACTTCTAGTCACCTTGGACAGCTGCTGTCGTCCCCGGCAAATTTAATCCAGTAAACATTTACTTTGTAGTAGAAGTACAAGAAGTAGAAGTACTAGTAAGAGTAGCAATAGTAGTTGTAATAGTAACAGTAGCACTCACTTTAGTAGTCATACCAATAGTAGTAATAACAATAGTAATAGGTGGCAATAATGGCAATGACAGTGGGAATGGTAGGGAGCAGCAGTGGCAGTAGTAACAATATTAACAACAGTAGTAGTAATAGCAGTAATGATTCGTAGTGGCAGTGGTGTTGGTAAGGGTAGTAATAGTAGGTAATGGCAGTGGTAGTAGTAATAATGTCTTATTGTGAGTCAGAAGGCCCTGTTCTTGGTGCTCTTTTGTTAACACTCTGAGATGGCCACTATACTTAGCCTTACTTTGTAGATGAGAGGCTGAAGATCTAGCAAGATTTGGTAATGCATCTATTTAGTGGAGGAGCCAGAATCTTGCTGTGGGACTATCTTATTCTGTAATCCAAGCTCTGAAGCACAATGATACATGATCTCTCTCAAGTAAGAGACCTTCCTCTCTCTCTCTACATATGTGTGTGTGTATCTCCATCTCCATCCATCCACATGTTCATCATTAATTAATTTACTAATTAACAAATATTTCTTGAGCACTTACTATATGCCAAGCAGGCAAGCATTAACAACTGTTACCAAGGAGACTATAAGGCGTGGAGCAGTGCAGGTTCACGCAGTAGGATAAGCAGACAACGAGAAGGGAGAAATGAATTTTGATATGAATTTGTAAAGGTTGATTTGACCTGGAGTTTGAAGTAAAACAGAAAGTAAGGAAGCTGATGACAGATGGTCGTGTCAAGCAGAGAAAACTGCTTGAAGAAAGGCTCGGAGGATGGAGAGTACAGAAAACGTTTGAGAGCAGGGAGTGGTCAGCTTCGGAGTTAGAGCCCAAGACCATACAGGGAAGGTAGGGGAATACTGAGCATAATTCCTCTCCCTGCTCCAGAACCATTCCAGGTACATTTTGGGTGGAGATGTTTCTCTCCCTTTCCTCATGTGGATGAAAAAAAACCTGTTGCCTGTGCTGAGTGGTAATCATTCTGTCCAAATTGTGTGTCCATCCCACAATTCACAGGACTACCCACAGGAGGGACAGAGAGAACACACACCACCACCAGAGCAACTTCAGCCACCAGAGTGTCTGCTCCTACTTTGGAAATGCTGACTGTCCACAGGACATCGGGTAAGACAGCCAACACCAGCACAACAGGACTGGTCATTGCAACTGCATTTGTCTCCCCCAATGATCTAGAGAGGACCGCCTCCTCGGTCACCAGCTCGGAAGCACAGACCAGCAGAACAGTGGTATACAGGACAACCCCATCCATGTACCGTGGCAGATCAGCGACACTGGGGGTTCCTTCTGTGGCAGAGACAAGCACACTGGTTCCAACTCTGGGTGTTTCCTATGGTGAGCCAGAGGCCACAACTTCATGGGACACCCATCCTGTTCAGGCCAGCTCGCCTGCATCCAGGGCAACCCTGACTGATTCCCACAGCAAATCAGACAGCTCACCTGCAATGGTTACCAGTTCTGCAGAGGAAGTAGGTTTCGCGGGTTCTACTTGGACTGCCTCCCCTGCTGCACTGACAGCGGTGAACGCACTGATAACAACTCCTGAGACTAAATCAACCACCTTCACTACAGTTCTCACTGGCTCCACAAATGGACAAGACACAACAGACTCATGGGTCACACCTGAGAGAACTTCACCCGCTCCAGGTAAAACTGGCACAGCACAGACAAAGAAAGAAGTGACGGAAATGGACACTATTACTCAAGAATGCAAAAGCCCAACTACTTTAACTATGACTAAGGCCCAACTTCAGGGGGAGAATACACTACCCTGGGCAACTCAATTGCAAACAGCAACCAAACCGGGTGACAAACACCTATCCAAGGTCACCCGTCCCTCAGAGACTGACCTCGTTGCTTCCCAAACACCATTTGAAGTTTCCCACAGTGAATCAGACAGCATATCTTCAACAGGCAGCAGCAGTCCCGAGGCAGAACCCAGTTCAGCCCTTCCAACGGTGACTGTCCCAGTTGAGGTACTCACCATGGCCACCTCCCCGGTCACTAGTTCTGGGAAGGAACGCGGTACGACTTTTTCAACTGGGACTCTTAACACTGAGGAATCAGATCCAAAGATCTCCTCAGTCACCCGTCCTGCAGAGTCCAGCTCAACTGTCCCCAGGGCAGGCAGCAGTGCTTCCCACAGTGACTCGGACAGCACTGCCCCAACAGTCCCCAGTCTTGGCACAGGCGCCAGTCCAGCTGGTACCAATACACCTGTGTCGTCTGGGGCACCAGGGCTGCTGACCTCACAGGTTCCTAGTTCTGAGACAGTTGCCAGTGCGGTTACTCCACCTCTGACTCTTTCTCCTCATGAACCGGCCAACACAGCCTCAGGGGTGACTCACCCTGCAGCCCGGACTCTGTCAGCCCAACCAACTCAGACGGACTCCCCTGATGTTTCAGGAGCACCGAGCTCAGTCGCCACCAGTTCTGGGGCAGAGACCACTCCACCTTTTCCAACGCTGACCGATTTCCCACATGAACTAGACACCACAGAAGCCAGTTCAGCTGTTCCAACCCTGACTGCATCCCCCGAGGATCCAGGTGCAAGCGTCTCTTTGGTCACCCAGTCCTCAGACACCAGCCCATCTTTTCCCAAAGGCACTTCCAGTGTGTCCAGCAGTGCATCAGACAGCGCACCCTCGATGGCCACTGGTGCTGCTGTGGAAGCTGTTTCAACTCTTCCAGGGAGGACCGTCAAGACTGTGGTACCAGGGGTGGTGACCTCACGGGTCACTAGTTCTGGGGCAGAGACCACCACCACTGCTTCAACTTTGACCACCGACCAAGGTCATCCGGAGAACACAGCCTCCTGGGCCACACACTTGGAAACGGAAGCCAGGTCAGCTGTTCCAACTCTGACCGAGTCCCCTCCTGAGGCAGGTGCAACAGTCTCCTCGGTTTCCCGACCTGGGGCACAGACCACTTCAATCATTTCCACTTTGGCCCTTTCCCCTGCTGTATCAGGGGTGCACTTCTCACAGGTAAGCAGTTCTAGGGCAGAGACTGCTACAACTCTTCCAACTCTGACCGATTCCACACCTGAACCAGAGACAGCAGCCTCGTGGGGCACCCATCCTGAAGCAGAAGCCAGTTCCATTGTTCCAACTGTGACTGTTTCTTCTCATGAGCCAGACACCACAGCCTCACGGGTCCACTCGGCAAAGACCAGCTCCTCGGTTTCCAGAAAGAAGCCAACTTTTCCCCCTGGTGAGTTAGACAGCATATCTTCAACGGCCACCAGTTCTGGAACAGAAGCCAGTTCAGCCCTTCCAGCAGTGACTCTCCCACTTGATGTACTCACCACGGGCTCCTCCCCGGTCACCAGTTCTGGGACACAAGGCCACAGGACTTTCTCAACTGGCACCGAGTCCCTGCATGAGTCAGATACGACAGTCTCTTTGGTCGCCCGTCATGCAGAGTCCAGCACATTTTTGTCCAAAAGCACTTCCAGTGTGTCCCACAGTGAGTCAGACAGTGCACCCTCGATGGCCAGTAGTCCTGGGGCAGAAGCCAGTTCAGCTCTTCCCGGTAAGACTGTCAAAACTGTTGCACCAGGGGTGGTGACCTCCCGGGCCACCAGTTCTGGGGTAGAGACTGGCACAACTGCTGCAACTTTGACTGCTTCCCAACTTCACCTGAAGACCACGGCCTCATGGGCCACCCAGTCTGACACGGAAGCAAGGTCAGCTGATCCAACTCTGACTCTGTCCCCTCCTGAGCCAGGCACAACAGTGTCCCTGGTCACCCGTCCCTCAGAGACTGACCTCGTTGCTTCCCAAACACCGTTTGAAGTTTCCCACAGTGAATCAGACAGCATATCTTCAACAGGCAGCAGCAGTCCCGAGGCAGAAGCCAGTTCAGCCCTTCCAACGGTGACTGTCCCGTTTCATGTGCTCACCATGGCCACCTCCCCGGTCACTAGTTCTGGGAAGGAACGCGGTACGACTTTTTCAACTCAGACTCTTAACCCTGAGGAATCAGATCCAAAGATCTCCTCAGTCACCCGTCCTGCAGAGCCCAGCTCAACTGTCCCCAGGTTGGGCAGCAGTGCTTCCCACAGTGTCTCGGACAGCACTACCCCAACAGTCCCCAGTCTTGGCACAGGCGCCAGTCCAGCTGGTCCCAATACACCTGTGTCGTCTGGGGCACCAGGGCTGCTGACCTCACAGGTTCCTAGTTCTGAGACAGTTGCCAGTGGGGTTACTCCACCTCTGACTCTTTCTCCTCATGAACTGGCCACCACAGCCTCAGGGGTGACTCACCCTGCAGCCCGGACTCTGTCAGCCCAACCAACTCAGACGGACTCCCCTGATGTTTCAGGAGCACCGAGCTCAGTCGCCACCAGTTCTGGGGCAGAGACCACTCCACCTTTTCCAACGCTGACCGATTTCCCACATGAACTAGACACCACAGAAGCCAGTTCAGCTGTTCCAACCCTGACTGCATCCCCCGAGGATCCAGGTGCAAGCGTCTCTTTGGTCACCCAGTCCTCAGACACCAGCCCATCTTTTCCCAAAGGCACTTCCAGTGTGTCCAGCAGTGCATCAGACAGTGCACCCTCGATGGCCACTGGTGCTGCTGTGGAAGCTGTTTCAACTCTTCCAGGGAGGACCTTCAAGACTGTGGTACCAGGGGTGGTGACCTCACGGGTCACTAGTTCTGGGGCAGAGACCACCACCACTGCTTCAACTTTGACCACCGACCAAGGTCATCCGGAGAACACAGCCTCCTGGGCCACGCACTTGGAAACGGAAGCCAGGTCAGCTGTTCCAACTCTGACCGAGTCCCCTCCTGAGGCAGGTGCAACAGTCTCCTCGGTTTCCCGACCTGGGGCACAGACCACTTCAATCATTTCCACTTTGGCCCTTTCCCCTGCTGTATCAGGGGTGCACTTCTCACAGGTAAGCAGTTCTAGGGCAGAGACTGCTACAACTCTTCCAACTCTGACCGATTCCACACCTGAACCAGAGACAGCAGCCTCGTGGGGCACCCATCCTGCAGCAGAAGCCAGTTCCATTGTTCCAACTGTGACTGTTTCTTCTCCTGAGCCAGACACCACAGCCTCACGGGTCCACTCGGCAAAGACCAGCTCCTCGGTTTCCAGAAAGAAGCCAACTTTTCCCCCCTGGTGAGTTAGACAGCATATCTTCAACGGCCACCAGTTCTGGAACAGAAGCCAGTTCAGCCCTTCCAGCAGTGACTCTCCCACTTGATGTACTCACCACGGGCTCCTCCCCGGTCACCAGTTCTGGGACACAAGGCCACAGGACTTTCTCAACTGGCACCGAGTCCCTGCATGAGTCAGATACGACAGTCTCTTTGGTCACCCGTCATGCAGAGTCCAGCACATTTTTGTCCAAAAGCACTTCCAGTGTGTCCCACAGTGAGTCAGACAGTGCACCCTCGATGGCCAGTAGTCCTGGGGCAGAAGCCAGTTCAGCTCTTCCCGGTAAGACTGTCAAAACTGTTGCACCAGGGGTGGTGACCTCCCGGGCCACCAGTTCTGGGGTAGAGACTGGCACAACTGCTGCAACTTTGACTGCTTCCCAACTTCACCTGAAGACCACGGCCTCATGGGCCACCCAGTTTGACACGGAAGCAAGGTCAGCTGATCCAACTCTGACTCTGTCCCCTTCTGAGCCAGGCACAACAGTGTCCCTGGTCACCCGTCCCTCAGAGACTGACCTCGTTGCTTCCCAAACACCGTTTGAAGTTTCCCACAGTGAATCAGACAGCATATCTTCAACAGGCAGCAGCAGTCCCGAGGCAGAAGCCAGTTCAGCCCTTCCAACGGTGACTGTCCCGTTTCATGTGCTCACCATGGCCACCTCCCCCGGTCACTAGTTCTGGGAAGGAAGGAGGTACGACTTTTTCAACTGGGACTCTTAACACTGAGGAATCAGATCCAAAGATCTCCTCAGTCACCCGTCCTGCAGAGCCCAGCTCAACTGTCCCCAGGTTGGGCAGCAGTGCTTCCCACAGTGTCTCGGACAGCACTACCCCAACAGTCCCCAGTCTTGGCACAGGCGCCAGTCCAGCGGGTCCCAATACACCTGTGTCGTCTGGGGCACCAGGGCTGCTGACCTCACAGGTTCCTAGTTCTGAGACAGTTGCCAGTGGGGTTACTCCACCTCTGACTCTTTCTCCTCATGAACTGGCCACCACAGCCTCAGGGGTGACTCACCCTGCAGCCGGGACTCTGTCAGCCGAACCAACTCAGACGGACTCCCCTGATGTTTCAGGAGCACCGAGCTCAGTCGCCACCAGTTCTGGGGCAGAGACCACTCCACCTTTTCCAACGCTGACCGATTTCCCACATGAACTAGACACCACAGAAGCCAGTTCAGCTGTTCCAACCCTGACTGCATCCCCCGAGGATCCAGGTGCAAGCGTCTCTTTGGTCACCCAGTCCTCAGACACCAGCCCATCTTTTCCCAAAGGCACTTCCAGTGTGTCCAGCAGTGCATCAGACAGCGCACCCTCGATGGCCACTGGTGCTGCTGTGGAAGCTGTTTCAACTCTTCCAGGGAGGACCGTCAAGACTGTGGTACCAGGGGTGGTGACCTCACGGGTCACTAGTTCTGGGGCAGAGACCACCACCACTGCTTCAACTTTGACCACCGACCAAGATCATCCGGAGACCAGAGCCTCCTGGGCCACGCACTTGGAAACGGAAGCCAGGTCAGCTGTTCCAACTCTGACCGAGTCCCCTCCTGAGGCAGGTGCAACAGTCTCCTCGGTTTCCCGACCTGGGGCACAGACCACTTCAATCATTTCCACTTTGGCCCTTTCCCCTGCTGTATCAGGGGTGCACTTCTCACAGGTAAGCAGTTCTAGGGCAGAGACTGCTACAACTCTTCCAACTCTGACCGATTCCACACCTGAACCAGAGACAGCAGCCTCGTGGGGCACCCATCCTGCAGCAGAAGCCAGTTCCATTGTTCCAACTGTGACTGTTTCTTCTCCTGAGCCAGACACCACAGCCTCACGGGTCCACTCGGCAAAGACCAGCTCCTCGGATTCCAGAAAGACGCCAACTTTTCCCCCTGGTGAGTTAGACAGCATATCTTCAACGGCCACCAGTTCTGGAAGAGAAGCCAGTTCAGCCCTTCCAGCAGTGACTCTCCCACTTGATGTACTCACCACGGGCTCCTCCCCGGTCACCAGTTCTGGGACACAAGGCCACAGGACTTTCTCAACTGGCACCGAGTCCCTGCATGAGTCAGATACGACAGTCTCTTTGGTCACCCGTCATGCAGAGTCCAGCACATTTTTGTCCAAAAGCACTTCCAGTGTGTCCCACAGTGAGTCAGACAGTGCACCCTCGATGGCCAGTAGTCCTGGGGCAGAAGCCAGTTCAGCTCTTCCCGGTAAGACTGTCAAAACTGTTGCACCAGGGGTGGTGACCTCCCGGGCCACCAGTTCTGGGGTAGAGACTGGCACAACTGCTGCAACTTTGACTGCTTCCCAACTTCACCTGAAGACCACGGCCTCATGGGCCACCCAGTTTGACACGGAAGCAAGGTCAGCTGATCCAACTCTGACTCTGTCCCCTCCTGAGCCAGGCACAACAGTGTCCCTGGTCACCCGTCCCTCAGAGACTGACCTCGTTGCTTCCCAAACACCGTTTGAAGTTTCCCACAGTGAATCAGACAGCATATCTTCAACAGGCAGCAGCAGTCCCGAGGCAGAAGCCAGTTCAGCCCTTCCAACGGTGACTGTCCCGTTTCATGTGCTCACCATGGCCACCTCCCCCGGTCACTAGTTCTGGGAAGGAAGGAGGTACGACTTTTTCAACTGGGACTCTTAACACTGAGGAATCAGATCCAAAGATCTCCTCAGTCACCCGTCCTGCAGAGCCCAGCTCAACTGTCCCCAGGTTGGGCAGCAGTGCTTCCCACAGTGTCTCGGACAGCACTACCCCAACAGTCCCCAGTCTTGGCACAGGCGCCAGTCCAGCGGGTCCCAATACACCTGTGTCGTCTGGGGCACCAGGGCTGCTGACCTCACAGGTTCCTAGTTCTGAGACAGTTGCCAGTGGGGTTACTCCACCTCTGACTCTTTCTCCTCATGAACTGGACACCACAGCCTCAGGGGTGACTCACCCTGCAGCCGGGACTCTGTCAGCCCAACCAACTCAGACGGACTCCCCCTGATGTTTCAGGAGCACCGAGCTCAGTCGCCACCAGTTCTGGGGCAGAGACCACTCCACCTTTTCCAACGCTGACCGATTTCCCACATGAACTAGACACCACAGAAGCCAGTTCAGCTGTTCCAACCCTGACTGCATCCCCCGAGGATCCAGGTGCAAGCGTCTCTTTGGTCACCCAGTCCTCAGACACCAGCCCATCTTTTCCCAAAGGCACTTCCAGTGTGTCCAGCAGTGCATCAGACAGCGCACCCTCGATGGCCACTGGTGCTGCTGTGGAAGCTGTTTCAACTCTTCCAGGGAGGACCGTCAAGACTGTGGTACCAGGGGTGGTGACCTCACGGGTCACTAGTTCTGGGGCAGAGACCACCACCACTGCTTCAACTTTAACCACTCACCAAGGTCATCCGGAGACCAGAGCCTCCTGGGCCACGCACTTGGAAACGGAAGCCAGGTCAGCTGTTCCAACTCTGACCGAGTCCCCTCCTGAGGCAGGTGCAACAGTCTCCTCGGTTTCCCGACCTGGGGCACAGACCACTTCAATCATTTCCACTTTGGCCCTTTCCCCTGCTGTATCAGGGGGTGCACTTCTCACAGGTAAGCAGTTCTAGGGCAGAGACTGCTACAACTCTTCCAACTCTGACCGATTCCACACCTGAACCAGAGACAGCAGCCTCGTGGGGCACCCATCCTGCAGCAGAAGCCAGTTCCATTGTTCCAACTGTGACTGTTTCTTCTCATGAGCCAGACACCACAGCCTCACGGGTCCACTCGGCAAAGACCAGCTCCTCGGTTTCCAGAAAGAAGCCAACTTTTCCCCCTGGTGAGTTAGACAGCATATCTTCAACGGCCACCAGTTCTGGAAGAGAAGCCAGTTCAGCCCTTCCAGCAGTGACTCTCCCACTTGATGTACTCACCACGGGCTCCTCCCCGGTCACCAGTTCTGGGACACAAGGCCACAGGACTTTCTCAACTGGCACCGAGTCCCTGCATGAGTCAGATACGACAGTCTCTTTGGTCACCCGTCATGCAGAGTCCAGCACATTTTTGTCCAAAAGCACTTCCAGTGTGTCCCACAGTGAGTCAGACAGTGCACCCTCGATGGCCAGTAGTCCTGGGGCAGAAGCCAGTTCAGCTCTTCCCGGTAAGACTGTCAAAACTGTTGCACCAGGGGTGGTGACCTCCCGGGCCACCAGTTCTGGGGTAGAGACTGGCACAACTGCTGCAACTTTGACTGCTTCCCAACTTCACCTGAAGACCACGGCCTCATGGGCCACCCAGTTTGACACGGAAGCAAGGTCAGCTGATCCAACTCTGACTCTGTCCCCTCCTGAGCCAGGCACAACAGTGTCCCTGGTCACCCGTCCCTCAGAGACTGACCTCGTTGCTTCCCAAACACCGTTTGAAGTTTCCCACAGTGAATCAGACAGCATATCTTCAACAGGCAGCAGCAGTCCCGAGGCAGAAGCCAGTTCAGCCCTTCCAACGGTGACTGTCCCGTTTCATGTGCTCACCATGGCCACCTCCCCGGTCACTAGTTCTGGGAAGGAAGGAGGTACGACTTTTTCAACTGGGACTCTTATCACTGAGGAATCAGATCCAAAGATCTCCTCAGTCACCCGTCCTGCAGAGCCCAGCTCAACTGTCCCCAGGTTGGGCAGCAGTGCTTCCCACAGAGTCTCGGACAGCACTGCCCCAACAGTCCCCAGTCTTGGCACAGGCGCCAGTCCAGCTGGTCCCAATACACCTGTGTCGTCTGGGGCACCAGGGCTGCTGACCTCACAGGTTCCTAGTTCTGAGACAGTTGCCAGTGGGGTTACTCCACCTCTGACTCTTTCTCCTCATGAACTGGACACCACAGCCTCAGGGGTGACTCACCCTGCAGCCGGGACTCTGTCAGCCCAACCAACTCAGACGGACTCCCCTGATGTTTCAGGAGCACCGAGCTCAGTCACCACCAGTTCTGGGGCAGAGACCACTCCACCTTTTCCAACGCTGACCGATTTCCCACATGAACTAGACACCACAGAAGCCAGTTCAGCTGTTCCAACCCTGACTGCATCCCCCGAGGATCCAGGTGCAAGCGTCTCTTTGGTCACCCAGTCCTCAGACACCAGCCCATCTTTTCCCAAAGGCACTTCCAGTGTGTCCAGCAGTGCATCAGACAGCGCACCCTCGATGGCCACTGGTGCTGCTGTGGAAGCTGTTTCAACTCTTCCAGGGAGGACCGTCAAGACTGTGGTACCAGGGGTGGTGACCTCACGGGTCACTAGTTCTGGGGGCAGAGACCACCACCACTGCTTCAACTTTGACCACCGACCAAGGTCATCCGGAGACCACAGCCTCCTGGGCCACGCACTTGGAAACGGAAGCCAGGTCAGCTGTTCCAACTCTGACCGAGTCCCCTCCTGAGGCAGGTGCAACAGTCTCCTCGGTTTCCCGACCTGGGGCACAGACCACTTCAATCATTTCCACTTTGGCCCTTTCCCCTGCTGTATCAGGGGTGCACTTCTCACAGGTAAGCAGTTCTAGGGCAGAGACTGCTACAACTCTTCCAACTCTGACCGATTCCACACCTGAACCAGAGACAGCAGCCTCGTGGGGCACCCATCCTGCAGCAGAAGCCAGTTCCATTGTTCCAACTGTGACTGTTTCTTCTCCTGAGCCAGACACCACAGCCTCACGGGTCCACTCGGCAAAGACCAGCTCCTCGGATTCCAGAAAGACGCCAACTTTTCCCCCCTGGTGAGTTAGACAGCATATCTTCAACGGCCACCAGTTCTGGAACAGAAGCCAGTTCAGCCCTTCCAGCAGTGACTCTCCCACTTGATGTACTCACCACGGGCTCCTCCCCGGTCACCAGTTCTGGGACACAAGGCCACAGGACTTTCTCAACTGGCACCGAGTCCCTGCATGAGTCAGATACGACAGTCTCTTTGGTCACCCGTCATGCAGAGTCCAGCACATTTTTGTCCAAAAGCACTTCCAGTGTGTCCCACAGTGAGTCAGACAGTGCACCCTCGATGGCCAGTAGTCCTGGGGCAGAAGCCAGTTCAGCTCTTCCCGGTAAGACTGTCAAAACTGTTGCACCAGGGCTGGTGACCTCCCGGGCCACCAGTTCTGGGATAGAGACTGGCACAACTGCTGCAACTTTGACTGCTTCCCAACTTCACCTGAAGACCACGGCCTCATGGGCCACCCAGTTTGACACGGAAGCAAGGTCAGCTGATCCAACTCTGACTCTGTCCCCTCCTGAGCCAGGCACAACAGTGTCCCTGGTCACCCGTCCCTCAGAGACTGACCTCGTTGCTTCCCAAACACCGTTTGAAGTTTCCCACAGTGAATCAGACAGCATATCTTCAACAGGCAGCAGCAGTCCCGAGGCAGAAGCCAGTTCAGCCCTTCCAACGGTGACTGTCCCGTTTCATGTGCTCACCATGGCCACCTCCCCGGTCACTAGTTCTGGGAAGGAAGGAGGTACGACTTTTTCAACTGGGACTCTTAACACTGAGGAATCAGATCCAAAGATCTCCTCAGTCACCCGTCCTGCAGAGCCCAGCTCAACTGTCCCCAGGTTGGGCAGCAGTGCTTCCCACAGTGTCTCGGACAGCACTACCCCAACAGTCCCCAGTCTTGGCACAGGCGCCAGTCCAGCGGGTCCCAATACACCTGTGTCGTCTGGGGCACCAGGGCTGCTGACCTCACAGGTTCCTAGTTCTGAGACAGTTGCCAGTGGGGTTACTCCACCTCTGACTCTTTCTCCTCATGAACCCGCCACCACAGCCTCAGGGGTGACTCACCCTGCAGCCGGGACTCTGTCAGCCCAACCAACTCAGACGGACTCCCCTGATGTTTCAGGAGCACCGAGCTCAGTCGCCACCAGTTCTGGGGCAGAGACCACTCCACCTTTTCCAACGCTGACCGATTTCCCACATGAACTAGACACCACAGAAGCCAGTTCAGCTGTTCCAACCCTGACTGCATCCCCCGAGGATCCAGGTGCAAGCGTCTCTTTGGTCACCCAGTCCTCAGACACCAGCCCATCTTTTCCCAAAGGCACTTCCAGTGTGTCCAGCAGTGCATCAGACAGCGCACCCTCGATGGCCACTGGTGCTGCTGTGGAAGCTGTTTCAACTCTTCCAGGGAGGACCGTCAAGACTGTGGTACCAGGGGTGGTGACCTCACGGGTCACTAGTTCTGGGGCAGAGACCACCACCACTGCTTCAACTTTGACCACCGACCAAGGTCATCCGGAGACCACAGCCTCCTGGGCCACGCACTTGGAAACGGAAGCCAGGTCAGCTGTTCCAACTCTGACCGAGTCCCCTCCTGAGGCAGGTGCAACAGTCTCCTCGGTTTCCCGACCTGGGGCACAGACCACTTCAATCATTTCCACTTTGGCCCTTTCCCCTGCTGTATCAGGGGTGCACTTCTCACAGGTAAGCAGTTCTAGGGCAGAGACTGCTACAACTCTTCCAACTCTGACCGATTCCACACCTGAACCAGAGACAGCAGCCTCGTGGGGCACCCATCCTGCAGCAGAAGCCAGTTCCATTGTTCCAACTGTGACTGTTTCTTCTCATGAGCCAGACACCACAGCCTCACGGGTCCACTCGGCAAAGACCAGCTCCTCGGTTTCCAGAAAGACGCCAACTTTTCCCCCTGGTGAGTTAGACAGCATATCTTCAACGGCCACCAGTTCTGGAAGAGAAGCCAGTTCAGCCCTTCCAGCAGTGACTCTCCCACTTGATGTACTCACCACGGGCTCCTCCCCGGTCACCAGTTCTGGGACACAAGGCCACAGGACTTTCTCAACTCGCACCGAGTCCCTGCATGGGTCAGATACGACAGTCTCTTTGGTCGCCCGTCATGCAGAGTCCAGCACATTTTTGTCCAAAAGCACTTCCAGTGTGTCCCACAGTGAGTCAGACAGTGCACCCTCGATGGCCAGTAGTCCTGGGGCAGAAGCCAGTTCAGCTCTTCCCGGTAAGACTGTCAAAACTGTTGCACCAGGGGTGGTGACCTCCCGGGCCACCAGTTCTGGGGTAGAGACTGGCACAACTGCTGCAACTTTGACTGCTTCCCAACTTCACCTGAAGACCACGGCCTCATGGGCCACCCAGTTTGACACGGAAGCAAGGTCAGCTGATCCAACTCTGACTCTGTCCCCTCCTGAGCCAGGCACAACAGTGTCCCTGGTCACCCGTCCCTCAGAGACTGACCTCGTTGCTTCCCAAACACCGTTTGAAGTTTCCCACAGTGAATCAGACAGCATATCTTCAACAGGCAGCAGCAGTCCCGAGGCAGAAGCCAGTTCAGCCCTTCCAACGGTGACTGTCCCGTTTCATGTGCTCACCATGGCCACCTCCCCGGTCACTAGTTCTGGGAAGGAAGGAGGTACGACTTTTTCAACTGGGACTCTTATCACTGAGGAATCAGATCCAAAGATCTCCTCAGTCACCCGTCCTGCAGAGCCCAGCTCAACTGTCCCCAGGGCAGGCAGCAGTGCTTCCCACAGTGTCTCGGACAGCACTACCCCAACAGTCCCCAGTCTTGGCACAGGCGCCAGTCCAGCTGGTCCCAATACACCTGTGTCGTCTGGGGCACCAGGGCTGCTGACCTCACAGGTTCCTAGTTCTGAGACAGTTGCCAGTGCGGTTACTCCACCTCTGACTCTTTCTCCTCATGAACTGGCCACCACAGCCTCAGGGGTGACTCACCCTGCAGCCCGGACTCTGTCAGCCCAAGCCAACTCAGACGGACTCCCCTGATGTTTCAGGAGCACCGAGCTCAGTCGCCACCAGTTCTGGGGCAGAGACCACTCCACCTTTTCCAACGCTGACCGATTTCCCACATGAACTAGACACCACAGAAGCCAGTTCAGCTGTTCGGCAACCCTGACTGCATCCCCCGAGGATCCAGGTGCAAGCGTCTCTTTGGTCACCCAGTCCTCAGACACCAGCCCATCTTTTCCCAAAGGCACTTCCAGTGTGTCCAGCAGTGCATCAGACAGCGCACCCTCGATGGCCACTGGTGCTGCTGTGGAAGCTGTTTCAACTCTTCCAGGGAGGACCGTCAAGACTGTGGTACCAGGGGTGGTGACCTCGGCCCTGAAGACCACGGCCTCATGGGCCACCCAGTCTGACTCGGAAGCAAGGTCTGCTGTTCCACCTCTGACTCTGTCCCCTCGTGATCCAGAGACAACAGTGTTTATGGTCACCTATTTGACAGAGACCAGCCTAACACTTCCTCAAACAACATCCACTGTTTTTCATGGTGAATCAGAACCCACATCCTCAGTGGCCACTGACCTCAGGCCTGAAGCCAATTCTTCTATTCCAACTCTGACAGTCTCTTCTGAAGTGCCAGGTAAGGTTATGTTTCAGGTCTCTATTTCTGAGGTAGATTTCAGCATGGCTATTCCCACTCTAAGTTCTACTTCTGGTGAACTCGTGACTAAAGCCTCCTTTTTTCTTTACCCCTTTGCAGAGGGAATCACCAGTCCTTTTGTTTGGGCTATTTTTTCTTGTTTAGTAGATATCACAGCCTCTCCATATACGTGCTGTGAGTGGGAGGGTAGTGGGGTATTTCCCACCGAGACAGTTTTTCTCAGTCCATGAAAAACAGCATCCTTTCTTTTCACCACAGTTGTGAATGAGGCCAGCAGGATCAATCTGCCTGCAACCGCCTCACTCCATGTTTCTGTTGGAACAGTCCTCCTCCCCTCCCGTCCTGAGACAGACCACAGTACAACTATTTCAGCCTCAACTCTTTTCTGTTGTTTATCAGAGACCACAGGCTTCCCAGCCACCAGCCCTGCATCAGTGGTCAGCACAGTCATTCCAGCCGTGCCTGCTTCCCCTGGTGTTCTGGAGCCTGGCAGCAGCCCTGCCACCACTGGCGAGTCTTACACTGTAGCTTCCTGGAGCACACAAACCTCACCACCTGCAATCTCAGCTGGACCCCCAGAGTTTTCCCAGACTGCAACAGATGGCACTATGACCTTGATTACATCTAAAATCAGTCACGAAGGATCAAGTCCAACCACCACCCTGAAAACTACAACTCTTGAGTCCACTAAATTAGCTGCTTCTGATTCAGGCCCCACCATGGCCAAGACGACAGCCACTTCCAGTACACTGGCCGGAAGTTCCTTTGTCCCTGCGACCACACCCAACATGTCCATGTCAGCCTATGCGAGTGTGACTTCAGGAACGAGTAAGAATAACTTTCTTCCTCTGTCTAGTTATCCTATATAGTTTAACCATTGCATATACATTTTGGTGGCATTAATTACATCCACACTATTGTGTGACCATCACCACTGTCTATTTCTGCAACATTTTTATCACCCAAACAGAACCTGTATACCCATCAGGCAATGACCCCCTTTCTATACTCCACCCCCAGTCCCCAGTAGCCTCCAGTCTGGTCACTGTCTCTGTGGATTTCCCTGTTGCAGATATCTCACACGACAGAAATTATACAGTATCTCTGCGCTTTTGTATCTTGCTTATCTTAGTTAGCATGATGTTTTCACGATTCCTCTGTGCTGTAGCTTGTACCAGAACTTCATTCCTGTTTATGGATAAATAATATTCCATTGTGTAGATAGACCACATTTTATCTGTTCATTCACCTGCTGATGGGAAACCAGGTTTTTTCCACCTTTGACTGTGGCATCTTATGCTGCTATGGACACGGATGTACAAGTATCCATCTGAGTCCCTGTTTCAATTCTTTGGGGTGTATACAGCAGGTCCCCAAGTAACACCAATTTTTATTATAACATGTGGTGATATATCGTATGAACTTAACTCTTCTTTATATCAATTAGTCTATTGTGAAATTGGTTTTGTTTTGCTTCCCTTCAAGTTGCAGAGCCTATTGACACATTAGCAGGGCCTGCTGCACTAAAGAGGAACAGTTGGGTCACCCACTGTATGGGGCAGGTTCAACAACAGAAACCTGTCCTGAAAGCTGGAAGGGGGAAGCATACCAGACACACCTTAGAGTTATCCCGTGTGAGGGTGAGGGATCTGGGGCATTTAACCCTCCAGCTCCCACCTGTCACTGCCAGGCCTGATAATTTCCCCAGGACAAAGAGATCCAGGTGCTGGCTTGTGCTGAAATGGTAAGAGAGAAGGAGAAGTAGGCATAGGCTGATCAATGCCTCTGAGTTTCCCCAGGACAGTCACACTTCTAAACTGAGAGCCTGCATTCCAGAAACCCACATGGTCCTGGGGACACTGGGATGGTTAGTCACCCTGTGTGAGGGGGTATTGGACAGCGACTCTATACAAGGTGTCTCAAGGAGGACAGCCCAGGCCAGGCCCCACTCGTCACTGGAGCGAAGGAAGGCATGTCCTCAGGGCCTCCCTCCCACCTCGTGTGCCAGGCCTGACTCAGGCCAGCCTCACTTTACTCTCCCTCTTCACCGCAGCTACCATTCCTTTGCTGATGTCTTTTATTGTCAACTTCACCATCACCAACCTGTACTACAGGGAGGACATGGGAAACTTGGGCTCTAAGATATTCAATGCCACCGAGAGACGCCTGCAGCAACTGGTGAGAGCACCCCACTAGCACCCCATCGCACCTTGATGTCTTGGTCCCTCCTGCTCATCTCCCTCTCATTCCTTCCCAGCTGGGGCCCTTGTTCAAGAACAGCAGCATCAGTTCCCTCTATGCTGGCTGCAGACTGGCCTCGCTCAGGTGAGACCTCCTCTAAAGCACCTACGTGGGGCGGATCCTGGCTCCTGGGGTCCATGGCATTATGGATGCCATGACAAATTCACATGGACTACCTGTGAAGGAAAAGGAACAGCTCAGATTCTCTCTCAAGGGGGAGAGCACGTCTAACCTTGCCTTGACAAGCTTTTACTGGGTTCATTTTCCACAGAAATACAGGGCATATATGTAAAGCTCATCAATATTGTCAGGCAGAAATGATTAAACAAGAGATAACATTCGAAGAATCCTGGGGGCTTATTCTGAGTCAGGGTTAGATAGTTAAAGGGCCATAAGAGTTTGTTCCACTTTGGGGAACAAACTCACTTCCTGCTTGGACCCTTATCATTTAAATTGAAGGTATTAGCAAAGTAGGTTTCATAGGATTTTAGGCATTCTTTCTTAGGCCTGATCACCCTAGGGAATCCACCCTTTCCAGCACCGGGCCGCACCCACCTCCAGCATTGCTGCAGGCTTAAGTTAGGCAGGCAAAATAAGGCAGCCAAGAGATTAGGAGACTTCTCGCACACAATGAGGACTCAGGCTATGTCAAAGCCGAGGGGCAAGGCTCTATCACCCCCTTTTTCTATAGCCCCCCAAGTCCTTCCCTGAGGGCCCCTTCATGACCATGCCTGTCTTAGGTCACCCCTCTTTTTTGGAATCTTACCTGTCATTGGCTAACCAATCATCCGCTTGGTGCCAAGCAGGGTGAAGAGAAAGGGGGCAGAGGTGGTGCCCCTACCAGGAAGATAAGATTTGTCTCCTAAGTGGCGTATGGTCCCAAGGTCATTTACTCAGCCTTAGCCACAGGAGATTACAGCTTCTTAAACCAGGCAGGGCAGTTCCCAATGCCTAAGAAATCCTACTTCTCTTTTCTCTTGGCCCTCCATACCCTGGTCCATCACAGCTACTTGGGCCTTTGCTGAGAGGCAATGCAACATTGTGTATCCAAAGTGCCTGAGTTTGAACCCCTGCTCTTCCATTTGCTACCTGTGTAACTTCGGACAGGTCTCATAACCTGTCTGATCTCCAATCACACTATCTATAAAATGGTGATAATAACAGTGCCTTACTCTTGGAGCTGCTCATCCTTCATCACAATGCCTGCCCCATTGTGAGTGCTCCATTAATGGGATCTCATAGTTCCAGCTAGTGTAGCACGGTTACCAACTGGGTTCCCAGAGTCCTTGACACTCTCCCGGTCCCAGCTCATATGTACCCTGCTGGAGACAAACTGTGGACACTGCAGCTCTGCAGTTTATTCCCCGGAAACTGGGTGAGATTTCCCAAAGAAAGTCTTACTGAAGCAAGGGGAGAGACAAATCAAAAGTTGAGGACCAGCAGGATACACTGCAATCTTAAAACTCTCAAATGGACCTGAGCTCTGCACAAATGTCCTGTCTTCCCTTCTCTGCCTACATCCACACTCGGTGTCTCTGAGGTCCACAGGCTCAGGCCCCTTTCCTTACACTTGATGACCCTATGGGCTCACTGTGGGTTCCTCCATCCAGCCATCATGACTTGATATACCAAGTCATCCTGCCAGAGAGCGGGTCCTCTACCCACCTCACTGCATGGGGAGAGATCCCTGGTATTTTGTGCATCAGAGTGTCTTCCAGCAAGTGGGGCCCACTGTACCTGCCCCCATCTCTCCACAATATGGGGAAATCAGTAGTAATATTGCTCATAGTACCTGCCATCCAATCAGTCTAGGTGATTTACACGTTTTCACTCACTTCATCCTCACGACAGTATTATTACCTGACCTGAGAGTAGTCAAGTGACTTGCTTAAGTAAAGGAGCTAGAATCTGAACCTGGGGTTAGAATTATTTCTTTTAAGCACAATGCCAGCCTTTGGACTTGGGGCTATATCTGCCCATATTAACTTTGTTAGAAATTAAAACAAAAAATGTATACGTTTACTCATTAAAAATAATAAACCTGTCACATGTTAACATATGTGACATATTTTTATAAACAACAGCCATAACTCCACCCCACCCCCAAAGAAGCACAATGAGAAAAGGGCCATTGTACATTTTTGCAATTTTTTTTAGTGTCTGGCTTAGTAGAAGATACCAAGACATCTGCCTCTGCATTTAAGGTTTTACAACATTTCACCTCACAGCACCTGGGGAAAAAATGTCACTGTATGCTTTTGAGACAATGAATGTGAAAATAATGTCTTAGGATTATTATGAAAGTAGTCCTTACCAAGTGGACTCCCTGTAATAGTTTTGGGAACACCAGAGGTCCCCGGACCACACTTTGGGAACTGCTGCGTGACGCTATGGGGTATGTTAATGAGATGGGAACACTTTGACTGGCGTGGATCACAGCAAGCAGAACTCACAGGCAAGGGAGGAAGAGGTTCCTTCTTCCTACCTGTAAAGCCTCCACTTTGAACGGAACACTTCAGGGTCAGCTTAAATTCAGGACAAAGTAATTTTTGAACCAGTTGACGGTGTTGCTTCTTAACTCATTTTCCTTGTTTTCCTCCAAATTTGACTGCCTGCTCAAAACGTATTCCCAAAGGGCTGACCTCAGCCTTGAGATCTGCCACCTTAAGATAAAAGTCCCAACTCTCGGGTTCAGTGATGGTTATTGCTCAGAGTCACTGTTGGCCACACAGGTGCCTTCCCCAAAGTCTCCAGTCCTCTTGCTTTCACTTCCACAGGCTGCATGGTGCCAGAATCCTCAGGGTTTTTCCCCTGGGGGCTCCACAATTCCACCCCCACAACCCAACCAGGACTAAGCTACTACTAAAGAGACACCATCTGCATTTACCTTCTCAAATGAACAGGGAGTGCCGGGGGGTTGATAGTTGAAACAATGAGCTTCAACCAATTAATAAAAAGATAACGAGGATGAGAAGAACATTATCTACTCCTAGCTGTAGTAACCTGTAAAACTCTGCATGTAAGGAGCTGAGGGGTCTGGATTCTCCCATCAGAGAGAACAAGATGTGCTTTAGAAAGCGTGTGAAACCCAGGGAAGAGTGCTGATGTGAACACTCAGGAGTGCCGCTGAAGGAGAGCGTGGTCCAGCGTCCTCACCACCCGTATGTCTCGATTACTGTGTCCCTCCTTCCCCAGGGCTGAAAAAGAGGGAACAGGCACCACAGTGGATGTGGTCTGCACCCACCATCCGGGTCCCACTGGCTCCGGGCTGGACAGAGAGCGGCTGTACTGGGAGCTGAGCCGGCAGACCGGCAGCGTCACGCGCCTGGGCCCCTACGCCCTGGACAGGAATAGTCTCTTCGTCAGTGGTGAGGCGCCCTGCTGCAGGTGGGACCTCCTCCTGCTCCCAGATGGGGTCTCCTTGAAGTGCATTACTCTATGTACCCAGGTTTCTCTGCACCCCCAGAATTTCCATGGGCGGCTCAGGTGTCTCCCTTTGTAACAGCTAAAAGGCACCTTTTAAGGCCTGGAAATAAAAGTTGCCTTTAGTCTTCTTCACCCCAGTGATCATTCACAGAAACCCGAAAGGAGCGGGCACACATCAAGGAAGGAAGAGGGTAGAGCAAGCCCATGGCAGTCAACACAAGAGCCGATGGGTTCCCAGTGCAGTGACCAGTCTGCCCCCTTCACCTCCTTAGGACAGCTCATGTCCTCCCCCATTCTCCAAGGGTCAGCTGGAACTGCACCCCACCTGACCCACAAACGGCAAATTGTTAGTACTGCTTCTGGCAATAAATTCCTTTGCAAACACACTCTTAGTAGCAACACCCACAAAAACACCTACAACACCACCAACACTACAGGCTGGTGTTTCCTGAGGGATTCCTATGACCCAGAATGCTATACACACTGTGTATTACTAACCCTGCCCGACACTCTTGAAGGTATCGTGTGTATTTTACAGAGGAGAAAACGAGGCTCAGGGAGGGGAATCCACTTTCCCAAGATCCGATAATTAATGTAAGCAGTACTGTCAGGAATCGAACCCTAAACTGGCTCTGGACCCCAGGCCCAGTTGGCCCAGGCCTACCTTCTAGGCTACACTGCAGACCAGCCTGGCAAGAACAAGCCTCAAACCTCAGGATGGAGAGGCAGACCAGTGGGCCTCCAATATAACAATTTGATCTAAAGCTGGATTAATTTTGTCCCTGTTATTTTCTTATTACCCGGATGAAAACTTGTATTGGATTTTATGAGTCCCTGGAGTTTACTTAGAAGTGGTCATCACCAGTGGGGGCTTTGGTGGATTACTGATCTTGATTTAATCAAGCCCTGGCCCGGCCTTTGTCTTACTGTGTAGCCCTGGGCCGTGAGACCTCTGTCAATTCCAACATCCTTTTCCAGATGGGATTTTTTTTTTTTTTGAAGAAAAGCCACCTAAGATTATTGTGAGAGTCCAGAGAGATAAAACCTGAGTAACCCAAGTAAGTCACATGGCTCTACTTGGCCCAGTCTCAGAGGTAAGTTCCATTTTAAGACACCCAGTCAGATCATCAAATATAAAATAAGTCAAAGTTTTGCTTGCATTACTTCCAGTGCATCGGAGAGGATCCAGTTTGTATTCCAGAACCATACTTATTAAGATCCTCTTTTTCTTCTTATTTTTCAACTTTATAGTCTCTGAATGATATCCAGTCTTTCTTCCTTCCACAAGCCCTCCTCTCTCTTTCTCCCTCTCTCTCTCTTTCCCCATTTCCATCTTTCTCCTTTATTATCTCGATTCAACATTACAGAAGTCTGAGAACTACATCATCACAGATCAGGCTGTCTTTGGAGAGTTGGGTAGTGGGAAAAACTCAAAGATAAAACTATAGTTAACAGATAAAGGGAACACAAATAAGGCTGGAAACTCTCATATAAAATTGTTGTCCCTATTATTTATTTGATAAGTTTGCTGTTCTTCCAGGCACTTAATCAACCCTCACAAGATCATTATTGTCTCTCTGGGTAATGGTAACGAGGATGAAATTATCATTAGCACAGTATGAGTCAGTTAACTCATAAAGATCTACTGTTAACTCATAAAGAGTGCTGTTGTTATTGACTGATGTGTCTCAGAAAAAGTCCTCGGGGGGGACGGGGTTGTGTGCTCGTGTTTTTATTTCTACCCCCACCCGCTTCTTAACCTCCTCTCACCCTCTCACCCTTCCTCTGTGCCTCTCTGCAGGTTACAACCATCGAGACTGGATCCCCACCACTAGCAGTGAGTAACGAGGGCTTCGATGTCCTTATGTCTTTGGGACCCTTCCTCCCCAAACCTCATCCCCCAAAAGAGGACTGTACCCCATACTCCAGGTGGTTAGCCCCTGAGCAGGTGCAGCCTACCAGAAGCCTCAGATGAAAGATGCAAGTTCCATGAACAGCTCTACCCTCTCAGTGCTTTATGATAGGGCTCAACAATTTTTATTCATACTGTATTTTCTTTCAGCCCTGGTGACCTCCACGTTCTCTCCAGGACCCGCAGCATCTGTGAGCCCCACCCCCAGCTCTACAGGTAGGAATCGAACCTCTGAGTCCGTTGGGCTTCACCTCTCATCATTCCGTGGCTGATGGATTTCTGCGCGATCTGGATTGTGGTGCCCCCCCGCCCAGCGCAACTGTCTCATTCTCTCCCTCACTCCCTACTCTCTGGCCACAGCAGTCTCATTTCTTTCCCTGCCCAAACATCCTTCCATCCTCAGGGCTTTTGCACTTACTGTTCCTGGAACTCGGTGTGCCTGGTTCCTCCTTGTTGTCTAATCTCAGCTCAGTGTGCGCTTGCTCAGAACACCATTTCCTTCATGGCAATCAGTGTGATTTGGATTCCTAGACTGCTCAAGTCTTTGTGGCCCAAGGCTGAGCACAAAAAATCTCCGCACCTCCCCTTCCCACCCAAATGCCCACAACTTGTCGGCCTTTGAACACTCTGGGATGTGAGGGCTGAGGCTCCCCTTGGAGTTGATGTCACACGTCTAGCACGGAGGTCCCTCCTCCCCCTCAGCTGGCTGTGGAGGGAGGGCACTCCACTGGGACCGCTCAGGCCTCAACAACTGGACTCTGTGGACTGAGAGATAACGGTTCCCCCATATACAGCTCAGGCCTAAAGTTGTAATGGGTTTCCTTTCTCCTTCCCTCCAGCTGCAGATGTGGGCCCAGCCCCAGTGCCTTTCACCCTCATTTTCACCATCACCAACATGCTCTACACCCCAGACATGAGGCGCCCAGGATCTGCGAAGTTCAACTCCACTGAGAGGGTTTTGAATCACCTGGTAAGAGCCCATTGATGCCTAATCCAGCCTTCCTCGTTCTCGTCCCACCCAGCATCTTCAGCTTACCTCCCTCTCCCTCCTCTCCAGCTTGGTCATTTGTTCAAGAACACCAGCATCGGCCCACTGTATTCTGGCTGCAAACTGGCCCAGCTCAGGTAAGACTGTCTTTCCTAACACATATGAAGGGCATTGTCACAGGCAAGATCACCCAGAGGTGAGAACCTGAACATGACAACTACAAAGCAAGAATCATTAAATGATGGGGGTCTTTCAGGGATTCAGATTTGGAAGGCGTTGCTTCTGACTGAGTGCATCAGAGGGAGGCTCCCTGAAAGAGGTATCCGTGAAAGGTCTTCCATTATTTGCATAAGCAGATCCACAGAGCATTCATGCTCAATGATCAGAAGATGCAGCACTGACTCCTTAAGCAAACATGAAAGGAGACACTGTCAGATAACTCCCTGTGACAGATGCTACAGGCACTGAGAGAACCAGTCATGGGCTTTCCTCAAGGTGTCCACAGCCACTATATGAGGAGAATGGGGGACACCTGTAATAGTGTCAACAATAAAAAAATTAAAAACTAAATAAATAAACTTAAACAACATGCACACAAATCATATGAATGGGGTTAGTACAATGACAAAGTGTCACATGGGAGCCATAGGAGCCCAGGGAGTGGACTTTTAGCTCAGCCTGGGGAGTGGAGTGGAGGCTGTCTGAGGACGGTGGTGCCTGAGGTACATTTTGACAGTCAAGTGGAAGAAATGTCGGCAGAGGTATTTCAAGGGGTAGTGTAGCTTAAGTAACGGGGCCGATGTGAGAAATATCCTGGTGCATGAGAGAAATTCTGTGAAATTGAAGAGTACAGTGTGGAATGAAAATAGCAATTGAATAAAAGAAAAAAAGAGAGGAAGGAAGGAAAGAAGCAGGAAGAAAGGAGGAGGAAGGAAGTAGCTTGCTTGACTGGGGCAGCGGCCAAGCAGACGGATGGGTGCACAGGAGTGTGACTGAGCGAGTGACAGGTAAATTACGTGATGAGTTTTGAGAAGTGGATAACTTCTCAAAGCCTTCAGGTTGGAGCTGGGGTTAAAGGCACGTGAAGGAGTTTTCATAGTATTCTGCACAGCAAAAGGCTGGGCACTGATGATCTGCATGTCCAGATGAATAAAGTCACATCCTGTTTCCAGCCCTGTGAGGTTTTGGAAGTTCTTTAACATCTCTATGACTTTGTTTCCTCAAATATGAAGTGGGAATCATATCAGCATTGATCTCACAGAGTTGCTGTAAAGATAAAAAAAAAAGACAGCAAATGTAAAAGTGGAGCAACCAGTAGGTGTTCCATAGTATCAGTCACATTTATTCAGAACCATGGGGAAACACGGAGTTCTAAGCAGAGCTCTGACGTGACATCATTTATTTTAAGTTGAACACTGGTAGAGTTGAGGATGGAAAAATGTGCAGTGATGATGGGACAGGAGGTGAGACCAGTGACATGTTGGACCAGACCTGGATATTGCTTGGACGGGGGTGGAAAAGATGGCAGAAGGTTCAGGAAGCCTTTTGCATCTCTGGCTCTGTCATGGATATGGAAACATGGGAGGATGAGCAGGTTGTGCTATTAGGAGGGATGATGATAAGCTTAATTTGATATATTTGGAATCCAAGAGATCTGAAGGACATCCTAAAGCTGATGGAGCCCAGGGCAGAGGTCTTGGCCAGACAGAATGAGAGAAGACCTCACAGTAATAAAACTGGTAGAGTCATCAATGACCCCAGAAGAATGAGAGGCAAGAGAGTAGAGTTGCCTAAGGATGAAGCCCCACAGATCAGCCACTTTATGAAGTGGGAAGGTGCCTAGATGAATAGCACCCAGAAAAGAACATGCCCGAGAAACCAGTCAAGACCCAATAACGTGGAATATCCTATAACTTGGGGGGATAGGTCAATCTGAAGGAAAGAGTTGAGTAAAGTATATGACTCCCCCGTATCTTTCAATGTCCCTATTTCCCTAACACCACCACCACCCTAGGGCTGAGAAGGATGGGGAAACAACTGGAGTGGACATCGTCTGCACCTACCATCCTGACCCCGTGGGCCCTGAGTTGGACATAGAAGAGCTGTACCAGGAGCTGAGTTGGCTGACCCATGGCGTCACCCTGCTGGGTACCTACACCCTGGACAGAGACAGTCTCTATGTCAATGGTGAGCGTCTGTGCTGCAGCTGGAGTCTCCTATGGTCCCCTGTCTCTACACCAGTAGTTCTCAACTGGAGGTGATTCTGCTGGCAGGGGACATTTGTCCCCTGCAAAAATGTCCAGAGACATTTTCGTGTGATGACTGGAGGAATGCTAATGACGTCTGGTGGGTAGAGGCTAACGGTGCTGCTAAAGATCCCACCACGCACAAGGCAGCCCCCCACCAGGAAACATTATCTAGACCAAAACGTCAACAATGTTGAGGTTGAGAAACTGCTATACAGAGATTCGCAGTTCTGGTGCAAACCTAGCATTTCCGTGGGGGCTCATTTTTTAGTGCTTTACACGCCACGGGAGGTCGATTTTCTTTCCTTTTTTACCACCTGGAAAGAAATGTTTTCTCCTCCTGTCAGAGCCTGACAGGGTCACGCAGACTTGAGAGACAGAAGTGGGTGATGCAGGCCCTGCAGCTACGCCTTCCCCAGCGGGCGGCAGTGCCCATCCAGCCCTCCCTCTACCTCCCTCTCCCATCGTGACAACTTTACAGCCATGTTCTGCGTTTCCAGCTCAGAATGACACTCATGAAACTGTCCCTGGAACAATACCACACTCAGCCAGCACACCACGAGGGGTGGCCACAGTGCCCCTAACAGCAATGCTAACACCGAGAATAACTGTAATAGTGGCCGGTTCTCACCCAAATGTGCCAGCAATAGTGCCAAGGTCTTCATTTGTATTATCACCTATTAATCTGACTCTAAACCCTGTGAGCTATAATACACATTTTTAGAGAGTCATCATGCATTCAGACAGGAAGTCGTTTGCCCAGAATAATCTAGTCATAATGCATTGGCAGAGTCAAGATTCGAACCCAATATTGAGTCTAAACTCCAAGTTCCTAACCATGAGGCCACAATGCAGACCATTCACACAGAGGAAGCTCGAATCTCAGGACAGGAAGGGGCGCGAATGACCCTAGTCTAACACGCTAACCTAGTGCTTGATTCGTTATTTACCCTCTATATCAGCTTGGTAATTCTTTTTACATATGGCTTGAAACATACATTTGTCCTGACAATAGCTCACCCTGCTGTGTGTCCATAGAAGACCTGGGACCGACTTAAAGCAGTGGTTAATAGAATGGGACTTGGTGAGCGACAGGTGTCTGTTTTGTGCGATGCTGAGCAAGTCGTGTAACCTCTCCAGGCACTAATGTCCTGTTTATAGAATAAACATACATACCAGGCAGGATGGTCCTGAAAATCAAATAAGATTACTCAACAATAACCCAGGAAAATCCCAGAGCCCCTTTGGGTCCAGTCTTTACTCAACTCTCTCACAGAGCATCACAGGAGATGCAATCCATGACCGAGAGGAACACTCACGAAAAATTTTCTTTTCCCCACTTCTCTCGTGCTCCAGGTTTTCCACCATCCACCTGCCCCCCCCAAGTCTCCCCTTTTTCACCCCCCGCCCCCCCCAAGTTTCTCCAGTACCCCCAGCACATGTGCTTTCCCTTTCCGCCATCTTGCTTCACTTCACCTTCTCTCTTAAGCTGCTGCAATTTTGTCTGTTATCCATCACCAAAAAACCAGAAACTAAGCTAGAAGAATAAAATGATACTATCATAAAATATTATGAAGAAAGAGAAGTGAGAGAACACAGATAAAATCATCTTAATGGATTGAGAGAACACAGATAAGGCTTGGAACCCACGGTAGTTTGTAAATTTGCCCCATTACCCTGGTAATGCGTTCAGCATTATTTCTGGTGCGTAGAACATTCCTAATAAATATGGGCAGCTGTTATTGTGTTTTTACTTTGGTGATAATAATGGTGATGATGTTCATCATTATTTTCAAAGGACAAGGCCACCAAGTGAAATGTAGATGTTATTGTTCATTTATGAACCTCAGAAAGTTTGTCCATGCATTGTATTTCCACGCCTGCCACCTACCTCTTCCCTAAATCTTACCCATCCAACAGGACTTCACTCTTCCTCCCTTCCCGCAGGTTATAACCGTCGCAGCTGGACCCCCGCCACAAGCAGTGAGTACTCAAAACTGAAGCGTCGATCAGGGCCCAGTGGACCCCTGTTCCCCAGAGTGCATTCTGCAGGAGAGAAGCTACTTCCGCCCTCTTTGAAGTGTCCGGCCCCAGGCTCACAGCAGCCCCTCACCCACCTAGGGTCTTGCTCTGAGTCAAGACAGAAGCCCAAATGCCAGTGAACAGCTTCTGCCCCTCGTTCTTTCAGGATCGGACTCAATTTCTTCTCCCATTTTTTCCCCTCAGCTCCAGTGACTTCCACATTCTCTCCAGAATCTTTCACGTCTCTATCACCCATTCTCAGCCCTGCAGGGCAGACACTGCTCTCTGAGGTCCACAAAACTGGACCTCTGCGTAGTCTGGTCCCTGCGAACCACGCAGCCTTAGCCGGTCCCCTCATTCTCTCCATCACCGTGGGAATGCTGGCCAGATCAGACGTCTGTCTGTTCTGCTGGTGTCCTGACCGCCGTCTGGCCCTGATGCCAGCCCTTCCTGAAGCTGAGCTCTTCCTGACACCTTATTGCCTTTCAGTCCTCAGGCCCACCATCGCCTTCTCTGAAAGACCTTCCCAGACCACCTTAGAGAAAGTGTCTGGGCTGGTGGTTTTTGTTGTTTGTTTTTCGTTTTTTTCTTTTTTTTTTAGTTTATACTTTTGGAATTTTCTAAGCTTCTGAATCCAAAAATGTAAGTTTTCAAGAAATGTGTGGAAGTTTCAGCCACTATTTCTTCACCTTTTTTTCCACACCACTTTTTTTTCTGTCATTCTGGTTCTCCAATGAAATGACAGTGTCCCACAAGTCCCTAAGGCTCTGTTCATTTTTTAGAAAAGACTTATTTATTTTAGAGAGAGGGGAAGGGAGGGAGAATGAGAGGGAGAGAAACATTGATGTGAGAGAGAAACAGCAATTGGTTGCCTCTTGTATGTACCCCATCCGGGGACCAACCACAACCCAGGCATGTGCCCTGACCAAGGATTGAACCGGTGAGCTTTTGCTCTGTGGGGTGATACCAACCAACTGAGCCAGTGGCTCAGTGGCTCTGTTCATTTTTTAAATCGTTTTTTCTTTGTTCTTCAGATTTGATCATTTCTGTTACTATATCTTTAAAAATCACCCTTTCCTCTATCATCTTCATCCTGCCCATCAAGTGGGTTTTTTTTTAACCTCAGATACTGTGTGTTTCAGTTCTACAACTTCCATATGATTCTTTTTTAATAGTTTCCCTTCCTCTGCTGAGAATGTCTATCTCTACACTTATTTCAAGTGTGTTTACCTTTACCTCATGGATCACAGTTCCAACAGCTGCAGTAAAGTCTGTACCTGCTAATTCCAACACCTGGGTCACCTTGGCACTTGCATCTGTTACTTGTCTTCCCCTCATTGATTGGGTAGATTTTTTTACTGATTCTTTTAAGTCACATAATTTGGGGTGGTATTCTGGATGTTGTAAATTATGCTCGTGTGTACTCTGGGTGCGGTTGTCCTCTTGGGGATGCTACTGTTATTTTTGTTTGTTTGTTTTAGCAGGCAGCAAGCTCCCTCCTCTCTGGACCACACAAGTTCCGTTTCTTAGTTCTATTTTGTCAGAAATATGGGATTTCTATCTTAACTTTATCTACCTATCCTTACTCCCTCACACATAGCTCCATGACCGGACCTGCCTTCAATAAATCTATTAGAGGAAAGAGTTTTTAAAAAGAGTGAAACTCTGTGTGTGTGCATATATATGCCATTGGTTTAAATTATATATATATACATATATATACATACATATATACACACACACATATGTGCAATTGGTTTAAATTTTTAAAATTGTGGTAAAATATACATAATATAAATTTGCCATTTCAGGCGTATGGGTCAATAGTTGAAGTATATTCACACTGTCATGTAACTAACCTTTTAATCTTACAAAACTGAAACTCTAAATCCATTAAAAAAATAATCTCCATTTTCCTTTCCCCTCGGGCCCTGGCTACTACTATTCTACCGTCTGTGCCCATGAATTTGACTTCTCTAGGGACCTCATGTAATAGTGACTAGGATTATACAGTATTTGTTCCTTTAGTTTCCCAGAGGGCATGTGGACTCTCCCATTTGCCACGGGACCCTGCCATGTGTGGTCTTCTGCCTGAGCAATCGCCTTTGATGACTTGAGAACCCCCATCGACCCCCGAGTGTGCAAATCCTTCTCTCTCCTTGGCATCTATGCATTCCAGAGAAGTGGTCTGTGCGCCTGCCCAAGGCACACAACCTTCCTGCAGGGGGAGGAATGACAGTATCCTTCTGGCCAAAGCTAATGGAGATTCAAGAGTCTGTCTCTTCATCTAGCCCCCTGACAATCTCAAACGCCACCTAGACCCTGAGAAGCAGTTAGCAAGCCCATGCTCACAAAAGGGTGGTGTAGGTACTTTCCCAAATAAACTGCAAGCCCACGAAGGCAGAGACCGGGTCTTTGGTCTCGCAGCCCTTTAGAAACAAGATGTACTTGCCCCTGAATCATTACTGTTGAACTGTGTAGACTTGAATCTCTGTGTGGGGTAAGTAAGGGCTTGTGGTCCTCAGCCTTGGTCTTGGACATCCCTCCCTGCTCCTGTCCTAGTGCCGCCTCCCCTTTTCATTTCAGGTTACACCCATCGGACCTCAGCCTCCACCCACAGTGGTGAGTACTTAGGGTGCTGATGGCCAGGCACTCCAGGCCCCATGGACAGCAGCCGATCCCCTACCCCAGGGCCTTGGCGGGAGAGGCAGCCAAACAACCTGACTGTCTCAGTCACTTCCAACAGCAGCGGCCTGGGCTGGACTGGGAGGATGCACCGAGTCATCCGTGCCATGCTCACATCCCCATTCTTACTCCAGACCATTTCTCTTCAACCACTGTGACCTCCACGCTCTTCCCAAAGACCTCGCTGGTGCCAGCCCCCTTCTCCAGCTCCACAGGTAGGTGACTTCTCTCCCAGCTGCCTCTAGAAAGCCCTAAAGCTGGGGCCTGGGGCTTGCAGAGCAAAGCTGCTGTTTAGGGAACTAGAGCTGCTATGGGTACCCTCTGCTCTGCTCCGCACTCCTCAAGAGCAGAGACTGTGCCCTCCTCATCTGTCCAGATGTTGATCTTGGACAATTTACTTACCCTCTCAGTGCCTCAGTTTCCTCACCTGACAAGTGGGAATAATACTTTGTAAGGTCGTTGTGAAGGTTAAATGGAAATGTGCGCAACAGCACCTAGCACTGGGAGCACCGAAATATTTAGTTTAGCAGACATCACTGGGCACGTGCTCTGTGCTGGGCGGAGGGGACACAATGTCAGGTCGGGTGTGATCCCCAACCCCCCCCCCCCAGGATCTGTGGCAGTCCTGTGTTGGCGGTCTGAGGAGCTGATTCCCACAGAAGCTCCACCAGCGTTTCCGCCAACAATGCACGAGTGTCCCAGTCTCTCCACATTCTCAGCAACACGTGTTGTTTTCCTTTCTATAAACAAAACGGCCATTCTCATGGATGTGCACGCTACTGCATTTAACAGTGTCTTGCTTTTCTCATTAGACAGCCTTCAGTCTTAGGTCCTAAGGTTGCGTACCTGCATGCTTTAAACCCCTGCTTCCTCAGACCCAGGCGCTGAATCTCCAACCCCAGAGTTGTCTGAGAGTCCGGCCCAGGTCGGACTCAGGCTCCGCCTCCTTTTTCCTTCCCCCGCTGCAGCAGCGGCCCCTTTGCTGGTGCCGTTCACCCTCAACTTCACCATCACCAACCTGCACTACGAGGAGGGCATGCGGCACCGGGGCTCCAGGAAATTCAACGCCACAGAGAGGATCCTGCAACGTGTGGTGAGAGGCCTGCCCACCAACGCCAGCTCCACCCACTCCCCCCCCCCCCCCCCCCCCCCGCGCGCTCTAGTGTCAGCCCCGCCCACCCACTTCTGCCCGTACCCTCACCAGCTCTGCCTTAACTCACCAAAGCCCTTCCTGGCTCCTCCAGGCCTCCCTCAGTGGTTCCTTCTCACCTCCCCTCTCCTCTCTCATAGCTGAAGTCTGTGTTCAAGAACAGCAGCCTGAAATTACTCTACGCAGGCTGCAAACTAGCCTCACTCAGGTGAGACCCTCCCCAAGAACACAGCCCACCAGGGGGATGGACCCTGACCTTGGGCTCCACGACTTTGAACAACGACTGCCCATGGATACTAAGCATTGAGAGTACAACAACAGGATCTAGAAATTTACTAAGACCCAGGGCACTGTGCTGTTACTTTGTATTGAATCTCATCAGTCATTGCAACAGCCTGTTGCAGCAGGAGCGGAAGGTGAAACAGAGGCTCAGGGGGATAAGCAGCTTGTGCCCATCTTGCACAGAAATCCCAGGTTTCGGGTTGTAGATCCAAACTCCTAGCCCTGAAGCTGCATTGTCTCCTCTGCTCACATCCTGACCTTGCAGGGTGTGGAAAACACCAATCCGACAACCTCCCTAAAGGAAATTGCCCAGAGAATCTAAGAGGGGAAGGAAAGCCAGTGTTCCAGAGAGAAAGCCTGCTCCTAGTGGGTCAGACTCAGCGGAGGGAGCCTGCCCTGCCAAGGATGGCTGGGAGTTCAGGGGGACACTTTCCCCTGGGAAGGGTTAGAAACGGCTGGACACTCAGGCCTGGGGTGGGAATGGGTTAACACTGGTATAATACCTAATATACATGATCAAAATCATAATTTATATTACTTAGTGTATATACATGTATATAATTAGATATAGGTATAACAGATAAACTATATAGTTATATATATAAGACATAATACAATAACAAACTATAAGTAAATATATATCATCATATATTAAATGCAAATGTTTATTACATCTTATATTATATACAGTGGTGTTGTATACTATATAACATATACTCTAGTGGGTGTAATAGAAATTGTGGGACTTGAGCCACACAGCCCGCAGGGAAGCTCTGCGGGTCCGAGTGCACCATGAGCACCGAGCACTGGGCCTGCCGCACACTTAGTCTTCAGCAGATGGCGGTGGTCACTGTGGGAGGCCTTCTACCCGGGGCCCTGGGGCAGGGCAGCCCTTTCCCTCTGGAGATGCTGAGGCAAGGAGGCCGTAGGCTGGACAAGTCACACTTTCAGAGCTCTCGCCAGCCATCTAGTCCCTTGAGTTGCTTTAAAACTATCCCAGTCCCGCTGGTTTTTACTGTCTAGAGAGGGTGGCTTCAGCCTTCTGATCCCACCATTTGAAAACTCCAGCTCCCTGAAGGAAAGTGGCACTCACTGGCCGTGCAGTGGTCATCTGTCCTGGGGCCACAGCCACTCATTACGGCCTGGCTCGAAGCACCTCATGTCCGCCAGGACCTGTGACAGGACTTGGCTGTCCTGGCTTCGTTTGGCTTCTCGATAGTTCGCCCTCTCGGTAGTGCCCTCTCTGTCTGTCACACACGGCGTGCTCCTGGGCCCGCAGGGGCCTGGAGTCTGGTGGCTTCCTAGTTATTTGTTTGTGGAGGTCATCTTCCTGAGGCAGCAGATTCGTTGTTAACTAGAGTGCCCCCACCTCTGTCTCGGGGGGGCAGAAAGAGGGAGGGGAGGACGAATGGTGCAGAGAGAGCTGGACCAACCGTGTGGCCCTTCACACCCAGCCCTGAGAGGGAAGAGACAGCCACCAGAGTGGACGTCATTTGTGCTCACCGCCCTGACCCCGAAGGCCCTGGGCTGGACAGAGAGCGGCTGTACTGGGAGCTGAGCCAGCTGACCCGTGGCGTCACCGTGCTGGGACCCTACGTGCTGGACAGGGACAGCCTCTGGGTCAATGGTGAGCGGCTGCCGTGTGCTCTCTTTCTCCTTACCGGGCAGCCTCTGCCTGCTGACTTGAGAGTTTCTCTTCTGGCCCTTTGGGGCTTGGCCATGTGGCTAAATGGACCTCATGGTTTGTTCTTCATCTTGGACTCACTTCACCCTCAGGGCCTTCTTTCCTGGTATAAGGGTGCTGACGGAGAGTCCCCAACAACCTCTGTCTTCCCCACGAACCCTCCTCCTTGCACCAGGGTAGCCCTGACCATATGGGGTCCCCCACCTCTCCCCTAACCCTTACCCACGAGCCTCCCTCACTCTTGCTATAGGTTTCACCCATCGGAGCCCCACACTCTTCACCAGCAGTGAGTACACAAGCGATGTCCCAGTGACCCCCACTCCACAGGGAGGGAGCCCCTGGGAGGGCATAGGTTACCTACTTCCCCTCTTCCCCAGCTGCAGAGGGAATCCCAGCTTGCACGCGTGCAGCGAGTCCAATAGTAATAATAATACCCCCTGCTGTGTTTCTGCCATGGGGGCGCCTTTCTGCTTTCACTGACAAGCGCTCTTCTGTAGCTCCTGGGACCTCCACAGTCGACCTAGGGACCTTGGGGACCCCATCTTCATTCTCCAGCGCCCCAGGTAAGTGTTGGCGAATGGTACATCAGTTAGAGAATCCCTGGTGGGTGTTACCATCTCTGGCATTATTCACTCAAATAAAGACAGAAAGTCAGAGTAAATGTAATAATGAATCAATCGATGAACTTTATTGAGCAGCTACTCTGTGCTGGGTCCTGGGGATACATCAGGGAACAGGAAATTTTACAAAATTTCTGCCTTCATAGAGCTTATATTTTGTGATATAAGAGTGTATATTGTGATGATGGTGATGGTGATAAAGCGGACGGTGACAATGACGGTGATGATGAGGTGGTGGTAATGATGACAGTGTTGGTGATGGTGACAAAGGCACTGATGATGATGGTGGTAATGGTGTGGGGATGGTAGAGACGGTGATGGTGGCAGTGATGATGTGGTGATCAAAAGGTAAGGGGTAACATGTGACATTACTGAGTGCTGAACATGGGCCAGGTGCTGTGCTCACTACCTACCTAGTGTTATCTAATATGCCTTTGAAAACTTTCTACCATTATAGGCAAAGAAGACATAGAAACCTTCTGTTTATCACTCACTTTAAATCCCGTGGCTTATTTTTAAAAATAAGTATATTGTACATGCTTGCGTTTTCTCTGTATTTGACAATTATGGTTATTTCTGTTGACCTCACAATTAAGTAAACCTACAGTATGAAGCACTCTGTCTTACTCCTTTGTGCTCCTTAGTGTCTACTGCAGTGATGTGCACATAGTAGGTCTATAGGCAATGTGTGGATTTTCCCAGGAAAGGAAGGAATCAAGTGTGATTCTCTGTGATGAGTGCAAACACTCCTTTCCTTCCCTGGTTCTAATTTTTAGGGACCCTGTCAGACCCCACCCAGTATAAACATGTGGCATCTGTGCCGGTGCCCCCCACGCCCTCGTCCATGGCCCACATCCCTAAATGGTAATAGCACCTCTTCTTCCTGAACTCCAGACAGCTTCAGAATCCCTATCCACAAAACACCTCAGGCAGTCGCTACCCTGTCAGCAGCGTTGCCACAGGATTCTGGGGCAGAATTCAAGGAAATTAGGTCCTTAGATGAGGTGTGAGTGGCTCTATGGTTTTCCGGGGAGGCATCGATGAGCTGGAAGTTCTCGGCTCAGGCTCAGCTGGGTCGTAACTGAGAATGCCTGTTTGATCCAGGCTTCCTCACACTTGCTAACTAGCTGCCTGTGAGGTTCGGCCAATAGGAGGCATCGGGGGAACAGTGGTGGGCAGGGCCAGAGAAGAGCCAGGGTGCTTCTCCTCCTCCCTCCCTCTGCTTCTTGTAGCATCTCCAGCAGGGGCTGTGTCCCCTCATGGCCTCAGCAATTGCTGCTATGCTGTTCTCTCATTCCTTTTCCCCAATAGCCCTATGGGGCTGAGGGATTCTTGATTTTGTTCACCTCTCTCTGTATTTTTGTGTTAGATTCCTTCTATTGAAATACCTGAGATAAATTCTATTTTCCTAACTAGAAATATATGTGCCCCATGGTGATGGCACATATATTTGATGTGATGCCTCATGCATAGCTGGTGCTCAATAAATACGTGTTCAACGAATGAATGGATGAACTAAAATTATAACCAGGAACCAGAGGTGTGAGTCTGGTCACATAACCAGGCCAATAAAGACTTGGCGTCACATTAGCAAACTCCAAATCAGAGCTCCCAGGAGAAGAACCAATTCCAAATACCAAGAGCATTGGGTGTGATTTACATGGTGGACCCTGCCTGTTTTGGATTAAGAGCCAAGCAGGGTGGAGCCCTCTGGTAGAGAAACCAGAGCCCATAAGTGTGAGGGCTCAGAGGCTGCAAGATGAACTGGACAGAGTCCTAGCAGGTTCAGGAGGATCCTCTCATCTCCCTTCCAGTTGCAACAACCAGCCCTATCCTGGTGCCATTTACCCTCAACTTTACCATCACAAACCTGCGGTACGTGCCTGGCATGGGGCATCCTGGATCTGCAAAATTAAACATGACGGAAGAGGTCCTGCAGCCCATTGTAAGAGCCTCGAGGTGCCTGCTGCCCACCCTCCTCACCCCTGTCTTGCCAACTCCCCGTCTCCTGCTTACCTCCCTCTTATATCTCCCCAGCTTGGTTCTTTGTTCAAGAGCACCAGCATCGGCCCACTGTATTCCAGCTGCAGACTGACCTCACTCAGGTGAGAGGCTCAGAAGTGGATGCTCACATCCCATGCCTCCCAGATTCCGTTTCTGTTCTCCGCCCTGTGCACATTTCCCACCTGCCCAGCGCAGCAGCTCTGGCTACCTGTCCACCGAGCCTCTTCCCAGTTCCTGTTTCTCAGGCTTCTGTTCTGTCCTCCAACAGGTCCAACCCCATCCCTACAACTTCTCAGCCTCCCTCCCTCTCTTTCTGCAGGTTACAACCACCAGGCCCTGACCTCCACTCCCGGTCCCAGCAGTTTGAGCCTCGTCATTTCCAAATTATACTGTACTGGGGAATACTTAAAAAGCAAAAGTGAACAGCCTTGTGGCATGCCATTTCTTAACCCACATTTAAGGTGCTCAAAGGCTATGCAAGGTCTCGGGGCTGCCCCCACCTGAATATTCTTCACCCTGATCTGAGAGTAGGGCGGCAGGAAGATGAACAAGCATTGTACCAGCTTGAGTTTTAATCCATCTTCTTCCTTTGATTATTCATAAGTTCTAGATATTTTGCCTTTTTATTTTTTGCCTTCTAAGGAAATTATTTCAGCTTCGTGGCTTTTCTAGACATTTCATCCTTGCAGTCCCCCCATCATCAGTCCTACGCATTTTCATACCCATGTTCCTCCCCCACCCCCAGGCCTGTGAAGGACGGGTCGGCCACCAGAGTGGACGCCGTCTGCACCTACCACTCTGAGCCCACAAGCACAGGGCTGGACAGAGAGCAGCTGTATGGGGAGCTGAGCCATGAGACCCATGGCGTCACCCGGCTGGGCTCCTTCACGCTCGACAGGGACAGCCTTTGTGTCAATGGTGAGGCTGTGCCGCCGTGGGGGCCCCACTGCAGACTGTGTGCCCCGGGCTCATGGCACACATTCTGGGTCTCCTGTCCTCTGGGGCGTGGGGAGGATACCAGCTGGTCCCAAACCGACCTGCACCTTTGGTTGTTTCCCTCAGGAAGAGACACACACTCACAGCTTTTTCACAGATGTACTGAGAGATCAGACACTCAGAGAAGGGGCTTGGGTGCAGATGGCAGAGGGGTGAAGGTGACAGATGCCCTGATAGAGAAAATTCTTCCCTAAGCTCTAGTGACATTCTTGGGGGTTTGTCTACAGGGTCTTCATTTTGGGGGTACTCCAAAACTACTGCTTAAATAGATTCATAGACACTCAGCGGGCCCCAGATCCTTGACAGTTTCTGCCAACCCCATCCCTACAACTCCTCAGCCTCTCTCCCTCTCTTTCTGCAGGTTACACCCACCAGGCCCTGACCTCCGCCCCCAGCAGTGAGTAGTCATCTGGGTCCTACTGTTGCTCTGCCCGAGGGCCCACCCCTCCTCTCTGCTGTCCTTGCCACAGCTCTCTAGGGAAAGAAAAAGTCAGAAAACTTCAGATTTTCCACACTTTCACTGTCCTGCTCAGAAAAGAGAAGCCTGGCACAGGCGTGAGCACAGATAGGGAAGAGGTCTGAGGGTGCCGTGATGGGCCCTGTTTGGCAGGGGAAGCCCTCATCCACCGTATTTGACTCACTGTGTTTTCTTTTCAGCTGCTATGACCTCCACCATCCCCCCAGCAACTTCAGGGACCCCAGTCCCCATCTCCATCGGTAGGGGCTTCCTCTGTGTGATTTCCCAGTGAAGAGCCACGCCCATTTCCTCGTTCACTCAATAAGTGTTCATTTAGCACTTACTGCATAAAAGGCCCTGGTAATGCAGAAGCAAATGGAATGGGAAGGGGCCTAGTCTTTGACTGGCTTTCAAAAGCAACAGACAGACAGTGAGGACTTGAGGGCATAAATGGGTATTGAATTATACCCAGAATGGCCTCAGGTGAATTCTGAAGGTGTGGGGGGGGGGGTAGGGGCTTCATTCTCTAGGCTCTTTAGTTTTCATTCCCAGGAAACCAGGGAACCGCTTGAACTCCATGTATGCCTCGAAATGCCCTCTTACAGGTCCTAGTCAGGGATTTGGGCAGATTCTGGTTGCAACGAGGGCTGACTTTCCACCTGGGCTCCCACTGGCTTGTGGTAGACTTTGCTAAGACCCAGGGTCCCTGATGCGGGTCCTAGATGAGCTGTCCTCACCGCTGTGTTACTCACAACTGTCGGACTCATCAGTTAGGGCCTCCTGAAGGCCTTTGGACCCCTGTTCTCTCAGCCAGAAAAGTGGTCACTGTAGGTGGGATCTGCCTGTGGTCCCAGGTCGGGGTGTCAGGAGCACAGGCTCTGGGACCACAACACCTGCCATTTAGAGATTGTGTGATGTGGGGCAAGTTATTCCACCTCCCTTGGGCTTAGTTTTAAATCTGTAAAATAAAGATTACTATCTTCCTGGCTCAAGGCTTAAATGAGTTAGAATGTAAGGAAAACACTTAAAACAGGTCCTGACCTGTAAAAACACAATGTGTTTCTTCAAATAAAAATTTCAGACAATAAATAAGTAGATCTCATAGAAGCAACTTGGGTGCAATTTTTTTTTAAAAGGAAAGCCCTCCAGAAAAGGGGCTATCTGCCTGGAATTTCAGCAGAGCGGAGGGCGCCGTGTTTGCTCTCTGCTTTAGGGTGAATGCACCTCCATAATGCAATTAGTCATACTTGTCCTCAGTGCCCCTCAGCTCCTGCTGCTGTCTGGGATCTCCTCCCGGTCAAAGTTTCCGGTGTTGGAAGAGGATACCCCTCCCCGGTGCTCACTGAGCATAGGGTGGGCTCAGTGGGCATCTCTCCCTCCTCCACTGCAGCCACTGTTCCTGCCCTCATGCCATTCACTCTCAACTTCACTGTCACTAACTTGCACTATGAGGAGAACATGGGTCGCCTTGGTTCCTGGAAGTTCAACACCACTGAGAAAGTTCTGCAGGGCCTGGTGAGAGCTTCGCCCACTTCACTCCTGCCCCAGCCCCTGAGGCTGGCCCACCTAATTCCTTCCACACCTATGGAAGCTGACCCTGGTTCACCTCACTGTAGCCCTAACCACCAATGCAAGTCCTGCCCACCCACCTGAGTCACACCTGGGGAGGAAGATTTCACCACCTCACCTCACCTTTGTCTCTGTAGCTACAAGCCCCACCCACTGATGCCATCCCTATTCCTCACACTTCTGCCCTGCCCCTCCGCTCACTTCCCTCTCTTTTCTCTACAGCTCAGAATCTTGTTTAAGAAAAGCAGTGTGGGCCCCCTCTACGTGGGCTGCAGACTGACCATGCTAAGGTAAGACCTTGGAATAGCCATTCGGGGCAGCCTCACGTGCTCCTAGGCCTGAGGAGTTTGGTCCCATTCCTTCCCGCCCTCCTTGTCCAGGTCCCCACCAGAGATGGATTTCGGGATCAATGCCTCTTCTGATGGCACCTCCCCATCAGCTGTCCCCAGATTCTGCAGATCCCATCAGCAAGATTGGACCCCTAACCTAATCATCCTTCCAAATTCCCTTCTGCCCTTTGACCATCGAGGCATTTCCTTTAGGTTTTCAGTTCTGTCCCCAGAATTTTCTCAAGCCAAATACGTCCTTCTCACTTGCTTTAACCCCAGATCCCAATCTAAACGTCTCAAGTATGAGCTCTCTTGCCCCTATGCCTTGAGGATGTAGGTTTCTGCCTTGCAATGGAATACTAATTCTCTCACTCACTGACCCTGCTCCAAGGCCCAGGCTGGCCAGAAGTCGGTGAGCTCAGAATCTGTCTGACTTCTCAGCTCTCTGACAGCCTCCTCGTTTTCATGGCCCTTCCTGTCCTGCCCTTAGGAATGTCAGGACCTCTTCCTAGGTACTCACTTCATTTATTGGCATCCCCCTTAACTACCCTCCCCAGGCCCAGGAAAGATGAGACAGCCACTGGAGTGGACATTGTCTGCACACACCATCCTGACCCAGGGGGCCCTGGGCTGAACAGCGAGCGGCTGTACTGGGAGCTGAGCCAGCTGACTTATGGCGTCACTCGGCTGGGCCCCTACACCCTGGACCAGGACAGTCTCTACGTCAATGGTGAGGGGCTGCCGTGTTTTCTTGCATCTCAGCAGGTCCCACGTTCTCTTTCATTTTTCATTCTCCTTCATCTTTCCCCCTCCTCACCTTATCATTCTTCACCTGTGCAGGTTACACCCATCAGACTCGGACAACCACCCCCAGCAGTGAGTATTCTGAGGTTTAGAAGTCTCTTCAGCCCTGTGAGTCTCAGCCCTTAGGAATGGGAGAGGCCTGCCCCCAGCCTCCAACGAACAGGGACCGGCACCCAAGTTACTCCCAGGCATGGCCACCCCCTCTCTGGAATCTCCAAGGTGATGGGATAGTTCCCCACCCCAAGCTCATGGCTTTTTTTTTGTCTCCAGTGTCCATGGTGGCCACAGTTGCTGCAGGGATCCCACCTCCTTCCTCCGGGCCCACAGGTAGGCCTTCTCTTCTACAGAGATGCTCCCAGTCACTTCTGTTGGGTTCTAATCACAGGACATCGAGGAGGGGTGGAGTAGGTGGTGTCACTCCAGAGAGACCAAGGCTGACTCTGAGGGTGTGACGGGACTACCAAGGCCCCTGCAGATTTCCAGCCCCACCCCCAGTCCTAGGCCATTCCCTGTAACCTGTTTCTGAAAACTGTAGGTAAACCCCGAATTCTAGATTATCCCACAACCCTTGGAAGAATGGAAGGCAGAACCTCTCACTGAGAACAGATTTACCCAGTGGCCACTTCACCAAAGCCAAATCAGTAAAGACCCATTGCTCAGTTTACCTAATTAACCAATAGCTTGTTTTGAGTAATGTCTTTTCTGAATATATTGAGTAGATATGACTTTATTCTTCTTATAATACATTTTTTAATCTGTTCCTTGCAAATGTATACAGTTGACCCTCGAGCAACACGAATTTGAACTGCACAAGTCCACTTACATGTGAATTTTTTTCAAGGAATACCTGTATTGTTTTTATCTGCAGTCGAGAGTCCCTGGATGTCGGGGGGCTGACTCTCTGCATAGATCTACACCGTTTAATGCAGGGGGGACCTGAGCATCGTGGGTCTGTGTAGCCTCAGGGAGTCCTGGAACCAGTTCCTCCAGATACTGAGGGTCAGCTTAAGGTTTGGGGGATTCAAAAGTTATATGCAGTTTTTGACTGCACGGGGGTCAGCCCCCCTAAACCCCACTTTGTTCGCTTGTAGTGAACTGTGCAGCCTCTCCGGCTGAAGTGAACACATACAGTCGTTTCGTTTTAGCAGCGCATTAAGGAATGTGCAGTTTACTGAAGTCTGGGGACCACGAGGTGGTTTCTCCAGGGTTTCATGAGTATTTTGCGTGTGTTTGTCCCATCCCCCCACTTTTTATAACGCAAACGGACAAACGGACAAACTGAGGCAGTGGTGCCAGAAGCCTCTGCGCATCTGGCCTAGCCGTCGGCGTTTTGTTTGTTGGGCATCGTTTGGCTCTAACCCGACCCGGGGAATCTCGAACCTGAGCTCTGCAAAACCACACCATGGAACTCACAGGGCAAAAAATGGGGCTGGGGCTCAACGCTCAGAAACCTTGTCAGCGACATAACAAAAATAGGAGTCTAGTGAAACAGAAGTTTTTACATATGTTGAGTGGTTAAGAAATATATAAGTACTACAAAAACTATAGCCCTTTACCTTGAATGAGGCCCAGTGTTTGCTTGTGGAAGTGGTTGTTACCAGCTTGAAGCTCTGCATGGTGCCAGGTGGGCACTGGACATATCAGGGGAACACTTTGTAAAGTACATGGTTGTCTAACCACTGTACTGCACACCTGAGACTCATACAAACTAGTACTGAATGTGAACTGTAGCTGAAAACTAAAAACTAAAAAGAAAAGAGATCGTGGCATGGGGACCACTCCTGAGGAGGGAAAGGCCAGGGAGCACACAGGGGACAAGGGGGTTGGAGAGGAGGCTCTGAGCCCTGGGGATGTCACTCGGCTGCCCAGCGGGGGACCTCTGGGTTCACCAACTCTGAAGGGCAGCAGCAGCTTAGGAGGGTTACAGGCACCAGGCTTGTTGTGTTCATGAACATCAGGTGCTGGGTGCAGTTTCACAGGATCTGCCCAGCAGGCAGGCTCAAAATGGCTTAAATGTGCTTTTCTGGGCTATGCTTAAAATAACTGGACATGTAAACATTTCAGCTAATGGATCCCAGCCTGCTCTGAGGAAATACATGACCTAGAGGCCAATATACAGGCACCACCTTTGGATCATTACGTAGCACGCTGATCCCATCATCTCCACTTTCTGTATGTGGCAAAAGTTGGAGTCCATTAAAATAGAATTCACCGCTGCCTCCACCCCCACCCCTACTCCATCTCCAGTCTCAGAAGCAAACAGGAAATGATACCCATATAAAGCCCCTGGCATGGGCACCCCCTCCCTTTCATGTTCAAGCTGATGGGGTCTCTGGAGCAGGCAGAGGTTGTGTTCCAGTGACCCTTTGCCCCACATCTGGCCCAACACTGACTCAGGGTGTGGTCTCTCCTCCCCCTCCCCACTGCAGCTCCTGGCCCTGCCCTGGTGCCCTTCACCCTCAACTTCACCATCACCAACCTGCACCACACGGAAGACATGCAGCCAGGCTCTGCAAAGTTCAACTCCACAGAGTCATTTCTACAATATCTGGTAAGAGCCCCCTGCTACCCACTTTTCTTCCCAACCTCCAGCCCACTTCTCCTTGCTACAGTTTTGGAGACTATGAGGGGTAGGGAGGTAGGCAGTTCCAGCCTCAAGTACAAGCGATGTGAATTTGGAGTAGTGATTAGTCTTGTGATGCTGTTTCCTCATATTGTCTCATATCGTAAAACTGAGACAATGAAATTGCTTATCCCACAGAGTCCTTTGGAGAAATAAATGTGGTATGAGAAGATTAGAGAGCTACGGTTTTCTTTTAAAATATTGTGTTTTATATGATGATTACTTTTATACTTATTTTGTATCCACCCACTCTTTCCTCCTCAGCTCAAGCCCTTGTTCACCAACAGCAGCATTGGCTCACTCTACACTGGCTGCAGACTGGCCACACTACGGTGAGACCTCCTCTTTGTCTTGCCTTCAGAGGTATAGCAGGTGTGGGCTGGTTGGGCTGACCAGGGCCTAGACTGAGCTAACGGAAGCCAGGTGCCCAGAGCACAGAATTTAAGGAGATGCTCCCCTTCAGGTGCTAACCCTGTACCTGCACAAAGCTGAGAGTTAGCACAGCTGGGCGCCTTGCTTGCCTCCAGCTACTCCCAGCCCTGGTGCTGGTGCCGGGCCCTGCCCATTGTAGATCATCCAAGCAGACAGCCAGATCTGCAAGATCTGAACTCGACATACACGTGACATACACGACTGCCCTTCTACTTAGAAGGGCGTGGACAGCAAACAGCCCTCCAGCAGAGCAGCAGTGGGCATTTCTTTTTTGCAAGAAAGCTCTTGGCAGTCGAAAGGCTACTCTTTTGGCATTCCAGGCGACAGCCCACGTGCAAAGAACCGAAACACCAATGGACAGGCCCACAGGGGAGCCAGTATACCTTGTAATAGTTCTGCCCAGTTAACAGGGTCGCCCCACACCTAAAGGAGCCCAAAACTAGAGCTTCCTGCTGGGTACTGATGTCCGTCCATTTAAGGTCCCCCCAGAAAAGATGCAGGTCATCTACCAGAGGCCATTTTCTCCACCAGCAGCACCGCCAGGCAATGCAATTGACATTGCACCTTTATCAAGTTTCTAAGAGACCAGAGCTAAAAGCATCTTAGCTCCAGGTCACTTCGAGCCTGCTGAGGTGCAAGGGGACCTGTTTCTCCCCGATAATGCTCTCTGACAGTGCAACCTGCTGGATCTCCCAGGTTATCCCTTCAGGACTCATTTTTCCTGATGCTCAGAGAAATGGTGACACAAGAAGGTGGGCAGTGGGTGGGCGTCTCTGCTATGCAATGTCTTATGATCAGATGCTAGGTCCAAAACTTGGATTGGGCCCTGGCCTGTGTGGCTCAGTGCCACAAACCCAAAGGTCATGGGTTCAATTCCCAGCCTGGCACATACCCTGGTTGCAGGTTCGGTCCCAGGCGAGGTGTGTGCAAGAGGCAACCAATTGATGTTTCTCTCTCACTTTAATATTTATTTTCCTCTCTTTCTCCTTCCCTTCCCCTTTCTCTGGAATCAATAAAAGAAAAGAAAAAAAACTTGGATTGGAGCAGCCTTCTGCGAGCTGATGATGAGTCTCTGTCTAGAGCTGCTTGCTATCCAGTTTCCCTAGGGACTGTGGGTGCTTTGTAAATATTTGTTTAATTAAACAATTCATTAATTATGAGCACTTCTAATGTATAGGGTGGGAGGGCTGCATGTTTTATATCAGTCATTTCCGAATCCCATGATATTCCAGCCAAGTCATCATAGCATTCCCCACACCGTAGAGACATGAGAAGTGGTTGGAGAAGCCATGCGCATTATTTGGAAGAGCTACAGTTGAACTGATGGTCATCTGACTCATCCACTCTGGTCCTTTGTGGCTCAAAGATGCCCCTTGTCTTGTGAGTGACTCAGCCTGGACCAGGAGAGCAGAGGAGCCGGCATTCACGTATAAGAGGACTGAGAAAAGAGTGTCCTACCAGGATGTCTCAGCCCTGTCCCCATATCCCTGTCCTCTCTCCAGGCCTGAAAAGGGTGGAGCAGCCACTGGAGTTGATGCCATTTGTACCCACCATCCTGACCCTGCAGGCCTCCTGTTGGACAGGGAGCAGCTCTACTGGGAGCTGAGCCACCAGACCTATGGTGTCACCCGGCTTGGTCCCTACATCCTGGACAAGGATCGTCTCTATGTCAGTGGTGAGCATCTCATGGTGACTTGGTCCTCTGCAGCAGCAGGTGGATTCTTCTCTTGATGCCCTGAGCTCCGGCCAGAGGATACACCCTTGTCTGCTTCTAGATATCTCTCTCCTCACTCCTCCTCTCCCGTAAGGTCTGCATTCTCCACTATGTGTGCACATATCACACACAGAGAGGGGCGGAGAAAGGTTATCACAGCTCACTGTCTGTAGAGACACAAACTCTTGATGGCCTCTGCTCTCCCCCCAGTGGCCCACCCCGTTCATCCCATTCTTAATAACCTTTGAAACCTCCACTTCACTTGTATCCACTCTGCAGGTTACACCAAACCAGCTTCGACCTCCATTTCCAATGGTAAGTGTTCAGGCTTTAGGTGGCCCCATGGCCCCATGGCCCCACAGAGATAGGTGGGAGCAGCCGGTTGCTCCTCCCTATGGCTAAGGCCTCAATGGGGGGAAGGAAGCCTTAGGGCCCTTGTTACAGCCCCCCAACTTCTGTGACTCATTTTGGGTATCAAGGTCGAACTATCTCTGGTACCTTTGAGGTGAAGCTGCGTCATTTTCTTTTCTGATGCTTCCTCCTCAGTTTCTGCGATTCCCACACCCTCCTTGGGAAACTCATCAGCTCTAATGCCCTCCAGTTCTACAGGTAAGAGCCTTCTCTCCATGTCTACTACCTTCCCACAAATAAGCCGCTATGCTTCACAATGAGAAGTCAAGACAGTATGCTCGGGCAGGTCAAGGCTAGGGGACAGTGTGCAGAGGGTAAATTTGGGGAGCCACACCCTCATCACAGGCCAGTACACCTCCATCTCTGTGTTTGAAGAGCTCTGTGACCTCAGGTTTTCAATTCCAGATTGAAGGTGTGGCTCCTTTTAATCCACCCGTTGCTTTCTGTTAAGGTTTTGTATCAGTTAGCATCTCCTATATAACAAGTGAGCACCAAATCTACTGTATTAAAACAGTCATTGACTGCTGCTCAGGAATATACAGATCAGCTCTGCAGTGTGAGTGGTCTGCACCAGGCTTCCTCATGTGACTGCAGCCACCTGCAGGTAAACTAGGTGACTCTGGAGGATGCCTGGCTGATGGGTGGCGTGCCCCAGTTCTCTTTCATGTGGCCTCACGTCATCCAACAGACTAGCTCCGGCTGGTTCACAGGGGGCCCCTAAGGTTCCCAGCAGCAAGAGAGGGCAAACCTTATCGTACGAGTGCCTTTCAGGCCTCTGCTTGCATCACATTTCTCTCCTCTCATTGTCCAGGCAAGTCATGTCCAAGCCAGAGTCAAGAGCTGGAGAAATAGGCTCCCATCTCTTGGTGGGAGGGGCTGCAGCACCACATGGCAAGCGTGTGGGTGTGAGGAGGTGAAGAATTGGTGGCCATCTTTATAGTCTACCCCAAGTGGCCTTCCAGGGGACCCAGAGTGTGGGGGATGGGGTGGGGCATCAGTTGGTGAGATCAGATCCAGCAGTGCATTCTGTAACAATTCCTGAAACTCCACCTTCTACTGGAATTGAATAGAAAAAGTCCAGTGCGAATCCAGGACTAGTTCCCAAAGGGCAGAGGCTAAAGGGGTCAACAGAGAAAGCAGGCATCAATAATAACAACAGCAGCAAAGTAAAAGAGCAGCACTCACTGATTGCCACATAAAGGGGACCCTCATATATAAGGTTTTCAACTCCCGCAGCTGGACACTGCTATTTGTCCATTTCAGAGAGGCGTGGACTGGCTCCTCGAGGAATCAGTGTTTTTCTGAGGTCACACAGCCAGCACATGCTCAGGACTCAATTCTAAGTTTTTCGCACTCTAGAGCCTGAGCTGCCCTAACATAGGCGCGTGGCCTTGGGAGATGCCTTACTGTCTCTCTCACCCATTTGGTCTGTCAGTGGGGGGTAAGTAGCAGGATGTACCCCAAGGGTTGTTTCAGGATTGTATAAGCACAGGGTGGCATAGAGTAAGCTCTCACCAAACACCAGCTGTTATTATTGTGGCTGTTTTTATTGCCATTATTACCATTACTATTAACTATTATTGGTGTCATTCAACATAAAGCTTCCTATTCTGGGAATAGTCATTCTGAGCCCTAGATGTGAATACCAGACTCACTGCCCTACTGCTCCTGACCCCTCAGCTCAGGCAGGGAATCGGGGTGTGATGTCCTCTCTCTCAACCTCACTGCAGTCTCTGGCCCTGTCCTGGTGCCACTCACCCTTAACTTCACCATCACCAACCTGCACTACATGGAGGACATGCAGTTTCCGGGCTCAGTGAAGTTCAACAAAATAGAGAAGCTCCTGCAGCACCTGGTGAGACTCTGCCCACTTCACTCCCTCACTGCCCGCCGATGCCCGCCACGCCCACTTCTGTGGTCACCCCACCTCTACTGTGCCTCATGCATGTGTTTCTGCCCCCCAGTTGACACCAGCCCCCACCTCATCCCAGCCCTGCCCCTGTCCTTCCCTACTGGTCCTTCTACTCACTTCCTCTTCTCCCCTCAACAGCTCAGAGCCTTGTTTAAGAACACCAGTGTGAGCCTCCTCGACTCCAGCTGCAGACTCACCTCGCTCAGGTAAGGCCAACAGAGGTGTCCCAGCGAGGCACAGTCCCCTAGAGCTGGGTTCTCCCTTTGGCCTCAGCCCTTTCCAGCTGCCCACATGAAACAGCCACCATCCCCTTCTGGCCCTTGGTCCCTATTCTGGACCTTCTCATCCTCAAGAGCCTCAAATCGCACATATAATACTAAATAGGAACAAAATGATAAAACATAATAACCTGAAAGTATGCACCAAATTTGTCATAAAAGATGCATCCCTGATCCTTCACAAAGACTAAACCTACAGCCTACCATGTCCTCAACACACCCTGCATTTAATTAGTTTTTAAATTTAATTTGTTGAGATGACATGGGTTAACAACCAAACTTACATGTTTCAGGTATGCAAGTCTGTCACGTATCATCTGCACACTGCATTGTGTGCTCACCACCCAAAGTCCGGTCGCCTTCCATCACCGTGTGTTTGACCCCTTTACCCTCTTCAGCCTCCCCTCCCAACCCCCTTCCCTTCTGGTGACCACCGTTCTGTTGTCTGTGTCTATGACTGTTCCGGTTCCCTTACTATGGGTTGGTCTATTTAGACTTTTCAGTCTCTGTGACCTGCTGAGTGAGGATTTTACTGCCCTGTGGGCCGCAGGGAGTGGGGCGGGTCGTTCCCACGTGTGAGGATCCTTTGTTTCCTTCTGGTGGTCTGTGGCATGCTGCGACTTTTAAAAAATATTTCATTGATCTATTTTTAGAGAGAGGGAAAGGGAGGGAGACAGAGAGCGAGAGAAACATCAATCTGAGAGTGAAATATCAATCAGCTGCCTCTCCTACGCACCCCAACTGAGGGCCGAACCTGCAACCCAGGCATGTGTTCTCACCAGGAATCAAACCAGCGACCTCTTGCTTTACCAGACAATCCCCAATCAACATGGGCACACCACTCAGGGCACACTGGGACTTTTTACACGGCTTCTCTGCCCCTGGCCCTGGGCCCAGCCTCAGTGTGTGCCAGCCACCCAGACCCAGTCGCTCTCTCTGCCCCTCTGATTTGCCCCCGTCGGTTACGCCCCAACTCTTACCAGCTTTTGTGTCTGCTGAAGCCTCGGGAGCACCAGACTGTGTGCGGCTTCTGTCTCTCTTCTCTCCCCTCCCTGCCCCGTCTCCACTGTTCGCTCCGACATGCCCACCTCTCCTCGTCTTGGTGCACTGTGTCTCAGACACATGTGTGTTGAGCAGGGAATCTTTCATTGAATTATACCGGCCCAACTTGTAACTTCAAGGGGAGAGACCTGGAGGTCCACTCGTGCTGGCATGCTGCTGATGTCACCCCTGAATATAAATATTTCCGAAGGCCAACATAGAGCAAGCACTTAGTGTACATCGGATAGTGGGGTTCTTCGTGTATGGTCACTATTGATATTTTGGGTCAGATCATTCTTGTAAGCGGCTGTCGTCTGCCTCATAGGATGTTCAAGTAGCATCTTGGCCTCTACCCACTAGACGCCTGTAGTATCCCAACCCCCCAAAGTTACACAACCAAAAATCCGCAGACATTGCCAAATGTCCCCGAGGAGTGCAAATCGAGGGCTACATTTAAATGATTTTCAGACATTATCTCCCAAAACTCTTTGAACATCATTATTAATATCGCCATTTTACAGATGAAACGTCAGGGCATGTATGACTTCAGGAACTCCCCTGGAGCCCAGAGAGGCCAAACGGCGGGACGGGATTCAAGCCCGGTCTCCTGAGAGCAGAGGCCTTTTCTCGCTAAGCTTGCTTTGCCTGTTTTCATTGTGAAGAAACATCCATCCAGCCTCATTCATGTCATCTCTGCCCTCGACTCCCAGCTCCCTTCCAGTGCAGAGAGGTGGACTCGGCTTGAGGTCGTCTAGCAGTGGGGGTTTCTGAGCATGAGTGGTCCACATTTTGGTGTCTTTTGGAGGGTTTAGCCTCAGTGGTCATCTCCCCAAAATAACTCTCCAGACTTTCAAAAATAGAGTTCAAGAAAGGATTCTCTCCCTGAAGGGGCCAATAGAGATGGAATGAGGTCATCTTCCTTAGAGCCCAGGCTGGGGTGCTGATGCACCCACAGCGAACACGTCCTCTCACTTCTCTGACTGGCGGTTCCATGAATTATTTTTCCATCCACAACATTTCTTGAGCCCCTAGTGTGTGCCAAGCTCAGTGCTCTGCTCCAGAAACTTGACAGGTGCCAAAGCATTGATTCGGCCATCAAGAAGCGTGCGTTATATACATATGCAAACATGTATATATATTAATTACATTACTCTAAGCACAGACTATTATCAACATGTTTAGTCCTCAGATGATATACCTGGATACCATGGGTAGACCCATTTTATAGATGAGAAACAGAGGCCCAGTGACATCATTGAAGTGCTAAGAGGTAAGGGAAGTATAGGAGATAGAAGACCTGAGATGGAACCTCATCCTCAGAGAGCAGTGAGTGATGGCAGGAGCCACAGCTCTGGCCCGGAAGCGTGTTGCAGGGAGAGGAGTTAACCTGTGGGGAAGGCAGAGTCTAAGGCAGGGAGGACGTGCAGAGCAGAAATACTCGCCTGCAAGGAGGAAGGCAGAGAGGTAGCAAGGCAGGCCTGGGTGCTGGGACATTGGGGAGTCACCCACAGGCAGTAGGGCGCGAAAAGTATTTCAGCAAATGTCTAACAAGGACAGGTTGTCATTTGGAGTGAGAATTGGCTTCTGTGCATAGAGTGGATTGTAGAGGGCAGGGAGGCCAGTGACGGGAGTCCTGGACTCAGGATCTGGGCTCTTATGGAACTATTTTTGCAATTTCGAGCAAATTCACTCAACGGTGGGTGACCCAGCATCCCAGGGCCTGTTGACAAGAGCTGCACAGTGCTCTCAAGGACCTTCCACAGACGGATCCTCGTTGTCTCTGCCCATGTCCCGTCCTCTACAGGCCTGAGCGGGATGGAGCAGCCACCAGCGTGGACATCGCTTGCAACCACCACGCTGACCCCGCAGGCCCGGGACTAGACAGAGAGTGGCTGTACTGGCAGCTAAGCCAGCTGACCCAAAGTGTCACTAAGTTGGGTCCCTACACCCTGGACCAGGACAGTCTCTATGTCAATGGTGAGCAGTGGCCCCCTGCTTTGCTGTGCTGCTGAGCCCTCACTCTCCCCTCTTTAATTCCTCCCAAACAGCCAGCACCTTCTCTCTCTCTTGCTCTTTCTCTCTCTGCAGGCTACACACACAAGACTTCAGAAACTACCTCCAGTGGTGAGTACTGAGTGGCTTTCAGAAGCCCCCCTAACACACCAGTGGTGAGAGCAACAGGCCCTGCCCCCGTATCTATCCCAGGCCTGACTCAGGGTGGACCTTCCTCTCCCTCTCCAACTGCAGCCACAGAACCACCCCCCGTGCCGTTCACCCTCAACTTCACCATCACCAACCTGCACTATGTGGAGGACATGTGGCCTCCAGGCTCCTTGAAATTCAACACCACGGAGAAGTTCCTGCAGCGTCTGGTGAGAGCCATGCCATGATGCCGGACCTGCCCACCTACCCTCTGCCCAGTGTACTGATGCCAGTCCCACCCACCTCACCCTGTCCTGCTCATTGAAGCCACCCACCTACACTCCCTCCTGCCCACCAATGACCACCCCCCGCTCCTGCCCTGTCCGTCAGTGCTAACCCTGCCCACGTCACTCTTGTCCCAACCATAAGTGACCATCTTGCCCCTGCCCTTCAGCCCATCTGTTTACTTCCCTTGTCCTCACCCGCAGCTCAAGCACTTGTTCAAGAATACCAGTGTGGGCACACTCTTCTCAGGCTGCAGACTGACCCTCCTCAGGTGAGACCTTGAATAGCCAGCTAGAGCAGCTTCAGGAGCTTCCAGATCTGAGGCATTTGGTCTGCTTCCTTCCTGCCCTCCCCCTCCATGTCCTTAGGAGAGGTGGAATTCAGGAGGTGTTTGCTCCAGGACAAATGCCTCTTCTGAGTGCACCTCCTTCCCCTCATCCCCACAATGGTCCCCAGATTCTGCAGAGCTTATCAGCAAGACTGAGCTCCTAGCCTGGTCATCTTTCTGAATTTCCTCCTCCCTCCCTTTGACCAGCAAAGGCATTTCCTTTAGGTTTTCAGTTCTGATTCTAGCATTTTTCTCAAGATAATAGTGTCCTTTCCACTTGCTCTAATCCCAGATTCCATCTCCCTACATGTCTCAAGAATGAGCTTTCCCAACCCCATGCCTTACAGATGCAGGTTTCTGCCTTGCAATTTACTAATAATCTTCTCACCCAACAACAGTTTCTGTCTTGCCATTTAATAATTTCCCCACCCACTGACTCAGCTCACAGTGTGAGGAAGGCCAGAGTCGGGGAGCTCAGGGAAACTGAGTCTGACTTCCCAGCTCTCTGACAGCCTCTTCGTTTTCTATGGCCTCTTCCTGTCCTGCCCCCAGGAACTCAGGATCCCTCCTAGAAACTCACTTCATTTTTTGTCATCCCCTTTAACCACCCTCCCCAGGCCCAGGAAGGATGGGACAGCCACTGGAATGGACGTCATCTGCACACACCGCCCTGACCCTGGAGGTCCCAGGCTGGACACCGAGCGCCTCTATGGGGAGCTGAGCCGGCTGACTCGTGGCTTCACCCAGCTGGGCCCCTACACCCTGGACCAGGACAATTTCTATGTCGATGGTGAAGGACTGCCATCTTTTTGGAATCTCGGCTTGTTTCGCATCCTCCCTTTCCATTGCCCCTTTCCCTAATCTCTCCTCCCCCTCACAGCGTTTCTCCACCTTTGCAGGTTACACCCACCGGATCCAGACCAGCACCCCCAGGAGTGAGTATTCTGAGCTCAGGGGTCTCCTCAAGCCTCTAAGTCCCAGCCCTTAGGAACAGAGACCAGGAGTCCACTGCCTCCACCCTCCACCCCCACCTCACCTTCAGTCTGGGATAAACGGGACCAGTACCCACAGAGCCCAGAAGTGGGCGCCTCCTCCATGGCATCTCCAGGACGATGGGGTTCCCACCCGCCCAAATACTCGGGGTGTTTACTCCCCAGTTCTGTGGTGCAGGTGTCTGCACCAGCAGTGAGGGGCTGTGTGGGGGCAGCCTCCTCCCCACTGAGTGGCTCTGGGACAGCAGGCTTTCAGCCTAGGTTCAGGCTCTCATTGGAGTCTCACGTTTCAGAGAGATCTGAGAAGGCTTTTGCCTCCCTGGGGTGGGGACGGTCTTTGTGTCTTCCAGATGAGCTCTTTCTTCTGATGAGTCCCAGCTCTGAGTCCAGCCACCATCTCTCTAACAGCCAGCTTGCCTTTTTGTTGAAGAATTCTCCCTTCCTCACCATCTCTCCCTCCCTTTACAGGTCACACCCATTTGTTCTCAGCCACCACTCCCAAAAGTGAGTATTTCAGACTTCTGTGTACCCGTGACCGCTGCCTTTTCCCTAAAAACAGGAGCTGCTCCACCAGCCAACCCTTCCCCCCATTACCCACGCCCCCATCTGGTTGAAAGGAGTTCAGAGGTCATGCGTGGAAATGTGGTTAAACATCACCCATCCTCCCCACTCAGCGCACAACTGACTCCAGGATTAATGCTGCACAGAGAGAGGGGCACGTTTTTATAACTAGAACCCGCTAACGCCACCATTCCCCTAAGGTTACAGTACTCTTTGGATGCTATTCCTGCTTTCCCCCCTCAGTTCCTGTGACGTCCATACGCCTCACTTCTCTGGCTCCGTCCCCCTCTATCAGGCCCCCTGGTAGGAGGGCTCCTACTGCCACCAAAGTCATCTCTATAAAATCACTCATACTAGATCACTTCTCTCATTTCTCACTCACCTTCCCAAGGAGAACACATTCATTTCCGTGGGATTCAGGGACCCCCCTAGCTGTTCAGGGTCCAGCTGCTCAGAATCCAAATCCTGAGTCCAGCCCACACCACACAGCCACTCCTGGCCCTGGGTCTCCCAACCTCCTAGACGTCATCTGACCCCTTGGTCTCTGACCCTAAAATCATCATCTTTTCCCCAAACTTACTCTTGCTCCTCATCACCAAAGGCAGGGACACAGGCACTGACTTTGACCTACCCTCTCACTCACATCCCACCTCCACCCATCACCAGCTCATCTCCTCTCCACTTGGAATAGCCCACGAGTCCTTCTGTTCTCTGCACGAGCACCACTCGGCCTTCATTCAGGCCACTGGAGAGTTTTGCCAGGACGACTGCAGGTGCCTCCACTCTGACCTCCATACAGTGGCTGCAGCGTGCCTCCCGATGCATCTCTGTCCACATAATTCCTGTCTTACTGACCATCTTTGGGTGACCACCTGCTCTGCAAATCGCACCCAAACTCCTGAGCTGCGTAGCCACAGCCCTTCTTCCTGGGCTCAGAGGCTCCCTCCAGTCTCACGTCTACACTTCCCCAAGGCTGTGGTGGAAGCACTTCAAGGTTCTTGGGACAACTGCTCTGTCTTCCTGCGGAGCTCCTGTCACCTGTTACTTGTGCTTTCGGTGACACAAGAAATGACGTTTCCTCTGGGAAGCTCTCCCTGGTCATGGATGGGCTGGCTCTCCTTGAAGGGCACCTCCTCTGCTTCCCTACATCATAATTCTCTGGTCACAACAGTGGAAGACCGTGGCCTATTTGTCTTTGAACCACAGAGTCCAGCACAGAGCCGCTCACACAGTAGGCTCTCAATAGATGCTTGCTGAGTGAATGAGTGAACGTTCCCGAGGTCTTGGGAATCCCGTAATGTTCTCTCTTTCAGCTCCTGCAGCCCATGGCTGTACTGGCGCCCCACAGCTAGAGCCCCAGCCACTTGGTCTTTACTCTGTTCCCAGCTGAACCAATTTCTCTTTCTCCCCATGGCAGCCACTGGCCCCACCCTACTGTTCTTCACCCTGAACTTCACCATCACCAACATGCACTACACGGAGGACATGGGGCGCCCAGCTTCTTTGAAGTTCAATTCCACTGAGAGGATCCTGCAGCGCCAGGTGAGTGGCCTCCCATGACTACTGTCATCCCCACCTCATGCCCACCCGCAGCCCCTCAGCCCTCCTACTCACCACCGCGTCTTCATTCCAGCTGCGGCTCTTGCTCCGTAACACCCGTGTTGGCCCCCTCTACTCTCACTGCAGATTGACCTCGCTCAGGTGAGACATCCAGATAGAGTGACTTACCAGATCAGGTGGACCCTCATGCACTGGCCAGCAGGGCTCAGTTCTCAGGCACATCCCTGGCACCACTGGTGCCCAGCACCCTCCATGACACCTTTACACCATCTTCATGCCCAGAGGTGGTAAGAATGCTCATGGCTTAGAAAAGAGGCATCATGTTTATAGTTTATGTAATTTAGAGAACATTCAGTTTTAAGTGAAAACTCTCCTATAAGAAGAACTATTGCATCCTGTCTGCAAATTCTAATTAAGATGTTTTCTGTCCCTAATTGTGACTGGGTTGTCTCAGGTGAGAGACATTTAGGAGAGCCCCCACATGGCTTCAGAGCTACCCCTTGAGCATTCTCTCAGAGCACTCCCTTCCACTTTCTTGCCCAGAATGACCCCCTTCAGTATTCCACACCCCCATGTCCTGCATTCCCCAGGCTTGAGAAACATGGAGCAGCCACTGGAGTGGACATTGTCTGCACCTACCACTCTGGTCTTGCGGGCCCCATGCTAGACAGAGAGCAGCTGTACTGGGAGCTGAGCAACCAGACCCACGGTGTCACTCGGCTGGGCTCCTTCACCCTGGACAAGGACAGCCTTCACGTCAATGGTGAGGGGCTTAGCTGCAGCTCTCATCTCTTCCCCAGATTGGGTTTCGTGTTGCCTGTATTTCTCTCAAACAAGCTTTGGTCCATCCATTTCTCCTCTGGCCTGGGTTGGCCTTCCTTGGGATGAAGTGATCACTGGGTCCAGCCACCTGCAGTCTTGTTGCTGGTTTGCCTTCTTCTTGGATATTTCTCCACTGCCTCCTCCCTCTGCTTTTATCACAAAAACCCCTTACCCTTAATCCTTTATGTTCACCCAGTGCCTCTTGCCTTCTCTCTGCAGGTTACACCTATGGAGCCACAGCCTTGACTCCCACCAGTGAGTATTCCTGGCCCCGATTCCTGGGTCTCATTCCCCATTTAGTATTGGGAGCGGTTGCTCTCCTTCACCTTCTGTCCTCAGTGAGAGAAACACCCGGCAGGGCCCCTGACTCATCCCTCTCCTTCTCCTGGGGTTCCAGTGGAGAGTTCCAGTCCAGGGTGAGGACCTCTCAGACACCGATGTTTCCCCACCACGTTCTGACCCTCACCCGGTTTTTCTAAAACCCTGCCTTTGGTACTGTTTTCTTATCCTTTTACTCATATCTTTCTTCATTGTTATTAGAGTTTCTCGAACTTAGTGTTACACCCATTTTTTAAATTTTCAGTGAACATTTATTTCAAGTTTCTACCTGCCAGGCACCATCTGAGTTACACACTGTATTAGTCAGCTCAGACTGCTATAACAAAATACCACAGACCGGGTGGCTCAAACAACAGAAATTATTTTCTCACAGCCCTGGAGGCTGGACATCCAAGATCAAACTGTGGGCAGGGCCAGTTCCCTCTGAGACCAACCTCCTTGGCTTGCCCATGGCTTCCCTCTTGATGCCTTTTCAACTGATCCACCCTCTGTATCACCTTCCTGGTATCTCACTGTGTGTCCTAATTTCCTCTCCTTACAAGGACATCAGTTAGATTGGATAATCACCCCCCTTCTCCAATGGCCTCATTTTAACTTAATTACCTCTTTAAACACCCTATTTCAATTACAGTCCAGTCACCTATGGAGGCAGTAGTTTTTAGGGTTACAACCTACAAATTTTGGCAGAAGACACAATTGATTCCGAAACATGGACACTCTCCTTTAATTCTCAATACAACCATGTGACTGAACTCCATTTGCAGCTGAGAAAACTCAGGCTAAGAGGGGCTGCCAGCCCACACAGCAAATAAATAATAGAACCCAGAGTTCCTGTAGCTCCAAAACTTACACTCTAGCCCTCAACCATGAGTGAACTTATTCCCCAAAGCATGCTTATTTAGGGTGCGCATGTACCGTGTTTCAGTTTACCGGCCAAACTCCCTTTGCTTCTGAAGCACTGCAATGAAGATTGTAGGTTTTCAAAAATTAATTGCCCTCTCATTAGGGGTGTGTTTGTCAAACTGTCCTTGGGTCCATCACTGGCCTCCTCCACTTTTTCCAAACCATAAAACAAGTCTGGACTTCTGAGGTCCTGTAACAACCATCTCTTCCTAAATTTTATTATGAAAAATAAGTTAAAGTCATCTCCATTGACTGTGTTTTGTTCCTCACTATCCAGTCCGTGGAGTAGTTCCTGGAGCATTATAGGAACAATTCAATGCACGTGGAGGGAATGCAAAATGGATGGATGGATGGATGGAAGGAAGGAAGAGGTGAAGAATGGAAGAAGGGAAGGAGAGAAGATGGATGTGCAGATGGAAGGAAGAAAAGATGGATGGAAGAAAAAAAGAATAAGGGAGGAAAGATGTATAAAATAGATGGGAGGGAGAAAAGAGGGATAGGAGGAATGAAAGATGGAAGAAAGCAGAGAATGGAGGGAGGCTGCAAGGAAAGATGGGTACATGGAAGGAAGCGGGTAGGAGGAAGGATGGACAGAGGGGTACACAAAAGGAGGTATAAATGGGAAGAACTAATAAAAAGCAGTGAGATAGAAAGGAAGATGGAAGGATGGATGGATAGATAGTTTAGATGGTTGGTAGAAGAAAGGAAGGAATGGAGGGGGGAGGAAGATGGACGTTTGAAAGTAAAGATGGAAGAAAGGAAGGAGGGAAAGGAGGAAGAAAAGAATAAAAGGGAGGGAGAGAAGGAAGGATCTATAGATGGATAGAAAGGAAGATGGATGGAACAGTAGAAGGAAGTATGGACAGAAGGAACCTTGGAAGGAGTGGCGAAGAGAATAGAGGGAGGGAGGAGAGGGGAAGTAATCTCCCCGCTCCCCCAGAGTTTTGTCTTAAATAAACATTCTGCCCTGTATCATTTTACTGTTCAAGAGTCAAGCCATGGGCCCACTGGTCTCACCTGCATCATACATTCATTTATTCTACACAGTGTAGAATGACCTGTGTAGACCTGTGTTGGGGTCTACACAGGTCATTCTAACTATTGAACATTGTACCAGCTGCATGAGTCTGAGCAAGAGCACAACAGGGGTGGTCACAAGCAAGGACTTGGGTCCAAACCAAACTCTCCCTCCTCCCAACCATGGGACCCTGGGCAGATGACCATTTCCACACTTTGATTTCCTTCTTTATTTAATGTGAGTAACTCCAGTGCCCAACTTATATTTATCCATGTAAAAAGCTCCAACATAATAAGGAAGTATTTGCTTATTAATTTTATGTAATGAATGCTCACATAGTGTTCATTCTGTGCTCAGCACAGCATTCAGTACTGTGTTTAAGTACATTACAAAAATTAACTTGTTAAAACCTTATTACAACCTTTGAAGTAGGAATCATTTTTATCTCATCTTACAGATGAGTAGATGGAAATGCAGAAAGGTTGGTTATAGTTGCTAGAATTTTTTAACCTTTTAAAATCAATGTACAGAAGGTTGACATACTTGTTGTAATGGCAGGAAGGATGATAGATGTAGATAGATAGATAAATAGATAGATAGATAGATAAATAGATAGATAGAGATATATAGAAAGGTGGACAAGAGATAAATAAATCAGTCTCCTGCCCTTACAACCAGGAATGCCAATCTTCTATGCAGTGGTTTAAAAAGCCAAAATTCTTATATATATATATATATATATATATATATATATATATATATATATATATATATATATATCAAAAGGAAGAGAGAGAGATTAAGGCACAGAGAGACAAAGATAGAGATGGGGAACAGAGAAAATATTAATAAAAATATCAGGGGTCATCCGTTCCCCATTTGCAAGACAAGTTAAAGACTTCTCTCCTGGGAAACTATTGCAAAAAGCCACCATGTTTTCACTGACCCCTCCCCTCCTGCTTCTGGGTGGAAATGGCCCCTCTCAATGCCCCCAAATCATTAAGCCTGCTCTTACTCACTGCTGGAGTTGTCTCCACTGACAAGTGACCCGCAGGCTTATCAGGAGGAGCACATGGGCCCTAGGAGTTCCCACTCTGAAATGGACATTGGGCCCCCCAACCTCCCTGTGAGCACTGGCTCTCTCTGCACCCGCCATAGCTGCAGAGGTCAAGGAGGAGCCTTTCACCCTGAATTTCACCATCAACAACCTACACTACTCGGCAGACATGGGCCATCCAGGCTCCCTCAAGTTCAACATCACAAACACCCTCATGCAGCATCTGGTGAGAGGCCTGCTTACCCCTCCCACCCCTCCATGGCCTGTCCCAGAGACTGGTGCCTGCCTCTGACCCACACTGGCCCTCTCCTTCCTCTCCAGCTCAGCCGGTTGTTCTGGAGAAGCAGCCTTGGTTCCCGATACGCAGGTTGCAGGGTCACCTCGCTAAGGTGAGAGCACAGGCCCCCGTAGCCCACCCTCAAAGGACTTCTGACTGTGGGGGACACCCCTGGTTGTGGCAGGCTGTTCTTGGACAGTCCTTTTCTGCCTCTATTTTTCAAAGTCACATTTTTTTTATATTGCAAAAAAACACATATAGGCACAAAACTACCCTTTTAAGTACATGATTTTTAGATACACAATTCAGTGACATCAGTTACAGGCACAATGTTGTACACCCATTGTCACCATCTAGTTCCAAAACTTTTCATCACCCCAGGCAAAAAGTCTGTATCCAATGGGCAATTATTTTCACGCCTCTGGGTCAGATTGTGTTCTGTTGGTATTTACAAAGAACCTCTCGATTCACATTTTCATCCAATTGGCACGATGGAGCAGCACCTCTGAGGCGGGGAGCAGGTAGCACAGTGACAAGACAGGCCCTGCCGCTGCCCTCATCCAGTGGAGAGGGCAGACAGGAGTCAGGGAGTAAACACTGAAGTAAAGTGCTCTCAGGTGTGGTAAGGTGCTGCAAAGCAACAGTAGAGAGTGGTGGGGAAGGAGGTTTACCCAGGGGGACAGAGGGACCTCTCTGGGCAGGTGACTTCTGAGCTGTGTCCCAGGGAAGGAGAGAGGGGAAGAGACTTCGAGACAGAAGTCACCACAGGTGCAAAGTCCTGGGGTGGCAGAGGCCTGGTAGAGAAACTGCCAAAGTTTCTTCAAGGCTGAAACATGGGGTCTGAGGGGGGCAAGGCCCACAGGTGGAGAGGTGCCCAGTGAACTGCATCCCCCAAAGGTCAACCTCTTCTTCCCCAGGTCTGTGAATAATGGCGCCAATACAAGGGTGGACTTTCTCTGCACCTACCGCCAGCCTCCCAGCGGCCCAGGTCTGCCTGCCGAGCAGGTGTTCCATGAGCTGAGCCGGCAGACCCGGGGCATCACTCGGCTGGGCCCCTACTCTCTGGATAAGGACAGCCTCTACCTCAATGGTTAGCAGTTCTCAGCCCCCTCCACTGGGGCCGCCCCCTGACTCCAGAGGGCTCCCATTTAGCCGTCCTCCAGGGGAAAAGTTGAGACAAACTCAGGTGTGAATCTCTACTCCACATGGACTCTTCTCCCTCCCCCCACCAGATACCCTGTAAGGCTGATCCTTGATTAAAGCTATTTTACAGATAAATAAACTGAGGCTTAGAAAGGTTAAGTAATTTGTGTAAGTGGTTGTAGCGTGAGAGTGGGTGGAGCCAGGTCACAATCCCTAGTTTGTCAGTACCTAGTGCCAGTCTTTCTGGAAGACACTTGGGGAAAAAAAATCCCACAGCCCTCTCCCCTCCCTGCTTTTGTCTCTCCCTTGACCAAGGATACACTTCTCTGCTGGGTGGGACCCTATGCCAGGGAGGAAAGGCAGGCCTCTGAACATCCAGGGAATCCAAGCTTCGGACATTCTGGCTGTCAGCCTAGAATCCAGGAGCAACAGGGTTTAAAGGGCAACCCTCGTCTGGGGTTCTGAGAAACAGAGTATGGTGTGGTTGTTTGATTGGAATAACTCAGCTTCCCTCCTCTCCATCTACAACCCGGAAATGGTACTCAGCAATGCACACTTTCTTGTCCCCATGGCCCCATCAGGTGGTCGGGCAGACCATCTGGTCCTCTATGACTCCCACTTTAGCGAGGAGGGACACAGAAGTACAGAGGGAGGAGGGGGCCTGCACACACCCTCAGTAGGTTTGTGGCCAGTCGGGGTCTTCGTGTTCTGAGTTCACATCTGTTCCCTTCACTTTGGCCATTGCAGGGGCCGCTTTAGGATTGACACCCCCTTTGCAAACTGCACAACTTACATGCTTCATTTTATTCACTCACTTGGCACTTACCAATCATCTACTGTAAGCCAGGCCTTACGCCTGGCACCAGGGACAGATTCAGGCTACCGGCACAGTCTGTCCTCATGTAAGCTCCACTGGGACAGAGACTGTTTTGTTCAGTGTATATTCCCCAAATGGCATGGAACTTGGACCATAATAAGTCCCGATAAATATTCACTGGATGGAGGGATAGAGTGAATATGGAGGGAGGGAGGGAGGGAGGGAAGGAGGGAGGGAAGGTGATGGCATATATGGATATGTGGGGGGATACACGTATGTGTGTGAGATAAACAAGTGTGTGAGAGTCTCTTGTTGGGGGCACGCTGGATAGGTGGGTAGAAAAGGGTCATTTTTAATGGAAGGATCAGGAAAGCCTTTATAGTGGATATCACACTTGAGTCTCACCTTAGAAGGTGTGTAGAAACTCACCTGGTATGTGCAGGGAAAGGAATCCAGGCAGGAACCCCACATGGTCAAACGCATAGAACATCCGGGATTGTCCTGCCACCGCCCCTTACCTGGGACTTGTTTATTTCCAGGTTATAATGAACAAGGTCCAGATGAGCCTCCTCCAAGTACGTATCTTTGCCTCCAGTGCCCATTTCAGCCTCCCTGGGTCTTTGAGCCCAGCTTTTCCCTCACTGTCAAATGGAGATTGCCTCAAACTCAGGCTGGTCTTCTGAGCGGGGCCAAGGTCTGAGTGGGAGGAAGAATGCTGAGTCCTTGGCCCATTTTGGACCTGCATCCACAATATTGGCTTTCTAAATTCCCCACATCCTTTGGGTTGGAAGAAGCAATTTGAACAAGCATTCCCTACGGGGAGAGGGGTTTGAGGTCAGATAGTGACTCGAAGTTCACTTCCAACATTTTTGTTGTCCAACAAAATCCTTTATAGGGGCCCCACAAGGAGCCTCAGCGTCAAGCTGCAAACTCCAGTGGCTGCTCAGTGGTTAGGCCACATCCGCCCACGCACTCCTTCACTGGTCCTTTCATTTAACCTTTAACCCAGGTAGTCTTCCATTATCCCAGCACCTTTCCCTTTCTCACACACATTTTTCCTCCCTCTCCTCTCCTCTCTCCCCACCCCTCCCTTCATCCTTTCCATTCATCCTTCCCCCTCTCTTTCTTTCCTTCCCTCCATTCATCCACCCAAACAACCATTCTTCTGCTTATCACCTGTTTGCCCTCTATCTGTCCTTCTATTCATCTCTCCAGCTTCTGTGAGTTTATTCTTCTCTCCTTTTTAACCGTCTCTCCACCCATCCTTCTTGCCATTCACCTGTCTGTCCTTCCCTCTCCTTTTTTCCTTCTATCTTTCTAACTTGTCTTCATTTTCCCTGATCACTCTTTGGCCCTTCATTTATTAGTTCTTCCTCTGTCCATCCAGGTATCCCAGGTATCCCATTTTTTAAAAAGATTTTATTTATTTATCTTTAGAGGGGAAGGGAAGGAGAGAGGGAGAGAAACATCAATGTATGGTTGCCTTTTGTGTGTCCCCTGCTGGGAACCGGCCTGCAACCCTGGTATGTGCCCTGACTGGGAATCGAACCTCGATTGTCTGGTTCACAGGCCCGCGCTCAATCCACTGAGCTACACCAGCCAGGGCCCAGGTATCCCATTTTTCTGTCCATTTTCTGTCTTCTTTGTTCAATCTCTCTCTTATTTTCCCACTCTTACTCTCTTGACTTCATTTTATTCACAGGTTTGCTCACCCCACTGCTCACACAATCACTCCTTTGCTCATTCTCATTTATGGTACACCTGTGAGTGGTTTTCCTGGGACAACCTCTGCTGGAGCCCATGACAGCCTAATGGGACTTCACCCACTTTTGCAGCGGGGGGGGGGGGGTCTGTTCCTCCATGATAACAGCCATTTTCACAGCTCCTGAGCCAGCCACCACATTCCTGCCCACCTCATCATCCCCTGTGCAACCAGAGGCAACCACAGGTATTTGTGGGGTCCCTTTTCCTCCCTAAGAGAAGCTAGCCAGCCCCAATCCTCCACCAGACAACTGTCACACAGGAACTGGGAAGGCAGGGTGTGAAACTCCTAGTTTTAGGGGGATTATCCTGATCCCAAAGATTATACCAACAATTCAGTTTAATGCCTGCCTTCCTGTCCCTAGGCTTGGGGGATTAACAGACCCTTATAACACAATGGGGGGTGTTTGGGGAAGAGGCTTCTGCATAATTTGAGTGGGAAGAGCTTTCTGGTGAAAGTTTCACTCAAACAGACCCTTTAAGAAGAGTAGGAGAGCTCTAGGCAAACAGGGCACAAGAGGGGATCCCCTGGCAGGCGGGATTCCATGAGCAAAGGGTCAATGGGCACAAGCAGCATAGCGTAGAGAATTAGGAGGAATTTGGTTTGCTTGAAGCATAAAACTTAATATGGAGTAGGTGGATACATGAAACTGAAAGGTTGGCAAGAACAAGACTGGGAAGGAGCCTGAGTGCAAGGTCAACAAGCTTGAGCCCAACATGGAAGACCACAGAGAATCAGGGCTGATATAGAGAAGTGGTGACGATAGTGAGACTTCTGTTTCAGAAATTCCTGCTAGTATTCAATGTAGAGAACCTCTTTGAGACAGGGTGTCCACTGAGCCTGCTGGGGTGTTGGTCCCGGTGAGAGAAGGTAAGAATGGGACTAGGAGACGGATAGAGAGAGGTGATGTATGAGGATCATCCTGCATGTGGAATTGGTGTGACCTGAAGGGGAGGTGAGCAATACTCATATTACTGAGTGGATATAATGATTTGAACTTGACCGCATTGGCGTGGCGTGGGTGGTGCCCTGGAAGAGACAACAACAGATGATCAGATTGCAGGACTCACTGGGACTCAGGTCTCAGTGACTGCCATCACTCCCCTCCCCTTCTTGCAGCTCTGTTGGGCAACCTGGAGACCCTCACGCTCAACTTCACCATCTCCAACCTCCAGTACTCAGCAGACATGAGCAACGGTTCGTCCACATTCAACTCCACTGAGAGGGTCCTGCAGCACCTGGTGAGACCCTGGGCCCGGCAGCTCCTGATGGGTGATAAAGCTCACCCAGCCCATCATCCTCTTGCTCCTCTTCCTGCTCCTTTCTCTCCAGCTCAGATCCTTGTTCAAGAAGAGCAGTCTGGGCCCCTGCTGTGTGGATTGCAGACTGATCTCCCTCAGGTAAGACTCTTTCCTGAGCATTTGCCAGTAATGGCCACTTTTGGTGACCATCCCCTTTTCGGTCTTCCCACTGATCTCCCATTTGCTTCTCCATCTTTCTAGCCCCCACACTCAGAGTTTTCAGAATCTCTCTCTCTAGAGTCCCCACATCCCTCTCTCCCCAGGCCTGAGAAGGGTGGGGCAGCCACCAGCGTGGATGCCATCTGCACCTACCCCCCTAACCCCTTGGACCACGGGCTCGACAGAGATCGGCTGTACTGGGAGCTCAGCCAGCTGACCCACAGAGTCACCCAACTGGGCCCCTACACCCTGGTCCCAGGCAGCCTCTTTGTCAATGGTGAGTTTTTATGTTGAACTCGGATTTACAGTGATTGTTACATATCTTTGCTTTATTCCTTTAAGAAAATCAGTCCAAGTTCTATCTGGGAGATACCTCCCCAGCATCTGTGGGGAGGGTCTTTCCTATTATTCCAGGCAACATGAAAATTTTAAACCAAATTAATGTAATGAATTTTAATTCAAAACCAGAATTACAGACACCTTACTCTTGGGCCAGGGCTTCTTCTAAGTTGAGGCCCCTCTATTGCAGTTGTTCTCACCCAGGGGCAGTTCTGCCCCCCGCCACCATAGGTACTGGGCAATGTTGGAGGCATTTTTAATTGTCTCTTCTGGGAGACAGGGCTATTGGCATCTAGTAGACAGAGGCTGGGATGTTGCTGATATCCTTCAATACACAGGAGAACCCCACCACCAAGAATTCTATAGTCCCAAAGGCAGTAGTTCTGAAGATGAGGAAGCCTGTTATACATGGTCCAGAGTCCCTAGGGAGGCACCACACGAACACTCACCACACTTGACTGCCATTACTTGCTTAATTATCCAACTCTGCAAAATCAGGTTTTCCTACTGAGGCACCGAATCCTCAGTTATTCACATGTTGGCGCACTGTAGTACTCAACGGGTGAATGAATGAGGGAACAAACAAAAAGATGAGAGTCTCAGCCCCTCATCTGTCATCATCTGCTGCAGTTCCCGTTCATTCACAGCAAATGCATATGTGTGAGAATTCTGTCCCAAACCATGATCTGGATGGATATGGGGTAAAAGTCAAACTTCTGTCCCTGAAAACTCATAGTCAAGTGAACTAATGGTTACTTAGGGACACAAAAATTGCAGCAACACCATGTAACCAGTTGCATCTCTGATCAGAGATGGGGAACAAATTGAGAGGTTCCTGAAAAATATATTTGTGCCCAGACCTGTATTAGGCACTGGGGCATGACAAGAACAAGATAGATGGGTGGCTCCCTGCTCTTCTGGACTCCGTATCTTTGGGCTTCTGGAGCATGAATAGAAGGGTGGATTTTCCAGGGAGAGAAAAGGGTGGAAAAAGCATCCCACAAAGTAGTCACTGCATAAGCTCAAACATAGAAGCTCAGCTCAGGAGAATCCCTGTAAATTCCCACTTTTCCCCACTCTTTGGGTGACTTTCCATTTAGGGACACCCACAGGGCCTAGGGTGTGGCCTGACATTGGCTGATTCTGAACCCAGTCAGGCTCTCTGTGATACCGTGCCTCGGTGCTCCAAGTCAAGCATCTCCACCTGTCTTTTCTTCTTTTTCATGGCGCAGGCTATGCCCCCCAGAGTGCGTTTATCCCGAGTGAGTACCAGCTAAATTTCCGCATCATCAACTGGAATCTTAGCAACCCAGACCCCATGTCCTCCGAGTACACCACCCTGCTGAGGGACATCCAGGACAAGGTGTGTCTCTCTCAACCCTTTCATCTCTCCTTGCCCCAGTGCCCCTCTCATCCCTCTAACTTATATCTACTAAGTGATTGTGTCAATGCTTCAGTTTACTCAAATTAGATTCTGAGTTCTCTTAGTTTCCAGAGGCAGAGCCATGGCTGCCTTCCCCATTTCCCAGATGGGCAGAGTGAGGCTCAGAAGGGGGAGCTGTGTGCCTAAAGTCACACTGAGTTGGGAGCAAAGTCAGGCCTCCCATGGTCTAAGGCCTGTGTTCTTTCACTGGCTCCAGTGGCTGTCTCCACCCTGTCTCACCCACTCCCTCTCCCCTTTATTCTAGGTCACCAAACTTTACAGAGGCAGCCAGTTACAAGATGCATTCCACTCCTGCTTAGTTACTGACTTGAAGTAAGTTGAGAAGATTCGAAGCATTGGCTGAGCTGGTAGCCTGTGGCACATCTCTGATCTGAAAGTACTGACATGGTGCCATTCTCCCCACATCCCTGTCAGCTAATCCTACCATCCTCTTCCATAGGTGGGAAAAGGATTAGCCTCATGGGGCCACCAACCCTCAGCATCCACCACTTTCTCCCCTTCTGGACACTTTCAACTATTATCAGCCCAATAATAAGATTTATTATGGCCTGGCTCCATGCTGAGCACTGTCATGCATGATCAACTCATTTAATCCTCCACCCGTGGGTGGATACAATGATTGCCCCCATTGTTCAGGTGGGAAAACTGAGGCTCCGCAAAGTGAACAACTGTCCAAGCTGGGTTGTCCCCCAGGTCTGTGAGGGACAGATCAAGGAACTAGGACATCTACACTGGAGAGGAGGATCATGGGACACATTGTTTTGAGTACTGAAGCTGAATGTTGAACTTTGAATATTTCCAAACTTCAGTTTCTTGGTGTTTCACATGGGAATAGTTATAATAATACCTTCTACCACAGCGATGGCGGGGGAATGTGTAAGTTACTGCTTAGGGGTGCCCAGTAGATGTTCATCACTAGTACCTCCTCAACTCCTAAAAACCTTCCCTCCTGGATCAAGGTCTCTTCTCTATCCCAAGGGAAAAGGCAGGCAGGTGATCCCCCACTGTCTTTGCCCTTAAGTCTTTGACTCTTGTGAAGCAGGAACTCGGGGGCACTGCCAGTGTTGGATGCTGGCTGAGTCCCCACAATCTCTGACTCTAGGTTGGGCTCCATGTCCGTCACCATCCGGGAACTGTTCTCCTCCAGTGTAGACCCCAGCGTGGTGAAGCAAGTCTTTCTGGACAGGACCCTCAATGCTTCATCCCACTGGTTGGGCGCCACCTATCATTTGGCGGATATTCAAGTGACAGGTGCAAGATGCGAGGCTGGTTTCATGCAGAGATGGGGCTTGGAGGAGGGATGGGTCTTTTCAGCAGCAGCGGAATGGAAGTAGGCTCTGGTGGGGGAGTGTTCATGGCAGCGGGTCATCCAGCAGGAGGCAGGAGAGAACATGCAGCAACTGCCTTCAAAGGAATCCTTGTTTTTCCAACTCCAAACGTGGAGGATCCTGAGGTGTCTTTTTAGGTTCTCTATTTGTGAGTCATTCACTCATTCATTGAACTGATATTCAATACAAGTAAATAGGTACTAATGATACACTGTGGAAATTCCTATAAGGGGATTTCAAGAGCCTGTAGGAACCACAAGGAGGGACACACATCCTTGTCTTAGAATGTTTTCAAGAGGAAGTGATAAAGAAACTAAGGTGTGGTGGAGAACAGGACCCAGCCTATGGAAAGAGATAGATGATTGGGCTGCATGTGTCTTTAACCTAGAAGATATGAAGAGCGTGGTATATTTGCAGAAACTGTAAGAAGTGTGTCGTGGCTGGTGCATGCACTTTGACATGGGAAAGGTGACAGCTGAGGCTAAAGAGGTGGTCAGGGACTTTCTTGGGCACTGGAATGGTTTGTGGAAGAACACAGCACACTCTGAGCTCTGCTTTGAAAAGCTTGTCTCTGGGTGCTGCATGGAGAATGGATTGGGAGGGGAAAGAGGACCAGAGGCAGCAAGACACGTTAGGAACCTAGGTCAGCAAAGGTGTGCGACATGCCTAGTGGGGTGGTCAGCACCTGCACTTGCCAACTATGCCTCAGGGAGGCCCGGTCTCCGCCCCCAAACGTCCTAGTCAACTCTCACATTCCTGATGGAAAGGCGGTTGGAGAGGTAGACAAATGAATAGATTCAAGGTGGGCAGGTGGATGGAGGGTCTTCTATAGCCCACCTATAAAAACCCACTTCAGGTCATGTTACCAGAAATAAGTAGACTGGCTTGAATAACCTCTTACTAAAACCTTGGACAATATGGGAATTTTATACTTTCTTTTTACTCTAGAAGTGGAGACATCAGTTCATCTGCCGACAGACAAACCAACCAGCAGTCCCAGCTCTCAGCACTTCCAGCTGAATTTCACCGTCACCAACCTACTGTATGTCCAGGATATAGCCCAGCCAGGCACCACCAAACACCAGCGGAGCAAGAGAAGTGTGGAGAACGCGGTGAGAATGGAGTTGTGTCTACTCTGTTCCCAAGTAGGAACAGATGTATGGTTGCTAGGTAGTCAGTTGGTAACTTTCATAACACTTCATGAATACAGGTTCCTACTCCCTTTTTACAGATGAAGAAAGAGGCACAGACAGGTTCACTAGCTGTGCCAGGGTCATACACTGGAACAAGGCCTTTTTTTTTTTTTTTTGGTACACATACCTGCACTAGTCTTTGTCAAGCCAAGAAAAAAGTTTGCTCAGTAGCTGAACATTCTCTGAGACCTCCCAGGTTGGGATTTTGATGAAAGAAACATTATCTTGTCTTTCAGCTCAACCATCTCTTCCAAAACAGCAGCATCAAAAGTTATTTTTCCGACTGTCAAGTTTTAGCGTTCAGGTGAGTTCTAAAATCTGTAAGCTTCTTTTTTACATAAAGGATACACCGTCGTTTTTAGGTAACAGTATCCCTATGCTACAACCTTTCAGTTCCTAGCTGTTACACAAGAGCACCCTAGGAATATAAAAACCTCAGCATAGATGGAGGTGCCTGGTTTTGGAGTCCATGGGATATGGACTGTAGAATACATGTCTTAAGCAAACACATCCTGAGCCCTTGCTGGTGTAGCTCAGTGGATTGAGTGCCAGCCTATAAATCAAGTGTCACTGGTTCAATTCTCAGTCAAGGCACAAGCCTGGGTTGTGGGCCAGGTCCCCAGTAGGGGGTGCATGACAGCTAACCACACACTGATGTTTCTCTCCCTCTCTTTCTCCCACCCTTCCCCTCTGTCTAAGAATAAATAAATAAAATCTTTTGAAAAGAGAGAAAGTGATCAGCTCCTGAATCCACAATCCTTGGAAGATGAGAGCTATCATGAAATGACTTAGAATCCAGCAGTCTACTCATGTTGTCCAGTGCTGTGGACAATGTGATTAGACAATGTCAGTAACCCCCTGTGGCAGTTTAAATTTTCATACACCTGTTGAGATATCACTCACATATTGTGTGCTTGTGTTTTTTTGTGTGTGTGTGTGCTCAGAATTTTCCACATACAGTATCATATCATCTGCAAAAGTCAACAGTTTTACATCTTCTTTTCCAATCTGGGTGCCTTTTCAAATTTCTTTTTCTTGCCTACTTGTTCTCATTAAAATGTCTAACACAATATGATTAACATATGAGATGAGGGCAGACAGCATTGTCTTGTTCCTGGCCTTGGGGAAAACTTTTCTGTTTTTTTTAACCGTTGACTGCAGCATTGGGTGCGGGTTTTTCTTGGGGACTGTTTATCAGGTTGAGAGATTTCTTCTTAAAATCTCCGAGTTGTTCAGCAGTTTTTTTTAATCATAAGAGACCTATCTTGTGAGATTCTTTTGTGTGTATGAATTAAGATAATGTGGTGCTTGTACTTTATTCTGTTACTATGGTGGATTACATTAACCAATTTTTAAATATATTAAGCCAACTTTTCAGGTAGAGAGGAGTGATTGAGACTTTTTCGGGTCTTTCCTGGACATGCACACAGACCTGCATTCTTGTGGCCCTCTGGGTGCCCTCCGGTGCCCTGGAGATTTGCAAAGCCTGGTGAACATCTCATTCCCCCAACGTGTCTTTTCAGCTTTTGATTCACCTCTTGCCTGACTCAACTGATATTGCTCCCTCATGCAGCTACAATGCAAACACAGTCACCACTGATTGTTTTTAGCAAGTTCCCTGGGGATAGGCTTTCCTTGCTGAGCAAGCTCTGAGTCAAATAAAGAGAAGCCCTGAGAATGGGGGTATCTCCAGGAGTTGCCAGACTCCTGGTCAAGTGGAAACAAATTGGGATGCACCTTTTGGGGAAACTCCAAACCCACTATGGCCCCTTGGCTGCTGGTTTTCCCAGTTACCGTGGTTCTAAGACAGATGTATTTCAAATTACTGAGGACGTTGTGAGAGCAGAAGGGGAAGAATGTGATAAGTCATGGTGCCACAGTGCTTCTTCTCTCTATCATGATTCAGCTGTTTTTCTTAACAAAACGCTCCTCAAATAGTTACAAGCCTTTGGTTCATTTCTGGCTTTTGAAAAGTTGATTTCAACCATCTCTACTGTGTTTTTATGGGTTTTCAGAAGTCCTCACTCCATTTCAAAAATGTTCTCCCTGAGGCTCTTTATTTACAAATTACATGGCATGAAATATTGAGTTCTTCGCTCACACACACCAGTTGCATTTTCACGGTAACAACTTGTGGCTACTAACGACTAGATTGGACAGGCAGGCACAGACGTTTACATCACTGCAGGAAGTTCTCTCTGGCAGGCTCAGGACAGGGAACCCAGCGTCAGGGACAGGATTCCAGACCCCCGTTTGCCCCTCTGCACTTCCAGGTCTGTCCCGCACAGCAACCACACTGGGGTGGACTCCCTGTGTCACGTCTCACTGTCGGCACAGGTCATGGACAGAGTCGCCATCTATGAGGAATTTCTCCAGTTGACCCAGAATGGTACCCAGCTGCAGAACTTCACCCTGGACAGGAGCAGTGTCCTAGTGGATGGTAAGACTCCCTGGTTATTGAGACAGGAGTGGGGGGGTCTAACTTCCACACCTGGGTATGTTTCTGGGGATCTGGAGGGCTGGGGATGAGTCAGCATCGAACTCTCTCAGGCTGGCAGGCAGTGCTACAGTCCCCCTGGCTTTGCACACTGCTGAGGGAGAGGAAAGGACACCCAGTGGGATATAGGAGGCGTTTGCCTTCACTTCGCCCCGTGCCCCAGCCTAGCCCTTTTCCCACTCTGGGCTTCCATCTCCTTATCAGTTGACCAACGGTGAGTGAGGGCTTTCAGCAGCAAACTATGGGTGAAGCAGCCTTGACGGGTGTGATGGGATGGATCCACTTTCTGGTTCACAGGCTGTACAGAAACAGGCAGTGGGCCTGACTGGGCCCACAGGCTGTAGTCTGCCTAGCACTGCTGTAGCTCATCACCACTGAATAGAACTTCCTGCAGCGATGGTAACGTTCTCTACTTGTGCCGTCCAGGACATTAGCCGCCCAGAGCGATTGGGCGTCTGACATGTGGCTAACACGACTTGTTTTTATTGTTACTGATTATGTTATGAGGTACCAGATTTTTAATTTCATTTAATTAAAATTAAATGTGATTTAAGTAGCCCTTCGTGACAGCTCCATATTGGACCGTACATCTTAAGAAGTCGGGTAGGGAGAAACTGTAGAAGTGGGGGACCTGCAACCCTCCCCCCACGGCCACGGGTGCAATGTGTCCCTACCCTCATGGAGTTTATGGTGTAGTTGAAAAGAATAGGCAATTGTCAGTGATGTAAACCAGTCCATACCTGGTAATCAGAGAAGTGGTAATCAGGGAAGTCTTCCTGGAGGAAATTATATTATAGGTGAATCCTGGAAAATGAGCATAAAACAACTGGATAAAGAAGAATGGGGTGAATGTGTTTCTAAGCAGAGAAGAGAGGTTGTGAGTGGGGATTTACCTATTTAGAGAGATCCCATGTGCTTGCCCCTTTGCTGCCTGGGATGAGCCATCCTCCCCTGAGGATCCTAAGAAGATCCAGCCGACTTTAAGTCCACCTGCCCAGAGGTAGGAATCTGATTTAATTTGACACACTCTTGTGGTGTGCTAATGGCCTTGGGTTATGCAGCAAAGCATCCTCATTTTTTAGAGATGCAAACTGAAATGGAGTGAAACATCATGATGTCTGTTTTGTTATCTCAGTGAAAACATGAGATGAGAAAGAGTGGCAAGTGTTACTAATTCGTGCACTGGATGAAATATTGTTTTAATTGTATGAAATATACATTGCTAAAACTAGGTGATGGATGCTTATGATATTGTTCTATTTTTCTCCGTGTTTGAGGGGTTTTATTAACACTCACATGCGTGCTCCACTTTATTCCCTGCCAGGGTATGCTCCAAGCAGACATGACGCCCTGACTAAGAATTCAGGTAAGCCTCCCAGCAGCCCTGAGGTGGGAGGGAATATCTTGATGCTGTGCCTCATCCATAAGAACTCTGTACACGAGAACTTGCATGATAACAACCGTTGGCCAGCCCATGTCAAGCACTGCTGAGGCACAGCGCGGGAGCAAGGTCCCTGCGGGAATGCGAGGAGGCGGCTCAGCCCGGCACTTGTCTCCCCAGACGTCCCCTTCTGGGCCATCATCCTGACCTGCCTGGTGGGACTCTTGGCGCTCATCACGTGCCTGATCTGCTGTTTCCTGGTAAGTGAGGAAGTAATGCTTGTCTTCTTGCCATTGGGTAGTGAGCATTTTTTATAGACAGTCCTGCATCACGTAACAATATTTGTGTCAGTGATGGGCCACATACATGACGGTGTTCACATACGATTACGATGGAACTGAAAACTCCCTGCCACCTCGTGGCAAAGCAGATTACTGACGTGTTCGTGCTGATGCTGGTATAAACAAACCTACCGCATGTCCACTTGGATCAAAGTATAAATTGTGTGTAGTACATAGTACTTAACAACTAAAATAAACAATGGCTAGGCACTTACTATACCACTTTTCTTATCATTTTAGAGTGCACGCTTTGTAGCTGGAAAACAGCATCTCGTGTTATGTGGGCAGCAGCCTCACACATCTCACGCTGACTTACTAGGTCACCTGGTAGCATTGTTCTCTCCTGTGCTTGGTTTCATCATGTGTCGTTTTGTGCTGTGACATGCTCCGCAGGCAGTCCCCCAACGACACATTTCTCAGAACACAGCCTTGCTGTTGTGGGGCTCGTGGCCGTGTTATAAATACAAGTCCCCTGATGGACACACGTTTGCAAGTGTTTTTGCTGGTCTGTGTGTGGCCTGCTGGTTTCTTTCCCTAACAGCATTAACCATTAGGGACCTGGGACTGACGTCACAAGTCCGTCTTAGGGTAGAGCTACCACCACATAGGAGAATGGCTAAAATATTATAAAGAATGAATATGACGGATGTTGGTGAGTATGTGAAGCAGCCGTAACTCTCAGGGAGTGCAAGAGAAAACCTACCATGCCATTTCGCCCCTAGGAACTTATGCAAGGGAAATAAAAACGCACATCTGTGGATGCTTCCACACAAATGTCCAGACGAGGTTTGTTTGTACCAGCCCCAAACGGAAAACAGCCAAGACGCCCACCAGCAGGTGGATGGATGCACAAGCCATGACATAACCCCACAATGCGGTGTTTTTCAGCAATAAAAAAGAAAGAATTACTAACATACACAATGGCATGTGTATATGTCACAATACCTATGCTGAGTGAAAGTAGCTAGGTAAGGAAGAGACTGTATGATGCCATCTGTACACAAATTTTACAAAATACTAGCTAATCAGTAGGGACAGAAACCACTGCGGCGGCTGCCTGAGAGTAAGAACGTGTCTGCCCATGGCAGGTAAGAAGGAATTACAGAAGGGGCATGAAAACACTTCGGGAGACAATGAGTCGTTCACTTTAAATACATGCAGTTTACTGTATGTCGGTCATACCCCACTTAAGCTACAGCGTGGGGACAGGGAAGGAAGAAGTGAGGAAGGGAGGCGGGGAGGGAGGGGGCGATAGAAATGGTTAGTAGAGGGCAAACGGTAGAACAAATGAGAGCGAAAAGGGGGAGAGAAAGAAAGCAATAAAAGAGGAAAAAAAGGAAAGACGAAAAGAGGACCGAGGGAGAAAATTAAATTAAAAAAGGAGAGGGACGCTTCTGGTCTCTGTGGCTTTGGCCAGTCTCCCACACTTGGGCATGTGAGCAGTCCATTCTGAGGTCCCCTCCTCACCTCCACAGGTCACCATGTGCCGGCAAAGAAGGAGGGAGATTCTGAGATTCGGCAAGGATGCCTGGAACCTGCCCCACCCAGATCCAAGGACGCTGCAGTGATGAGATCTGCCCGAGGCCCAGGGTCCAGAGGAGCTTGGCTGGAACAGAAATCAGCCACGCTGGTCCATCACAGTCTCCGGGCCCTTCGTAACACGGCCCCCATCTGATTCACAAGAAGCTAAGATAAAATCCTTCCCCTTCCTCAAGTCCTGAGGGCTACTGCAAAATCTGTCTTGCGCTTTCATATCACTGGACCCCCGAGAACACCGAAGCAGAAACTGCCATGGTCTGACATCGCACCCTCTTCACCTTGAGGTTCCCCTTCTCGGGAAACTTTGGAACACGCCTCCCCTGATGTGTGTCAGCCACCACGCCTACCTCGGTTCCTCCGTCTTCCCCGCCCCCAAAGCCCTGGCAGTCTCAGGCTCCCTGACAGTACTTCCTTCCCTGAAGTTCACATTCGCCGGGACTTCCAGATGACCCTGCCTCCGTGACACCTCTTGGCTCATGGTTCTCCAAGACAGAAAACAGGCTGGAATGGAGGGAATGGATTAGAAATGACTCTGCATTCAGCCCTAGGACTTGGGAGCTGAAGTGACCAGAATCCAGGCTCTAGAAAGTAGTGTCTGCTTTGGATGTACCAATGAATAAAACTCAGGGGGGAAATATGAGAGGATGAGTCTTTTTTAACATTTCTCTGCACAGAAAGCAACTGGACCACTATAGCAGAAGCTCCCCACTAAGCAGCGCAAAGCATTGCAGGCACGAGGCCAGCGGTGCCGTCCTGAGCTGGGTTTGCAGAAATGGGCTATATGACCTCAGCACATTCTGCAGGTGGCCACAAGCTGAAGATACCCAAGGGCTAAAAATTGAAGTCCCTGTGATGCCAACCATTCCATTTTTTTTTTTTTGGTGTGAACTTCTGCTCCTCAGTCTTAAGCAGTCATTCTCTGAGAACGTACTTTCTGGAGATTATAATAACTATCATTATGACAACTTCACATCTGCTAAGCAACATGACTGACCAGCTCCGACCGCATTGTCCCAGTTACACTCACTAACCTTAGGGCTTATTCCCACTTTATTCCCATAAAGAGAGGGAGGCTAAGAAATATTAAATAATAAGGAAAAATAATTACTAAGAAACTAAACTCCTAGCTATGCGATTTGTCAAAGAAAGATATAAAGACATTTTTACGTACATACAGACGATCTCAAAGCAGACCACCCCTAGGGCTTTGTCGAGAAAACCAGTAAAGAATGTACATCAGGAAGAACTGTGAACCCAGAAAACTGCCACAGGGGTTTCGAGGAAAAGAAAGAACAATAAGTGTGAAAGTTAGTTTTAAAAAATAAGACATTAAAAATACATTCTACTACAATTCAAGATGAATACATAGGAGGACAGAGAAGAAGAGATTCCATTAAAATAACTAATTTCAGCTCCTGGTACCACTTTGCCCTCTCCCACACAACCTCTCTCCCCTCCCCATGCCCAGGGATGGGACCCCAAGGCCAGGGGCTCCTTTTCCCATTCCTGGCCCAGGAGTGGAGCTAGCCAATCAGAGCCCCTTCTTGGGTTTTCCACGGGGACCCTGAGGGAGGGAGACCCTCTTTCTCTTCTCTGCTTTCTAAGATGACACAACAAGCCAAGGCCTGTCTGCATCCTCAGAGATGGGCATTATACCATTTTAGGACCTGGCATCTCAGTCATGGAGGTCAAGTCCTCTTTATGATCTTCTTTAGGAATGACCATCCAGCTCTTGTTCATACACCTCTGACAATGAGGGGTTTATTCCATCCCGGGTCACTGGGCCCTAACCCATCATTGTGTGGAACTAATGGGAGACGGATTTCCAGTCCCCCTGCTCTGGATCAAGCTGAGCCTGCAGCTCACATGAGCTGGTTTTCTGAAACTGTTCTTCCCAGCTCCATGTTCTAATTAATTCCTGCTTTTCACTCCAGATAACCTGAGATAGATCCTTTCACTTGCAACCAAAATATTCTCCATTAAATCTAAATCAAAAGAAATCACACTTCCTTTCAAGTCTTGGTTTACTCATCTGTGCAGGGGGCACACAACTTGGCTGAGATCCAGTGTCCTGATCCAGGACCTGTGTCCCAGGACACCGCCTCCACCACAGCCCCACTGGGTGTCTGTGCTCTCAGGCCTGGGGAAAAGGCACCTGTGAGCTCAGGAAGCCCAGCCTCAGCAGGTGGGGGAGCGAGTTCTGTTTGGAGATCAGATGGCAGCATCAGGGCAGTCGGGACCCTGGGAGCAAGGCTGAGGGCACTGCCCACTGACGGTGAGCCTGGCAATAGGCCTGAGTTTGTGGAAACAACCCTTCATCCAGGGCTCTGCTCCCAGAGCTGCTGTCCGACTGCCAAGCCCCCTCTGGACGGGGGTCTGGTCCTCTGGTTCCACCATCCTCAGGTTTACTGCTCTTGTCTTCTGGCTCTCAGGTGGCTCCTAGCGAGGCTGGGAGCTGGGTGCCCTCTGACCTGTGGGAGAAGAGGGGGTTCAGCTAACTTCCTGCAGGAGTGTGGGATGTGGGCCCGCCCTATTTTAATCCTTATTCTGCACAGGTAAGCTGTCTCTGTTGTCCCTAAGGAAGACCCCAGATTGGCTGTGGCTGACCCTGCTGGCTCTGTACACAATGGCTATCATGGCAAAGTCAGCCTCCCTCGATGAACACTCATGCTCCCAGCCCCCTTTGCAGTTCTGGGTCCCAATTTATTCACTAGGATCAAAGGCAAAATCTTCTGAGAAGCCTGTGGAACAGATTTTTATCCCTTAGGAAAAGAAGCTCAGGAAAGGAAATGCCATTTCTTCCCGCCTTTGGACATTATCATGTGAGGATGTGATGTTTGGGGCTGCAGCAGCCTTCTTGTGACAATGAGGAAATGACTGAGAATCATAGAGTAGTTGAAAGAGAGCCCTGACTCCTTTCAGTACTGAGTTAACCATTCCTGCAGCCACACACCAATGCATTTATTATGGGTGAGGATTTTTCCTGTTTTTATTTTTTTCCATTACAGTTTGTATTCAATATTGACTGAATACTATTTTCAGGTGCACACAGCACAGTGGGTAGACAATCATATACTTTATAAGTAGTCCCCCTGATATTTTCAGTACCCATCTAGCACCATTCATATTTATTATAATATTATTGATTACATTCTCCATGACTATTCTGTAACTACCAATCTGCACTTGTCAATCCCTTCACCTTTTTCACCCAGTCCCACAGCACCCCTCCTATTTGGCAACCGTCAGTCTGCTCTCTATATCCATGAGTCTGTTTCTGTTTTGTTTGTTCATTTATATTGTTTTTAGATTCCCCATGTAAATGAATTCATGATATTTGTCTTCCTCTAACTGACTTATTTCACTTAGTATAATACCCTCTAGGTCCATCCATGCCATAGCAAATGGTAAGATTTTATTCTTTTTTATGATCATATCATATTTCATTGTATATACACACCATGGCTTTTTTTATCCCCTCCTCTGTTGATGGGCACGTGGACTGCTTCTATAGCTTGGCTAATGTAAATAATGCTGCAATAAACATGGAGGTTCATATATTCTTTTGAATCAGTGTTTTAGGTTTCTTCAGATACTTGCCCAGAAGTGGAATTTCTGAGTCCTAAGGCAGTTTCATTTTTATCTTTTTAGCAACCTTCACAGTTTTCCACAGTGGCTGCACCAGTCTGCATTCCCACCAACAGTGCATGAAGGTTCCCTTTTCTCCGCATCCTCACTAGCGCTTGTTGTTTGTTGACTTATTGATGAGAGCCATTCTGACTCTCATCAGAGAGATGATATCTCATTGTGTGTTTAATTTGCATTTCTATGGTGCTTAATGCCACTGAGCATCTTTTCATATGTCTATCGACCTTCTGTATGCCCTCTTGGGTGAAGTATCTATTCAGGTCCTTTTCCCATTTTTCAATTGGGTTGTTTGGGTTTGTTTTAGTTTGGCGCTTTTTTTTTGGTGTTTTGTTGTATGATTTCTTCACAAATTTTGGATGTTAACCCCTTATCAGATGTATCATTGGTGAATATGTTCTCTCATTCAGTGGTTGTCTTTCAATTTTCTGATGGTTTCCTTTGCTGTACAACAACTTTTTAGTTTGATGTAGTCCCATTTGTTTATTTTTTCTTTTGTTTTCCTTGACTGAAGAGGCATATTAGGAAAAAATATATATTACTAAGAAAAATGTCCAAGAAAACATAGAGAAATTACTCAAGAGTGTTATGGTTTTCAGTTTTACATTTAAGCTTTTAATCCATTTTAAGATTATTTTTGTATATGGTATAAGAAGGTGGTCTAGTTTCTTTTTTTTTTTTTTTGCATGTATCCATCCAATTTTTCTAACATCATTTATTGAATAAACTGTCCCTACCCTATTGTATGTTCTTGTCTCTTTTGTCAAATATTAGTTGGCCATATATGCATGGGTTTATTTCTGGGTTCTCTGTGCTGTTTCATTGATTTTTCTGTCTGTTTTTATGCCAGTGCCATGCTGTTTTGATTACTATGGCATTGTAGTATAGTTTGCTATCAGGTAACATGATTCCTCCAACTTTGTTCTTTTCTCTCAAGATTGCTGAGGCTATTTGGAGTCTTTTTTGGTTCCGTGTAAATTTTTGGATTGTTTCTTCTAGTTCTGTGAAATACACAATTGGTATCTTGATAGGTAGGAAGAGAATGCAGACCCCTCAAGGGTTGGGCCCCCACAAACATCGGGGAGACCCCACCCCCCAGTAGATAGGGGGTCCCAGGTGGCATGGTGATAGTTGCCTCAGAGCCCAGGTTAACCTGCTTGGCAGGAAATTGTGGCAGGGCCCGGGGCTCCACATGTAACCAGCTAACCAGCTGGCAAGGAAATCCCACTAGAGCTGTTGGAGAAAATAGTCCCCTGTGTGGAGGTTCAGACCCTCCCAACTTTGGCCCCAAGAAAGACACTGGTGGACACCATATGTAGGTAGTGAGTGCAGACTCCCCAAGGGCTGGCCCACAGTAAACCTCTGAGGGACTGCGGCCCTTCTGTTGACACTTCCAGCTCACGTGCTCACAGTTGCCTAGGAGCGAAGGTCAGCCATCTGGCAGTGTCTTAGTAGCAGGGCCCGGGGGTTCCAGGTGTAACCAGTTACCCAGTTGACAGGGCACCCCCTTTGGGGCTTTCAAGGAAAATGGGGGTAGTGACTCCCCAAGGACTGAACCCCAGCAACCTCGGGGGGACCCATCCACGTAAGCCAGTCCACCACCATCTCATTCTCCATGCTGTGGTCCAGCCCCTAGTGGTCCACCAAGGCACTCATCAGCCACTGGGACACGTGGATGAGATGCTCGAGTCACCAGCCGAGACCCTCGACTCCAGCCTTTGTGCCTAGGCCACTGGGCTCTATCACTGCCTCAAGTCTCTCCTCCTGGCCACCATTTCCAGGAACGGCCTCAGAGTTTCTTTCTTTATTTTTTAATATATTTTATTGATTATGCCATTATAATTGTCCCATTTTCTCCCTGTCACTTCCCCCACTCCCTCCCTCCATTACCCCCCCTCTAGTTCATGTCCATGTGTCACAAGTTCTTCAGCTTCTACATTTCCCATATTATTCTTGCCCCCTCCCGTCTATTTTCTATCTACTGTCTATGCTATTTATTTTCTGTACCTTCTCCCCCCTTCTCCTCCTCCCACTCCCCTGTTGCTAACCCTCCACGTGATCTTCATTTCTATGGTTCACTCCTGATCTAGCTGTCCTCTTAATTTGCTTTTGTTTTAGGTGTGGTTGTTGATAACTGTGAGTTTGCTGTCCTTTCACTGTTCATATTTTTTTATCTTCTTTTTCTTAGATAAGTCCTTTTAACATTTCATATAATAAGGACTTGGCGATGATGAACTCCTTGACCTCATCTGAGAAGCGCCTTATCTGCCCTTCCATTCTAGATGAAAGCTCTGCTGAATAGAGCAATCTTGAATGTAGGTCTTTGGATTTCATGACTTGGAAAACTTCTTTCCAGCCCCTTCTTGTCTGTAAGTTCTCTTTTAAGAAATCAGCCAACAGTCTGATGGGAACTTCTTTATAGGTGATTGTCCCCTTATCTCTTGCTGTTTCTAGAATTCTCTCCTTTATTTTAATCTTGGGTAATGTAATTATGATGTGCCTTGGTGTGTTCCTCCTTGGGTCCAACTTATCTGAGACTCTCTGAGCTTCCTGGACTTCCTGGAAGTCTATTTCCTTTGCCAGATTGGGGAAGTTCTCAATTATTATTTGTTCAAATACATTTTCCACTTGTTGCTGTTCCTCTTCCCCTTCTGGTACCCCTATAATTTGGATGTTGGGATGTTTAAAGCTATCCTGGAGGTTCCTAAGCCTCTCTTCATTTTTTTTGAATTCTTGCTTCTTCATTCTTTTCTGTTTGGTCATTTCTTTCTTCCTTCTGGTCCACTCCATTGATTTTAGTCCCAGGTTTGTTTCCATCACTATTGGTTCCCTATGCAATTTGCTTCATTTCACTTAGTGTAGCTTTCATTTTTTTCATCTAATTTGTGACTAATTAACCAGTTCAGTGAGCATCCTGATTACCTGATCAGTGTTTTGAACTGCATCTGATAGGTTGGCTATCTCTTGGTCACTTAGAAGTATTGGCTCTGGGGCTTTGAGCTGTTCTTCTGCTTGAGCCATAACGTTTTGGTCTGTTTGCACCTGTTACATGTGAGGGGCGAAAGCTTAGGTGTTCACCGGGGCGGGTCAGCCCAGTCCCTGGGTTGTGACTGCAGATGGGGTCAGAGAGGGAGCTATGGTGTTTTTCCTGCTCTCTCTCAGATTTTAGTCCTCTCTGCCACTTCCCACAAGCAAATTGGGCTCTTTTGGTGCTGGTTCCCGGGTGGGTGGGCTTGTGTTTGTTCTAGGACCCTGTAGGTCTCCCCAATGAACTTTCCTGTGGGACTAGGAGCCTCTCCCAACACCTCAGCCCCAGAAAGTTTTTCCAGTCAGTGCTTTTAGACTTTATTTCCCATCACTGGGGCCCTGTGTTGTGTGGTCTGTCTCGCTGACCATTTTTAAACCTGGCTGGTTTCTCTGCATGCAAATGTGTGTCCTTGGTCAGCCAGCTACCTTGTGAGCCTTACTGGGTTTCCATCTGTGCCTTCCCAGGTCGCCAATCACTGCCTCCCCCTGCCAGGACCCCTCTCTGCTGCCACCAACTCCGCCCCTCTTACCAGTCTGGATGAATGGTTCGTTGTTCTTGGACTTCAGTACAGTTTACTTTACTGTCTGTTTGGTTGCATTTTTGTTTCTAAATCTTTGTTGTCTTTAAATTTGGTTGTGCAAGAAGGCACAGTGTTTCCACCTATGCCTCCATCTTGGCCAGAAGTCTCAGAGTTTCTTTATAGGTGGGATATGGTGAAGTAACATTGTGCCAGTTACCGGCCTAGGCCCTAAGAGGCCTTGCAGCTTCCACCTTTGGCCTCTTGAAACCCTGCCCTGAGAATGCCATGTGACAAAGCCAGTTCAGCCTGGGGGTGGGGTCAGGGGCCACGTGCAGGGTAGGAGAGGTGCCACATCCAATGGCACCAACTGCAAGACATTTGAGTGGTGCCATTTTGGGCTTTCCAGCCCTGTTGACCCTCCAGCTGAGCATAGGCCTGTGAGTAAGCCCAGGCAACACCAGTGAACCCATAGAATTTTGAAGAGTAACGAGTGGCAATTTTATGCCCCTAAGTTTTGGTATGGTTTGTTACGCAGCAGTAGACAACTGAAACAGATGCCCCCTTTTGCTTTGACTTTGTCAACCCTGAAACCATCTTTCTAAGGTGAGGTTATGAACCCACCTCTTACACCTTAGAACCTGTGTGTTTATAATTTTTGCCCTCATTCCACCCCATGATGCCCTGGGTTTTGACCTGGACACCACCTCTCTCAGGGCAGTAGTTCCAAATCTTGGCTGTGCAAGATTCTTGGAGGTAACTTTAAAACATATGCGTTCTGTTCCAGGTATTTGTTATTGTGCAACAAGTCATCCCTAAACTTAGTAGCTTAAAATGATAATAATTTACTTTGGTCACAATTCCACAATTTGGGGAGGGCTTAGTCAAGGCAACTGGTTTCTGCTGTACGCAGTGTTTCAAAGACCAGGAGCTGGGATTATTGCAAGTCTGGTGCTCTCACTATGCGTGGTAATTGAGGCTGGAAGTCAGCGGGGAACAGCTGGGGCTGTTGGCCAGCGCATCTCACGTGTCTTTTCCATGCGGCTGTTTGTGCTACTTCCCAGCGTTGTGGTCGGATCTTTTAGGATGAGTGCCCCAAGAGAACAAGGCAAAATTAGAGCAGGCCTTGAAACAATGTCTTTTTGTTGATTATTTCATTATAACATCAGCGAGATGCTGTAAGAGCCTAACTGTTGTTTATATCAATTAACCCATGATAAAATTGTTTTTGGTGTGTGTTCTTTCACTTGAAGTCACAGAACCTATTGATGATGTTAAGTGAAGACTTACTACGCATGGTAGTTGTATGGCGTTTGAAGTCATATAGTGTCATTTTTCACTATACTCTATCAGTTGAGGTGGTTACAAAGTCTATCTGGGTTCAAGAGAGAAGACTATACCCATTACAGTATTCAAGGAGTGTTGACGTCACACTGTAAGTAGAACATGTGGGAGGAAATATGTTCAGGTGCTTGTCCTTGGAAAATACAGTTTGTTACCAGTTCCTAAGTCTCACCCCCAGGAAAATCAATTCCTGAGGTCTGGAGTGCAGCCTCAGAATTAAAGTTCTGCAATGTTCCTGGGTGATTCTGGTACACACCCAGGACCTGGCATTTGCCCTTTGACCCAGACAATGGCTTCTCAATCCTGAGCTCAGGGCTGTCCCAACAGAAGGTGCGGGAAAGATTGGCTGCTGCCCTGAGTGGTAATGTGGTCAAAGACCCTTTGGAGGGAAGCCAGCCCTGGGCCAGCAGGTGGGACCTGAAAAGCAGGAAGCCTGCTGTCTGTCCGTGGTATCACCGACCTTCCCTTGTTGTGGGACCTTTGGGGAGTTGCTGTGACCTGGAGACTTTATTCCTACAGCCTTCTGTGCAGCTGTTTACACTTCCTGGTTTATAGCCTGTAACCCCCAGGCTGCTGGTGGAACCTCAAGGTATGGCATTCAATGGTGGGCGTTTAAGGTCCAGTGTTATTTTTTAGATTGATTGAACTTTAAGAGTATCGGAGGGCCCCAGTCAGTGGGCAGCATTGTGGAAGGAGTTTCTTTCAGCCCCTGGGAGTAATCAAGGGAGATGGGCACTAGAAGGCAGGGGCCCTGGGTTCCAGCTACAGCTCTGCCACAGGTTGCTCTTTGACCGTGGGTGGGTCATATCTCAGCTCAAAGCCTCAGTTTTCCCAGCAGTTAAGTGTGTGTGGAATGTCAGGTCTCAGTCTCTTGAATGAACTACTACTGAGTGGTACTAACGTCTCTGGCCAGAAAACCTAGCATGACTCCCCCCATTGCTCACAGTCTTAGTGCCCTGCCTGCCTTCCATGGCCGTGGACCAGGAGCCCCACCCACCACTCCAGCCTCATCATCCCTCACCTGAACTTGCCACATTCTTTCACCCCTCCGGGCCTTTGCATATGCCGGTGCCTCTGACTGCTATGCCCTCTCTTGCTTTTACTGCTTGGCAAACCCCAAAGTTTGGCTTTTGTCTCCTCCTTCGTGAAGCCTGCCTCTGCCCCTTCCTTTCAGTCACCTCTGCCAGGTGTCCCTCCCCTTCAGCGGTCGGTAGACTTCTACAGAGGGAACAGCAGCCAGGGCTCGCCTAGGAGGGTGGGGGTGGGGGTGGGGTTTTACAGCGGATACCGAGCTTTGGATGCAATGTTGCCCATACTCCCTGTCTGACCTCAGGCAAATCGCTGCACTGCTCGAAGCCTGTTTCCTCAGCTCCGGTTGGGCTCACAATCACTAACAGAATTTTCATGAAATTTTAAAGACATTGGGGACAGAAGCAAAGTCTATGTGAGAAAGGTCTGGGATGGGCTTGGGGGATCTCAGTTTGCAGGGCCCGTTGCTTGCTTTGCCTTTTTCCCCACACTGTAAGTAATGGTCAGGCGTATCACAGGTGCTCACGTTCACAGCGGAAATTTTTTTAAAGATTGAATGAGTGAGCCGATGAATGATGCAACTAATTGATTTCCAAATTTGGAGAGCCAAACTTTGTACGTACGCTGAATGCGAGGCCAGTGGCTGTGGCAGGAAGTCCCGCCCCCGCATAGCCTCTCCGTCTCCTAGCAACTGTCAAACACAGTTGACCGGCTGGTCCCACTGGCCTCCTCGCCCAGGCGGCCCCTGCAGGGGCTGTGGGAGCTGACTGTCGCCCCTACCCGATCTGGGTCGCGGTCCAGCGCATCCGCTCACAGGTACCATGGGCGCCTTGAGGGGACCGTGTTTCCCGCCCGCCTCCACGGCCTGCCCCACGCCGCATCCTTTCCTTAGCTTTAGTTCAGGTTCCGCTTCCTTGCATCTTGAGCGACCACCCCGACCCCCCCCCCGGACAACCACCACCGCCCAATGCCCGTTTGTGACTTGCCTCGGGATTCTCGCGCGCCTTTACCTGGCATTTGCACCTTCTGCTCCCCGGCCTGGTTTGCCGCTCGCCCCAAGCCTCCCTGAGTGGAAGCATGGGCTTTCTGCTGCCACCCCTCATGGTTCCTGGGGAACTGTGCTCCCTTGGTGTAGGCATTCCAGAAGCGCCAGATTATTGCAGCTGGGGCTGGGGAAGGATAGAGACACAAGTTGGAGAAACTGGGGCTGCTCATGATCAGAGTTACTACCAGGACAATTCTCTGTGGTTTACCCAACTCATTGTCTAACTTTGCTGAGTGCCTACTGTATGCCAGGCAGTGTCTGAGGCCTTGGCCATTCAACTGGGAACAGGATGAGGGGAAGGAGGAGGGAAGATGGTGTTTATTTTTGAAAGAGGACAGGCTAACTTCCTGGGAGCAGAGGGTGGCGACAAAACAATGCCTTTATTTTCTTCCGGTCAGGAGTGCAGGGTGAGGCGGGGCGTCCTGCAGCATGTCACTGCATGCCTGGGACTGGGAGGATGAGGACACGGCGAGCATGGAGCCCACGTCCTCCATGGGCAGCTTCTGCCAGTCCGTAAGCGACTGTGATGTGGAGGAGTACCTGAAGGCCAGGGCCCAGGCCCCGGAGTCCGATTCCGACCGCCAGTGCAGCAGCATCGAGTCCTCAGACGGGCCCGGCAGCGCTTTCCACTCCGACATGCCCCAGGTCGTCCCCTGCACATTCGTCATCTCGCTGGCCTTCCCAGTGAGTGTGGGTAAGTGCTAGAGCAGCACCCCCATGCTCTCTGCAAAATAACGTGGACGAATGACGTTCTCCCAGGGACTAAGGACACACATGCTCCCTCCACGGGTTCTCCCAAGTCGGGTGCTGGATTCCAGGAGCAAAGCTCAGGGAAGAAACCACAATTTCAGGGGGCCCATGACAGGCCAGGCAAATAAGTGGTTGTTTGGTCTTCACATACTTAATCCTCTCAATTATCCTAAGAAGTAAGTGGTGTTATTTCTGCTTTTTGCAGATGAAGAAATGACAGAGAGGTTAAGGCCTTGGTTCCCAACAGCTAATTGTGCATCACTTCTTTTCCTGATTTAAAATACAGATTCTCAGGTGTATTGAATCTCTGGGTGTAAAAGTATGTTGATTAGTTATTAGTGCAACAACGCCATGTGACAACCTCAAAACAGCTCCCCAGTTCATCGGCTTCAACAGGAATCCCTTGTTCTCCTGGCTGAGCCAGTGGGCGGATCCAGCCTGGGCTCCCTGCAGTGGCTCTGCCCTCCTTCCAGATGTGTGACAGACACACTCCTATTATGGAAAGGAGCAGAGGGCAAGCCCCGTCCCCCAACCACTTGTCTTTTGGCACCTCCCACCTGCTAACATTTTATTGGCCGAAGTAAGTCACATGGGTGAACACCAAGATTAAGAGCAGAAAAAATATTCACTTGTACATACTTTTTTTTGTCTGCTTAAACTACCCGCCCCTCATGATGATTAATTTCAGCTTCTCTTTGTACCTGTCAACTGTTATTTCAGATATTTTGGAGGCTATTTGCTTAGGTGTATACCATCTTCAGAACTGCCCAATCTTCTTGGTGAATTGACCTTTTTGTACTAATGTGGTAACCTCCTGTATCCACAATGATGCTTTTTCTTTGGGTTTATGGGTATCAGGCAAAAAATCTTCTGGCAAACACCAACTGAAGGAAGTTGGTTGTTACTCAGTCACCTTCATCCCTCACATCTCTTGCAGCATCTCCTAGACCTGTTTTTCCTATTTTGGTGCTTCTTCCAAAGGCATTTGCACAATATATCTCTATGCAGCAAAAAATTACGAGGCCTTATATTTCTGAGAATCTTTTTTATTGTTTATTTTCCAATTAATTTTTTCAAAGATTTTATTTATTTATTTTTAGAGAGAGGGGAAGGGAAGGAGAGAGGGAGAGAAACATCAATGTGTGGTTGCCTCTTGCCCACCCCCTACTGGAGACTGGCCTGCAACCCAGGCAAGTGCCCTGTATGGGAATCAAACCTGTGACCCCTTGGTTCCCAGGCCAGCACTCAATCCACTGAGTGACACCAGCCTGGGCTCCAATTACTCTTGACACACAATATTACACTAGTTTAAAGAGTAGAACATAGTGATTAAACAGTTATATACCTTACAAAATGATCACCCTGATAAGTCTAGTGTCTCTCTGACACCATCCACACATAGTTATTACAATGTTATTGACTATATTTCCTATACTTTGCATCTTCGTGACTGTTTTTATACTGGCAATCTGTACTTCTTAATTCCTTTTACTTTTTTTTGAGATTGTATTTATTCATTTTTAGAGAGAGGGGAAGAGAAGGAGAAAGAGAGGGAGAGAAATATCAGTGTGTGGTTGCCTCTTGAGTGCCCCATACTGAGGACCTGGCTCATAACCCAGGCATGTGCCCTGACTGGGAATCGAACTGGAGACCCTTTGGTTTACAGCCTGTGCTCAATCCACTAAGCTACACCAGTCAAGGCCCTTTTACCTTTTTTACCCATCCCCTCAACCCCCTCCCATCTGGTGACCATCAATTTGTTCTCTTTATCTAGGAGTTTATTTCTGTTTTACTTACTCATTTATTGTGTTTTTAGAGTCTTTTTATCATGCCAGTACCTTTGAAGGACATGTCTTTGGCTACATATAAAATTCTAGGTTCAATGTTTTTCCTTTCATGTTTGAGTATTTATGGGTTTGTTTATAAATATTTATACAAATTGTTTATTAAAGAGAAACGAGATCCCACCCATTCTAGTCTAAAACTTGCTTTGAAAAAAATTTGACATCTTAGATGTCTAAGAAGAAATGAGTATATTTGTTTTTACTTTGCCGATGTTTTGTTTTGTGTTTCTCAAACACAAAAAACTTTTGTGTTTCTCATTTATCCTCCCTTTATTGGTGGACATTTACGTCCTTTCCCAGTTTTCTGTTACCATCCTGAGTCTGCACATTTTTGCACTGGTGTGTGGGCACTTACGTAGCCAGAACTTCAAGGAGTGGAACTGTTGGGTTGGAGGTCTAGCAGCAGGTCCTCGAATAATGTTTTGTTAATGTCATTTTTATGACGTTGATGAGATGCCGTAAAAACTTTTGTATATCGACTAGCCTATGATAAAATTTATTTCATTATAGTCATACCTCAGTACTCATCTGTTTCAGAATTTCATTAAAGCCTGTGCTTATCACATTTTGATGAGAAAAGTAGGTTCCAGCACTTGGCGCCTGCTTGGCACCTGTCACACTTGCTAGAACTAGCGTGAGTCATGATGCCGCCCCACAAGAGAAAATGCCTCATCGTTCAGTACTTGTCGGTTTCAGCACTCATCACAAGTTCCGGAACGAGTTAGCGACAAGTACCGAGGTACCACTGTATGTGGTTTCCCTTAAAGTCCTGAACCTATCAATGATATTGAGGACACACTGTACACATTTACATTTTTTATAGATATTGTCTACCAAGTTGTCCACTCAAGGGGCTGTAGCGATTTTTCTTCCTGTTGATGGGAGGGTCTGTATGTCCACTTGCCGGCCCAGTTGGATTGAATCAGAACACGGACCTGGGAGATGCAGCGAGGATTCTGATAGCTGCACCTTCACAGGAAAGCCTAATACTTACTAAGGACTGGCTGGAGAAGCTTTATTCTACACTCTGCACAAAGCCAACTCTTCTGGTAGCACAAAATTAATATATATTCAGTCTCCCTGAATGTTAAAAACTTGAAATTTTAAAACTACATCTTTAAATAGAAAATGAAATTTAGATTAAATGTTTATGGAGCTCCTAAAGCATCTCCTTCTGATCCGCAAATCCTCAGCCTGGAGGGCTCAGTTTAAAGTCAATGGCAGGCCGTGGAGGCCCCGGTAGTCTGGCTGAAGCCCATCCTTACTCTGTGCAGTTTTCCTCCACTCACCCCACGTTGTGCAACTTCACTCCTGAGGTTTTGCTGGGCTCTTCCTGGAACGCCTGCCAGCTCTCCTTCTACAAGACCCTGCTGAGGTTCCCTAAGGGGCTTCCCCCACCACTGCAGAGTTTCCCTGCCTCCTCTGTTCGGAATCTTATCCATGCTGGTGCTATTACACAAATCACGCTGTGCTGTGATGTTTTTTTTTTTTTTACCTGCTTCTTACTGCCGAGACTAGGGTGAGGGAGGTGAAGTGCCTAAGGTGAAAAATATAAGGAGACGATCACTCTTGGAGTCATGCGCTGAAATTCTGCACCCCCGTGCCTAGTCCCGGTCCCACGGAGCCTCCCACTCTGCTGGCTGGAGGGCTGCACCTGCCCCTTATCCACAGGCCAGGAAGGCAGAGCGGCATCTGGCTTTGGTTCCAGGGAGCTGTGGGACAGGTCTGCTTCCCCACACGAAGTTAAAACAAGACCTATTACATCTGTCTCTTCTAGGTCATAAAGGAAAGTATATAAGTTTGATGGAAAAACATAGGAAACACCCCAAAATGGACAAACCTGTTATAAAGGGTCACCATTTTTACCACATTGAGTATTGCCCGCTGCCGGATGACAAAGAGCCTAAGAAAGTCGACATGGTAATGTTTCCAACAATTGTCAAAGTGTTCCTGGATTCGGGAGTAAAGGTGTGTATGTGTGTGTGTGTGTGTGTCCTTGTGGGTAGCAAGCAGCCTCGTATTCACCACACAGTGTCCTCGCTTCCCCTGCAACTTGGTAGAAATGCAGGACATTGGGCCCCGCCCCAGACCTACCGATGAGAATCTGCACTGACTTAATAATTCAATTACATGAATTTTTATCTAGATATTTTTACCTAATAATTTCTTTGGTGTTTTCAAAAGTTTTTGTAGCTTTTGTGATTTCTTTCTGTCTCTGTGTGTGTCCGTGCATGTGTGCGCACACCCGCCTGCCTGCACACACACACATCTGTGCCTGCGGCCCAGCTCAGTCAGGGACTGGAATCACCGGAAAGGACACTATTTTCTGGTAATTGCTCGCACTTAATCTTTTCCCAAGAAACCCAGAGGTGTGACAGCACTCAGTTCGTGACACTTGTTTCCCGATGTGGGTTGGAACCTGGGGGAGAGCCAGACACAGACGTGGGACAGGCGGGGAGCAGGACCCGGCTCCACCGCACAGGGCGGGGCCGGCGGGGCCGCACTCCTAGCTCCCCACACTGAGAGTCTCTTGGGGTTTTATTTGTTGTTGTATTTTGGACAGACTGTGAAGCCATGGCATGAAGGTGACAAAGTCTGGGTGTCATGGACCCAAGCTTTTAACATGAACGTGACAAAGGAGTTACTCAAGAAAATGATTTTTTACAAAATAACTTTGAGGATCTGGGACACTACAGACAAGGTTTCAAAAAAAGTCAGGTATTATCGGTTAAAGACGGATGGGCATTCAGAAGAGGTGGGATCTTTTGGTAAGTCAGGTATTTGGTTTTTATTTGCAATGTTTCTAGGGGCTCTGGCTCCTCCGCACCAGGAACAGGAGAAAAGCCTGCGGCCCGGGGATCTGTGGTGCCCGGGCCCGCACTGGCTTCTGGGTCTGTGGTACGACATCCCTCCGGGCCGCGCGCCCCTCAGCCTCCACCTCCGCCTCTGCCGCCGCCGTTTGGGGCTTCCTGTCCCTCGGCGGTGCCAACACAGGCGCCCACCCCAAGCCTGTCTCTCGGGATAAGTATTGTGTTCCTTGGGGAAAAAAAAAGGGAGGATACCAAGAAACAACAAAAATAAACTTAAAAAAAAATCCCACTGCCTCGAGATACCACGTTGGCAATTTCACATAGACCCTCTGAACTTCCCAATACTATGTCGACCCCAGAAAGTCTCCTGTTAAACCGCCCTTGAAGGAGAGTGCTGGGCGGAGCAGAAACAGCCAGGCTGGAAGTCAGGCAGCTGAACTCAGTCCTGTCTCCTTCCTGATCTAGCCGGTGACCGTGGGCATGGGCCTGCTTCCTCTGGTCAGGCCCATGGAGGCAGCAGTGGGAGTGCCCCCTCCACCGGGCACACGCAAAAGGGAGGATGTGTGTTGTTGATAGAGAATTTAAAAATAGTAATAAAACAATGAGCATTAAACTATGCCGCGGCATTCACTATAAAGATGCATCCCCATTTTAAGAGACGTTAAAAGGTAAAAGCAATGTGCATCTGCGAAGAATATATGGAGTGTGAATACAAGCTGTTGTTTAGTGGCTTTCAAATAAGTACAATTATTCTCACTTTATAGTAAGCATGGTGACACTGTCCCTTGCTTGAAGCGAATGTCAATGCTACAATCAGAACCCTGTTTTTTTGTACCTTGAAAATCTGTCCTTTCTCCAGGTCCCTAGCCTGACTTCTCAAGGACACTTTCTGACATTAGGCACTTAGGGCTTCCAGCTTTTAAGCTTTCAAATTTATATCCAGGGGTGTTTTCTTTTTATCCTCAGCACTGTTGCCATTTTGGGTCTGATCATTCCTAGTTGTGGGACTGTTCTGTGCATGGTATGGTCCTTGGCAGCATCCCTCTAGCTGCCAGAAGTAGCCTCCCAGTTACGACAATCAACAATTTTAGTCATCGTCCCCTGAGGAGGATGGGAAACAAAACCATCCCTTGCTGAGAATCACTGGTTCATATCTAAACTAGTCACTGTAGGGTTCCTGTATGAGAAAATGGGGCCCAAGGTGACTTTTCTCACCTGCACCAAAGGAAAGACCCACGTCCCCAGAGTGTGGGCTCCAAGCCACTTGCATTAGATGAACTTGGAGGGCTGCCTAAATAATGCAGCTTCCAGGGCCTGTCCCAGAGCTGCTGAGCTGGGATTTCTGGTAAACATCCGCCCTGTACTGGATTCACACTGGCGGAGGGCGCTGGGGTGTGTGTATCAGGAAGGCTTCCTGAAAAAGGGGCCTTTGGAGCCAAGGTTTGACAGCATAAACAGGATCGGCTGGCTGGAAAACGAAGGAGGAAGGGTGCAGAAGGCCCTGTGGGAGGGGCCCGCAGTCTTTTTGCTTAGCATTCTTGAATTAAGAGCACCTGCCCTTCCTCGAAACTTGTCCCGAGCTTCACATCACCTGCCTCTTATATTAAATGGTTTTTTTTTCTATTAGAAAAATCAGTGTATGTTCACTTCATAAAAATGTTAGAAATGGATTAGCTAAAAAAAGAAAAAATTAGAATCACATGATGCCTGGCCAGAGATAACCGTTGCTAACATTTCCCTGTCATTTTATATGTGGGTACAAAATTTCAAAAAAAAATGAATCTATTATACATGTCGTCTTAAGTCCTGCCTTTTTCCACTTAAAAACTTTCTTCTTAAAACTCTTGTTTTGGGGAGTGCAGAAATACCAAAGAGGTTTGTTATAAAGGAGACAAGGAATTTTGGATGCACTGTAGGTTGTGTGCCAGAATCTGTCAGTTTTCAGCCTGCCGGTGTTGAATGGAACATCCCAGTCACGAGGTAGCATTTCTCTTCTGTGAAATCTGCTCAGTTTATTGGTGTCTCCGTACTGGATAAAAGCAACAACACTCTGGAAGCCCCCAAGTCATAGTTGACTCCTGCTATGTCCTCAACCCTTAGCCACCCACCCCACCAACTAGGCAGCTCTTCTCTGAACACCCAGCTGTTTTTCTGTCTCCTTTCTTCTGTCATTGTTCCATGGTCTTTCCACATGACTCTTTGTCCTGGCCTCCCAGTGCCTTAGTGGGAACCAAGTCTGACTTCTGAGTCCAGCCATAAAGGCATCTCATAATTTGTTCCCCAAGGCTCCTTTCTCATTGTCACTCCCCCCTCACACCTGGTCCATCCCCTGGTCTCTGAGAACATTAGGCTTTTCCTCATTGTGGGGCCGGTCTTCAGGCATTTGGCCATACTTAGGGGGCTCTTAGCCTCATCGCTCTGCCAAAATTTTATTCTGTCCTTCAACACAACCCAATTTCACCTCTTTCTCTCTGTATCTTTCTTAGAGCTTCCAATGTCCCCATTCATCCACTCACTTCCTCTGCTCATTCATCATTCCACACATGTTGAGTGCAGCCATGGGATGCAGAGCCCCGCATTGACAGGAGTGAAAGACACGTAGAAGATGTCATGTCCACAGCTGGGGACACAAAGCTCTGGGTGCAGACCTGGCTTTGCTGAGGCCAGCTCTCTGACCACAGGAAAGCTCCTTAAGTGTCAGATTCCTCATCTGTGAAATGGGGAAGCGGTGATGCTTTCCTGAAAGTGAAGTATGATGATTAAATGCAATCACATATGTCAAGTACTTAATGGTCCTATATGGAAGAAGCCATTACCCAGCTGAGGTTTGAGTTGCCTGGTATTTTGAAGCAGCCCCCTAGGCAACATCTCTGGGAGGTCAGGAACCTTGCCCTGCTCACCCATTGCTCCACCTCCAGCACCGGAGGGTGACTGTCACATAGCAGGTGTTCAGTAAGTATTTCTGGTTGATTGAATCCATGACTCTCTTTTTTCCTGCATTCCAGAGGATGTGAGACATTTAGTTTTAAATCAGAGAAAACTATCTGAACAAAGCGTTCATGTCCAAGTGGAGTGCAACCAGGAGTATATACCAAAAAAAATCGAAAAAGCAGAGAAACCCTTAAAGTCTCTACGTGGTGAGTAGAGATGACCTCGGGGGACAAGCTGAGTGGAACCTGGGCAGGGACAGTGGCTGCTCGGTGACGCGGGGGCAGTACCTGTGCCCCGTACCCTCTGTGTCTGTCAGCCGCACCCGCACTGCTGCCGAAGCACTTGCGGCCCTCTGCACAACTCTCTTTTTGTTGTTGATGCTCTTTTTTAAAAAATTTTATTTAGTTATTTTTCAAGTACAGTTTTTTGTCTATTTCTCCCATCCCAGCCCTCCCCGCCCTGTGCTCCCCACCTCCCTCCCATTTCCACCCCCCTTAGTTCTTGTCCCTGTGCCCTTCCCATTTGTTCCTCCAAATCCCTCCCCTTTTTTCCCCTTAAATTCCCTTCCCTCTCCCCTCTGGTCACTGTCCCCTTGTTCTCTATTTCAGTGTCTTTGTTTTTATTCTGCTTGCTTGTTTGTTTTGTTGTTTAGCTTCCTGTTAAAGGTGAGATCATATGGTATTTGTCTTTCAACGCCTGGCCTATTTCACTCAGCATAATGCTTTCCAGTTCCATCCATGTTGTTGCAAAGGGTAGGAGCTCCTTCTTTCTCTCTGCTGCATAGAATTCCATTGTGTATATGTACCACAATTTTTTGATCCATTCATTTACTGACGGGCACCTAGGTTGCTTCCAAGTCTTGGCTATTGTAAATTGTGCTGCTATGAACATTGTGGTGCATAGGTTCTTTGAAATTGATGTATTAGGATTCTTAGGATATAATCCTAGCAGTGGAATTGCTGGGTCAAAAGGCAGGTCGATTTTTATTTTTCTGAGAAAATTCCATACTGTTTTCCATAATGGTTATAACAGTCTGCAATCCCACCAACAGTGAACTAAGGTCCCCTTTTCCCCACAACCTCTCCAACATTTGTTGTTTGTTGCTTTGTTTATGATAGCCATCCTGACCGGTGTAAAGTGGTATCTCATTGTGGTTTTCATTTGCATCTCTCTGATAGCTAACGATATTGAGCATCTCTTCATGTGTCTCTGTTGATGCTCTTTCTTTATTTAGTTTTTGTCTATGTTGTGGCTTACAAAAAAAACCACTCTCTAACTATAGAAGTTACGTGTGTGTTTTTTAGAGAATTCAGTGAATGTAAAAAAGTATAAAACAAGCAAGGAAAATAACCTCTCATTTCATCGGCAGGAACAAGCATCGTAATATTTTGGTTTATCACATAATGGCAAATTCCTTTCTTTTTTTCTAAGATTTTTTTAGGTAGATGAGGTTATCCTGAATGCACAATTTTGTATTCTGAGATTAATAGGTCATTACTTGCACAATTTCCTTTAGGACTTTCCATAAACTTGATTTGTAGTGACTCAAAATTATATTTTATCTGCTGGTAATACTATAATTTGAGTAATCATTCCCGTAGGTGGGAACTGAGGAGCCTGGAAATAGTTTCAGTGTTCTCTCATGTAAACAGTACTGAGGTGGACAGTTGAATAGATACCAGTGTCTCTTCTGTTTTTTTTCCTTGTGGGATATTATGGGAAGGACTAGAAGCCCCCTCTTGCCTCCATTTATCCAAATAATTATAATTGGTCTCTACATTCAATCATTTACTCATTATTTTTCCATTTAAAAAATTATTTATTAATTTTTAGAGGGAGGGGCAGGGAGAGAGGAAGAGAGGGAGAAAAACATCAATCAGTCACCTTAACCAGCACCAAGCCCGCAACCCAGCCACGTGCCCTGACCAGGTGTCAGACGACTCCCCACCAACTGAGCCACACTGGTCAGGGCTACTCATTTATCATTAACAACCCTTTTTACTGAATGCTCACCACATACCAAACCTCCTGCCCAGGGCTGCCATTACAAAATGTGAAAAAGGCCCTCATTTCTTAGTGAGCTAGTATGGAACACAATGTTGGGAGACATTTGCTAATAAATATTAACAGGTTCTCACCCAGCAGAGTCTGAAGCTTTTTCCAGCAATACCGAGGAAAATGCAAAGCTACTCAGAATGGAAGATCTTTCCAGGATTGGATAAGGAAGGACCAGTGATATTTTGGGGGTGAGAGTGGAGCCCTGTCTTGTACTAATCCTGCAGACTCCCACCATGAGCCATGTAGACTTTTCGTAAACTCAGTTACATTGGAGTTCATGCAGGTGAAATGAAAGGAATGCTTGTGTTTACCAGCACATGTTAGACATCAGGCTGTGTGCTTTGGCATTTATTACCTTATTTCGCTTAATGTTTGTAATGATCCCTGTGAGGTGGTATTACTATCTACATTTTCCACACAAGATGACTGAGTGGTGAAGTAATTTGAACAAAGTTCTAAAACCAGAATTCTTGGGAATCTTGGGAGTGTTGGTAAAGCCGGGATCCTAACCCACGCCTTCAGACACCGAGTCCACAGCCCTCTCTGGCTGAGAGTGTACTTGCCCTTGGCCCCTTGGAGTCTAAGAGGGGCCTGGAGAAGGAGTGCCCTTGAGTGCTGTGGGAACCATGGAGAGAATGGGGGCCCAGCTGGTGGCTTGGGCCAATGGGATGGGTATGACCAAGAGGAAATGTCATTTAAAAATCTTAATTTAAAAAAGTTGTTTTTGCATCACATTTATAGATTAATTTTAGGAGGAATTGACATTTTTACATTGAGAAGTTCTCCCATTCTTGATCAGGCTGTATCTTTTCACACAATTCACGTCCTCCTTTATGACTGTTAATGGAGTTATTTTTTTCTTCCTGTAGGTGTCGTGGGTAAGTCCTATAAATGAATTCCTGGATATTTTAGAACTTCAGTTACTTTTTAAAAAAATATTGTTTTCCATCATGCGGGGGCAGGTGAAACCCCGCCTCTCCGGGTGCAGGAGCTGCTGGTGCAGAAGTGTGTGATCGTAGTGACAGACTGAGGGGAGCAAGGGCCCTCGGAAGCCAGTCGGGCTTCTGACTGATTCGGATTCCGAGTGCGGCTGAGAGCACCTACGTGCTTATCTATCTGATCACACTTTTGTATGATTTGCCGATTCTTATGCCTCTGCTTACTCTTCCGTTGGGTTTCAAGTTTTTCTTATGGACTACTAAGCTTTATTTTTTACATCCGTCTGGATAATTATGCATAGTCAGTTACATGCATTATAACATCCCAGACTGAGCTTTGTTAACATCTCCTTTTACTCTGCACACGGCGTTTGATTTGGTAAAATGGTTTTTTAGCTATTCCTTTCTAGTTCTTATTTGTGATAAGGCTTAAGGAACCTTGCCTCCTCTGAAGGTCAGTAGAGTCTCCTATGTATCCCTGTAATGCTTTCGAAGATTTTGTTCTCCACCTTCAGTCTGCAATTTATTTTGCCTATGACATGAGATGTCTGATCATTTCATTTGCCTCCAAATGAATAGTCAGTATAATTAACTGACTAGTCCATTCCTTCCCCCGATTTGAAATGCTACCTCTGGCATCTATTGAGTCCCCTTCTGTGTGGATCTGGCTTCCTGGTTCATTCCATTGGCTTTCACCCAATGGAACCAACAGCTCATGGTAACTTTAGCCCCTTCTGCCCATTTCTTGGGTGGTATCAGGAGGCGAGTCAGGAAACCCTTCAATTTCTCCTCGCATATAACTAGCGAATGGTCAGCTACCCACACGTAGACACCACTCTGCCTGCTGGGAGAGGGCAGCAGCACAAAGCACCGTCTCTGCCTTCTCGGAGCTTCCAGAACCTCCCCAACCCCCTGCAGCCTGTGTGTGTTCAAGTGTGGCAGCTTGAATGTGAGCTCCTCATAATGCTTATTTCCCTCTTTTGATTACACAGTTAAATGGAAAGAATCAGGTAGGGGTAAGAAAGACCTTAGAAAAAGGAGGAAATATCAAGCAGAAGAGGACATAGACCCCAAGCCGGCAGACCAATGGAAGCGGTGCAGGGTCTTCTCCATCCAGCTGGGGCTGATGCCGCTGCTCGCAGGTAGCGATGCCTGTTCCCAACAGTCTCTGGTATTTGTCACATGGGACCAAAAGTCCATAAACAGGATGCTCGTGGTGCCCAGATCCCTGCCCTGTGCTACCTAACTTCATGCTCACAGCCACCTTAGCAAAGTGGGGGTGTCTCTGCCATCAAGGAAATGGAGGCACAGAGACGTTGAATGCATTTCTTTAGAGATCACATGATGAGTACATATGAAGCCAGGATTTGAACTCAGGTCGAATTTCAGAGTCTAAGAAAACCTGTGAAAATAATAAATGCTGCAATTTTGCTAAACAAGATGCTGCTTTTTATTAACATGTTCCTACAGGTTGTTACAAAACCATCTAGTAAAGGAAATTAGGAAAGGGAGCTGGTATATATGTCCCAGCATGTACTTCCCATAACAAATTCTAGTCCTCCCAGTGAGCTTGCGGTGGTGTCAGGGGCGCTTCTCATCATTGTCACCGATTTCCTTCAGTGAGGAATCAAACTCAGAAACGTTAAGCGCTTACCTGAGGTCACACAGCTCAGTAGCAGAATGGGGGGTTGATTGTTTTGCTTTGTAAGATCTATCACAACTTACAAAATAGGTTTTCTACAGTTTGATAAATAATAAATAGGTATTCATTAAATCTACATGTTTTGATGATGGAAAGCTCAGAATATTGGGTAAAGTTATGGGACTTGGTCTTTTTAAAGAAGGGGTAATATTGGCGAGAACCCTCCTGTTTTCCTCCTTAGAGAATAATTTCAAACCTGTTTCGCTGTAGGGTTTTGGGGCGGCCATCACGGCATGTGTGCACTTTCCTGTGGCCAGTCTTCAGAAATTTAGGCTTCGGTCTTTTCCGAGATGGAGCTCACAAAACTTGGTGTCAAGTTCCACGAGTGCTGGGAAAATCCTCATTCTCACATGCTCTTGGCTTGCTACTGATGCATTATGAGGAAATACTGTTCGTTTTTATTTTTCACTTTTAAATGGATTTTTGCACATCAGTTTTCACCTAAAGTTGGGCCTTTCCGACTGACTGCCTCAGTTCCCCCCACCCCCACCATCAGAATCCTTTCCAGAGAAGTGATATTTCAGAGACTCTTCCCCTCTTTCATGCTGTGTTCTGGGGAGGGACCAGGCCCCTGCTCAGCGGTCACATGCTTCTGCTGGGAGCAGACATCAGGAGAAACAGTTCATGGTCCTTGAGTCCCCAAGAGGACCCAGAGGTCCTCTAGGTGGCTGAGCTCTGGATGACCTGCCTGACTTTGCTCCCTCATTTTGCTGTGAGAGGAAGCAGTTAAAGCGACACCAATGGACACCAACACAGACGTCAGTATGACTTGTTCTTGAGTGTGTTCTATTCTGAAATGACAGCCTGGAGCATCACTCTCCAACAGAGCTTTCCACAGTGACAGAGATCATTTGTATCTTCATTGTCCAATCCAGCAGCTCACAGCCACACATGGCTCCTACGCATTTGAAACGTGACTCCTATGAAGAAAAAACTGCATCTTAAATTGTATTTAATTGTAATTACTTAGAATTTAAGCAGCCACATATAGCCATTAACTACTGAACTAGACAGCACAAGTCTAGGATGGTGGGTCTTAATCACCTGGGGAGCTTTTAAAAATCACAGTGTGAAGTCCAAGTAAACCAGGCTGTTTTGAGTGGCACCCACATGTCTGTATTCCTTATTGTATCCTATAGGTGATTCAGGAACTGCTTGTATCACAAGATGATCATCAAGATTAAATTACAAAAATTAAATCCTCTTAGAGAATTTATGCAAACTCAATCTGCAAAACGGGTGTACGACATGCTGTGTACATGTGTTTCCCAATTTTTTAAATATTTCCTTTTTTATTGTAATTTTATCATTGGCCCTTTCAGCTTGCTAGCCCCTCTGTGCTTGTGTTGGTAATGTCGCAAGTAACAGTCTAACGCTGTGTGTATTGTGTACCCCCTGCCCCCACCCAGGTTGGCAAACCATTGCAAGTCACGGTAGTGAAAAGTCTGCCAGCATTTTAGACTGTTTGTTGACTTTAAAAACAGAAGTTCCCATCATGACGGAGGAGCAGAAGCAGGACTTAAACCCCCTGATCATAAAGATCAAAAGTGCTTCCTGCCTTCCATCGCAACCCGTACCCTTCCATGAACTAGAGGTAAGAAGAGCCAGACCAACTGATGTGAGGCCTCCTTTTCACAGCCAGTTGCCCATTGCGTGTCAGCTTTCATCCCCCATTGGCCTTGCACTAGTTGTAAAATCATCCCCTTTTCACCGTTTAGGATCTCAGAGCAAGATATAAAAGAGGCTGGGCTTCTGGGATTGGGAGCTAGAGGTCATGGGCGTCCTTCATTCAGATGGAGGCAGCCACCCTCCCTCAGCAGCAGCCCCAGGCGCCCTTGTTAGGGCCGCAGGGCCTGCTCACGGTGACCCAGCCCGGTTTGGCACTGCTGTTTATCTTGGAAGTTCCCCTTTCCCCCTCTTGGTGGGGTCCCTGTCCCTGGATTCTGTGTCCTCCTCTTGCTTTGTTTGCTCTCTGGTTTCGCTGGAGCATCGCCTCCTGTAGCTTCTTGAGAAAAGATTAAATGATGGGAGGTATTCTTGGACTCCTTCAGCCTAAGGATTCATGTCTTTGAGTGTTCTTAAATTCTCTATCCTTATCTTTTCTATTTTTGCCTTTCTGCTATTCTATTTGTACAATGATTGCCTTCTGAAACCCCAGTTAGGTATATGTTAGATCTAATCTCGTTCTCTTCCATTGCCTCTTAGTCATTCCTTTATATTTTTTGTATCTTTGTCTTTTTTGTATAAATATGGGTAATCCACTCAGCTATATAGTTAAGTTCACTGATTTTTCTCTTCAATTTTTTACTTTTTAATTTATTTTTCAATTACAGTTGACATATAATATTATGTTAGTTTTACATGTACAAAATAGTGATTAGACATTTATATAACTTGCACGATGATCATGACCCAATAAGTCTGGTACCCATCTGGCACCGTACATGGTTATTACAATATTATTGACTATATTTCTTGTGCTGTACTTTATATCCCCGTGACTATTTTTATAACTGGCAATTTGTACTTCCTAATTTCTTCCACTTTTCTCACCCAGGAGCCCAGCCCCCTTCCACCAGGCAACCATCATTCTGTTCTGTGTATCTACGAGTTTGTCTTGTTTGCTCACTTATTTTGGGTTGTTTTGTGCTTTTTAAAAAAATTTTCACATATAAGTGAAATAATATGGTATTTGTCTTTCTCCGCCTTACTTATTTTCCTTAACAATACTCTTTAGATTTATTCATGTTTTGCAAATGGTAAGGTTTTATTCTTCTCATGGCTGGAATAGCGTTATATTATATATATATGTACCACCCCTTCTTTATCCACTCATCTGTCAAAGCATGCTTAGGTTGCTTCCATATCTTGGCTATCATAAAAACATTGCAATGAACATAGGGGTGCTTATATTTTGCTATCAGATTTCACTTGATTTTTGTCTGCAGTGTTTTATAGTTTATAGTGCATGGATCTTATATATCTTCCATTTAATTTCTTCTTAAGGATTTTATAAAAACTTATACTATTGTAGGTAATGTTTAAATTTCTTTTTGAATTATTCATTACTAATAAAGATAATTCTTTCTTTTTTGTCATTTATTTATTTTGAATATATTTTATTAGTATGCTATTACAGTTGTCCCAAATAAATAGAATTCTAAAAGATTTGGCCTTCATGATATTTAAACTTTTAAAAACAACAAATATATTTGTTTCATGCATCTGACTATTTTAATACTTTAATGCCTTTTTGCGTCTGGTTTTTCTGGTAGTCCTTTTTGCCCTTATATGTTTTGTGATTTTCACTTTGATCTCACAGTCAATGGGACTTTCTCTGTAGAATTCTTTGAGGCCTAAGTTGGAAGTGGATTTCTGCAGAAAGGCTTCTAGATGACTTCACCCAGGTGTCTGGGAGCACCACCAACCCAGGATTGTTCTAAAATAAAATTTCAGCATCAGCGCAAAGTAAATAAGACACATGAAATATAAATTTGGAGCACAAACTTGCGTAACAGCTTTTGATCATAACATCTCAGCACCACGATCAAAATATGCAAGGCTCCCTCTTTCTGCTTCAACCAGCTCTGCCCCTCCTCCCATCTCGTTGTCCACGCTCTCTTAAGCCCCAGGGCTCTCTGAGTCTTTCTTCTCCTTGTGGCAGCTTTCTGCTCAGATGCTTAATATGGTGAAGAAGAGCCTGTTCTAATGCCTCCCAGGTGTATGCCTGGAAAATATGGTTTATTTATGTCCCCCTTTTTTTTGCCTGGCCTTGAGCTAAGAGCCAAAAATATAGTTGTGAAAAAGGCACATGGCCTCTGTTGATGGCACTCATGGCTTGGGAGAAAGAAATTGTGACTAATATTTTTGAGCCCTTTTCTTGTGCCAGCCACCATCTTGGTGCTTTGACATATGTCACTCAATCCTGGGAATGACTTTGCAGAGCAGGCTCTCCCATTGCCAAGAGGAAACCCAGCCTGCAGGGCCTAGGCTGGTGAGGGTGGCCCCAGGATTTGAGCCTCCTGCACGGGGAGCCTTCCTCCAGAGGAGAGAGAGTGACTGCTGCCCGTGCAGCCCAGTGCCCTGAAGTCTCCCTGCTCTCTCACAGAGGCTCTGCACCCCCGTGTACTGCAAGTACCAGTTTCACAAGACTCCAGTTCACCAGACTGAGGGGCAGCCTCATGGAAGCCACATCTCCTTCCAGGACATCAATGTCATTTTCCTTGGCGCAATGCACCCCAATGACCTGAGGGAGTACCTGGAGGGCCCTCCCATGGTGGTAGAAGTTCACGACCGGGACCGGAAGTCAGAGGAGTATTCCCGGAAGCCCACCCTGTTTGGGGAGGACCCTCTGGATTCATACATTAACTTCCAGGCCCTCATCTCTCCCAAAGAGACAGAGAGCAATCCCTTTGAATCCCAAAACAAGATGTGGGACCCTTACGGAGTAGCCAGGGTAAGTTTTGCTGAACTCCTCCTTGGCCACAAGTACTTGAACTTGGCTATCCCCATCCACAGCTGTGAGCCCAAGCCCATACACCATAACCAGGACAGAAGGAGCAAGAAGGTTGTGGGGTTTAAGGTCCCTGCAGATGCCCATCATGGCCCAATGCCCATGGGTAACTACCTAGAGGCCAACTCCCTGCTCAAGCTGCGAGTAGACATCTCGGTGCCACTGCGGGCCGTGGCAGAGGCCGCCAGTCCAGACCTCACAGGCACCCAGTTTGGCCGCATCATTTTCATATTTGACTCCAGGAAGTCCCTCCTCCTACGTAGCCTGCTGCGGGACATCACCCTGATCAATGCCAAAGCCCTCGATCTGGACTCCTTCCCTATCCCGACCATCCAGCAGATCCTGTTAGCCTTTAGAGTGCGGGCGAAGATCCAGGAAAGGCAGGACCTGGATGTGCTCACCGGCTTCCACCTGCTGGATGGGAAGATCCACCTCCTCATTTTGGAAGGCATCGCTGACCAAGGCTTGAAGCGGCTGTGGGACAGCCACCAAAGTCGGTAGGTGGCGTCTGGAGACTGAGCGAGTGGAGAGATCTTTCAAAACCAAGCCCAGGTCCCCTGTCCTGCTCTGTGAGAGGGATATGTCTACTCGTTTCCTTTTGGGGTTTATTATAAGATGCTCCTCAAGGCTTAGGAACTGGGTTTTATAACAAGAACTGATTGCCTTTAGGTGAAGGGAAGACTTTAGAGAAGGTGGTTCAGGAAAATAGGCCCAGCCTTCAGACTTCTGAGGAGCCTACTTGGTTAACAAGGAGCAGAATGTTTTGTATGGCCCTGGTCCAGGTTTATGGGGCCAATAAACTGTGAATGAGAAAAAAAAACCAGTGTGCTTTATGGCCCTAAGGTGGACACCTCAAAGAAATAGATATCAGCTCCCCCAGGTAAGATATATCTGATTATTTTGAATCTAGAGGGACTGCCTAGACCACAGAAAATTCCTCCTCTGTTCAGGAGCACCTGCTGGCTCTCAGTGGGGTCATCGCAGGGGCAACGAAAGTGCCTGGTTCTGGGCTGGAGCAAGTGGCCTCCCATGGCCCTTCTGTTCTTTAGTTTTGGTGACACGATAATTCTCTTTTCCTTTTGTGCTTGGCCGGTATGCTAGTTTGGGTACATAGGGCCTCCTTCCTTTAGTCCACAGGTCCCCTGCTTGTCCTCAGAGCTGATACCCCAAAACCAGATCCGGAGGCAGAAGGGTCATAGGTTCTATTCCCAGTCAGGGAACATACCCAGCTTCAGTCCCCAGTGGGGCCACATACGAGAAGGCAACCGATTAATGTTTCTCTCTGTCTCTCTGTCTCCCCCTCCCTCTCTAAAAGCAATGAAAAAAGTGTCTTCGGGTAAGGAAAAAAAGAAGAAAGGAAAATGATGATAGATTTGGCTCTATTAAAATTAATAACTTCTGTTCATCCAGAGGCACCATTATAATTGTGAAAACACAAACCACAAATAGAGAAAAAACTTTTTTGATGTGTCGAGCTAGTATGCAGAATATATAAAATGCCTGTGAATTAATAAAAAACATTAAAAATATTCTAATGGAAGAATAGGCAAAATATTTGAACACATACTTCACAAAAGGAGAGACCCCATGAAAAAAACCCACAGATCCGCCAGCAGGCAATGCAGGATGGGTGAGTCACCAGGTTCAACAAGGTGTGAGAGAGAACAAAGTGTGCCGCACACAGCGGGTGGCGCAGCAGGGTGTGTTCGGAAACCACCAGGCTGGTACGGTGAGGGCAAGGGAGGGGATGGGGGAGGGGCCGAGGGGCACCAGCAACTCGAGGCTGGTTTCAGCATTTCCACTGCCAATCTCCCCTTCAAGGTTTCAAACAAGCAATGAATGAATAAAAAACAAATAAATAAATAACTGTTCGCCGGAGCACGGCGGCAGCATTCCCAGAGGCTGTGGAGCAGCGGCTGCCCTGTGGCCTCCTCTTGCAGAATCTCCAACTCGCAACACGGGAAGCACAAGGTGCTCTACAACTCCCAGCTGCTGTTTCAGCACCGCCTCTACGCAGACCTGGATACCGTCCTGTACCACGTGCACCTCTTCAAGCCAGTGTCGCAGCTCGTGAAGCAGCTGGAGCTCTACCTGAGCAACACCTTGATGCAGAAGGCCTTCCAGGCCCTGACCAGGTAGGCACCCCAGCCTGCCTGTGGCGGCGACCATGGGCAGTGCATGACCCTTAGAGGTGCAGTTGTTATTTACACCCGAAGGAGCTGAGCCAGGGGCAGAGTGCTGTTCCAAGGAACCCCAAGCCTGTGTCATTTTTACTATTGCACATGCTCTCCGGAGACAGTTTCAGAAACATATTGGTGAAATGAAGACAGTTTATTCAAAGACGTATCACATGAACCTGCCTGCTGTATTTGGAGAATATCCTAGAATAGCCTGAGAGATGAGCAGTTGGTTAAAATCGATTTTCCTAGTGAGTGATGGGGAACAGCCAGATCCACCAGGCCAACAGTAGCTCTCCCTCTCAACCAAATGTTTGCTCCTCCGTCTGCTTCTTCCCTGCTTCCCTGTTCCACCCTCCCTCCCTATTCCTCAGAAAGTCCTTCTCCAGAGACCTGGATCTTCCATTGCTTGCACTGCTTTGCCTGTGCTGCTCCTTCTGCTCTTACCTTGGGGACCTCCCAGGCCGTCAGTGGTGGGCACTCCCCCACTCTGGGAAGCTGGGTCCTCGGCCTGCGGGGTTGCATAGCTCACACTTACCTGCAGAGCTCCTCATTTGTGTATAGAATGGCCACTGTCTCCTGGAGGAGAGCTAAGAGAAGCAGACCCTGTTTAGAAGAGAAGATAGACAATAAAGTGTGCAGTGAGGGGCGCATGAGCCCTGGGTACACCACAGCCACAGGGCTCAGGTCAGGCTCTGCACTAGGGAGGTGGCACAGTGTGGGCACTGGACAAGGGCTGGGTCCAGCCAGGTCTGGGCATTCGGCAACTCTGCCACTCAGCATGGAGGCTGGCAAGGCAGTGCTGCCAGTGGTAGAGGTTATGGATCTCTGGCAGGCAGGAGTGAGCAGCTGGAGACCACACTGCCCAGGCCTAAGGAGTGGTGGAGGCACAGATGGGAGAGGAGTCGCTGCTGGGTCTGGAAGGCTGGGCAGCCTGTCCCCCATCACTTCATGAGCCTGCTGTGTCCCCCACCACCTCCAGACACGTGCTGTGAGAGGGAGAGGGTTTGCTGTTGCTTTAGGACATTGAGCTGCCTTCCTGAGCCCCTGCCAGGCAGAACTGGGCCTGCAGTCGGATGGCGGGCAGCCACAGGAACTCGCCCAGGCCCACGGCAGCAGTCAGAGTGGTCCCGGGCTCACTGTACCTTCCCGAACCCTGCCCACGCGCATCAGAGCCCCGCCCCACCGAGTGCCAGAGCACATGCTGTCCGTCACACAGCTGTCACTTACAGTTACCTTTTACTCTACAGCTTTATAGAAAAATCAGTTTTATAGACTTAGAACTAGAACCCAGATGGAAAACATTAACGTGCACATTCTGTTCCAGGAACATGTTGATAACTTTAAAAAATAAGTAACTCTGTGCTTACCACCAACTCTTACTAAATGGGAGGAAGCTTGTTCTTTTGTGCGACTGGTGGTTTGTTTTGCGCTGGGCATTCTTCAACGGACGGCTGTTGGCGGGGGAAGCTGTGAGGGCGGGGAACAGCCGTCTCCGCAGGAAAACGGAGAAAATGCTGTTGGGTGATCGTGATGGGACGACAGCACCACTTTTTATTCCCAGGCCTTCCTTTCTCGAGAAGCTCAAAGAATTCCAAATGAGCAGTTTTATGAATCTTATTCAACTTCTTAAAAATTAGAGTTATATGAATGTAGGTAAAATGCAAAGATGAATACTTGCAAGCAATGGGACATAATGGAGAGAATCATACCATGTTTTCCATTAATGCACAGCTATTAATATTTAAATTTAGGGCAAAAGGGGTTTGCTTGACATTACGAGCACAGCCTGAATTCCCCCTCTGACTGTAGAAGAGCTCAGAGCTGCACTGTTACTGCAGATTCCTCTCCTGTGTTGGTGGGTGTAGCTATTCATTCATTCATTCAACTAATTTTGACTAAGTATATTGTATGAGCTGTCCCCACTTCCCCCTCTGCTCCGGGGAAAGAAGCCCAAGCGACACCCGGTGGGGACGATTTCCCAGATTAAGGCCTGTGCTTCCACACCTTGGAGCCCTCAGCCGGAGGACGGAATCGGCAGACAGAGCAGGAAACAACAAAAGAGGCTGCACGGCGCGGCCCATGGCGGAGGCATCCCGCCAGTACTGGGCCGCCAACCCGCTGCGGGGCAGGCGTTCAGAGGCGCCACGCCCCAACCTACCGGTCCTTCCCAGGCCTCATAAGGACTCCACCTGCCCACGTGGCTGGCTGCGCCTGGAAGCAGGATTTGCCAAATCTTCCTGCACAGCACCATGAGGTGCACAGGTGTACAGTGACCAGCCTGGCTCCAAGAGGGCACACAGTGCCTGAGTGTGTGGTGGACTCATCATGGTGTGTACCCCACCAAGGGTCACACCTGTTCAGGAATAATGGCAGGAAGCCCCACCTGGGGCTGTGGGCACCCGGCAGCTGAGGCTCCCCATGTAAGGGGCACAAATGCAGTCCCCTTGTCACTCCGTTCCAGGTTAGAGGACAGGAGCCCTATGGAGGAGACAGAGGGTGGTGCCTCTACTGTTAAGCGGCCCAGGCCTGCAGTGACAAAAGGGACCCTGGGTTGGGTGCTCACCAGAGGCTGAACAGAAGCTCTACTCTGGGAGGCAGGACCCTCCTGTCTAGGCCCTTCTCACCCTCTGCCAGCTGCCCCACCCCAGCTGGGTCCAAGGTGTTCCCAAGGAGAAGCGGGGGACAGAACCCCATTCCCACTGAGTCCCGTTTTCTATGGTGTCCTCTAGCTCCCCACTGCCTGGGCCTGAGTTGTCCCCACAGAGAAGGGGTGACAGTGTTCCCCAGGCTGGGTGGGAGCTGCCCCAGGTTTACCTCCCGCAGCCTTCTAAGAGCCCCTTCCTGCCACTAAGATGACAAGGAAGGACAGAAGGGAATGGGCGTCTCTCAAATGCTTTCCTTCCCCTTCCTATAAATGCACGCTTAGTAGCCAATCCACCTCGCTGAGTTTTCATTTCCTCTTGTAAAATGGGGATGGTTTGACCTGTCTTGCAAGGTAGGTGAGGCTGAGCAGGGTGGCCCTTCTGTGTTCCAGGATCTACTGCATCTGCCATTACAGCACCAACCTCAGGGAGGTGGTCACCAGAGACCTGCTGCCTTCCTCCGCCATGATCGAACACTTGAGCCAAGAGTTTGGGTTGCCTGTTTCACAAGAAAAGCTCATAGACAGAAAACCTTTGGCCGTCTCACCTCATCCCACCCCCAATCTCGAGGACTTTCGAAGCCAGACTTCCACCCACACCGTTGACATCCTCTCCCACCAGGAGAAGTACCTGCAGTGGCGGAACACCATGATGTTGAAGAATAAAGGCCAGAAGCACAATCTGATCCAGGTGGCACTCTCTCCTCTCTGGGGTCAGGGGTCCCAGGCCTTCGCCCCACCTGAGCTGTCCAATCACATGCCAGGAGATATAGGGCTGATGGCCAGACCTTAAACGGGGCATCTGCCCCTGGCCTGTTTCTGCTCTCCCGCCCCGGGATCCTGGGCAGGATGAGCAGGAAGTGCCGGGTGCAGGGCTGGACCACAGCAGAAGCACTTGTTCATAGCCCGGGGCCCCCCATCCTCCTGAAAGGGGAAAAGAAACGCTCTTAGGTGTATTACCTCCAGCCCCACTGTTCATCTTTGAGGAAGAACTGGCTCGCGCATGTGTGTGGGACTATGTAACATCTTACTTAAGCTGCTAAGGGCATGGATGTTATCTCATGTCCCAGAAACACAGCAGATAAACTAAATCTGCATGAGAAAATGTAAAAGGACGACAATAAGAGATTGAGAAGCTGATGAGGTGATGGAAGGCTGGGAGTTACGTGGCCTGAATGGCCAACAAGAACCTCCTTTACCCCATACCAACCCAAAAAACAAAAACACCAACATCCAAGGTGTGTCTTCAAGTTGCCCAGTCACAGTCTGTCTGTATGAAGCCACCTACCCCACTCCCACCCCAATCTCTAGTTTTAAAAAATCCCTTAGGGGTGTGTAAGCATGTGTGTGTTTTTTATGATACCCACTAGGCCAATCCCTGATGTTGCAAATGGTGAGATTTCATTCTTTTTTGTGGCCGAGGAATATTCCATAGTATATATGTACCACTTCTTTTTAATTCAATTATCTATTGATAGGCACGTGGTTGTTTCCATATCTTGGCTATAATAAGAATGTAGGGGTGCATATTTATCTTTACAAGTTAGTGTTTTGGCTTTCTTTGGATAAACACCCAGAAGGGAAATTGCTAGGTCGTATAGTAGTCCTCTAATTTTTTGTCTTTCTGCACAGTGGCCGAACCAATTTGCACCCACCAACAGTGCACAGGGGTTCCCTTTCCTCCACATCTTCACCAACACTTGTGATTTGTTGATTTACTCAATAGAGCCATTCTGACATTTTTTAATTGAACACTTTGTATTTTTGGTGTTAAGTTGTATGAGTTCCCTATAAATTTTAGATAATAACCCCTATCAGATGTATCATTGGTGAATATTTTCTCTCATTCAGTAAGTTGTCTTTTGGTTTTATTGACAATTTCCTTTGATGTTTATTTTTTCTTTGTAATCCTGTCAGCTGTTGCTTAGTAAATTTTGAGACTATCGTTAGGTGAACAAGATGTTCGTGATAGTTATATCTTCTTGTTTTTTCCCTCAGTATACAATATCCCCTTTTGCCTCTTTTGATAAATTTTTATCTTGAGTTACGTGGTTAGATATTAAAAATGCTGCTCCAGCTTTTCTGGTTGGGCTTTCTGGTCCTTTTTGCCTAGTTTATATTTCTTCCTCCTTTCAATTTTAAAGCCCTATCTTTTTATCTAAAGCAGGTTTTTTAATATGTGATTGTGAGCATCTCTTTTATTAAATGTATTGGGGCAAGATTGGTCAGTAACATTGTATAAGTCCCAAGTGTACATACTATGACACATGATCTGTACACTGCATTGTGTGCACACCACCCAAAGTCAGATCATCTTCCGCCCCGTATATTTGACCCCCTTTACCCTTTACTGCTTTCCCACCTCCCCTTCCCTTACGACAGCATATTGTTAGCTTTAAGAAAAAGTCCAATGTGAAATTCTTTAATTGGCAAACTTAACTCGTTCACTGTAACTACTATTACGTTAGGCTTTCAGGGGCCACCTCATTTTCTCTGTACAGAGTGCAAGGTAATCAACAGAACAGCTGTTGACCAGAATTTCAACATTAAACTCTTCTCCCCCAGCTTTATCCACCAGCTCTAGGATTTTGAAGGAACAAGGACTTCTGGTTTGATTAATGGCAGACTGACTAATTCAGACCACCCTTCCTAACAGACAGCCAGAGAAACTTAACAAAATGCTAAATATTCCAAGTGAAGCTACGTGTGGGTCACCACAGGAGCCTAGCTTAGACGGCACCATCTTCTGAAAGCTGCTCCGAGGCCTGAGTTTGGCCCCTTACCCCACAGCCTCGGCCTGCCCTCACCTTCAGTCCCGTGGCTGCAAGCCACGGGCGCCTTGTTCCCGGGCCAACTTTTCTCTCATGTGCGAAACACAGATTTATTTAGTCCTTCTCTGGATTACTTTGCACTCGCTTACAGAAATTCCTCAAAGATTCCAAAGTCAGGACACTGGAACTTGGACCAAAGTCATGTTAATAAGTGAGTTAAGGTCAACCTCTTGAGCTAAAAAAAAAAAATTTAAAGCAAAAAATAGTTATTTTCCTGGAGGTTGGTAGGCAAATGAAAGGCAAGCTGCACAGTAGTTAACAATTAAGAGTAAAACTCTTCCTCTTCCTCTTTTTTGGGTCCCAGCTACCTGTCTCTGCAACCCCCCATTTCACCTTTTAGCTCTTGCCTCATTTCTGTTTTCACTCACAAAGGAAGCCAACAGACTGTTGTGAGGCTCCAGAGAGAAGAGGGTAGCCTTCCCCGTGCACATAAGTGTGGTCGAGGGAGGAAGTCCTTGTGCTTCAGCTCCCCTCTGCCCTGCACACACCATGAGAGCCTCAAGCCTCTCCCACTTCCCACTATCTGAGCTATAAGCTCTGGCCAAATTCTCTGTGTTCTGGTTCCAATGACCTTAGGCAAATGTCAAGTTTCTAGCCCACTGACTTTCTCTGTTGACAGTAAAGGACTGGGCTAGATGGCCCTCTGGCAGGGCTCTGTGATAAAATGGTAGCCCCAGTGTTTAAGAATCAGTACCTGCAGCCATGTCCCAGAGCTGGACACCAGCAGGTAGCTGGTGGTGAAGGGCACTTGTGTGGGTAATGACTGGTGTCTCTTTCTTCAGAAAAATATCATGGGAGCCTACCAGGTCAGGAAGAAGCCTCCAAAGTCTGTGGTGAAGGTGATTAGGAGTTCAGGCCCTATCAAAGATGCCGTCTATAACTATAGTATTCAGACTCTGAATTCCACAGAGTTTGCCAAGAAGGAGCTGTATCGAGAGATGGCCAAGGTGAGTGAGAGGCTCGGAGAGTAGGAAACGGACACATGATTATGCTCCAGACAGGATAACAGCAGTTGGCTAATCCCGTGAACAGTTTCCTCTCTGACCACCCAGCCTGGAGGTCCATGGGAGATTCCAGTGTGTGGACAAGAGCCACCCAGTTAGGGGGGCTACACAAGGGACCAGGTGCTGGGAAAGGGGCTCTGTTCCCAACTAAATGTGACCCCTCCCCATGTGAGGGGGAGCTGAGATGTCCTCGGCCTATGCTGAGATATTCACAGCTACAAACCACTACAAGCTCTTCACCTCAACAGAGCATTTTGTTGCTGCTCATGCAAAGCAGCTGTTACCCTGAAGAAAAGGCTGGCCTAGGCTTTCTCACACAGTGAATTTAGAAAGGGCTTCTTCTGTCAAGGGGGACAGCAGAATGAGCCTCCCGGTGCCGCTGCACAGTTCAGTGCGTGTGGATGCCCCGTTCACATTGTCAGGAACTATCACTATGCCCTCAGCTGTCTCCAACACCTGCCTGGGAACCTGAGGCTCAGTCAGGCTTCTCCTAGTCAACCGCTACCCTTCCAACCACATGCCTGCCCCTCATTTCCAGGAGCCGAACAGAAGATTCGCATATTCACAGAATTACCTCTCAGCCATGGTGGAGCCCCAGGATTCAAAGGAAGAGGAGAAAAAAGCCCGGAAGAAGTCCCGCCAGGCCTGGCTCACAGCCAATGGATTCCAAGTAACAGGCCTTCATAGGTCCACCGAAAGGGACCACCTCAAGCTGCTGCCCATTGGCGCCACCACAGAGCTGACTGAGGTCCACAGGCAGGAGGAGCAGGGTGTCAGGTGGGGCTCCCTAGGGCCTTCCTCCTAACTTGTTGTTCCTGGTTTAGGAGTGGAGGGAAAACGCACTGTTTGCTAACGTGCTCCAGCCTGTGCTGGACCGAGAGAGGTGGAGCTGGGACCGACGCCATCAGGACTTTGATCTGTACAAGAAGCCACCGCCCTTCCTCAAGCTGCCGGCTGCTCCATCACCAGGCCAGAAACAGGTAACGGATGAGACCTGTGCAAGCTGAGCCTCCTGACACTGTCAGCAGGCGGGAGCTCTGTGTGGCTCTCCAGCTTCACAGCATCCTTGCTTTAGATCCTGGGAGAGAGAACCAAGGTTCAGAGTGCATCTGGCATAACAGACTGACTGCTGGGCTGGAACTCAGGAGACCTGAGTAATATTAACTTGCTGTGTGACTTGAGGCAGGTCCCTGCCTTGCTCTGGGCCTTGTTTCCTAAGTATATAAAGGGAAGTTGGAAGGTAGATCGAGAGGCTTTCTGAGCTTCACCACTGTGTTACCCCTGACTGGTCCCTGGAGGCCCAGACAATAGCTGGGGCAGAGGGTCTGGGACCTTCCAGCTCCCTTCCAGCTCAAACGCTGCCACCTCCCTCTGTGGGCGAGACTGGAGTCTTGCTACGTCCATCCTTCTGAGTCCCCTTTTCTTTCTTTCCATCCCTCTGTTTATAAAGAAAGACCTAAAAATCATTTATTGGTTGTTAGAGAACCACAGTCTGTTGGCTAGGAGAGCCAGAATGCTTGTTCAGAGAATAGGGATGGGTTTTCTGGCAACAAGATTTGCCACCAGAAAACCCTTTCCCAGAAATCAAGAAGGAATAAGAGGGATGCATTTTCTTCCTCCACCCACCCCCACGGGCAGCTCCATGGCTAGGAGGAAAGACATCAAGCTCCTGGAATCCCTCTCCCCTCGCTTGGACCTTGCTGTCTCCCTGCAGAATAGGCCCCAGGCTCTGGGGCTGTGTGCAGGTCCCCTGCTCCCTGTAGGTGTCTCAGGCTGAGTCCCTGCTGAGGTCCAGCCTAGGGGTGCTAGGCTGACCTTGCTGGCCAGAGCTTGCTGCTGGGCTCCACCGCAAGTAGCCGGGGCACATTGCTGAAAGCACAAAATGAGTATGTGACGGCGCCTTCCCTCCCCACAACGTGTTTAAGAAAAACTCAGAAATGGCAGGTGGAAAAGGGAGCCTTGAACAAGTGACCCCAGCCTCTTAAGCTCAACCAGACAAAGAGAGAACCTGTTGCTGCCAGGGGACTTCCATGCCACAGGGTCTCGAGTGAAGCCCCGTCCCCGAGGGCTGCCCCGGGGGGTGGGGTCTGCTTGCTTTCCCAGCTTCCCCGGCAAAGGAGCTCCTCTCCCCAGCACCGTGTGAGACTGTATGTGCTCTTCATTTTGTGCAGAATGCCTCCTGGCCAGCATTTAAGAACTTGAATTTCACTGGAAAGTTATTTCCTAAGTCACAATATTTGTTAACTCTCACCTTTTGAAAATTAGTTACCAAAACCCTGGCAGAGTGTCCAGGCCGCCCCAACTGAGCCAGCTCAGGTCTCAGCATCCCCCATCTTCTCTTTGACTGTTTCTCTCATCACTGCAGATTGCACCTTCTACTTGGAGGAAAAGATGTGAGCCTGGCTTCCTCCTCCCACCTCAAGGCAGCAGCTACAATGGGCTCTAAAGAGCCCATTGGGAGGTTTGGGGGGGCCCCAAACCACCTAGGAACTGGACCAAGTCTTGAAACTTGTCAGTGTACCGAGACCCAGGACATCCAGCCAGTGATGGCAGAGGGAGCCTGGAAAGAGGCACAGGCCTGGTAGTGCCATCTGAAGACAGCCTTCCCCCCTCCCTTAAAGAGTAGAGGGCAGTCCTTGCAAAGAAAGGCAAGAGAAAGCCCAGGTGGGAACAAACATATGTTGTCATAGACCAAGCAACACAGTTTTCCACCCGTCACACGAGGGATCAACAATCGGGCTCAGAAGCCCCATGGCCCTGCATCAGGCACCTGCTCTTCAGGTTTTAGGGCCTTCTTCTCGCAGGGCGAAGACAAAAGGGACTGGAGGCCATCACCAAAGGATGGTTCTCAGGATCGTGCTCTCATCCATTGAAGGCTGTCAGCACAAGCCGCAGTCTCCACTGTGAGGTCTCCTAAACTAGCAGCATATGCTCAAATACCAGGTCTCAGGGCACCATTCTCTGTCTCTGTTCGGAATCCAGACAGCCGTGCACACAGGTAAGAACTAGAAGAGGCTCCCTCGGGCCAGGAAAAAGACCTCCATGTGAAAACTGGGAAGAAATAGTTCAATTTAGAGTAACCCCATGTTCTACACCTGGAGCAAGTGAGAATTGTCCAGCAATGGGCTGCAGCCTGGGGGCGGGTGGCAGCGGGGACCACTGTCCCTGAGCTTCAGGACATCCAGCCCAGACGGTGAGCACAGAAGTATGCTTGCCTCTCTAGAACTGCTGGGACATTTCCTTAATCTGTCCATCTAGATTTTCTGGAGAATCTGGGAGGGAAAGGAAGACAGTTTTGTGATATTTCTGCACTGTGATAAGAGAAATACTGCTGGATTATTTTTTCCAACAAAGTCAGCCCATGCATGGATGGCCCAACACCCCTCCCAACCCCCAGGAAGTGATTTGAGGATGTAGATAGAGGCTTCATTCTGAATAACAAAGGGCTCATCCTGTTAATTTTTTAAAACTCCAAATTGTGGTGGGTAAGGGTACAAAGAAACATTTGGTCAGCAAATGGCCCCTTCCTCTATGAATCAAGCCTATTTCAGGAGAACACATTTCCTCGTGCTCCACAGCACGCTGACGGTCCGGTCAGCACCTTGCACAGTGCCTGGTCAGGGCCAGGAGCTGCACAGAATTCTGTTCCCCTCTCCACCACCTCTTGGCAGCAGGGCTAGGCTCCACAGGGGACCCGTGACACGAAGCCTCGAAGCCAGCAGGACTGTAAGGGTCATAAGGAGAACCTGAGCTGCACATTCTAAGACATGGGGACGCAGCTATGAAAGAAGAAGGGCGTTCCAGACAAACTGAGCAGCACAAGCAAAGTCCCCGCATGGTCTAGGGCAGCAGCCCAGTACATCCACAAGAAGGGCAGCCCATTTCTGCCACACCGCGGGGGTGAAGAGGCAGGGGGTGCCTCCTTCCTCTGTGAACTGCCCTGGGCAGGTGCCAGCAGGGCCCGAGCAAGGGCGCTGACCGGGCTCTCATCCGCAGCCCCTGCTCCTGCCCTCCTGTCTCAGCTGGCCCTCTGCACTCCAGGCAGGAGTCCGTGAGCAGCACAGTTGCCTGCAATCAGCCCCTCTCCTCCCTCCTCAAAGCAGCCCTGCTCACACTTGTTCAGCTGAGATAAGGTGACAAGATTCTGGAAATAAGCTTCTGTGCAGAAGGTGTCGGCCAGCGGGACCGAGGTCGGAGAGGATGCTGGGATCCCTGGGCCATTGAGTGCCCTTTCCCTGGTGACCGACCTCGAAGCTTCAAAGAACTACTGGACAGCCTGTCTGTGGGCAAAAGGCCTGGCTCAGAAGTTACCGTCTTAGGTTCCAGTTCCAGCCTTGAGCCAAACTACCTGTACCAAGGGCAAAATGCTCAACACCTCTGAGCCTCAGTTTCCTCCTCTGTGAGAGAGACTTCACAATTCTTGTGACCACAGGCTGCTGTGGGTCAATGCCAAATCCCCAGCGGGCGCTCGGTGATGGCACCTACCCCCTCCAGCAGGGTGAGGAGGTTTGGGACCCGTCACTAACCCACCCTTTTCTGTCAGGTGGGAGGCCGAAAGGGAGCGGCCCTGTGTCCTGAACAATACGGACCCTCCCGCCGGAGCTGGCAGTGCCCACCACAGGCCACAACCACAACTCGGCACGCCGCCCCACCACCGGGTCAGCTGCTACATGTACCCTGTGCTCCACCCTCCCTGGCACCACAGCTGGGGGCCAAGGCCTTCGATTTGCCCAGCCACTCCCACCTGAGATTCCTCCATGACGGATGACCCCCTCCCCCAACCACCAGGCCTCATTAAAGCGCAGTAGGACAAAGCCAGTGTAAGGCCGGCTGCCGTTGTGCAGGCTGGACAGGGGTGGGGGTGGGGGCGGGGAGTGCTGTGCAGGCTCACCTCATGGTCATGGCTCTGGAGCCCGCTCTTTCAAAGCAGCTGCCGCGCCGTACAGGTTGATGCAGATGCTGGCCACCTGCTTCAGTGGTCTGGGAACACAGAGGCCCAGGGTGGAGGCCAGTTACCTGAGACCCACTGCACACACTGTCCCACCTCAGACACACCTTTACCCACGACGGAGCCTCCCTTTCTGCCTCAGGGTAGAGGGGCTAATGCTATTTTCCTGTGGGTTGTGGGAGGTTGGCTCATGGCTGCCTGCCATTTTCCCTTCACTCTGTCTAGATCTGGGCAAGGTTGAGGCAAGACCAGGTCCCAGGAACCTGGCTGAGACCAGAAGCTGGGACTTAAAACACCTTGAGCAGCAGAGCCTCACAGACCAGGTCCCGGGATCAGGGCTCTGGCAGGGCTGCCCCCCCACGTGCATGGAGCCTCTCTTCACCTGGAGGGTCCTCACCCAGCAGGGCTCCCACCCAGGGAGCTGAGAGGTCCTCGGGGCAGGCAGCCACAGCCGGCCGGCCTCCCCCCCCCACCCTTCCACGGTGAGTTTAACACTTCGTATTCCATCGTCTCATCGATGCTGACCCCATCTCCTCGACCCCCAGGGAGGAGGGCCTGCCGTCCCCGGGTCTGGAAGGGGCCCAACTACCTTGCCAAAGTGAAGCAGCAACATCTCCAAGTAAACCAAAGTAATACACACTCCCAAACTTGCTGGCACTGTCCTGGCAGCCGGAGGAAGGACTCAGCCCAGCACCTCCTGCCCAAGGTGCCCGTCCTGTTTCGGCCCCTGCACAGGGCACAGCAGGGGGTCCCGGGCCAGCCATGGCAGGGTAGAGAGAAGGGACATCAGCTGTCCTTAAAACTGGCTGGTCTTTCCCAGCATCCCCTGGTCTCATCCCTTTTGGGAAGGAGGTATCGGGCAGGCCGTGCTTGCTGGGCTCACTCGCCGTAACACTGGCGTGCGCAGTTCTGAGACTCCCTGTCAGCCCCAGGACCACAGTTCAGCTCAAGGAGCCCCCAGGCCTCTGGCCAACAATCCGCAGGGCCGCGATCAGGTTGCCCCATTTAAGCTCACTGCAGAAAGCCTGTGGCCTGTGACCTGAGGCCCTGCCACTCCCTCCACCATCCAGAAACACGACCCCCACCACTTGGCACCCCAGAGCTCGAGGGCACTCGGTCCTCCTCTGACTACACAAAGCCATCAAAGGCCAACCCAGGCCCGATATGCCCCTCCTCTGGCTTGGGCATGCTGGACACCTGGATGCAGGCTGGCCCTTCCAGCCCATCAGAGAGCAGCCAGTCTCCTGAGGAGGAGCCACACGCATGCTCTCTCCACAAGGAGCTAAGTCACAGCCAGCTGCTCCCAGGGCGTTCCCTCCCGTCAAGCATTCTGCAAACTGCTCTGAGCACAGGTACTTGGGCTCCCACAGTGATTTCTTTAATTGCTTTAGCCCCAGGAGAGGGAGAGAGTAAGGGAAGGAAAGAAGAACCAACTTGGTCTGGTGTTCGCCTTGGAGCCTGGCACCTCTCTAATGGGCACCTCTCATTCCCCAGATTCTGAAAACCTAGCTCCCTGCAGCTTGGGAGACGGGAGCTGCAGGGCAGTGAGGGCTTCCCTGAGCAGCCGGACCCTCCCATCACGCTCAGGTGAAGGCCAGGCTCTGGAGCCCAGCTTCGAAGGCCCCACACTCACTGACCAAAGCTCCTGGCCACCCTCCCTCTCCTCAGCCAGCCAGAAAATGAACTTAGCTCTGCAAGATGCACTGCCCACCCTCCTCTTGCCACCCCAGGTAGGGCCTGAGGAGCAGAGAGTGGAAATGGCACTTACTTGATCCTTGAAGTCAGGATGCAACCAGCATGTTGCAGGCCTGCCAGGGTAATGTGCCTCTGGAGAATCTCGTGGTATCCCTGTGGCCAGCAGTACGCATGTCAAAAGCTGCCCCATGGGAGTTAGCCTTGGCGGTACATGCCCCTGCTCCATCACCCACACTGTGGAAGCTATTGCAGGCAGCACTGCGACCTTTTATAGCTTCCACTGCCCTCCCAGGAAGATCCAAGGTCATCTACAACCACCTACTGGTCTCCCCTTCCCTCCACCCCTCACCTACTCCATCACCTGCACCAGCCCCACTGAGCAGGACTGGCCACCACTCTCACAAAGACTCAATTATTCTACCTCCATTCACCTGGAACTAGCAGGCGAGGTCCCATCTGGGCCTGGCATGTTCTTTTTCCCTGTCCTTGGCCCAAATAGCCCTTCCCTAGACTAGGGAAGGGTCAAAAGTCCTGCTCTGCCCCTGAGAGCCAAGTGCGCCTGTTCATGGGACTCCCACCCCCTCGGGAGAAGCGCACTCTGTCCTCCACTCCCCCTGGTCTCTGGGTTCCTCCTGAGTCAGTCAGTCTGCACAGTCAAGACCACTAACACCCCAAAGGTGGGGTGGTGTCTGAGGTACATCTGTGGCCCCAACTTTCATTTTGTCCCTGCCCCAGGATCCTCCCAGCACCTTTAGACTTGTGAACTCACGGGGGACAGCACCTAGTGGGCGAGAAGGGTTGGGCTGGGAAAGCCTCAGCGATGACTCTGTGAAGTTGCCTCGATGCGCTGAGAAGAAAATTCAGACGCACGGAGAGCATTTGAGGCCAAACCCAGGCCTCCTACCAAGAGATCTCTGCTTGTCCCACCACAGGGAGCAGAAGCAACTTGGCAAAGACCCATGGCAGGTTGCCAGGAGATGAGAGGCTCTGCTGAAAGGGCCCTTGGACTTGGGATCCAGAGTGAGCTGCTTGGCCTCTCTGCGTCAGCCTCCTCGTCCGCAGCGTGGAGTCTATGCAGGGTCATGAGGAGGGTTAAATGGAGAACACACAAGCCAAGCTGGGCCCAGAACCAGGAGGCTCAGGGGAACGGGACAGAGCTGGTGGCAGGGCACCCCCCTCAGAGATGAACAGGACGTGGGTGTCATGCACCAGGCACTCGGCCAGGCAGCCCCTCCTGTACCCCGAGCCTCGGAGGATCTGCAGCGCCTCACTCCCACACCGCCAGGTGCCCTCCGAGCTGAACACCTGCCATGGGCCTGGGAGCAAGGTCAGCACAGGGCGTAAGGATCTCAGGGTGTGCGCGGAGTGGCTGCAGGTGGAGTGGGAATCTCCATGAGAACTGGGCTTTGGGATGAGAGCGAGCCCAGGAGCTTGGCTGTCATGGTCTCGCTGGGCAGCCTCAGGCAAGTCCTTTTCTTTCCTTGGCCACACTGACCCACTGTAGCTAAGGAGCTTCCCTTTGCTTCCCTCTGGCTCACCCAGGGATACGCTCAGGCCCAGTGAGAGACTCAGGAGCTCAGCATCGAAGGCTCATATCCACTCCAAGGTGAAGACAGCGACATCAGAACTGGGCCTCCAAAGGGTGGGTTAAAGGCGACGGGGACAGGAGGAGGATTCAAAGGGTCGCTGGTGTGAGGACTGAGCACTGTGGGGCGTGGCTGCCAGAGCAGCCTGGGCCCTCCTCCAAGGCCCCGACACAGCAAGCTCGATTCAGGTTTTGATACTTGACCTTCAGACTGATACAGCCTGGTGTGCTGCCAGGGTCACAGCAACTGGCTTGCCCAGGCTGACCATTGCTCCTAGCTGCCCATACCTGGCTTGGAGGGGCCCAGGCCACCTAGAGAGGGAACAGGCCAGCTTCCTTATGGCCCCGCCCCAAATCCCTCCCATTACAGGCAAAAGGCTTTACTGGTCTTTTCTAATCATAAATGTAATGGCAGATCACCACTTATAAAAATCACAACACAGCATTTTTGTGTGTATGTTTTCATACTTTTTCTAAGCATATGATCATTTTAACATAGAACTATAATCTATAATATAAAACTGAAGATACCTATACATTAAATCATTTAATACGCTGTGGGCCTCTCCTGTCAGATGCAGACCTTTGTCAATGAAGCAGCTGTCCAGCCACATTCTCAGTATCTGGTGGACTCCAGGACAGATCTGTCGTGGCACTATTGACATTTGGGGATGGGTCGTTCTTTGTCAGGGGAGACTGTCCTGTGCACTGCAGGATATTTAAAGGCATCCTTGACTTCCAGCCACTAGAAGCCAGAAGCTCCCCTCCCCCACAGTTTTGACAACCAAAAATGTCCCTAGACTTTGTCAAATGTCTCCTTCGGGACAAAACCACCATGGTTGGGAATCACTGTTCTGGAGTAAAAAGACAAAGGTTAAAGAAACAAAACTCCTTTGAAATTATGTATTTTATATTTTTTAAGATATTATTTTTTTTTAAGTGAGGGAAAGAAACATCGATGTGTGGTTGCCTCTCACACACTCTCTAATGGAGACGTGGCCAGCAACCCAGGCATGTGCCGTGACTGGGAATCAAACCAGTGACCCTTTGGCTGGCAGGCCGGTACTCAATGCACTGAGTCACACCAGCCAGGGCTGAACTTACATTGTTCACATTTCATCTTCAACCTCCACAGGTGGCTGGGTGGCCGTGTGTGCATCTGACAAATGATAAACTCAGGGGTGTGGGGGGGCTCCGGCACGGGATGGAGCCACCGTCCACACACAAAGGGAAGGGCTGCAGCGCGGGCCTGCCTGGCGTGGATCCCCGTGGGTTCCTGGCGGTACCCAGAGAGAGCTGGGACCCTGCAGTACCACCCCCGGCCCACTTCTGTTTCGATCAAAACACTTTCATGTATTTCATATACTGAGGAAGTCAGTTCCGTTTGTTAAAAAATAAATAAATTCTGATGCTTTCCCCCACCCCCTCCAAGACAGTCCTCACTGAAACCATGGGGCACTGCAGGGCAGGCAAGAGCCTGCCCTTCTGTGGGGGTGTGGCACCGGCAGAGTCTGGGAAGGGCAGGAGAGAAGCTGGAAGAGGGAAAGGGAGGAAGAGGGGAGTGACGGCCAGTGGTGGGCAAGAAGCTCGTTTATTTGTGGGGTGATGAAAATGTTCTAGAATGTTCTCACTTATAGGAGAGTGATGATGGTTGCAGTTATTTTTTTTTAAAGCCCAACTGCGAGGCTGTGCTTGAGCAACAGCCCTGGGCTTCATCCCGCCACCCACTGCCACCCCGGGCTCCGAGGGGTGGGTGCAGGGTGAAGGCCGCGGGCCTACAGCCGCACTTGTACGTCGACAGGGCCGAGAGTGAAAACAGCGTGTGGTGTGCCTGCACGTGCAGGTGCAGGGCTGCGTTCTGTCCCGTGAGACGTTGCCTATCCCTCTCCCCACACCTGCTTCTTGCCTGTACCCTTCATCCCACGGAACTGGGACGACCGCCTCTAGGTGAGGGCAGAGGAAGATGAGCTGTGGCGATCAACGCTGAACAGGCAGAATGGCCCTGGGACCCTGGGGGCTGAAAGCATCGCCACAATGCCCCAAGAATTATGTGCAGGCTACAAAGGACAAAAGCCCTGCTCAACGGTTCCCCCTGGTGGCATCCCCCCACTGAGATGCACCTGGTGCCCTACGGCCATTCCATTTCCTTGCTCGCCGCTTGGGGCACACGGAGGCACGTTTCTGTGCACATCGCACGTGGGGATTATTGTACTCGTGGTAGGTACTGTATTGGATCGTGTATACTGCACACCATGTTTTTGACCCACAGTTTCACGGAAAAAATCTTGCATTTAAATTTTTTAGTTCAATTTATTTATATTTAGAGACTTGGTTATTGTATTGTAAGAAATTTGAGCATTTATTTCTGAACATATTACACTACAAGAAATTTTATGCAACAAATAATTATGAAGTGCCAGAATACATACAAGATATTTCAGGTACTACCCATGTATAATGCGCATCCTTATTTTTTGCCCTCAAAAATGTAGGCAAAAGAGTGCACATTATACATGGCAAAACACGACAGTCATTCCTGAGAGAGGGGCAGTGGAGGCTGTTCCGAGGCCTCCTTCAGAGTCAAGTCTGTGGACGAGAAGGGCTGACCTGGAAGGATCTCTCTGGGCAGGCAGCGGCGGGGGAGGCCTTCTGGGCCTCCCAGCGTCAGAGCTGGGAGGTGGGCACGGGGCGGTGGAGGTGAGGACCCGAGCCTCAGAAGCACAGCTGGATTGGGGGAGCAGTGGGCGCCTCAAAAAAAGAGACCACACAGGACCAGGGCCCTGGCCTGGGACCACTGTCTTCTTGCAGAGCCCAGGGGACCCAAGCTTCAGAGTACATTGGCCCACCCACACCCCCAAAGAGCCTGAGAGAATGGTTCAGGTGTGAGCTTCTGATTTTTGAGAAAAAAAAGGGGGAGCCACCCACTAGCAGAGTGTGTTCAGTTGTCACATTACACTATACTCACCAAACTGCACACAGTTTTTTTCTACATGACCCACACATTTTACAGGTCTTTTTCTAAAAGCACATGAAAATATGCCTCGTTTTAAATACTTGACTGCATATTATTTATTATATTTTATTGATATACCATTAATTACTGAAACAGTCCTGATGGATCAATACCTTGTTTCCATGGCAACAGTGGGATAGAAAGTGGCGCATCAGCAAGCCGGCAATCCTCCCCTGCAGCCCCTCCCTGCTCCTCCCCAGTGGCCTGGTCAGATCTCTGTGTCCCCATCACTCTGAATCTGCATGTCAAATCACCGCGTCCCTGGGACAAATTCCCAGCAATGAAATTTTTAACTAATGGGTTATGCACATGAATTTGGATAGTTTGCACCAAACTGCCCTGAAAAAGGCTTCATTTTATGCAAATTTTATACATGTAAATTTAAAATTGCATGATTTAAAAAATCGTGAGAGTCTATCTAAACTTCAACTTTTCAAGGGGAACCACAAAATTTCAAAGCCAGCTGGTGGAGTGAATCATACTCTCTTGTTTGGCAATAGAAACCAAAACAGAGGAAGGAGACAGGACTCGTTTTCACAGGGAAGATACAGATGATGTCATTTGTCCAACCCACATGTGACCACAGCAGGGTGCCATTCATAAGCAGCTCAGTTTTGTGTTTTTTGCCAAAAAACAGTGACAGGATCAGTCCCAGGCCGCGGCTGGGCAGATGCAGTGTCTCCTTTGTGAAAGACTTTTGATGACTTCCCCGGTTCCTCCTATTTGGGGGAGATAATATCGAGAAAAGGCTGAAGAGAAATTGACACCACAGAAATTAAAGAGTCCGTCAGGCCCCGGGCTGACAAGCTAGAATTTATACGGTCCAAAGTGGAATAAAGAGATCCTACTATTTGTCTGTACATCTCCCATACACCCCATTATAGATGGCCTTTTTGCTTATTTTATCTTTTTACAAACATTTGCAGTGTTTACTGTGTCAGGTGGCGTTCTAAGCACTTAACACATCGGATCCCATTTATTCTTACAATGAGATATTATGCCCATTTTACAGATGAAGATACTGAGGCACAGGCACATTCAATGTCCCGGGCAAGGGCGCAGAGCCTGAAAGTGGTGTAGTTGGGGTTCGATCCCAGGAGCTTTGACTCCATTTAACATGACAGTGATGAAGCACTTAAATGCTACAGATAACTAATAAAGATTTTAAGATTGAATGTGTGAATTTTCATTATAAACTGTTCAAAGATAAAGGATTGTAATTATTGTTGGGTTCTTACATGGTTGACCCTTGATCATTTGGAGTTAATAAAAAGTGATGCCGACATAGTTCAGCATAAAGTGCTTTTGTGCACAGTCAGACGTTCTAACGATGAGGCTCAGGGAGGTTAAGCTGTGTTCCCAGTGCCTGACAGCCGGAACCTGAAAGAATCAAAATTCAAGCGCAGACCTGGCGAGCCCCAGAGTTTCTGCTGCAGAATCCACCACATGACCTGTGTTTGGTGGCCGTGTGTGTTGGGACAGATCAGATCGACATATCCTTTGACCATTGATGGTTTCGGCCACAGGGTGACTGTGCAAACAGGGTCATATTAGGACACAGTCAGCAACCACAAAGCAGAATTAGCCTTGATGCAAAACTGCATGTTCTGTGAGCAGCTGGCCCCAAAGGTTGTTCTTCTGAAGTAACAATTCTCATGTGAGCAGCTAGCCCCAAAGTTTGTTCATCCCTCGGGACAACCAAGGAAAGTTGCCAACTTTTGAAGGGAAACAGACCTGTGCTCAGATTCCTCTAACTGGCTGCAGTAGCTTAAGCAAACCATCTCAGCTTTCTCAGCTTCAGTTTCCTCATCCTTAAACAGGAAGTTTACACTCTCAGAACAAACTAAGTCCATGGGCCAGACGCTTTGCCAGGCAAAAGGAAAACAATAGCAGCCCAAGTGCTGAAATGTACAGAGGGCAAAGACTGACCAAGAGCGATCACATCGATGTCTTTAGGATAAATACCCCATAATGAGACATGCTACGCAGAGGATTAAAATAGAATGTAGTGCCAGAGCAAGTGAGACAAGCATAGAATAAATGGTTAGGGAAACCATCTCTGAGGGGACCTTTCAGCTGAAGTGTGAATACTAATGAGACTGGGATGGAAGAACCAGCTGGTGCAAAGGCCCTGAGGCAGCGATGATCAGCCTAGGAAGCTCAGGGAACTGAAAAGCAGACAACACACCTGAGTAGGGATGTTGGGCCAATTTTAAGTGATGCTATGAGGTTCAGTTTGATTCTAAATGTGACGGGAAGCCAGAGTTCTAAGTAGGGGAGTAAAATAATCTGATTTGCATGTTTCACTGCCACTCTGACTGCAGTACAGAGAATGGGAAAGGGAATAAGGGAGGAGAGAGAGCAAAAGGAAGATTAGCTTTTCTGGTTTGCATCTCAAAACCCAGAAACTTCAGCTTCATAATGCAGGAAACTCATGCAATTTCTCTTTTCTGTTAGGTCAGGAAACCAGGATGCGCATGGCGGCATGAGATGCTGGGCTCAGACAAGTACACGGCTCTGCGGAGAAGTTGGTCTTACCACTCTGGTGTGGGCTGTAGAGCGAGAGACCTCCGTGCTCTCAGTTTCCAGCCCTTTCTGCTTCCCACCGAACCACTTCTTGTATTCCATTCGCACCTGCAAGTGTGAGGTACATGGAGGCTTGTGTTACATTCAGAGTTTGGCTCAGGAGGAAGGACCCTAAAATCTGAGACTAAAGATCTAAATGCCTAGCCTTGCTCTCTACAGCGCTTCCCATTGGTTTACTGTATAATCTTGGCCATGCTCGTGCTGATTTGTTTCATTTAAATTTTACTTCCTCGGTCGTAGTCCTTACATGTCAAGGACTGTAAGACTTTATACACAGCAATAATGATGTAAGGGAAGGTGGCGGTGATAATGGTGACGACGATGAAGGCGGTGGTGATGAAAGTAGCACAGGGTGGTGGTTACAAAGGTGATGATGGTATGATAATGAAAGGGCGTATGGTCATGATGGTGATAATGATGGTGATGACAGCCAAGGTAATGATGGCGGTCACCGTGATGGTGATAAAAACTAGCAATGTTTAATGCATGTATGTACAATATATCATTTAATTCTATCAGTAAGGAACTTCTTGTTCCCAATCACCATTAAAGATGAAGAAATTGAGGCTCTTGGAGATATACTGACTTGTCTAAAGCCACAGAACCAGCCTTCAAAGTCTTGTCATTCTCCCTCAGAGCCCTGATACTAAACCAAATGTGATTCCACAAGTTGTCTTCCTTTAATCTCCTTAAAATTATAAAGGACATCTGAATAGTTAATGCTCAACATTAATTTACCAGAACACTTAAGGCGTGCTTTACTTCGGTGTGTAGGGAGTACCAAGCATTAAGAAGGCACTAACAAACGAAACAGAAATTAATGAAGTGTTAAAATGTCATTCTGTCCCTTGCATCTTAATTGCTGGTAGTTCCACTCTTCAACAACAGGAAAAAGCCAGGAAAACTGTTCCTAGTCTTCTGTGAAGAGTAAAATTATAATAATGACCTTCACTGAGAACTTGGTGTACGCCAAGGACTTTGTGGAGGTTGATATGAATTGGCATTGAATTATCTCAATTATTTCATATCTATGTGAGATATATACTGCCACGTTTTGAAATGAGCAAACTGAGGCTCTGAGAGGGAAGCAAGCGAGTTCACGAGCAACCCATTCAGTTGGGTTACTCGTGAAATTCCCAGAAAAACTGGGATTAATTCCCAGAAAAACTGGGATTAAACTCAGTTTATGGTAGATTTTGCCAAATATGCCAGTGCCCTCCACGAAGTGCCCCTCATTGCAGGAGGATTATTCTTCCTCTCTCTGGTGAATTCTGGTTTGGCCGTGTGACTTTCTTTGGCCAATGAAACAGAGCTGAGCTACACAGTGCCGTGATCGCCTTTCCCTTTGCCATGAGAGCACTGATGGGCGCTGCCCCTCAACCTGCATCTCCAAATGAATACGATGTTGCTCATGTAGCTCTGTAGCATGAGCAAGAAGTAAATCTCATTGTCGTAAATCCCTGAAATTAGGGGTGGGGGCACTATTTGTCACTGCAGCAGAATCTACCTTATCCTGACTGATAACATGCTGTGCTATGAGCTGGTTGGTCCTCCACTCACTAAAGTCGTATATTCAAGATCTAGCCCAGCAATGTGACTGAATTTGAAGATATGGCCTTTATAAAAGCAATTAAGGTTAAATCAAGTCATAAGGGTAGAGTCCTGATTCAACAGATTGTGTCTCTACCGAAAGAAGCATGAAAGCTCTCTCTCAATCTCTCTCTCATGTGAGGACATAGCAAGGAGGTGGTCAGTCATAGGCAAGCCAAAAAGACAGAGCTCACCAGATCCTGACCGTTGTGGCACCCTGGTCTCAGAATTCCAGCCTCCAGAATTCTGAGAAGATAAATTTCTGTTGTCTAAGATACAAGAGGCCTCTGCTATTTCGTATGGCTGCCTGAGCAGAGGAATCCACGATCTTCAGAGATATGCTCAAATGGGAAATGTTAGAAAACTAAATGAAACCCAGAGCACATGGCAAATACCCAAGCGGCAGCTCAACCTTGGTTCCCAGAATCAAGGTAACCTCAAAATATAAAAGGTCAGAAAAGAACAAGAAATAAACAACCATTCATTAAAGCTCGGAGACAAAGTAATTAGCTTTACCTGGCGATTAAAGAGACAGTGTACCACAAACAGCAAAACCCCCTGCAGGACATTGATGATGGTGAACATGTAGGCAATGACTAATCCAATTGTCTTCCCAACTTCATCAACCATAAAAAAGCCAAGGCTCCAGGAACAGCCCAAGATAAACAGCTGAGCAATGGCTTTAAATGTCATGACTCTGAAAGGGAAGAAGAGTAAATCATTACCATTCCTGAGGGACTCACTGCTTGTTGGGCACGGGGCTCAGTTCTTTGCTTGCTTAACTTTATTGAAACTTCCTAACAACCTCGGGTGGTTAAGAGGCTTCCACGTAGGTATGTGTCTTGAAGATTTGGCAGTGCCCATATTTTCAATTATTGCCTCTGAGAATAACACTTTCTTCTACCCTTGGAAATGATTTCCCTGCAGTCTCTTACCTGGACTTATTGGAAGATTTGTAGAAAGTACATTCTGAAAATTTGTATTGAAAAAATGTGGCCCTGGCTGGTGTGGTTCAGTGGATTGAGCACCAGCCTGCAAACCAAAGGCTCACCAGTTTAATTCCCAGTCAGGGCACATGGCTGGGTTGCAGGCCAGGTCCCCGGTAGGGAGCATGAGAGAGGCAAGCACACATTGATGTTTCTTTACCTCTCTTTCTCCCTTCCCCTCTGTCTAAAAATAAATTAATTAAATCTTTAAAAAGAAAAATGTGGATGATGATAATATCATGGATTCAGAACACAACACAGTGTTGGATTTCTTCAAACAAAAATTTTGTCTAGAGTGGCATTGTTGATGGCCATGGGCTAGGTAAACCGATGTGTGTAAATGTGTGTGCACATCATTCTGTGTGTGTGTGTGGAAGTATGGAGGAACACTGAGAAGGTGACACTCTGGCCCTCCAGGATCAAAGAAGCTGAGGCAGAGAGGTTAGATTGGTCTCCTAAGTACACGAGATCCAGGGCAGGGTCTGAAGTTGGACAGAAATTCCTTTTTTGTCTACATGACTCACCAGTGCAAGCCTCTTACTCTTGGGTAAGATGAGCAATTTGTTCCTGTTATCAGTGGGGATGTTAGTAGTGACCATCAGAGAGGCTGGCTGGCATCATGAGAATTCAATGAACTAATCTTGGTAAAGGCTCAGCATTTATGGAGTTCCTAGTTAACATGAGTTGCCATCAGTATTTTTAATAATTTAAGTCACTGCCAATGAGAATTGCTTCCACAACCATGGAGAATGGAGCCCAAAAGTGGGTGGACTCACAGGGGTAAAAGGATAATGTTGATGCTCTTGGCTACACAAATGAGGCACCCAGTGAATATTTACTGAATAAAGAGATGAGGGAATACATGAAATTACCTGAAAATTACAGTTCTTACTTCTACAAGTTGTCCCTCATGTACTCTTTAGTACAGTACCAGGAAACTTTATGTCACTTTTCTATGGGGTTCTCTACCTGGCAGAGTTGTCCTGTAGTGAATATCACTTATTCTGGTACCTTCTTACCTGGTGTCTTTTTTAAAAGGATTTTATTTATTTATTTTCCGAGAGAGGGGAAAGGAGGGAGAAAAAGAGGGAGAGAAATATCTATGTGTAATTGCCCCTCACATGCCCCTACTGGGACCTGGCCTGTAACCAGGCATGTGCCCTGACTGGGAATTGAACCAGTGACCCTTTGGTTCAAAGGCTGTCACTCAATCCACTGAGCCACACCAGCCAGGGCTTACCTGGTGTCTTGAATGGTGGAAACCTCCTTATTGAGGGAGGAAAGTTTGTTTCTCAAAATAAACAGAATTTGGAAGTATAACATGAAGTTTATCTGTGGAAACAGCATACAAAATTGAGTTAGAATTTTCTTTTGAGGCCATGTCATGCAATTTAAATTGACGTGAACCTAACTATCTTTCCCTAAAAGATACAGGCTTCATAAGGATGGTAGGGACATATGCTCTGGACTGAATAGCACATAGTATATAATCTGTGGCACTTGGTACTTGGTACTTGGCTCAGGGTGACAGCATAATTTATCATTCAAACCAGGCTGATGGATATAAATCAAAGTTCCAGGCCAACATAAATACACGTTACTCTATTCAGAATAGATACTTGCTAAATATTTGTTGAATACATGAATGTAGAATTTTTAAAAAGAATGTCCAGTATAGGGTTATTTATGCAGAAGCCGGGGAAATACACGAGAAGACAGTATTTCCGGTAAGGGGGTTGATCACATCAGGCTATATTTCCTTATTTTCCTGTCATTTCCCTTTAACAGATAAACACTCTCTATGCTTGGTCCACTCAGGGCGGGCATACCCATAAGTAACCATCATTGGTCACTTACCAAGATAATGAGAGCCACGGGCCCCATGAAGCTCCAGATGAACCCTTTATCAAACTTGAGCCAGCAGCTGTTGAGAGAAAGATAAGGATTCACTGCTTATGTCTCAGGAAAAAAAGGCTGAAGAGGGGGCAGAGTTAATACACATTTCTGTAGCGAAATCTGAGCAACGCCAGGAGCTGTTTGGTTCAGACGTGGCTTCAGATGGAATCTGACATGGATCTTCATCTGATACGGGCTGTGTGCTCTGAGCCTCAGTGTCTCCAGGTGCAAAGTGGGGCTAACGGGACTACCAGGGAAATTTAAATAGCTATCTACCAACTCTTGGAATCAAGTTGGGTCAGTCCTGTGGCTTGGATCTTCTCCAACAGTGTGTTACCTCTTCCAGGTATTTTGACCCTCCACATAAACAGAACCAGTTTGTCAATCTCCACAAAATGTCCTGAAATTTTGATTGTGAATGCAGTGAGCCTGTAGATCAAATTGGGGAGCACTAATTTCTTGAGAGTATACAGTCTTTCTATCCATGAACATGAACTATCTCTTCATTTATTTGAGTTTTCTTTGATTTCCTTCATTAATGTTTTCCTTATATGCATCTTCTAGGAAATATTAAATAAAGTAACATGCACAGTTTTTAGATACAGTTTCTGGCAGAGTTAAGGCTCAGTAAATGTAGGTATCCTAATAATGATTGCTATAATAAAAAAGTAAAACTTACATCATTTGAAAAGTGTTATGTAATAGGAATCAAGTAAAATGTAACCTTTTGGTGGTTATTGGACCTCTATGCATGTGATAAAATTGCACAGAACTAAATACACATAAAGAAGTACAAATAAAACTTGTATGAATTACGTCAGTGAATTGCTTAATTGTCAATGTTCTAGGTGTGACCAGGAAACTTTAGAAGGTGTGGATGAGTTTATTACCTTGATTGTGGCGATGGTGTCACAGCATATGCATATGTACAAACTCATCTACATGTGTACGTTAAATATGTGCAATTTTCTGTATATCCCTTATATCTCAATAAAGTTGTAAAAACAGCTATAGCTCTAAAAACTACCAAAAGACTATTCTGTCGTGGCATATCTCGGCAAAGGTAGTTGAACATTTTGAAAGGGGACCAGGCAATATGAAACTGGCAAAAACGACAAGCAAGCACCACCACTTGGTGGGCAGAAAAGCTCCCACTCTTAGTTCTACTCCAAGGGCTCAAAACTATGGCCCAAGGGCCAAATCTAATCTACCCCTTGTTTTTTATAAATAAAGTTTTATTGAAACAGCCATACCCATTCATTTACAACTTGGCTTCTTTTACACGACAAGGGCAACATTGAGTCATTGCAACAAAGACCACATGGCCTGCAAAACAGCTACAATCTGGCCCTTTGTAGAACCTTTGTGAACTCCTAATATATTCTCCAGAACCATTCTGGCAAGACAAAGGGATCAAGTTGGGGACCAGGCATTCTCGACTTCAAGACACACAGCCTCCACCTGTTGTTTTAGCATATGTGCACCTACTTCCTTCCCCAAGTCCCATTGCCAAAATACTAACTTCATCAACTACCTTTGCAGAGCTTTGCAAACTTAGCGAGGCAGCAAAACTTGGCAGTTTAAAGCACTGCCTTGTGAATTTTGACTTACTCTTTTTTAGATGTGACCTTCAGAAAGTTTATTAGATGCACTAAGGTCCAGATGTCCTATGCATGACATGGTCAACAGTGCCAAGGAAGAGAGGAGCTTCTTCAGACAGAAGGCACTATCTCTGATATAGCACACACCCTTGAGTTTTGTTGCTATTGTTATTCTTTACATTGTGAAGGGTAACCTCAACCTAGTCAACCCACTGTTTCAGAATCCTACAGGTCATAAAACCCACAGGTTCTTAATGTGGGGCCATGGGTTTGCTTGCTTGCCCCTGAACTTCATCAAGTTGTATTAAAATTTTTCACTTGTCTGAGAAAATAGAGCCTGAATTTCACCAAAATTTTCAAAGGGATCTAACTCCAAAGATGCTGACAACCACAGCTCTAGGAATTACCAGTAGAAAATAAAATCTAGGCTTAAGGAAGGACTGTTTTGAAGTATAATTAACAACTGGAAAATTGAATTTAAAGCAATGCTTTTTTATTTCAAATCAAGTGCTGGCCATGAGTACCAATTTCACCATAAATGGTCTCATCATGCTTACTGAGTATATGTTCCGTAATTTTTGTGTCCTACTGTTGCAGACACGGCCACAATCAGAGCTGGAATCCCATAGCCTAAAGGGTACATGAACCGCTTCTTGAATCTGCCTGCACTGGTGTAGTTGGCCACCCTGAGGTTCCTTACGGTGAGGAAGAGTTGCAGCCCTATGAGGAGCATCCAGATAAAGGAAGCCAAGTAGAGGTAATGCAATACCCCTGCGATGATGGAGCACAGCACCTGGAAGGGCGAGAAGAGTTAGGAAGGTGGTGTCAATGCTTGCACCTGATTATATCCTCAGCACTTATTTCCAGGATGCTGGCTGGAATTTCAGTTCCAACACCTGTGACATTTTGCCTGCGCCAACACATTTTTCTGGGGGCTTTACTGGCCATCGAAGCCTGTTTGCCTCATGCATTGGGGCAGACCAGGAGCACCAAGGAATGAATGCCATGGGACCAGCCCTCAAATCTGTGACAGATGAGCATTAGTAAATAAATACTCCATTGGCCTTGCCCTTTGGGAGGCTGTGATGGTTAATTTTATGTGTGAGTTAGACTGGGTTAAGGGATTTCCAGAAAGCTAATGAAACATTTTGGGGGTGTTTGTGAGGATGTTTCTGGAAGAGATTAGCATTTGAATCAGTAGATAACTAAAGAAGATGGCCCTCACCAATAAAGGCCAATCTTCAACCCATGCATAGCAGCAATTGAACAAAAAGGTACAAGAAGGGCAAATCCACTCTCTCTTCTTGAGCTAAGATATCCATCTTCTTTATCCCTTGGACATCAGCAGTCATGGTTCCAATAAAATGTTCTTTATAAAAACAGACTGTGGGCCAGAATTTACCTGACACTGTAGTTGGCCAACTTCTGCACATGTTGATGTGAAGAGACTAAGGGCCAAAAAAGTTAAAATCGCTCCAAACATTACACTGGTTAATAAAAAGTATTTGAAATCCAAAATGTTGGCAGAGGCCATATTTATTCTTAACCATAGTACTTTACTTCCTTTTAGGGGGAAAAAGTAGTGTTTTTATAACCTTCTAATGGGGAGATTGTAGTCTTAGAGGGTTAAAAAGAGCCTTGGAGATCATCTGGTATCAATTCTTCCTAGGTGTGAAAATATAATGATGATCATAATCATGATCATGATGAAAATAAAAGCTGATATTGTGCCCTGGCTGGCGTGGCTCAGTGGATGGAGGGCCAGTTTGTGAACCAAAGGGTCACCGGTTCAATTCCAGTCAGGGCACATGCCTGGGTTGCAGGCCAGGTCCCCAGTAGGGGACCTACAAGAAGCAACCACACGTGGATGTTTCTCTCTCTCTCTTTATTTTTCTCCATTTCTTTTTTATTTCTTTCTTGAAAAATAAATAAATAACATTTTTATTTTAAAAAAGCTAATATTGTTCTAAGTAATTAATCCAGATTATGTTTTATCTTGCTAAACCCTTTCTAGAGCCCAATGATGATGTCCCTGTTTTAGGGAGGAAGTTTAAAAAGGGGAAGTAACTTCAACAAAGTCATTAGCAAGTAGAACAAAGAGCTGAGTTTAAGTGCAGATTGCATGGCAAGGATACTGTCCACCCAAAGTATAACCCTCCATCAGTTCCAGTGAAGATTACAAATTTGTCTCTAAGAAATGACTTCCCAGCCAGAGACTACATTTCCTAGCATGCCTTGCAGTTAAGCATGACCTTGTGACAGAATTCTAGCCAATGGAATGTGAGAGGAAGCGATATGCACCACTTCCTGAAGTGGCCCATATAAACCTCACTCATGGAACTCTGCCATGCTCTTTTTCTCTTTCCAGTTGGCTAAAATGGGAAGGACCCCAGGGTGACCTTGGAAGCTCTCTGTGTGTGGGAGACAGAAGAGTCTCCATCAGCCTGAAGTCAGAGGATAGACACCCTTCAAACCTGTTTGCTCACCTTCTGCTGATACATACGGGTAAAATGAACTATTCGTGTGATAAACCACAGCATTTCGAAGTCCACGTGTTACAGCAGCTGTTGTAAAGAGGTCTAATACCATCCATCTGACTCTCAACCACTTTTCTCAATGGCACTTCTGTAAGTGGGGGCTTTGTTAATATTGTAAAGGAAAGCTGAAATAGGGACTCTTGTATTTGCCCCCAGGTGATTGCCTCTCTCCTTATCTTTCCTCAAGACAAGATGATATATTTGTTTATAATAATAAGGAAGTTTGGTGAAATTACCTACCTCAGGCTCAGTTTGATCAATCCCTGTGAGGAAGAGCAGGTGGGCCAGGAAGAGGCAGATGCAGAGCTGCAGGTGGAGGGAGGTGCTGGTGTTCTGGATGGCTTTGCACAGCAGGAAGGTGAGGGCCGCCAGGAGGAGGCACAGCAGAGAGATGCTCAGCCCCACGTAGCTGATCACAGCCAGGGTGGGATCTGCCTATGAACCACCAAAGGAGGGACTCATTACAGTTTCCAACTGTGCAGTTATGTTCCTGATGGAGAGGCAGAGCCTTCACAGTTAAGCCCCTCAGATGAGTGACTGAACCCCTCTAACACTTGCTGTTCCCACCTTCAAAATGAGGACACACATAAGAGCATTTACCACACAGGCCTGTTGAAAAACCAAAACCACTAGGCTGGTGCCATTTAATAAAAATGTCAGCCACATGTGTAATTTCACTTTTCTGGGAGCTATAGTTTTAAAAATGTAAAAAGAAACTGGTCAAATTAATTTGATTATTATTTAATAGTTGAAAACATCAGTTCATGTGTTGAATATAATAATGTACAAAAAATATCGGTTCAAACAAAAATCAGTGCAAAATAATCATGAATGGCATATTTGATATTCTTTTTTCCCATACTAGGCCTTTGAAATCCAGTGGATATTTTGCACATATAGCACATCTCAATCCAGATGCTATATTTTCAATAGGGAAAGTGAAATATAGCCTTACCAAATAAATATAATTGAGTTTAACAGAAAAAGATTTTACACTGCTCCTTTTTTAATATTTCAATTACAATTGACATTCGATGTTACTTTATATTAGCTTCAGGTACACACCGTAGTGGTTCAACATTTTTTAATTTATGAAGTATTCCCCTCAGTAATTTTAGTACCCTCCTGAAAATGCACATAATTGCTATAATTTTGTTGACTATCTTCCCTATGCTATATTTTACATCCCTGTGACTATTTTATAACTGCCAATTTATACTTAATCCCTTCACCTTTTTCACCCAACCCTCTGTCTGTCCTCTGTATCTATGAGTCTGTTTCTGTTTTGTCTAGTTTGTTCTTTAGATCCCCCATATAAGTGAAATCATGTGGCATTTGTCTTTATCTGACTTGTATCACTCAGCATGCTAACCTCTAGATGGGCACTTAGGCTGCTGCCATATCTTGTCTATTACAGATAATGCAGCCCCGCGGCTTCCTGTTAGGAGCTGCAACGTGATCTGTGGTTGGGAGCTGCCTGTGCTGGGCCGGCACACACGTGGGAGAGAGCACACCGAGAACTAAGGCTGGCTTCCACTAGTACCAGGCCTGGGGCTGTTCAGCAAAAGGCACAAAGTGCCCCAAGACCTGCCACCACCTAGAGAGCCTCAGGTGGTACTCAAGTTAGAAGTCAACAGAGTGGGGCCAGTGGAGTTGACCAGGCTAATGATTCAGATTTGGACGTGGAGGTGTGGGTTCAGCCTCGGCACAATGGCTGCCATCCCTCCAGCCCTTGCCCTGAAGCCACATTATTCAGTTTCTCCTTGTGTGTTTCTGGTGGCCACCCAGGTGAGTGCCTGCAAGCCAGAGTTTGTGCACAGGTCCTTTAATAAGACACCTAGGTTTCAAGCAGCCTTTTGTCTGACCTGGACAGACAGAATCCCCACCAATTTTCACAACTCAATGTTTCATGGGCTCCTCTTCTGGGCTGGGGAGCCCAGTGTGGGGATAAAACCCCTCATTCCTCAGTGGGGGCCTCTTCAGCTGAGATGTCCCTGTGGATTCTCAACCACCACATGTGGGTTTGGGGCCAGGCCATTTCACGTCTCTGCCCCTCCTACAGTCTCAATGTTGCTTTGTTCTTTCTATCCTTAGTGATAGGACTTCCGTTCAGCTAGTCTTCAGATGGTTCTCCAGGATAACTATTCTAAAATTTAGTTGTAACTTTGATGCGCTCATGGAAGAAGGTGAGCACAGCCTCCATCTACACCGCCATCTTGATTAGAACTCTACAATGCTTCTTAATTTAAATAACTTAAATTTAAAATTTGGGTCTTCAGTCATACTAACCACATTTCATGTGCTCAATAGCTACATGTAGCTGGTGATCCTAGAGGAAAACACAGAACCCCAAAGTAGTTTCCATGAACACTAGAATTTCTTTGTTTTGTTCCAGTGTCTGACATGGAGTAGGCACTCATACATGAAGTTGTTGAATGAATAAAATGAGCCCATGAATTAATTTTGTGATAAAGGGTTGTCATACAATAAATATTCAATAACTGGGAGCTAAAAAGAAATAGGGGGAAAATTAGGTCAATTTCTTTAAGCCTGAGTTATCCTGAATATGTTGAGAAGTTCAGGAGGCTTTGCTTTTTTGTTGGTAATAGTCACCTTTTCCTGGTCTGACCAGGAAGGTTCAGCTGTAACTCTCTCCAGTGGAGGAGCAGATGTTTTCGATCCCAGACCACCGTGGACCTTTCCACTATACGGGCTGACAACCCAGCTTCCCAACGTCTGAGCGCTGCCTTGACTAACTTGAGCTTGTTCTGCCCATGCCCATGAAAGCATCAGAGAATTGTTGTCCCCTGAATGTAGTTTTCAACTAACAACTGAAGGAAGGTAGGGTATAAACACCCAGCTCTCTCTCTCTCACATCCAGTTAGAATGAACTACACTGACCTCCAGTTACCTACAGTGGGAACTGGCTTGATGATGCTCTCTGCATGGCTTCTATCCTTTTCCTATTTCACTTCCCCAGTCCCCTTCTGCTGCTTCCTGAAATGACCTTTCAAGTTAGCGTGACTCTACATATTAAGAGTCTTTTTCTAAGACACGGAGCAGATGATCTCCCAGCTTCCTGGACACAATCAGATTCACAAGAGGGGACCATGGGTCTTGGTACCTCAGGGACAAGAGCCATGAGGACAGCAAAGCTGGAGAGGTGGAAGCACTTGCACACGGTGTAAGAATCATTGCTGCCCACAAGAGTGCAGCCCTCTGTCGACCAGCTGCCTCCCTCCTGTGATCCTTCCCAGTACACACACAAATGTTTAGTTCCGGCACCACCAGGCTGGAAAGAGAATAGCATTAAAGTGGCTTTCTTTCTCATTTTACTATTTCAACTTCATGGGTTGGAAACTGGATGGGAAAGCCCCATCATCTGAAACACATGTGGGAAAGAATTTTATACCACACCTGTGGGGGCTTCAGTCTCACTGATTCTGCTCTACCCTGGTCATCTAAGAGCCCCTGGACTGACCCTCGTGAACTGCTTTACCCAGACTGCTTGTCATTGGTGGGACCAAGGAGAAGAACTGGTGAGAGATCATTGGATGAGAGCTGAAGAAGGTCGGGTGTTTCTTCCATGCTTCTTTTCTGCTTCAGGCTATCTGCATCTCCAGCAGGGCAACCCCACCCTCATGCCTCCATCCTTCCCTGGGCTGACTCCTCACCCCCACCATTGCCTTTTTAGGCTTCAGTGTGATAATAGCTTCTCTGGAGCCCTCAATATTTTCTGTCAGTTCTCTGAACCTTGGATGACCAGAGTTGGATTCAGATACCTATCAGGACCCTGATAACACACCCATTCAGTTAATGCATAGAGAACCAACACCAACCCTGAGTTTTGCTCACCTGTGTGTTTTTGAAGGTCAGGAACACAGGTTTAGACAGATAAACTTTTTCCTCCACACCAATGGTACCACTCACAACATGAGAGTTCATTTTTATGTCCACTATCCCTCTTCTGTCACTGAAAAAGGATCCATCCAGAACATCCCCAAGAGACCCATAAGTGATAAGCGCGACATTTCTTGCTGAGAAAACAGAAGAGAAATCACTTTATAAGGGAGCTACAGTTCAATGAATTAGAATTAAAAAGCTCTGTAAGTCCCCACACCTTGGCATAGTGCTTAGAATCTGAAGGTCAAGAGAATGCATCTTGGACACAGTACCTCTTGTGGTTCTTTTGAAAGCATCAGCACAGTCAATATGCATTGTGTTATTGCCAGCTTCCAGAACAGTCTTCTCACTGGTCTCGTTGCACTTCTTGGTTTCATAGACTGGAAACATATGGAAGTGAGTCCTGCTTAGCTCACGTCTCATACCTAAGGAACTGGCTGAAGAACTCCCATCTGTGAAGACCCACTACTGCTGATTTCATCATCTGCATGCAGGGTAAACCCAATGTCACTCCCTTCCACTTCTCCAGTTGGTGGGCATGAAAGGGTCAGTGTGTCCTGAGCACCACACACTGGCTGCCCAACTCAGAGGGAGAAAGGGGATGGTCATGCTTCCGGGAACTGGAACTGGTGGGAGCATGGGGGGATGCAGAACTCAACATTTACCATATAATATTTAAGGGGGGGAAAAACCAAATATGTGTATGGGAGTACCTGGTATGGGGGAAACTTAATTTTTTAACCGAAAGAAGCTTAGCATCCGGAGGAAATAGCCTCTGGAGCAGATCCGCGTTTGGGGAGAATCCCTTGAGTGAACTCTGTCCGTGTCACATAAATACACAGTCCAACAAAAGATCCCTCCTCCCTAACCCTTTGGTCATGACAAAAATGATCAGGTTTCTTACCTATATCAAGCTCCGGATTTTCGTGCTTTCCTGGAGAAGTAAAACTGTGATTCCATATGGCCGATTCTATTCTTTCAAGCCGTTGAGTAGCCTCTTTGGCAATGTACTCTTTGCTTCCATTGTTCCTTAGAGTTGTCTTTCAAAAAAACAAAGCTAATTAGGTAGACTCTTACATAAACTTTAGAAAGCAGGAATACACGTAAGTGTGGTTAGGTGAGCCCACAAGACAGTAACATTAAGGTGCTGCTAGGCGCTGTGCTATCAACCTGATAGGACTCTTATTTGCCATACGCAGCCCTGTGAAGGGTGTATCCTTAGCTTCATTGTATTTATGAAAATAGGAAGACTTTAAAAATGAGGTATCTGGAACCTACAAGAGCCTCTTATGGAGAAAGATAGGGAATGGAAGGTAGTAAGGAGATGGAATGAGGTTCCAGATGCTTGATGCAGGTCTTTGAATGACAGCTGGGCCATGAAAACCCTTTCCCAGAGCTTCTCAATCTTCTCAATTGACATGTAAGGCTAGATAATGGCTGTGGAAGGCTGTCCTCAGCATTATAATATGTTTAGCAGGAGCCCTGGTCTCTGCCCACCTGCTAGATGCCAGTAACAATGTGGTTGTGGCAACCAAAAATGATCCCAAACGTTGCCTGAGACATTATCCCTCTGGCACAGAGGACAAAATCAGTGTGAGAACTGCTGTATCCTAAAAGTTACGGGGAGACATGGAAGACCAGTGAGCTGTTTCCTAAACCTAGCTTCACCTTACTCACCCAAATGTTCTCAGATGACTGTGTCCTCTCACCACTGTCCTCTGGGAAAGAAAAGTAGCCATTAAATCAAATATTAAAAATAACATCCCTTCTTCCAAACACCCTCAAGTTGAATCTTTCCCTGATGCTTCCACATCCTATCCCAGTTTCTCTAAGAAATACCAAATGTCTGCTGCAGTAGAATCAAAGAGAATTAGGGTGGAATTTCCACTTCAATCATTCAGTCAATAGTATTTATTGAGCAAATACTAAAAGCCAGGCACAGTGCTAAACCTCATGGAGAGAGGTTGTTATCGAGACAAAGGGAGTTCCCTTCTAGGGGTTGCAGAGAGTGAGGAGTGACTAAGCCAATAATGGCAAACAATTAAATAATTACAAGGATCCAAGATGTTAATACATGAATGAGATGACTTGGGAGTATACAGAAGAGGCCCCAGTCTCTGGGGGGTACAGAGAATGTTTCCCAAAAGAATGGATGTTAATGGAATTAACAAGATAGAAACAGTAATAACACTTGCCAGGGTCTATACAGCACAATATATAAAGTGCATTCAGATGCATTATCTCATTTAAAGGAACCCAGCAGCTTCTAAAACAGAGTTATGTAGCATAATAGCTAATATTAACTGAGCTTTCCCAGGTGCCTAGCAATGCACTAAATATTTTACATGCCTTAATAATCGTAGGAAAATGTACTTGTTTCCTGGGATCGCTGTAGCAAAGTACCACAAACTGGGTGGCTTAAAACAACGGAAATTTATTCTCTCATAGTTCTGAAAGTTAAAAGCCCAAAAGCAAGGTGTCAGCAGGGCTGTGGTCCCTCTGAAGTTTATACGATATATCCTTCTTTGCTGCTTCTTGCCTCTGGTGGTTGGCAGCAATCTTTGCTGTCTCTTGTTTCTGAAGACAGCCAGACTTCAGTCTGTGCTTCTATCATTACATGTCCCTTTGTGTGTATGTTCCTATGTCCAAATTTCCCTCTTCTTTTTTTAAAAGATTTTATTTACTTATTTTTAGAGGGAGGAAGGGAGGGAGAAAGAGAGGGAGAGAAACATCAGTGTGTGGTTGCCTCTCATGTGGCCCCCACTGGGGACCTGGCCTGCAACCCAGGCATGTGCCCTGAGTAGGAATCAAACTGGTGACCCTTCGGTTTGCAGGCTGGCACTCAATCCACAGAGCCACACCTGCCAGGGCCAAATTTCCCTCTTCTTATAAGGGTATCAGTCATACTGGATTTAGGGCCCACCCTAATCTACTACGACCTCATCCTGATTTGTTTATATCTGCAAAGATCCTTTTTCTAAATAAGATTACATTCACAGTTTCTATGAGTGGACTTGAATTTGGGGGAAGGTATTTCACTTGGTACCCGAGGTAAGGTTTCTGAAATGATTCACAGGGATCCCTGCCTCACATTCCCGTATTCATACCCTTGTGTGTGAATTCACTCCTCACCCTGACTCAACTCAGTGATCCATTTCTAATGAATAAAATATAGCAAAAGGGAAAAGATATCACTTCTGAGGTTTGGTTACAAAGGACTATGATTTCCCTTTTGTTCACACTCTCTTCCTGGCTATTCTCATTTGCTTGTTAAAATAAAGCAAGCTAGAGAGGCCAATACATCCAAGAATAGAGGGCAACCTCTCATCAACCACCAGAAAGAAAGTGAGGCCTTCAGTCCAATAGCTTTCAAAGAACTGAATCCTGCCAGCCAGTCGTGGGAGTGAGCTTGGAAGCAGACAAACCTTCGGATAAGACGGCATCCCCGACCAATACTTTGCAGTTGTGAGAGGCCTAGAATTGAGCCATGCCTCAATTCCTAGACTACACAGACCATGAGCCAATAAACATGTGTTGTTTTAAGCCGTGGGGTCATTTGTGACTCAGCAACACATGACTAGTACAGTGGATGCTGTTACTGTTCTTCCCACGTACGGATGAGGCATTTAGAAGTTAGTCATTCCCCAGAAGTCAGCTGTAAGCAATAGTGCCAGAGATCAAATACGATCTGTCTAACTCAAAATATGGAATTACGTTAAGAATTAACAAATAAACCAGTAGGTTGTGGACAGTGAGAACAAGGCTTTTCAGTGTTGAAGAAAAAGGTTGCAAACAAGGGAAAAGGGAAAACTACAGCAAGCCCTAGGATTGGAACCAGCAGCATGAACTCATGGGTTTTAATATATACACAGATGAAATGAGTGAGAGAGAAACAAGTAAAGAAGTCCAGTAGAAAATTAGAAATGCCATTTTGGTTATTTATTTATTTATTTTTTGAGAGAGAGAGGGAAGGGAGGGAGAAAGAGAGGGAGAGAAACATCAATGTGTCGCTGCCTCTCAATCGCCCTCTACTGGGGACCTGGCCTGCAAGCCAGGCATGTGCCCCGACTGGGAATCAAACAGGTAAGCCAGCTCTCGGTCCACTGAGCCACACCAGCCAAGGCTAGAGATGTCATTTTGGAAGCCCAGAGAAGAGGTATAAATTTATAAGGCAGTGATGCTGGGAAAAGATTGCAATAGTGAGTTGAAGGACAAGGGCCAGGACAGATCTCCACTGTCCTGCCTGGCCTTACGTTGGTGGAGCTCTCCAAGTCTTCCCCCACCCTTCCTTGTTCTTGGTGGAGAGGATTGGAAGTTCTTACCATAACATTCTGCATGATTTATTTTCAAGATACCAGCCACCCAATTTAAGATCGGAACATTTGGGAAACAGCTGCAGTAGTAGCTTCCGATTTCATTTCTGCAATACGATTTCTGCTTGCACTTTGCCTGCCCCGTCTTACACTCATCGATGTCTGTGAATCAAGAGAAAACATTGCTGGGCATCCTCGTGGAACTATACCACTTTCCCTTGCCCATGGGATCTCTGCTACCCAATGTCATTCATAAATGTACCTAGAACAACATCTATTCTCTCAGAAAATGACTCCATATGATAAAGATGATAGTTCTCCTTTGATTATAAACCAAATAAATCCCAGTAAAAATGTCTACAAGTATTTAATGGAGTGAGATGAATTGCTACCATCATGCAAGAATAGCCAGAAAAACTACAAGGTGGGACTAGCCTCCTGGACATTGGTGGACATCAGAATGTACTGCAGACGCCCAGTAAAACAATGAGATGCTGGTGCATGAAGAGGGAGACCAGTGGAAGAGACTAAAGCTCCATAAATAGGCCCCAAGACGCATGGAGCCTTAGAACCTGATAACAGTGACATGTCAAATCACTGGACGACGTGTTCTCCTGGCAAAACTGTGAAAGGACAGGTGCTCTCCCATGTTGCTGGTGAGAATGCAAACTGGAACGGCCTCTCTGGAATTAGATTTGGAATATTTGGAATATCCAGTCAAGCTACATAAGGATTTACCTCTTCTCTCAGGTGTCTCACTTCTAGGACTGTACTCTAGAGACACACTGCCACAAGTGTGGGAAACTGCCCAGATGTTAGAAACGATGGGAATGCCCATACTTAGGAGAGGGTTGAATAAACTGTGGCTCGTACCAAAGCTATAAGAAAAGAAAACGGGGACAATCTCTATGAACCGATTTGGAATGATTTCTAGTATATGTTTAAGCCAGAAGGGCAAAGTTCTACACGACATCTATGATGTCCTATCGAAAGTGTCATTCCACGGAAGATGAGTCTCTCTCCCAGATGAGACAAGACTAAGGGCCATGACCATTAAAGACAACGTGGGACTCTGGAACGGTCCTTGGGACAGAAAAAAAGGGGCCTTAGGGAAGAACCAGTGAAACTTGAAGGAGGTCTGTGGTTAATATCATTCTCTGGTGTTGATCCTTTTACCGTAGCCATGTCTTTGGTTGGCCTTAGGGGAACCAGATGAAGGGAAAAAAGAATTCGCTCTGCTGTTTTTGCAATTTTCGTTTAGGTCTAAAACCATTTCAAAATAGTAAGTTAAAAAATAGGTATATCCAGTATTGCATGATTCCATACATAGGATGTCCCTGAGAGGAAACAAATTAACAGAAACAAAAAGCAGATGGTGGGAGCCAGGGGCTGGGAGTTGGTGCTTAGTGGGGACAGAGTTTCCGTCTGGGGAGATGAGAAAGGTTCCATGGATGGATGGTGGTCATGGTTGTGTCACAGTGTGAATGTACTTAATCTCACTGAAAGACATACCTAAAAATGGTTAAACTAGTGAATTTTATGTTGTGTGCATTTGCCACAATAAAATAAAACAGATCCTAGCCTACCACTGTGTGCTTCACATTCTGAATTCCCACTAAAATTCCATCAATAAAATGTTCAGAAGTGCCATTTTTCTTTGGTATTTAAATTGACCATTAGAATTCGTGGAAATGAACATGGATTTTGGCTGGAACAGATGGGAGGGGTGAGAAGTAAAACTGGAAAACTAAGTTAAAGTCAGATCATGGTAGATGGCGAGTGCCAAGATATGTATTTACATGTTCTCCTGGTCGATGTGTTTTTATTGAGCATCTACTATTTAAGAACACTATCCTCAGTCCTAGGCATACAGAGATGATACCTGCCCTGCGGAAGTTCTCAGGAAAACAAGCAAACAAAAATACCACTGCTTGAAACTTCAAGAGTCCAGGGTCTTGGGAACTCTAGCCTCCTCTAAAGAAAAACCACAAATCATCAAGCCAGCATTATAATGGCAGTGGGGGGATGCATAGGGGTAGGGACTTCACTAAGGGCTTTGGCACTATCTTGTAATATTCTTGCATTTTTGCAGCATACATAACCCAGGGTTTGGGGCACAGAAGGATGCCTCTGCCCCCTTCCAAACTCCAAGGTGAATGTGGATTACAACACCTACCTTCACATTTCTCATAAGATTCAGTAAAGTACTTCCTCCCAGACGTGGACTGATATCCATCTTTACAAGCATAGTGGGTATCATTGAAGCGGCTGGCCTTTTCAGGACATGAGGGACAGGATGCTGCAGGGAATACAAGATTCTTTCATTCATTTGATTATTCATTTTCTCAAGAAATATTCATGCAGTGCATTGAGCTACCAGACTCTGGTCAAAAGAATGTCCTCTTGGGAACAGTTCCATTGGCACCTATCCAACTACTGAACGCACGTGCCCTAGCCACATCCCACTTCTGCCACCAACACCACTTTTGCTTGACAGTAGAACTTCTCTAGCACCTGTATTTCTTTACTTGGGGTCTTTCTTTGGCCACCAGAGTCCTCTTTGCTCACCACATGATGGGTAGCAATGCTTTCTCTGCCCCTACCCCCAAAGCAATTTTCTCAATCAATGACAGACAAGAGTAAGTGCATTAAAAAACCCAGTTATCTTATTATCAAAAATAGAGAATAGGATGTGGTGATATTGTAACCCTAATGCATTGCTAGTAGGAATGTAAAATGGTGCAGCTCTTGTGGAAAACAGTATGGAAATTTCTAAAATCAAAATTAGAATTGTCCTATAATCTAGCAGTTCCATTCATGGGTATATAGCCAAAAGAATTGAAAGTAGAGTGTTGAAGAGATAGATGTATACCTATGTTCATTCCTAGCAGCATTATTCATGGTAGCCAAAATATGAAAGCCACCCAGCTTTCCATCAACAAATGAATGGATAAACAAAATTTGGTCTATTCACACAACAGAACATTATCCAGCTTTAAAAAATAGAAATTCCAACACATGCTATGACGTGGATGAAGCTTGACGACCTTGTGATAAGTAAATAAGCTAATCACAAAAGGGCAAATGCTGTATGGTTCCTCTCGTGTGAGGTCCCTACAGGAGTTAAATTTATAGAGAGAGTAGAAAGGAGGGTGCCAGGGGTTGGGGTAAGGGAATAGGGAATCAGTGTTTAACTGGGGGAAATAACTTCCAGGTGCATGCATCTTGCTATGTCCAACAGCAGTCCCCATGGGGTGGAGATCCCATTGCCCACATGTAACTCGCTGGATAATGGACTCTATATTAGCTCCTTGCCTTCCCACCTGACCTCCCACTTCCAGATGATGCTTCCTAGGATCACCTTGTGATGCATTATTTTCTCACAAGTCCTTATCTCCAGATTTGCTTCTGAGAGGACCTAATCCAAGACATGAGGCAAAGGCAACAATATATCCCAGAATGATTTGGGACACAAGCTTTTGGAAAAGAAAGGGTAGAGTCCAACATCCACCACTGTGTGACTTTGAGCCAGCCACTTCTCTAGAGGGCCATTGGTCAAGTAGAAATAATGTAAGAAAATTCCTTGAAGGAATGTCATAAGGATTGAATGAGATGGAGCATAGAATTGGCATAGTATTGAGCCTGGTGCAATACAAGTGCTAAATAAATGGGAGGGGTGGTCATAATGGTGATGGTGGAGAAGGAAAAGGCAGTTTTGGGAAGCTCCAAGGAGTAGGCGGAAGGTGCAGGAATTAATATTCTCTCCCTTGAAAAAGAGTCCTTCCTTTTTCTGGAGGCAGGCTGCAGACTCAATTTCCTTTTCCCTACCTTTGACAATCATAGGCTCACCTCCAGAATTCTTCGCTTCTGACCCTGACAGAGCTAGCAGGACACTGAGACCTGAAACAGAAAGAGAAGAAGATAGTTCAGGAGTGGGGTTCCCTGGGGCTTTGCTTGGCTAAAGCCTGGGTGAGTTAGAAGCTTCATCCCTCATTGTTCACTTTATTGTAGACTCTTCCAGATAAAATACACACACCAGGGTCACAAAGGGCATCATATGTTACTACAGGATGAGAGCTACATCTGACTGCAGCTGTAAAAGGTTCTATACCCAAGTGTAGTGTGTGTGTGTGTGTGTGTGTGTGTGTGTGTGTGAGAGAGAGAGAGAGAGAGAGAGAGAGAGAGAGGTGTTCCCACACCAACAAGCAATTCTTGGGCATCAACTGGGTGTTTTATGATTAAATTCAATTCTGACATTGTCTACCCAAAGATTGCATGAGATTCCACATGTTAAGGGCTCTAGGATCCTCCAGTGCTCACCTGTTGATTTGCTAGAGTGACTCACAGAACTCAGGGAAACATTTTACCTACTAGGTCACTCATTTATTGCAGGAGGATACAACTCAGGAACAGCCAGGTGGAAGAGATGAGTAGGGCCAGGTATGGGGAAGGAGCACCGTCCTCTGGGCAGCACCTTCACAGCACCTGCAACTGTTCACCAGCCCAGAAGCTCTCCGAACCCCAACCTTTTGGGTGTTTATGGAGGCTTCACTACATACACATGACTGATTAACTAATTGGTCATTGATGACTGATTCAACCTCTAGCCCCTCTCTCTTCCCTGGAAATCAGGAGTGCAGCTGAAAGTCCCATAGTCAAAATGGTGGCATAGGTAAACGCAGTGTTCACCTCTTCCCACACTGCATTAAAATTACAACTAAACTACAGCACAATCACCACTGAAAACTACCTGAAGTCTAGCTGAACAAAAGTCCTACAGCTAAGAATATAAAGAAGATGCTACATCAATACTGGTAGGAGAGGCAGAGATGCAAAGCGGGCTGGTCCCTCACCAATATGTGGTGGTTAAAAATCAGGAGGGGTGTCCCAACTACCAAAATTCCCCCAAGGAGTGAGGGATCCCAGCCCCTCACCAGGCCCCACCAGTCCAGGGTTCCAGTCCAGGCTTCCCATAACTTCTTGCTATGAAAACCAGAGGGGATTGTGACTGAGTGAAACAGAGGGCTCCTGGAGTCCCAGGCATTCCTGTTAAAGGGCCTTGGAATGGATGCACTCAGATTCATTCTTTCCAAGCTCCAGCACTGGGGCAGCAGCTGGAAAGGGGCAGGGACATGAAGGGAATAACTGAATTATCTGGCTTTGGGGCAAGAATTAGAAGGGCAGCTTTCTCCCAGACAGAAATGCTGGCAGAAGACACTGTTCATTTCCTGGGCCCTTCCCCTGCAGGTACAGGTGGGCACCATAACTGAGTCTCCATCAACTTGGTTAACACTATCCCCCCTGCCCTGGTAATTCCCTGAAACCTCACCCTAACCAAATTGCGGGCCCACCCAAGCTGCTTACAGTGGCTTTTAAATGATCTCTATCAGCTCCTGCTGAAGGCTTCCCTAAAATTTCTCAAAGGTTCAGAAACCACAAAAAAGCAGCATCTGGCCTTGGCATGCCCCATACCTGTTGCTAAGCAAGCACAAACCCAACACTAGTGGCAGCTAGTGACTCGGTTTGCAGGTTGGCCTTTCCCAGGCACCCCTAAGCTCAGCATAATTGTCAACCACCTGAAGGTCACTGTAGCTCATAACAGGTGGCCCTAGGCAAGTCACAGGCAGTTGACCTTGGTCTGCATCCCCTGGGAGTCCCCAAAGCCAGTGCATCTGGTGTACAGTTTTAGATCATGGTGGAGCACTACCCAGCCACCACCACAGGCCACATACACAAGGCGCTGACTCAAAAAGCACCAGGGCCCCACTGACCTTGGGGTCAGCCCCTGCATATCAGCTCCTGTACTGTAGTTATGGCTGGCCCTAGCAGCCAATTGGCCTGGGGTCAATCCCTTTCATTGACATGCCAACAGCAATCAAAGCTCAACTACAACACAAGGGTGCATACAACCCACACAAAGGGTGCACTTGAAGCCCCTAGCTTGGATGACCGGGGAGGCCGTGCCACTGAGCCCTGAAGAACACCTACTACATAAGGCCACTCTAGCAAGCCTGGGAGACATAGCAGCTCTACCTAATACATTGAGGAAAACACAGAGAGGCTGCCAAAATGGGGAGATAAATAAGCATGTTCCAAATGAAAGAACAGGACAAAACTCCAGAAAAATAACTAAAAAAAAAAAAAAATAGAGACAAACAATCTAACAAATACAGAGTTCAAAATAGTAGTTATAAGGATTCTCAAGGAACTCAGGGAGAATTTCAATAGAGATAGGACACATAAAAATGGAGATAAAATATTAAAAAGAACCAATCAGAAATAATGAATACAAGAACTGAAGTGAGGAACTCAACATTAGAGGGATTGACAGCAGATTAGATGAAGCGGAGGATCAAATCATAAATTTGGAAAACAAGGTAGCATAAAATAATCAGAACAACAAAAAGAAAAAATAATTTTAGAAATAAAGGTAATTTAAGGGGCCTCTGAGTCAACATGAAGAACACCAGTATTTGCATCATGAGGGCTGTGAGGAGAAGAGAGAGCAAGAAACCGAGAACCTATTTGAAGAAATAATGACAGGAAACTTCCTGACTTGAAAAAATAGACCAAAAAAAGTCCAGGAATCACAGAGAATCCCAAACAATTTCTTTGGAGAGGTTTACACTAAGAAATAACATATCATTTTCTGGAATAAGGGGAGATTGAAATAACAAAGACCATGGGAATCTTAGGAGTCCAGGACCGTGGCAACTTTGGAATGGACAAGAATGTTTTCAGGATGATCTATTTTGAGGATGACCTAAAAACGTCTAGCATATGACTAGACAGAGCTGCCTATGATGTTGGAGATGGCAGATACGCAGACAACTTTGCCACTAATTTCCAAACATCTCCCCCTCGTGGTAAGTGGGCTGGATAACCAGGCACTGAGGAAAGGATTCACCCTGACCCCTCTCACCAAATGCAGGCTGAGTTGGAATCCTTTGCCAAATTCTGGAGGCATCTGCTTCCATGGCCAACATCAGCCCCCCAAGTGTTTCAATGGGACAAATAAAATCTGGGTAACTTAGATTTGCATCCTATGGGAGGGAAGAGGTGAGGCCAACACCTGCTCTTCCTACCTCCTCTGCACTGTACCGTGAGCACTGGCAAAACCGTCATTTTTAAGGACTCAGACTATGGGCTGACTCCTGTAACATGGCCGCTTCTGTAAGTCAGAAACATCCAAACATCAGAGGACTTCCACCAAGATGGAGGCGTAGGTGGAAACACTTTGCTTCCTCACACAAACAAATCTAAAAATAACAAAGTTTTAACAACAATAAACGAAACCAAACCACGGAAAATCAAACAATACGGAGTCCAAAAACAACAAACCCCTCAGCTAAACCGGTGAGGGGGCAAAGCCAGCAGCAAAGCGAGTCAGGCAAAAAAGATCCCCCGACCCGGGTGGTGCACAAGCAGCCAAGGGCACAGATCCCAGGTGCGGGGTAGCTACAGGAAGGCACGGCCTGGCCGGCTGTCTGCAGTCACACATTTGCATGCAGATAAACCAGTGAAAAGACGTGCATTGAGACAGACCGCACAGGCCCCAGCGCAGGGCGGCAGGCTCGCACATTTGCGCTCAGATAAACAGGCGGGGGCGAGCAGTGAGGCAGACCCGGCTATCGGAGAGGACCACCATTGCTCTCTCTCTCACCCTGCCCCCACATATAGCATCACAAACCAGTGACCTGGGTGGCCCTGCCCTGGTGAACAACTAAGGCTCCACTCCTCATACCTAACAGGCATGAACAGATCAAACCATGGCTCAAGAACAACTCAGAGCCCCAGAGCCAATAAATCTAAGTGATGAAGAAATAGCCAAACTTTCAGATGCACAGTTCAAAACTCTGGTGATCAGGATGCTCACAGAACTGGTTGATTTTAGTCACAAATTAGAGGAACATATGAAGGCTAAACTAATTGAAATGAACATAAATGCACAGGAAACCAATAGTAATGGAAAGGAAACTGGGACTCGAATTAAGGGAGCAGACCAGAAGGAAGGAAAAAATGACCAAACAGAAAAATATGAAGAAACAAGAATTCAAAAAAATGAGGAGAGGCTTAGGAACCTCCAGGACATCTTTAAACGTTCCAACATCCAAATTATAGGAGTACCAGAAGGGGAAAATGAACAATCACAAGTGGAAGCCTTATTTGAACAAATAATAAAAGAGAACTTCCCCATTCTGTCAAAGGAAATAGACTTCCAGGAAATCCAGGAAGCTCAGAGAGTCCCAAAGAAGTTGGACCCAAGGAGGAACACACCAAGGCACAGCATAATTACATTAGCCAAGATTAAAATGAAGGAGAGAATCCTAGAAGCAGCAAGAGATAAGGGGACAGTCACCTACAAAGGAGTTCCCATCAGACTGTCAGCTGATTTCTCAAAAGAGACCTTACAGGCAAGAAGGGGCTGGAAAGAAGTATTCCCAGTCATGAAAACCAAAGACCTACAACCAAGATTGCTCTATCCAGCAAAGCTTTCATTTAGAATGGAAGGACAGATAAAGTGCTTCTCAGATAAGATCAAGTTCAAGGAGTTCATCATCACCAAGCCCTTATTATATGAAATGTTAAAGGGACTTACCTAAGAAAAAGAAGATAAAAAAGATGAACAGTGAAAGGACAGCAAACTCAGTTATTAACAACCACACCAAAAACAAAAGCAAATTAAGAGGACAGCTAGATCAGGAGTAAACCATGGAAATGAAGATCATGTGGAGGGGTAGCAACAGGGGAGTGGGAGAAGGAGAAGGGGGGAGAAGGTACAGAAAATAAGTAGCATAGACAGTAGATAAAAAATAGATAGGAGGGAGGGTAAGAATAGTAGGGGAAATATAGAATCTAAAGAACTTGAGACACATGTTTATGAACTAAAGGGGGGAATGGTGGGGAAGGGGTGTGCAGGGTGGAGGGGAATGAAGGAGGGAATAGAACAAATGTAATGGCATAATCAATAAAATTTAAAAATATATTAAAAAAAGAAACATCCAGCCCTGGCTGGTGTAGCTCAGTGGATTGAGCACGGGCCTGCGAACCAGACAATTGTGGTTCGATTCCCAGTCAGGGCACATACCAGGGTTGCAGGCCGGTTCCCTGCAGGCCAGTTCCCAGCAGGGGATGCATGAAAGGCAACCATACATTGATGTTTCTCTCCCTCTCTCCTTCCCTTCCCCTCTAAAGATAAATAAATAAAATCTTTAAAAAAAAAAAGAAACATCCAAACATCATCAATTTCCCTATGAATGCTATTTTTGCAAAAATAAATATTACCTGATTCCCAGTGAGCAAACCGTAGCCCTTAGGCCATATTCAGACTACTATCTGTTGTTGTTTTTTTTTGCCGAGAATGGTTTTTATGATTTAAAAAAATCAAGAAGAATATTTCACAGTACATGTAAATTATATGAAATTCAAATTTCTGTGTTTATAAATCAGGTTCTCTGGGAACTAGGGTCAGGCAAGGTCCATGGCTGCTTCTGTGGCGACGCCAAGTTGAAGAGTTAGGACAGAGACAAAATGGCCCACAAAACTAAGAATAGTCATTATCTGGCTCTTGGCAGAAAGAAGTGCTCACTCCTAACGTAGAGTATTGGATTTTCCGTACTCGCTTAGATCTTTCAGGGCCCTTGACCTGCGTTTGGCTTGTCCCAGGGTGTCCTTTACTGCTCCAAAGACCCTGAAGCTCTGAGCCCAGGGGCACATAGGTCCCAGCCACTCTACTATGCTAAGCTTACTCCAAGCACAGCCATCAGTGTAGCAGATACTTGAAGTGTCCCCTGACGCTACCCCTGAGGGGCTCCTTTGCATGCAGATAACTTACGGTTTCTCTCTGTAAGAGGGCGTTTCTCTTCAGCCCTTAGGGGAACAATCCAGAAATGTGTGGGAGTGACCCTAGGCGTGGTCATCAAGCAGTGGGATGGGGACTGAAGGATAAAGGGCTCAGACCCTTGGCCCTTCGAAGACACATTACATAAAGCCTCTCGAAGGGTCCCCAGCAGGATTAAATGACAGTTACCCTGGCAGTAACCCTCATTAACATGTTCTTCACTTGCTCCACCTTTCCTCTCGGACCTCCTCCCCTCACCTCCCGTGCCTCTGGGATCCGTTTACGCCCAAGTCTTTGTCTCAGTTCTGTTTTGGAAAAGATCAACTACAAGACTCAAAACAGTCATTTCTGGAGAAAGTGCCAAATTTGGGGAAGCAACCAAAGCTATGACATGGGGTCATGAGAAGAGTGAGAAATCCTTTGTCCCACTCACCCGAGAGCAGGGGCAGACACCTGCTTCCCATGGCACCGAGACACCAGGGACAGTCACTGACGCGCTCCAGCAGGACGTGGCAAGGGCTCCTGGAAGGAAGAAGCCCCATGGAAATCAGTTTCTGATAGACACAGAGTTTAGAAGCCAGGTGGCTAATATTCACCAAAACCCTTTAATTTCTGCCCATCTTCTGACCCACCAACTCTATTTCTAGGACATTATTATCTGAAGGACAGGCCCTTGCAAAGATGATCACAGTAGAGTAGTTCATAGAAAATGCACTTACAACCCAACAAGTAGGGAAGATGCACCCAATAGAATATCCTGCTAGAATTTAAAATCCTAGTCTATTGCAATCAGCGCTACCAAACTACCCAGCTTCTTCATCCAAAAAAAATTTTTAGGATGAAAAACACATGGGGCACCTACATTAAAAGGGATAGAAATATACCAGCAAATTGTGGTGCTTTACTAGATCTGAAGTCAAACAAATCATTTTTTTTAAAAGGTCATAAGTCTAGAGATGTGATGACATTAAAAAAGATTGTGCACCCTGGCCGGTGTGGCCCAGGTGGTTGGGCGTCGTCCTGCAAAGTATGAGGTCGCCAGTTGATTCTGGTCGGGCACATGCCTGGGTTGTGGGACCAGTCCCCAGTCAGGGCATGTACAAGAGGCAGCCAATAGATGCTTCTCTGTCACATTGATGTTTCTCTCCTTCTTTCTCCCTCCCTTCCCTTCTAAAAATAAATACATAAAATTCTTAAAAATATAAATCGTTTTATAAAATGTCAGTGGACATTTTATATGTGTATGCAAATAATTCAATATTATAAATAAAATAATTTTGTGGGAGGCCATTAAAATAACATGGAAAACGGTTGTGATATAGCATTAGGATAACAGCAGAAAACAGATTAAAATATAGACTACCACATTTAAAGGAATCATAAATGTTAATAAGAGAATGACATTGTGAGTGATTTAAATTTTGTTTGACTGTAATTCTAAATTTTATACATTACTGTAGCAATAGGAAATAATAATGGCCCCGGAATATTTTGATAGGAGAGGAAACAAAATGGCTTAAATATGATTTCTCTCGACAGCTCCATCCCTTCCCTCTGTCCCTGTTTTGACATGACCATTCTGCTTTATCACTGAGTTTGGAATCCTTCAGGGCCTCCCTGTGGACCAGTTCTGTCCCGTCAGGTGCTGGCAGCACCCAAGACAACCTGAGTTTCAACTGCAAATCTGCAGGGACTCTGAGGTGGCGACTTTGCCTCTGAGCCTCAGTTTCCTCTTCTACAAAATGGAGCTAAGGAAAAGCATATACTTCAGAGTGTCGTCATGTGGATTTGGTGAGATGAGCTTTCGTAGCATGTGGCACCTGCCTGGCACACGGCAAGGACTGAGTACAGTGAACTGTGGTGAGGACAGGACTTGATGATGAAGGTGGTGAAGGTGATGGCGGTGGCTAAGGTGGAAGTGGTGGCTGTGGACAAGGAAGGGGCTCTGTAACATACTGGTGACCAAAAGTAACCTCCCAGGGAGATCTGGTTATAAATTCCTAGGTGGACAGTTCATGGTGGGTAGTCACACCCCAGGCACATGAAAGGTTTGTCTTTGCCTGAAGCAAGCCCTCTCCATTGTTCTTGTACATTTATGCCAATGCACCGTGGAAGTGCCTCCGTGGTCAACCCAGGAGGTGTAACCACCCTCAGGGGAGCTCACAGTCTTGCTAACTGTCCTGTAATCTAGTCACAGAGATTTCCCTGCCTTGCTTTCTTCCCTGTTCATGTAAGGTTCCTTATCCTCACATTCCCTCCTTAATTCCAAATGTATAAATGAAACTGCAAACTGTAATTTTGGGAAGAATTTTTCTGTCTTTTGAGATATTGCTTTGAGGTACATCCTCCGTTTGCCCCAAAAAAACTGTTATAAAATTTCTCCACAGGTTTGGCCTTCTTAAGTTGCTATGGTGATGATGGTGATGATGGTGATGATGACACTGGTGAACGAAATTGGCGTCCATGGTAGCAGTGACAGGGCAGGGGGTGGTTTTGGTGATGACAGTGATGGTGGTGATGATGATGGATGTGACAGTGACGGTGATGGTGATGGTGACGGTAGGGACAGTGGTGGTTGTGACAGTGTTGGCCATGGAGCTCTCTCTTGTCCCTCCCATGACTCCAGTTATAACCCTGACTTTGCATGCCAAAGCCATTACCCAGCGGTGATAAGAATTAACAGGGGTCCTGTGAAGATCCCATGAGAGCAAAGTGGTGGTCGGCGGTGGCCCATTTCAGAGAAGTCTCATTCGTGGTGGCCCCGAGCAGGCTGGTCACATGTTATGCACTGGCACCTACCACATAAATCAAATTTTGCTGCAGATACCCCTCTTGGCCCTTTCATTATCGCTTTCTAAAAACATTATGAAATTTCTGTGGGACGCCAAGAGTTTGCTAAGAGTGTTGATGCCGTCATCTCATCAAAAAAGCTCACAACCACTCTGTGAGGTAGAGCTTCTCCGAGGAAGAAATCGGGACTCGGAAAGAAGTAGAAAGTGACAGAGCCTCTCTCGTTTGCATCGCTCGCTCTAGGTGATGCCCTACGAAAGTGCCAGACTAAGACTTGGACAAGGTTGGGCTGAACCCAAAGCCGTTGTTTGAACCCCACACCAAGACCCTGAACCTCAATACCTCCTGAGAGCTAAGCATGGGATGTAAATAAAGGAGACCATCTGGGAAAGCCGTGGGGACTCTGCAGAACTGGAGACCGCGGGCTCTACCCAAAGACATTCAGGTTCACTGTCTCCCTCCGTGCAGAGCTGGTGTGCGTACTGAGTGACTAGAACTCATCAAACCCTGTCTGGTCTTCGAGGAGCTATACCCAGTCACTTCCCATGTGGCTTCTCTTCTCTCAACATTTGTTTCCCTTTTTGGTTCATGTCTCTCCTTCCTTCCAAAAACCTACTCTAAAATACACCATGGAAACTCCCAGCGTAAAGAAATCCTGTCTAGATAAGGACTATTTTTGAGGTCTCATTTGAAACCAGTTTAAATAAGGCGAGTATTTTATGTGAAAGAGGTGATAATGTTTTCAAGAACAGCCGAGGCCTCTAGTGAGGCTGATGTGGATCTGTTTGTTTTTTAAACCACTTTACTTGGGTATGATTGGCACATAAAAAGCTGTGCATGTTTAATATACACATTTCAACGAGTTTGAAGAAAAGTACACACTCGTGAAAACGTCACTTCCATCAAGGCCATAAACATGCCCATCGCCTCCCAAAGTGTGTCCCCCTGACCACTTTGTGATTGGAGGGGGGTGGTAAGTACACATGACATAGATCCACCTTCTTGGCTCATTTTAACTACCCAATCAAGTACTGCGAGCTGTAGGAGCTATGCTGCATGGATCTCCACAACTTGTTCATCGTCCATAATTGAAACTTTGCCCCTTGGACCATCACCTCCCATTTCCCCGCCCCCCAGCCCCTGGCCCCCACTGCTCCTCTCTCTGCTTCTGTGAGTGTGACTCCTGCAGCTTCCACACACAAGTGCCATCACACAGTCTTTGTCTTTCTGCATCTAGCTGATTTCACATATGTGCCAAGGCTGATTTGCAGAGAATTTTGTCCATAACCCACTATAAGAAATACATTCTGCTCCAGAGAGAGAGAGGGAGAAAGAAAGAGAACTGAACCAGGCTTCACAAGTCAATGTTGACTATATGCAGCTTTCGATATAACAGCCCTTTTGTTCCTTTCCAAATGCTGGTTGGTACCCACTAAATCAGTTTCGTGACCCCACCCCCTACCACTGTGTCACAAGAATCTGGTTGAAAAAACACCAGCCTGTACATACTTTGGCCATATATAAAATAGACAACCCTTTCCCTGTGAGCCTGGCACTACCTGTGCTGGTGTTTTGATGGGGGTGAGGTGTGTGGCATGTGAGCAGGCTTGGTAATTCACTGTGGAGCCTCGAGAAACTCGCTCATACTTTTAGCTCTTGTTTTCCCATTTTTAATAACAAATGGGTTGTCTGCTACATCCACTCCAGACTCTGTGTCTGCACTCTTGAGCCATTCTTATTTAGTTTCCCTTGAGACCCTTGATGCACAACTCCCCATCTCTTTGTGGTGCATCAAAGCATTTAGGCTGCTGCACACGACTACCTAACCTCCACTCCGCACCCGAGCAGAAGTGGGCAAGTGGACGTGAGACACCTGCCCCAAAGCCACTTTCAAGAAGTAAAGCCATGGGACATGTGATGAGGTCTTTGAATTTTTTTCCAGTGCCAGAATATTTTTCTAGACCCAAGGTCATGCATGAAATATTAAAAAAAATTTCTGTGAGGAAAAAACACTGAACCAGTCCCTACTTACCCCCAAGATGAAGATCCCTTGCTTCTCACCCAGTCTGCCAGCTTCTAAGCCAGAGCTGAGAGAAAAAGGAAGTTTATGGCTTATTATCTGTAGCTCCAGTTTCTCAAGGAGCCTTGTGGGTGGCGCAGGCTGGGGGGTTGGCAGGGGCAGTTTGCATAATGCAGGGACCATGAGGTAGACAAGGGTGGACCATACTAAAGTGCCTCAGAAAATGCACTTGGAAGTGGTGATGGTGTCCAATGGGGAAATGAGGAGTGGAGAGTAGCGCCAGCTTCCACCTACACCAAGGAAACGGACGCGGCTTTGAGTGGATGAGGAGTTGGTAGACTTCTCGGTGAGAGGCCTGAGGACCAGAGCAGGGGGAGAGTCCGTCCCCTTCGTATTGCCCGGTCTCCTTTCGTCACACCCCCTCCCAGTGTGCCGCTCTGGGAGGGCGGCACGCCCCTGCTCTTGGTCTTTGAGGCGGGGTCGCCCAACACGATTGCACCCACCTGCCTGGTGCGTCAAATTCTGGACTGGTCCCACTAGCACGAAACCCAGAATTTTTTTCTCATAGTAGAAGAGTCTTTGTAAGACCCAGCAAAAACATGGCAAATACCCCCTACTTTGACAAGTCCAAACACATGCCTTCCCCATGCAGCAGCCTGTCGCCGTCACAGGTTCCGGTGGGTTCACAGGCAGAAAACACGCAGTCGGGGAGCAAAGGTGCGGCCCCTCTCAAAACCGATTTATACCTTGCCTTGGTTTTAATACATTTATGAAACCTTGCCTTATTATCTCTAACATGACTACTTTCCTTTTCCAGTTTTCCTTTCTTTTTATGAATGAGAAATGATGCACTAAAATATTTAAATGATCTCCTGGATCTAGCCATCTAGGTGGGCTGACCCTCAGCCCCTCCATGTCAGATTCAAAATATTGGCTGCATGTGATACTCAAAATGTTTCCTTTGTATGGCAAAGGGAAGAGGGTTTCAGCCTGCCCCTGTCAGCTGAGCTGAAGTGACAATTGTCTGGATGTTAACTGAAGTGCCAGAACCAACAGTCCCTGGAATCCGGAGCATTTCTTGTGCTCACAGCCTAATTCTGCATGTGACAGATGATCTGCACAAACAGACACCAGAATGCCCCTTCTTCTTGGGCAGTCCTGCCATGCTGGCTCCAAACTTGGCTACGTGGCTGGCTTTGGCCAGAGAAACAACTAACAGAATGCGAGCAGAGGTTTGCAAAGTGCTTGCACACTGGGGCTCGCCCTCTTTGTCACACCTGAAGCCCTGAGATCACTACGTGAATGTGCTTAAGCTAAACTCATTCTTAAGCCACGTGGAGGAGGAGGAGGAGGAGGAGGAAGAGGAGGAGGCCGCGTGGAAGAGAAACAAGTCTCACCAGTCAATAGTCCATCACTCCAGGGGCCAACCTGCCAGCCACCCAACACGGGAGGGAGGCCATGCTAGATCGTCCAGCTACCATCTGACCCACCCACTGCCCAAAAATGAAGGGCGGGGCCCATCAGAGACCAGCCAAGCTAGCCTAGACCAGAAGAAACAACCAGCCAACCCACAAAATCACAAATGCAACAAGAGAGCTGTTGTTTTAGGCCAAAGAAATTTGGGGGTGATTTGTTACACAGCCAAACTTAACTGACATACTTCACAAGTCAACAAAGACTAACTAGGACTTTAAGCAAACACAACATCAGGCGGGTCTATGGGAAAAGTTGGGGCTTATGAAAATCTCACAAACTGAAAGAAACCTACAGAAAAAAGGGGGAAACCCCATGTCTATAGTGAAGTTCTATGGGTCTAACCTCTCCTTCCCTGAACTTTATCGTCCCTTCCACAAATACCCCTCCACCCCAGCACAGAGGTCAGAGTGTGCACTGGACTTTCCCCGTCTGCAAGCACCGAGTTGCAACCCTTTCTCTTTCCTGAGTACATCCTGCTTCGGTGACAAAATGCCTAGTCGACATGATTTTCCAGTTGACAAAGTAGACTGGAAGGAGGACTTCACACACATGTTGTAGGCATGGTACCACATGACTTCAACTCCCAGTCACAGCCGACTGGACCCAGGAGGCGGCCCAGCAGAGACGTCTGCCTTAGAGCTGTTCCGTCCTGGATGCTGACTGACTGATCCATCCAGATCAGGCCCCTCTCGGAGATTTTTAATGCAAAGCCACAAAGAGGGATACACACAAATACTGCAGTGGCCCATGAGCCAACAAACACATAAAAACTAATGAAATTAGAAGCCATCAGACAAGAGAATCTGTTGGTGACCTTCCTCTTTTATCCCCCCTCACGTGTCTCGCCTTCCCCTGGCGGAGCAGCAGGCTGTCACCACCGCAGGGTCCCAGGGGGTTCGCAGACCAGGGAGGAAACGCACAGTTTGAGGAGCAAAGGGAAGGCCCCCTCTCCAACTGTATCAAGCATGTAACAACTCCCTATGGGCAGTTGTGAAAGAAGCTGCTCTCCATCCTCCGCTGCCCTGCTCTGGGCACTGGGAGGTTGTCCTGCATGTGCTGCACCATCAGGACCCTCCTTTGATGGGGATACCTATTTTCCCAGGTGATTGGATTCATCTGTCACAGGCTAAGGCCCTTCCAGGTTTCCGTAACTGCTCCCTCCCCTCCCCTTTAAGCCAACGATTGCTAAGAGCTTCCCCACCCACCACTGCTACTTGCAGGGTGCCCACCACCCTCAGCCCTGCTGTGAGATTGTGATTTATAATAAGAAATATATCATTGGTCTTAATCTGTTTCTAGCAGAGCTCCTAAAGTCCTCGGAATTTCCTGAGTGGTAAGAGCAATGGGAACGTCTTTCATTAGAACGGTTGGTCCCTTTCCACCACAACTGAGTTTATGTTAATGAGGTGACTTTTGGAAAGCTCCAGAGGATGTGTGCTGGTTGCCAGTGGAACCAACCATTTCCCCAGAGGGGCAAGGGACTAGAGGTTGAAGCAGTCATCAACGTCCAATGATTTAACCAATCATGTCTCTGTCATGTCGCCTCCTTAAGAAATGCCCAACGGAACAGGCTTCGGAAGGCTTCTGAGTCCTACACACATGGAGACTGGGGAGAGCGGTGCCTGGAGACGATATGGAAGTTCCACACCCTCTCCACCTGGCAGTTCCTGGGTTACATCCGAAATGAATAGAACTCAAGGTGGGAGTTGCGGGAACCTCCAATCAACAACCAGTACATCGGAAGTACAGGTGACAACCTGGACTCGTGATTGGCACCTGACGTGGGGGACAGGGGCAGTCTTGTGGGACTGAGCTCTTAAAATGTAGGATCTGACATTGTCTCCAGGTACATGGTGTCAAAACTTAACTGAATCATAGGACACCTAGCTGGTGCTGGAGAATTGCTTGCTGGTATAAAAACACCACACACACACACACACACACACACACATTGGAATTGGGTTTTATCTGCCCACACCTATATAAATAGTATTTTCATTTAATACACTGCTTTGGCCAGCTACTTCTTGCCAAGTCAACAACTAATATACAACCTAGCAGTATAACCAGCTCTATTCATTCTAACCAGAAGCCAACCCTTTTTTATTAGCTGTAACAAAAGAGGAAGTCACATTTTTTTAAAAAATCATCCTTCACCAAACTGGAACTCAAGCACAAAACGTCAGTGCCACTTCCTTCTTTGACAGTCATTGAGTCATTGTTTCTCAGCAAACTAACTTCCCGCACCCTGCAACGGTGGTGTTCCCCGGGCGGGGGGGCAGGGGGGGCTGAAAACGCGGCAACGGTGTTGCCCTGTCAGGCCAGGAATCGGCAGAGCCCGGGGCTCGTGCCCGAGCGGAATGGCCACCTGCACTTGATGCCGAAGGTCGGTGAGCAGCTCAGAGTGAACAGTGTGCTTTCTCGCCCGCTGGCTCACCGGAAATCCAGTGAAATTTGTCCTGAGAATACACAGTCACTTTTGTTTCAAACAAACTTTTCCAGCCAAGAGTACTGGTTTTCTGAGGTGGTTTAAGACATAACCCACTGGGTGTAAATTAGTGCAGCCACTCGAGAAACAGGATGGAAAGTTCTCAGAAAGCTAAGAAGGGAACTTCCACAGGACTCAGCATTGTTCATGGAAGCGAGACGTGGAAGCAACCTAAGGGCCCGCTGTCCGATGAACGAACGGATGAAGAAGGTGTGATACCTGTACCCAGTGGAACACTACTCAGCCATAAAAAGACGAAATGCTGCCATGTGCCACAGCACGGATGGACCTTGAGAGTATCATGCTAAGTGAAAGGTCAGATGGGTAAGAACGAGAACTGTATGACTTCGCTCATACGTGGAACGTAAAACAAAGAGCAGCAAACAAAACGAGCAAAAGCAAACCCACAGGTACAGACGACAGAACGGAGGTCACCCGACGGGAAAGAGGGTGGGAGGGTGGGGCGAGGTGGGCGAAGAGGTCGAATACACAGTGATGGCAAGAGACTGGGCTTCAGGTAGGAAGCAGGAAGTAGAGTGCACAGCTGTCGAATTATAACCTGGTACACTGAGGATCATACAGTGCTATTAACCAATGTTCCCCCAGTAAATTTAATTTAAAATAAATAAAATATGGCTCCACGAAGCTGTACATTTTGACTATCCTAAGAGCCACTGAATTGTGCATTTTAATGTGATTAAAATGAATTTTCTGTTGTATGACTCTCTCTTAACGAAAAATAGAGAAATAATAAATAAATTCCTGCTCCCATACAGGTTTAAACAGGAAACCTGGTCAACCTGTTTGGATTTGGGCAAAACCCTACTCTTTATCCAAGGACTCCGCTAGACATTATTTTCCATAAAACCCAGACAATGTCGGCTTTTCTGTTCTCTCTGTGGTGGTCACATGTTATCACAACAGTCAAGTTGTAATTCGTGCAAAAAAAAATGTGTATTAATCCCCAAAACTTCATAACTGAAGCTTTCTAAATTTTCTTTTCATGTCGTGTAGCAATAAAATCACAGGGTAGGTTGAAGATGTTTAGGAATGACATGCAGTGCTATGGAGAAAATATGGGAATGGACGAGGAGTAAGAAATTGTCATCGTTTAGACTTGGAGCACCAGGTCGTGGAGCCGAGGCCGTCATTCGGGCGACACACAAGGGGTCCCCATGGGAGCCCCCAGGGAAGGAGCTAAGAGAGTAAATGCGCTAACCTCACTCTCTTTCCTTTTCCTGATACGGACCTTAAGAAAGTCCATAGTTACACTCAGAGATGGCAGCGTTCTAGCCAAGCACCTGCATGGAGTTGGGGGCGTCCACGGAAGACAGCCCACCCACTTAGAAATTCCTTCGCTTGAGTATTGGGTCTGCCCCATCGTCAGAATAAGTTTCATGACAGGAAAGGCAATGTACGTCATGCCTAATATAGCCGCACTTTCTAGAGAGAGGATACTTAACATCCGTAGGATGAATAAAGGACTTTGTGACAATTTCTTGCTCCTTAACATCCCCAAGCCTCCTGGGCTCTCCTGTGTACGAGCCGCAGGGTGACCGGGCTGGACCGGACGTAGACTGGGACACTTGTGGCCAACGAGTGGGATTCACCCTGGGAACACCTCCCAAACCTGTGTAAGCCAATGTGCGTGGAGGTGCTGAGATCCCGCTGGACAGAAAAGATGGAAGGATGGACGGTGTGTCCAGCAAACCTAAGTGGCTACTTGGAGGGCCCTGTAGTGAACAGACTAGATGAGAGATGGGGCCGTGGTGTTTTTGAGTCAGAGCAGACTCTGTGCCCAAGCAAAACAGCTCTGGGCCCAGGAGACAAGGGCGGCCCCACGCTGGGGAGCAAACCTGTTGCTTAAAGCACAGGCCAGGATGGGTCTCAGCCCTCGGTGGACTTGACCTGGCCTTGGATGGAGCTCATTGTGCTGAACTGGGCAGATACCTGGGGAAGGCACGTGAGGGACCTGGACAGGGAAGTAGGGAATGGTGGCAGAGAGAGATCCTGAGCAGAGCCCAGAAGCTGCCTCAGCAACACCCACAAACTCCCGAAGAGGGGTTTTCTGAGAAATAGGGAAGAGGAAGAAATGCAATCCAAGATCTTGAGGTCAAGAAGCTCAGTATGCAAACTGAGCCAGCCCCTGCTGTGGCACAGACAGACGCAGGTTCAGAGTTCCAGACTCCACGTACAGTGGGCAGTTTTATCAACCCTGGGTGTTACTCATGAAGTAAGGTCACAGAGGCGGGTCATGACAAAGGGTGGCGATGAGCCGATGCACTATTTGGGGGAATGGCAAGCACCGCTCGGTGTAGTACGTTACAGAATTCCAAAACAGAAGCAAGCTCGTCCCAGGAGCAGTGTGAGAAACGTCTCCTGGTGTTCTTTGCATTTTTTAAAGATGAAAGTACTTTATTAAAGGTATACTTGCAAAAAATAAAAGCTGCTGCATTCTAGGTTCAGTAAAGCCAAGCAGTAGACAAGCTCTAAGGTCTTTTAAGGAGGAAGGCTTTACCTGAATGTCTTAAGAAGTTTGCAGCATCATTTGAAACATTTTTTAAATGCAGTTCAAAATGCCTTTACAATGAGCTTCAAACAAGTATCTAAGTGATTAATAAGACGTTTCATATTTGATGGCTATGGAGATGGGACAAAGTAGTCGGTATTATTGATGTCCTTCCTTAATTGCCTCCTGGGGCCAGCGGTCCCGTCTCCAGGGCCGGCGGTGCCTGCTCAGCTGAACAGGAGGTTAACACCTCCCAACCATGAGGGTACCACACAGCCAATAACTGACTGACATGAGAATTAAAAAGGCCGGTCCCCTCACCTGAGCATGGGATGGTGCCGAGGTACAATCCATGCCCCTGAGTCCACTGTGGGACAGTGGGACCATGGGATCGGGAAGCACCCCGACCCCACTGTGCTTCCTCACTCCCTGTCTCCGAGGAGCGGTGCTTCAGTAAGTCTTGGGCTCTTTTAGGGAACCTGACCTGAGAAGCCACTGCCACTTCAGAAATACCATTTGTGATGAAATTACTATAGTGTTGTCAGCGAAAACTTAGACAAAAGGGTATTTGGGTGACTCTGCCGAAGCCAGCCAGAACAGCCACACGCTGCACACGAACGGTGTGGGGGTCAGCTGCCTACTGCAGGTACGACGGTGGCCACAGGGCATCCAGGTCTGCGGGAGTGTTCGCAGGACGAAACCACCAACAACGCATTTCTCAGAAAGCATCCCTGTCACTGAGCGACGATGACTGCGTTTGTACAGCCGAGAGTTGTCCGTCAGTGGTCAGAACACCAGAGCTGTGTCCTCTTCTGGCTTTCTTTATTTGACACGCTCAGTTAAGAAACATTATTAAGTCGTTCAGTGAAGCCAGTCTCCTGCTAGGTCCTGGGCATGCAGGGCACATCGGTCTCGGAACTCTGGGCAAAGCCGGGACAAAGCGCAAGGACTTCTGATGGAGTCTGCTGTGCCGAGTATTACCGTGAAGGAGTGATGACTTTAGGTACCACGGAACAGAAACGTTAAGACAAGGAGGCAGCCAGGCACTGCGAGCCCACAGTGCAAAGCTTTTCTGAGTAGACAGACCTCAAGTTATCTTCAAATTACTATATTCCTAACGGCTTACTTTTCTGACAGCTTTTGTGCAGTGATGTTTTTTTAAACAGACATTAAGACATGTAAGCTTCCTCCCACCGGTAACTATTAGTGAGTTTCAGAAGCATTCAAATAGATTGTTTAATAAAATGTATCTCAGAGGTGTTGGTGACAATATTTTGTCTCCAGTACTGAAAAGTGGGAAATGATGCAAGCTCATAAACACACTATGACACACACAGACCAGCGATTACCCTGCAACCACCGGGAATAAAACAAAGTTCCAAAAGCTTTCGTGAACTGGAAAGATGTTCTCGGTGTGACAAGTGGAAGACATAAAGATTTGAAAGTAACACAGGCATGCCCGCTGCAGGGCACCCTGGGGACGACTCCTGCGTGGGCCGAGACACCCGGCGCTGTCACGTCCCGACTTTCCCTGCACCGACAGACCTGTGTGACTGAGACCATGACTACAACCAAATGTTTATCAGCAAGGACCGCCACGGGGGTTGTCCCAGTTCCTGAAAAAAAGCTGCAGTCTTCCCCCAGAAGGTCATGAACAGAACCAGCACTAGGCCGAAGGGAGGGCAGACTCGCCTGAGACACAAAATGTAAGGGGGAACCAAAATCAAAGTGATAAATGCTCCGTCAACAACATTTTTCTTTTTGGCTTCAAACACATTTATTACAGTTACGGATGTCAGAGTCTAAAGTGGGTCTCTGGGTAAAATAAAGGCGTTGTGAGGGCTGTGCTCCTTCTGGAGGCCCCGTGGCAGTGGGGGGGGGGGCGGGGGGGTCTGCTTCCTCTCCAGCGTCTAGAGGTGCCTGCGTTGCTTGGCTCGGGTCAACACAACATTTTAAAAGTGCAGATCAACTCAAGAAAAGCCATGATAAATAAAATATTCGAGTCCAAGAGTTGTCCTATGCTGGGTCAAAATGAGCTTACAATCACTTTTTAAATATACTTTGAATAATTAATTTTTTCCAGAACTTGGTTTTGAAAATATTATTGATGATTTTGCTTCCTCTCAAACCAAAAAAGTCACATTTTAATGAATTCTGGCTTGAAGATTAATCAAAATTTTAAATGTAGAATAATACCGTAGGTTCCAATATTCTTACTCCAATTTTTTTTCAATTTTTCCAACTATTTTGATGCTCAGGGAAAGGGCACAATTATAGGTGGTCAATATTATCACTTCAGGGAACGGATCTGTATTTTTGGATACCATAAATTATTTGAACTATAAAGGGGCAAAATCATCTCATTTCATGTAGATGGAATTTGAGAACCATGTGGTCGTCATTCTGAGTCTGTTCTCCCTCCACTGGCGGCAGGTGAGACCACCCAGGTGCAGGGAGGTCTCAGTGCAGCTTGATGTTATAGAAGGAAAAATCTCTGTTGTGAGGTCTCAGCTTTATTCAATTACCTGAGACATACAGGGAAACTCAAGATGTTTCTTTTCTGGCTATCAGCATGGCAAACAGACTGTTCTAGCATATTCTAGAACATTCACTCAGGGGCACCACTCCAATTCCCTGGGGATGTCATTAAAACGCAAGTCCTGGTTCTGCTGATGGGGCGGACCCGAGAGCTTGCTTTTCTAACAAGGTGAGTGACGTGATCTGCGACCACACTTGGAGTCAGGAGGAACCACAGAGGCTGTTGATGGGAGGATTTCTGCATTTTAAATGTTCATCTCCTTCTCTCCCTGGCACTCAGGGAGTTACGGGGGCCGAAGAGCAAGGTGGGAGAGCAGTAACTCCATGAGCAGGGTGAGTCCTGGCCAAGTCATTAGGAAGTTCCTGGAAGGAAGGGAAATGCTGGTTCCCTGAAAGTTCCCAGGAGCCAAAACACTCTCCAAAGGCCATTGCCATCAAATGCTTCAACCCTTCACTAAGCGCAAGAGTTCTGCTCCATCAGCCGCTCCTCCTCACCCAGCTAACTCTCGGGCGTTTGTGCCCAAGTCACCTGAGCTTCATTTGCCTCCTGGGGCTGTCGTTCCAGTTTTACTAACCATTTGTTTAGAAGCAGGGAGAGTCTTTGTCACAGGGTAAGCCAGCCAGATGACAAACCATTTACTGGGAGTTGTACTCTGTCAGGCATGTGATAGGTGTGAGAGAGGCACGCTTAGAGACGCACACCCACAAACATAAGAAGCAGCAAAATGGTGACCAGACCACCTTGCTCACACCACGGCGCCGAGATCTATTATTTCCACAGAACTCTGGGAAGTCAGAGCTGCAGAACATGGAAAACAAAATGGTTATCTGTAACTGAAATCTGGTTTCTCAAAACCATGGAGAGATTGCCCCGCCCTCCATGTTTCAAATTGCCCACAGTCCTCTGGGGCTGGCAGGACCCTGTATTTCTGCATTAAGCCAGGAAGAGAAGATTTCAGGATAGGCTCCTGCAGGCACTTGCTTGCCTCGAACGTTGCTCCATAATGTATTTGAAAAGCAAGAAAGGGCTTTAATCCTGCGGAGAAAGAAATCACAATCAGCAGCAGGATTCGTACAGATAGAATTCCAGGGGTCATATCTATAAGGGGCATGGGTCTTCTAAATGCAAAGAGATAAACAGGGAAACAAAGACTAAGAAGATAGACATTAAAATGTTAACGGTGATTACTCCTGGCATGGCAAGCATCATTGGCAAACTCAAGAGCCATTCTCAAACTCTTCACTAATGACAGCTCCCATTTGAGAAGCTAGAAAGCCAAATACATGATTTGTCCAATTCCTTTATAACCATGAGTGGTCACATGATGCAGTTCTGACCATTTGGGTAAAAGGCAAATCTGCTGAGGGGCTTCTAGAAAAGCCCCTTTTATTTCCTCTTAAAAGGAGAGGATTGAAAAGAGAGTCTGGCACTGCTGCTCTGTCCCTCTTCTTCCTACCTTGAACATGGTCATGATGGCTGGAGCTATAGCAGCCATGTTGGAACCCTGAAAATAACATGATGGAAAGCCAACATGCTGCTAGTGAAATGGCGAATTAGGGCGAACCTAGACCCTCTACAATACCACCAAGCAGTAGAACCAATACCTATAACCCCTAACTCTGGGCTTCTATCCTTGTAAAAAAATAATTACCTATTTAACAAAACCACTGGATCTTAGTTACTTGTACTTGTAACATATCAATGAAAAAGTAAGACATTCTAATGGGAGGGTGAAAGACTATGACTAATAAAATAAATAAAGAAGCTACAGTATGTTGGAAAGCAGAACGTGCTATGAAAAGAAAGGGCAAAGGGACAGAGGGAACATGAACGCCAGGGTAGAAGAGGAGGCAGGAAAAAACGGCTGTCGGAGGAACTCCACTGATAGAAATGATTGAAACCAAGATCTGAAGCACGTGAGGGAAGTGGTGGAGCTGGCTGTGTACTTAACAGGACAAGAACATTTAAGACAGTGAGTTTCCACTTCAAAGTCCCTAAGGACGGAGTGAGCCTGGCATGTTTGAAGAAGCCAGCGTAGGCCAGCGCAGATGGGACTGAGTGGTGTGGGGGGTAGATCCACTGAAGACGAGGTCAGGGAGAAAGAGCCAGGTTACAAAGGGCTGTGCGGGCCATCAGGAGGACTCTGGCTGTTACTCCCAGGTGGGAGCCACGGAGTGTCGTAGGCAGAGAAGGGAGGTGCCCTGACTCAGGTGTTCATGAGTGGCCTCTGGCTGCTGCAGGGAGAACATACCAAAGGTGGGGCAAGGAAAAGGCGGCAGAAGTAGAAAGTCCCACTTTGAGGCTATTTCTATAATCCTGGTTGGAGACAAGAGAACTTGGACCAGAATAGAAACTGTGAAGGAAAGGACATCAGATTCTGTACATGTTCTGAGGAAGAGTCCACAGGACTTGCCGGTCGGCTGGAGGCGGAGGGTGAGAAGTAAAGCAGAGTCGAGAATAACGCCACCGCTTCGCGCTGAGCCACGCGGGGCAGAGGACTCTCCTCGGAAAGGGGAGGTGGGAGGGCAGAAGCCGGGTTTGGAACACGACACATTTCTGATGGCTGTTAGACATCCAAGTGGGGGCCTGGGTAGGTGGTTGCTACATGAGTGTAGAATTAAGGAGAGAGGGCTAGACTGCACATGATTTAAAATGTGGGGGTTGCTGCCTGCGGACGGTGTTCACGGCCATGAGACTGGGGGACCACACGGACAAAACTGTGCTTCAGTGGAAAATCTGCATCGTCAGAGGGCCCCGTCTGTGCGGGAGCTATTTCACAACTCTGAATGTTAAATAACTGGCCGCAGTGCGAAATAATTCTGTGGGAAAATCAAATTTACTTTCATTTGCATATTCATTTAAATATTTATGAAATTATATACATAAGTATTATAATTCACACATACATGTGTGACATATGTGTAAATTATAATTCATGTATATTTACAAAGATATGTATAGTCCTATTATATATAATTATGTGATGTATTATATATTATGTATAATTATTAGTAAGGGAACCAGGCAGATGTTATAACTGGCTCAAAATAGAATGCAAAAAAAGACACATATATATATCTGTGTGTGTAATGCATACAATGTATATGACATACACATAAAGCATGTTATAGAATGCACATATAATAATGTGTATAGTGCATGAATAATAGATAATACACCTGTACTATATACAATGTATATAAAGTATACATAATAATGTTACATAATACATATATATGTCTGTACTTACTCTTTTATGTCTTTTGAGCCAGTTATAACATCTCATTCCCTCACTGATTGATTAGTAAGTAGAATTAAGATCCTTAACATATGCTCGCTTTACATCTGTGTGAGTCGTGATTTTATCTTTTTTAAGTTACACAGCTACTCAGGGGCAGAGCTGGGATGTAAACCCAGGCAGCCTGGCTCCCGAATCCCACACTATCAGTGAGCTAATACACGTGGGTGCACTTAGCTCCCAGTAGGTGCTAACACACAGAGGTGTCTAATATTGCCGAGAAGCAGGCGTTCCATTCAGCCACACGTGTGTCAAACACGCAGGCCCTCACCGTTCTGGAAGCGGAGGGCATGGACGACAGCAAGATCCCTGAGGTCTGGGACTGGGAGCTGGGCTTGGCCTTCCTCCCGATCCATCTCCTGTATTCTTCCCGGACCTGGAGTTGGAGACAGACAATGGGCGATGAGTCACTCCCGGGTGCAGGAAGTGTGCTCCACAGACATGTCCCCCGGAAGGAAGGGGAGGAAGGGACAGGGACAGCAGCTACATACCTGGCGGTTGAGCAGACAGTGAATGAGAAAGATGAAGGCTCCCTGTAAGCTATTGATGATGGTGAACAGGTAGGCCATGACACTGGCCACGGGTCCTATCTGGAAGATGCCCAACACCCAGGAGCACCCCAAGATGAAGAGCTGGGCAAAGGCCTTGAATGTCAGCAACCTGGGAAAGAAGATTGAGCTGCTGGGAGGCAGCTGAGGTCCCTGTGGGCCAGGCTCCCAGGAACAGTCTGAGGCTCCGCTGTGACCCAGCAGGGTGGGAATAAATGTGGAACAGAGTCCCCAACCCAGAATCAGGAAAACCGAATCCAAGAGGCATTTGAAATGCAGTGTGTCTACAGGTACACATGGGCACGAAGATGTGTGAACACGAGTATTCAGTGCCATATGTCTGCAGCAAGAAGGGCCCACAGGACCATGAACTTGGGATGTGTTAAATCAATGGTGAAGCCATACTACGAAAACTGAGGTAAAACTCACGTTACATGAAATTCACCATTTTTACCAAAAAGTGTGATTCAGTGGTATTTAGCACATTCATAACGTTGTACAAAAGTCACTACTATCCAATTCCAAGACATTTTATCACCCCAAAGAGACAGCCATACCCATTAAGCAGTCATTCTCCATTCCCCTCTCCCCCAACCAGAAACAACCCAGATGGCCTTCAAAGGATGAATGGATCAACACACTGTGGCTCCTCTGAGCACTGGAATACTACTCAGCCACGAAAAGGAGTGAAATGCTGACCACTGCTACAATATGGATGGACCTTGAACACATGGAGCTCAGGGAGAGCAGCCGAACACAGAAGGCCACATGGTGTGTGACTCCATGTATGTGACATGTCCAGAACAGGCACATCCATAGAGACAGGAAGCAGATTACAGAATCCTTTTTTAAATGAGAGAGTGACAATATACTAAAGCATAAGAAAGGGTCCAGGCTCTGGGTCCAACTGCCCGTGAGAACTCTGACTGCGCCCTTCACGTCACTGTGCTCAGGTCCCTCCACTGTCACAGAGAGAACAGCACGCCACCTACACGGCGGCAGGGCTTGCTCTCCGGGCCGGCCAGACGGCAGAACAGCATGTGGCTCGGAATAAGCTATTTGGTTAGTTGTACCCTCAACTATTATATAAAATAAACTACTTATTATGTGAAAAAACAAACTGCTGAACAAATCAGTGGAGTGTTTTATCATTTATGTGAAAGGGGGAAATGTGCAAGTATAGAATATTCTGGAAGGAAGCTCAATTCGAATGATAATGGCTGCTGAAAGTGGGTGTGATCTGGGGACCTAGGGTGTCAGGAGCGAGAATTATTTTCGTGCATTCCCTTTGTAAACTCTTGAGAAAAAAGGTACCTACTAAGAAGGGCTCCTGGTGGCTAACTGGGCTCGAATTTTAATAAACAGCCTAGCAGCCATTGCTGAACAGGGGGCTCTCACGCAAAATGCACAGAAGAGCATTGTACTGCCAGGCCCTACACCCAACCGCCTGCCTCCACGGTGCTCCTGCCGTCTCATCCGCCCCAATAAGGGGGTTTCTGGAATCCTATTTCAGCCAGTAGGACCTATGTTTGCCCCATCTGCTCAGAGCTGCACAACTCTGGCCAAAGTGGCTCTATTCTGACCAATATGAACTGTGCCTTTCGGAGCAATCAAACTGAGGTTTGGAGCCCTCCTTTGCACAAAATGGACCAATCAGGGACCAGGGACAGGGATTTTCGTCCATTAAATCTGCTCCCCTATGGCTCAGAGAGCACGCTTTTTCCTTTCTTCAAAGCCTGAAGACAGTGTCTCCCTTACTGCACTGGAACGTGGGAGCTGGGAGCCGTCTCACCCGAGCAGAGGGCAGCAGGGCAGGGCAGGGCAGTGCAGAGCAGAGCTGGTCGGCCAGGGAGGGGCCTACCCCCCCCCCACGCTGCATCACTGTTGAGCTGTTTTACACTGAATAAAAGGGGAATTCCTCTTGCTGTTGACAGTTGGTTGGCATATTTCACACTGCTTCATTTTTTGTACCATTGCAAGTATTAACTTTGAGCTCTGTACATTAACTTTTTAAAAATAATTTTTGGGAAAAAATTTAAGATGGATAAAAGACTGGAAAATGACAGGAAAATGAGCAGAGGTCATCATCAGGTTGCTGGCAATAAAACTGATACAATGTCTGGTTTCGGTAAGTTCTTAGAATAAAGATTAGCTGAGTAATGAAATTAGAAAACACAAACTGATAACAGAAAAGTTAAATGGAACAAGCATTGCTAAGAGATTCACTGAAACAGAGTCAGGAGGCTCTCGGGGAAGTGCGGCCTCGGCACCACTTGGGCCTGAGTCCCAGAGCTGCTGCTGAGTTGCTGCCCCGCTGCCTCACGCAGCTCCAGTGAGCCATAAACGTCCCGGCACAGCGCAGGGACTTGCCCTCCTCTGTAGGTTTCACCCCTCTAGGCTTCATACTGAAACTGTAGCCAAATCCTAGGAACCTAGCCAGCAGTCCTTCATTTACAAAAATAAGCCAGACGGTGAAAGACAAATACCATATGATCTCACCTATAAGCAGAACCTGATCACCAAAACAAACAAGCAAACAAAATATAAACAGACATCGAAATAAAGAACAGACTAATGGTAACCAGAGGAGAGGGGGGTGGGGAAGGGTCATCAAGGAACATGTGTAAATGACCCATGGCCCATGGATGAAGCTGGAGGGAGGTGGGATTGAGAGTGGGGATGGGTGACACAGGGGGGAGGGGAATATGGAGACAACTGTACCTGAAAAACAATAAAAATAAATTTAAAAAATAAGAATTACACTTTGGAGTTTTTGCTTCGCAAACCCTGCCTTTTCTCTGTGCTCTCCAGAGCACATTGCAAGTATTCATTCCCCTTAATGTGTCTCCCAGACTCAAGTCTTTTTAAGACTTCTATAAACTTTTAAAAAACATTTAGTTTATTTTTTGAGAAAGGGAAAGGGAGGGAGGAAGAGAAATATCAATGTGTGGTTGCCTCTTGAGCGCCCCCTACTGGAGACCTAGCCTGTAACCCAGAATGTGCCCTAGACTGGGAATCCAACTGGCAACCCTTTGGTTCAAAAGTGGGCGCTCAACCCACTGAGCCACACCAGCCAGGGCAAGACTCCTATAAACTTTTAAATTGTTTTACAGTCTCAGATCTTTATTGGCCCATAGAGCTATATTTTCTATAAGAACATGAGAAAGTCTCACTTCTGTGGGATAAAATCATAAATATGAAACTAAAGTAATGAGGATGTATTTCCCCTATTATATCCACAAAAACAACAAATAAAAAATTATAAATCCCAGTTCTGGCAAAACTGTGAGTAAACAAGCACTCTGATAAATGGAAACAAATTTTCTGGAAACCCATTCGCAATATATAGTAAAAGTGCTACAATCCAACCTACCCTTTGATTCCAGCACTTTCACTCCTACTGTTATGACTAAATGACCCCAGGTGTGGAAAAAAGTTTTATTTAAAAGAATATTTAAGACAGTATTATTTATAGTAGAAAAACCATTTAAATGTTCATGAATATGGGATGATTTAAATAAGCTATGCTGTGTGCTTACACTAAAATACTATGCCAAAAAAAAGATTTTTCATGAATTTGTAATTAAATTTAAAATTACTCATGAAATGTTAGAGAAAAGATGGTAATAAAATAAAATAGTATTGTTTCTGTAAATATGCATATAAGTATGCACAGAATTAGGAAATGTAATAATAGGTTCAATATATGAAACACTCTTCCTAATAACTGTGCTAAATGGTTTGTAAGCCCCATAAAGTGTGCAATATCATTCCCCCGTTCCACACAGGAGGAAACTGAGTTTCAGAGAAGTTATATAACTTGCCTAAGGTCACAGAGCTTGTAAGCGGCAGCGCTGGCGTTTGAGCCCCCAAATCTAGACACCGTGCCGTGTTCTGTCTTGGGGAGAGGACCAGGCAAAGACCAGGTGGTGATTTGAGGAAAGAAGGGAGGGAGACTGGAAGAGCAGAGCAAAGGAAGAAGGGACGGCACCTGGTGTCTTTGAGAGTGGAGACTTCGGCGTTGACGCTGGAAAGCCTCTGCCTCAGGATGCACAAGGTCCATGTCAGGAGGGCGGAATTGATCTAAAAAGGTGAACAGACTGGGTTGAGGGTTTGAGGGGTTGGATACAAAACTGTCTATAGGAAAAGTTCAATGGAACAAGCATTGCCAAGAGAGAAACTTACAAATAGAGCTGGGGGAGCCTCTCAGGGAAGGGGGGGCCTAGTTCCACTTGTGCCTCCATCTCAGCTGCTGTGAAGTTGCTGACCTGCTGCTAAGCTCAGCTCAAGCTGAGCCATAAACATCCTGGGACAACAGAGGGACTTGCCCTTCTCCTTGTAGTTTTCCCCGCTCCCCCTACCCCATTTTTTTGTTTTGTTTTGTTTTGTTTTTTAATTTAAACTAACCATGCCTGGAAAGATGCCACTCTGGGGGTTTTGCCTTTGTAGAATCTGCCTTTGTTCTTCCCTGGAGCACAATTTAGGTTGATACCTGAATAATCTGCATCTCCAGGGCTGCAGCTCCAGTTTCTCAAGTAAACGCTTTTTACTTTTTTCATAGTCTAAAATAAACTCGATTGGCAAAACAGAAATGGCCAAACCATCTTACCAACATCTTTGGTGAGCACTTCAGGAAGCCCCAAAATAACTCCTATAGCAACTGATCCATGACCAGGACCTGATTAATAACTGACAGCTGCCCTAATTTCTGCCCCTGATTCCAACCTGAGACCAAGAGGAGAAAGCCAGTGCATGCCCACAGCCAACCACGTAGATGCCCTGCTTTCAGGGACCCACATGGAGGACCCCCAGGCCTACGGCCTCTGGTGGGGGCACAGCTTTGCCTTCTTCCCTCTACAAAGCTTTCCCTTCTCAGCCTGCTCTTGGAACTAACAAGTGCAGGGAGGGCGGCCGACTCCCTTACTGTAGCAATCTCGGGATCAATAGCCTTTGCTTGTTCCATGGAACAAGAGCAGCCCTGTGCGTCCCTTTGCATGCACAGGGATGACCACGAGAGGACTCAGGCAGCAGACAGACAGGCCTCTACAAGCCAAGGAAAGCCGGAGGCCACCAGCAGCTGGAGAGGAGACCGGACCAGATCCTTCCCCCGAGGCTTTGAGAGGGGGCTCGGCCCTGCCACCACCTTGATTCCAGAGGTCTAGCCTCCAGGACTGAGACAATAAAATTCTGTTGTTCTAAGGGACACACTTGGTGATATTTTGTTCTGCTGACTCTAGAAAACTAATACATGGCCCTGAAAAATCTAATGGAGGTCAGAGAAAAAACCTCTGGAGGAATACAACTGCAAGAATTGCAGGTGCCACACTGGTTGGGGTGGCTCAGTTGGTTGGGTGTCGCCCTGCATAGCAACAGGTCGTAGGTTTGATGCTGGTCAGGGCACACGCCTGGGTTGCAGATTCAGTCCCGGCTTGGGGTGCACACGAGGGGCAACTGCTCAGTGTCTCTCACATTGATGTTTCTCTCCCTCCCTTCCCCTCTCTCTAAAAGTAAAAAAATAAAATCTTTAAAAAAGTGAATTCTCAAGATTAAGTTGGTCAAATATAAGCTCATGATTACCACTTAAAAGCAACACGAGGAACCAACCCACGGCCAGTGGCAGTCAGTCAGAAGAAAACATGTTGCAGAACCGGGTTGGGGGTCGAAGAGGCGAGAGGTGGTGGCGCTCAGCCTCCCTCGGGGCCCCCAGGGGTGGGTGGCGCTTGTCCGGTGTGGGGCTGGGAAATGGGGAGACCTTGGTCTAAGGCTTCACTTACGCGAGGTGAGGAACTCCCCAGATTTAATCTACACAAGGTGAGGAACTCCCCAGATTTAATCTATTGGATGGCGACTATAGTTACCAACATTGTATCATAGTCTTAAAATTTGCTGAAAGGTTAGATCTTAAATGTTCTTATCTGCCATTTTCAACAGTGTGGGTGGATCTTGGGGGCATTAGGGCTAATAAAATAAGTCACACAGAAAAGGACAAACACACCTAGGATTTCATTCATAGGTGAAATATAAAACAAAAAAGTAACAAACCAGCAAAACCAAACAAAACAAACTCATAGACACAGGCCATAGAATGGTGGTCACCAGAGGGCAAGACGGGGGGGGGGGGGGGAGGTGAATTGGGTAAAGGGGGTCAAACATAAGGAAGAGGAGCCACACTTTGGGTGGTGAGCACACGGTACAAGTACACAGATGTCATGTCACAACAGTGCACACCTGAGGTTTATATAATACCGCAAACCAGTATCACCCCCAAAAATTAAACTAAAAGAAAAAGAAAAATGGTAACTATGTGGAGCGGTAGCAAGGTTAATTAGCTGCATAGCAGTGATCATTCGCAGTGTTTACATGTCAAAACATCAAGTTGTTCACCTTAAACATACACAGTTTTTATTTGCCAATTATGCCTCAATAAAGTTGAAAAAATTCTACTTTATCTCTCATTTGACATCTTTCCTCAGGAAAAATGAATAGACCCATTTTACTGAAGCACAAAGGACGAGGAGATCGCAGGTTCTCCAGGGGATTAGCATTGAAAACTCCACGAGTCTCAGACACGACACCCCCACTTGGAAACCTCGAGAACCAAGGACCAGGAGGGAGGATGTCTAGAGCAGGGGCGTCAGACTCGTCGTCACCGGGGCCTCATCGGCCTCACAGGTGCCTTCAAAGGGCCAAATGTAATTTCGACCCCTTAACAGTTAGTAGATACATTCATACAGTCCTAAAATTATTTCAGCCCTTTGAAGGCAACCTGGAGGCTGATGTGGCCCCCGGTGAAAATGAGTTTGACGCCCCGGTTTATAGGAATAAGTGACCTCAGCTATGCAACTTCCACTGGCACCTCTCACCCCTTGGTTCGGGCCCCTCCTCCGGAACCCGCAGCACCCGCACTTTGCTCACCAATATGATTGTGCACACGGGCCCCAGGAAACTCCAGATAAACCCCGTCTCCGTGCTCAGCCAACAGCTGCGGAGAGAAACAGGAGGACTCGGTGCTTGTCTGGGACTCCTGACCTCACCGTTCGTTACTCCAGCCCCGCCGAGCGCTTTCACGGAGGGGAAAATTGGGAGCCGACACAGGGATAAAAACTCTCATGACAGGGCAGGTGGCCCTTCGGTTTTCTTCGGGCCCCAGCGACTCCTCTTTCTGACCTCCTTCCTGGTCAGTGTTCCTGAAGTGTCCACTTAGTGCCCGGGGTAGAGCCCATCCTCAATAAATGGTAGCCGCACTCCTAACATTGCCATTGCCCTTCTGCTTCATGTCACTAGCATCAGGACCTCTGGCAACATCCACGGGGCAGAGGGTCCTCAGGGAGAGAGGGAGACGCCACTCACCGAGTGTGCGTCCCGTAGCCCCGCGGCTGCGCGCTGGCGGAGATGACCACCACCAGCCCTGGGAGCCCGTAGCCAAAGGCATAGAGATAGAGCATCTTGACGTTGCGAGAGCTGAAGTAATTCACCACCTTCAGGTTCCTGACCATAAGGAAGAGCATCACGGCCTCCACCAGCATCCAGAAGAAGCAGGCGAGGAAAAGGTAGTGCAGGAGGCCGGCGATGATGGAGCAGCCGGTCTGCAGAGGAGAGGCCGGTGCGGTCAGGACACCCCGCCCTCCCAAGGTCCGGTTCCGAGGAAGAGGACGGGAGATGGACCCCTTCCGCGGTCATTCCCCAAACACAGCCCATTTGTTCATTCATTCCACAAATATTTACAGGGATATTCTTCATCATAGGCAGTCCCATCCCTTTGGTAGGGTGACCAGTCTCCCTGGTCTACCTGGGACTGAGTTTTCCCAGGACATGTGACTGTCAGTGCTAGAACTGGGAGAACCAGGGGGTGAAAATGGGCAGGTGACCACCCTCCTTCAGGAGATGATCAGAGAGATGCAGCACTGGACTGGCAGCCAGCTTTGTAAATGGTGTCTCATGGGCACACAGCCACACCCACCCACCCCTGTGTTCTCTCTGGCTGTTTCACGCTAAAACAGCAGAGTTGAGAAGTGGCAACAGAAATCATAGGATCCGTAAAGCTGAAAATATTCTTCCCTCTGTGTCTTTGCAGAAGTTGGCCCAGCACCGGTCAAATGCCGGGAGTGGGGTGCACTACTGGTATTCAGTTCCCGAAGGAACCAGGAAGCTAAACATCTCGCTGTGTGAGGGAAAGTTCCAAGCAGAGAATGGTCACCCACCCCAAATGCCAGCGGTGCTCATTTTGGGAAAACCCAGAGATCCTACTTCGTTTCTGGCACAGTCCTGGGGGTAAACTGGCCAAAGTTCTTGCTCTCCCAAGACATGCAGCCTAGTGGCAAAAGTAGATACACAGTAAAGCCATGAATAACCATCATGCTTTCAAGTAGGAGGTGCTGGGAAGGAATGCAAAATGAAGCGGTAAGTAGACTTTTCAGTTGTAGCAGTACTGAAAGTTGTAACACTATTACCAGATTCCTCTCTGTCATGAGGGCTGTCCTGTGTGTTGTAGGATGTTTAACAGTATCCCTGGCTTTTATCCACTAGACTCCAGCAGCACCCCATCTCAGAGGTGACACCTAAGTGTTCCCCAATGGGGCAGAATCATCCTGGGTGAGAACCAGTGGTTTAAAGAGTAATAAGAGGGACAACCACAATATGTAACATGATCAGGGAGATGATCTTAAACTGAGACCAATCACAAGAAGGAGTCAGCCAGGTGAGGTGCTGGAGGATGAGTATTATGAAGCAGTCACAGCATGTGCAAAGGTCCTGAGGTGGGAACTACGTAGAGAGAATTGAGTAGGAATGAGCAGAGGCAGAGGTGGAGATGACTGGGCTGGATGGGGTGTAGCCTGAGGGAGATGAGACCTGGTTGTCAGTCTTGTCCACACCGGCGAGGAAGAGAATCTTGGCCAAGAACAGGCACACGCAGAGGTGCAGGTGGAGGTGGGTGTTGCGGTTGCGGATGGCACGGCACAGCAGGAAAGTGGCGATGGCCAAGACGAGACACACCAGGGAGATGACCATGCCCACGTAGCTAATGACATGCAAGGAGAAATCCGTCTGTCAGGAAAGAGACGTGTCACTTCCATGAGGAAAACATTCCCCTGGGCAGGAAATAGAATCGTGCAGACTCCTGACTTGGGCAGAAAGAGCTTGGGGGGCTTTCCTTCCGCTGACACTCAGAGTAAACAACGTGTCGCCCATCATCTTCCTTTGGCATCTACTGGCACCCATCAGCACCCATTCCCTCCTGCATCTCCCACCCTGCCCTGCATATTACTAGGACAGCATGTCTACAAACTACAGTTCCCAGAACATCTTGGGGCTAAGGTTCTGGATGTCATTCAGGTTCTCCAATGAGATGTATGTGTAGACGTTTGGGAGGGCAGAAAGGGGCAGGCGCCAGCTTTCTGCAGACAGCAGCGAGCTGTGGCTGGACTCCACATTCCAGTGGGCCAGTCTTTGATCCCAAGGCTGGGGGCGGGGGGTCGCCTGACAGCAGCATTTGTAGCTTCTGATTACAACTGCAGAGGGGTGATCTTGAAGCCGAAATCCAAGTGGCAGCCCCCTGTTTTCGACTCCTCCACCCCTTCCAGCAATTTTGGGAGCACCCTTTTCCTGCGCTGAACCAGGACTGACACCTACGTGTTCAGAGACACCTGGGGAGTGGAAATGATGAGCTGAGTCCTTCCTGTAGATCATTATTTGTCGATAATTTTCACTGATTTTAAACATTTTTAGTGCTCCCTGGGAGTTAAAAGCTACGTAAGGATAAGCCGGGCACCATCTCATCAGTTCCTCTCTGTAACATTGTGACAGTAGGTTTTCTAAAAACTGACTGCAGTTCTGTTGTTGCACGAGCTTGGACGAGCCGCTCCACTGCTCCGAACGGAGGCAGTTTCTGCATCTGTTCAGAAAAGGTACTGACAGTTACCACACGTAGGATGGTTTCAGGGTATTAGGAGCATTCAATGAAAATACTTAAATTACTCACAACTGCGCCACAAACGTATCACATATTGTAGGAGCGTTAGTTTTCATGATCTTTTTTTCTTGTTCTCATTTTTGAGATGAAAGAACTGAGTTCGGGCTCAGAGAGGCTGAGTGGCTTGCCCAAGGAAACACAGCCAGGAAGTGATAGAAATGGAACTTGAACTAGGTCACGGTTGCTCAGGATCTGAATCTCTGAAGTCCTAAGCACTATATTCCTCTAAATAGCACCCAGGGCCCTCCTGGCAGAAGACCGAACCTCAGATCTGGCCTGAGAGGCAAGAACGCTCACCCCGGGGCTGAGCAGGGTGTCCCGTCCTCTCTGCCAGGCCCACCCGCTCGCCAAGGCTCATTGCTTACTCCGTTTCATTTCACACGCTGTTTCCTTCCTGATTCTGCCACCACCTCTCACTGAAATGCTTCAGAATTCCCACAGCACAGCCGCTTGCAGCCTCCCCGGGCCCTGCATTTGTATGATTTAGTGAGAGAGACCTCTGGAACCAAACTGTCCTGGGTTCAAATCCCACCTCCACCAATTACAAGCTTCATAACTGGGCAGACTGCTTAGTTATCCTAGAAAATGTATCTCCCGTCTTATAAAATGGGCCAAAAAAAAAACCACACCTTCCAACAAAGGGTCCAGCACACAATAGGTGCTCATTAAATAGGCCCTGTGATTGGCATTGTGCCTGCCCCTATTTGGAGTGATTTCTCATTTGATAGACGGATGTCACAGCTTCCCAGCCAGACCACGCATGTTCCCGGGCAGAGGCAGGGCAACACCCCTTCCAGCCCCACAACTCCTCACACGATACACAGCACCGCGTGGGGCTCGCAGATGCTCCATCGACATTTGCAGTCAGGGGTGGGGACCAGAGCACAGGGGTTAGGTACTGACCGTGAGCTCCCCGGAAGCCATGATGACGGCCAGGTTCGCCATTCGGCTACAGCTGCACACAGTATACATCTCGGAGGCTTTGAGGACTTCGCAGCCAGACGGTGTCCACCTACCGCCCCCCACGTCTGTGCTCCAGGAAACACAGATGGGCGTCTCAAACTTCTGCTTTGGCTGAAAATTCAAAGGCCCTGGTCACCAGAGAGTCCCTCTTGAATGATTCACTGTGACCACTCAAGAGTCACTGAGGCAAGAAGATGCAGGTATATGTATGTCCTGTAGGGAACGGGGCGGGGGGTGCTGATACTTCAACACACAGTGATGAAAAGGAATGCCTTGGGTGCCACGCCTTCTCTGTCACCGGCTTGGTTGCAGCTAATGTCATCAAAACCATGTGCATGTTCCTGCATCAGCGTTGCCTCATCTCACCTACATCTCCCTCATGGAGGATGGAAGAACATCACACAGAAATAGGAAAGCTCATTATTTCAATTGGCTTGAGTTATTAGCAATTGTAGACACTTAAAATGGGTGAGAGTCGGGCCCGTGAACAGGTAGATAGGAGCCCAGTGGGAGCCCCTCACAAACCTCAATGTTCTCCAGAGTGTAGATAACTGGGTCAGAGAACCCGTCCTTCTTCTCCCCCGTCATCATGCCCCCAATGATGTGAGAATTCATCTTCAACTTCCTCTTGGAGTTAGGGGTCAGAGGGTCTTGGAAGAAGCTCTCATTTAGAACAGACTCCATACCCGCGAAGGAGGCAAAAGCCACCCCAGTGGTCCCTGCATGTCCCCCAAGTGGGAAAAAAAAAAGAATTGTTTGCTTACTAGGTATTACTGCTGGCCCAACAAATGCACACGCACATGTGGTTTAAAAGTCCGCACACCCCTGCACCTTCACTGGCCCACTCTGGGGACTCGGGCACCAGTGGACTTCCAGGTGACCCTCGGCAGAACCATAGAGAGAAGACCCCAGGGTGTCATCACCTGGCGAAATCTGGGCTCCCGTGGAAAACACATTTGGATTTGGATTTTTAAGGGATAATTTGACCCAGCAGTGGGAGCTACATTCCTGTCCCACATTTCTGGCTATTCTCCTTTCAGTCTCTTGGGTGGGCTCCCCCTTTCAGTGCTGGTGGTCCTCAGGGATGTGTCCCGGGCCTGCGCCCTGGGCCCTCCAGGGAGCACACAGACGCGGGCACGGCCGACAGTGGCTGGCGGGCCAGTCGAGCCATTGCCCGGGAGCTTCTGTTCTCTAATGAAAGTTGGGTTGCAGCACAGCCCCACGCATTCGTTCACGCACTGCCGTGGACGCCCTTGCACTCGGACGGCACGGCTGGGACGGAGGTCCGCACTGCCCTCGGTGCCCAGGAGCACACCGACCAGCCCTCTGAGGGCAGCCTGCTGCCCCCGGCACAGAGTGGCGCTGTCCGCTAGAAGTAGAGTATGCGCCACACGTGTGACTTTAAATTTTCTAGTCGTCACATTTTAGAAAAGGAAAAATATATATAATGTACTAAAACAATTTTAACTCACATGCAAAATAACATTTCAACATGCAATCAATAATAAAAAGTATTAATAAGATAGCTTCTATTCTTTTTTTTTGCACCAAACCTTTGGAATTGGTGTATATTTTATGCTCATGGCTTTGCCCCTTTTCAAGTGCTCGGTGACCAAACGTGGCCAGTGGCTGCTGTATTGGACAGTACAGGTCTCAATACTCCAGTAATGCGAGAGTATTTGTTTAATGTCTGACTTCCCCAGCAGATGGAAAACTCCCTGAGGTCATGGCCTATGTCTTCCTCCATCGTCACAATTCCCCCACTGCCCGGCACAGGCCTTGGCACCCGGGAGGTGAGCAAATCGCATTCGCTGACTGAATGCACCCACACCACCCTCCTTGAATCTCACAAGCAGGTCTGTACCTGTGGATTCAGACTCTTCAATGGTGGAACAGCCAATCTTCATCATATCCCCTTTGGCTTTCAAGTTAAAGGTCATGTTCCCTTCAGTGCATTCATCCTTGATGACTCTGCTCTCAATATCTAAAAGGAAAAAGGGAGACTTTGCAGGACAAAAGGGAGACCCACCCAGACAGTGGGTCCTGATTTTGGTTTCTGGCCAATGACACAGGTTTGCCTCCCTGGTTACAAGCCAAGGAAAGAATGGAAAGGCCAACTGATCCGGGAATGAACTTGAGCGCCTTCACGAATGATAGGTGCATGGTAGCAATAAACAAGGGTGAGACCCAGCTGCAGCTCGAGAAGTGAGCTCTCACACCTTAGGGGACGATGCATCGGGGAAGATGGGGCTGAAGTCAACAGGGGCAGAAGACTACACAGTCATGGCCTTCTGGCGACTCCAAATTTAGACGAGTTTTCCAAAGCTGAAGAAAATAAGAAGGGACTGGGATGAGTCCAGCGTGTGGACAAGGGCTCGGGTTCTGCAGTCAGATGGTACTAACTGGGAGGCCCAGCTCTGCTGCTCGCCAGCTGTGCAAACTTAAGCAAAGTCTTAACCTCTCTGAGCCTCAGATGTCTCGCCTGTAACATCGCCATAATTACGGAACTCTTCACAAAAACACAACAGATAATGGAACCAGAAGTGCCCTTTTAAAACATAAACGATGTCATGCCTGTTCTCAGACTCTCCACTTCTGCTCCCCCACCCAGCTTCCTTCAAACAAAACCTGTCTTTTCATTTGTCTACAAAATGTGTGTCTCCCTTTCTTTCCTGACTCCTTCACATCAAGCCACACTGGCCTTCTCAGTGTTCCCTGAACTCAACGAGCATTCCTGAACTTGCTCTTTCTCCAAGTATTTACACGGCTCCCTTCCCCCAGGTCCCTGCCCCAGTGAGCCTTTCCCTAACCACTCTGTGGAAGAGAGCAGTGGTCCCTCTCTGCCTGCCCTCACCTCCTTATCCTGCTGCATCTTTCTCAATAGCACTAGCTCTACCCAGTATACCAGATGTCTGTTTGTCTGACTCAGCTCACTAACATATAAGATTCATGAGGCTATCCTTGTTTACTACTGGTGGCAGTCCACAAGATACTCCACTTCTACATTTTGGCCTTGTGGGTACCCATCAGGCTAGAAATCCCAAGGCTACATGACTGATCCCAGAACAAGTACTAGGGGTGGGACACCACCATAAAAGGTCGACAGCACCCAGGGTTCCCGAGTGGTCACAGATCACACATGTTCGGGGTGTATCGGTCAGGAGAGGATCAGGTACGCCTTGGTAACAAACAACCCCAAATCTTAGTGGATTAAAAATAACAATCATTTCCCACTAGCGTATTGACTTGGGGCTGTGCTCTCTATATTTTGTCCTTACCTTGAGACCTGCCCAGATGGAGAAACTGTGATCTGAAACATGCCCTGTCACCAGGGCAGCGGGAAAGAAAGCTCTGGAGGGTCCTACACTAGCAACTATTCCACCCACAGTCTGCTGACAGGGACTAGTCACAAAACCCCACCTCACTCCAAGCCAGGAAACTCTATCCTACCAGGAGCCCAGAGGAGAGAGCTGGAAATATTTGAACGTAGCGAGTGACTAATATCCCTTAACGCCTGCTATAGAGTAAGCACTCAGCAGATTCTCGTCCAAACGCAGTACCTGGAAGCACACTCTTAACACAGCGCCTGGCCGTCGGTCCAGGAGAGATGTTGTTAATATGACTGGACTTGCTTTGCTGTGAGCTCAGAGATTCTGAACATTTGGGGGAACAGTACATGAGAAACCCGGGGAGAATTACATCACCCAAGTCACTCCTCACAATCAGCACCCAGGTGTGACCTTGCCACGAAGAACGTGTCCTACCTAATTGCTCCGTCTGAACAGTCTGACTGCCGTTTGCTGAGGATTTCAGAAGAGCTGCCAGCGTGGTGCTTTCCACACTCTCCAGCAAGACTGTGGCCAGGGTGGCCACCTTGTCTGCGGTGAAGTTGGACCACACGGATGTTTGCTCAAGCACAGAGACGAAGTTCTCGGCTGTACTCTGCAAAGAAAGGGGTGTTGGCACTCCCGCTTTCTCTCTCTTTCACACACACACACACACACACACACACACACACACTGTCTGTGTGTCTCTTTCTCCTCTCTGTCTCTCTCTCATCCATGAAATAGATGAAATAGCCGCTGTCCCCTCTCTCATCAAGAGAGTGGTTTGACAGTCTAGGCTGAGGAAGAATTAAAAGAGCATCCGCTCAGCCTCTTCTTCCCCGACTCGAGAGGCCCCACGGGACGGCACCCTGGTGCAGCCTTTCTGGTGCGAGTGAGTCAGCCCGGGTGACAGCTGAGCTGCACACACCCTCCGACCCAGGCACTCCCGTCCAGGAATTATTCCTTGCAGAAATAATTTTAAATTGTGCAAGGATCTTATTTGGTGATGCTCATTTCAGGGTGGTTTGTGATGGTTACAAGTCAGCGAGCCTAAATGACCAACAGATTGGTTTAAGTAAATGATAAAATCAGATCACAGTGCAGCTGCTAATAAAAGAATAATGTAGTGTATCAATATGATTTAACCAGCAAAAAGGTCTGTGAGCTATTGTTAAATAAAGCACATTACAGTTACATGCATGTATTATCTTATTTAGTTTTAAAAAACTACTTTAGAATTTTATATTTACAGTATTTATGTTTCTGGCTCATAAAATAACTAATACTTAATGAGCCAGGTATTTGTTTTAAGTGTCACATACTAACTTATTTGACTTTAGAAAGAGACCTATGAAGTACAGGCTACAATTCTTTCCATTTCAGATGAGGAAACAAAAACATGTATCTAGTAGGTGGCAGAACCAAGTTTTGAACCTCGGAAGTCGGGAATCAGAGGCTGAATCCTGCTCAAGAAATGGCTTCAATGTCTGTGATACATCCATAAAAAGGTATGGAAAATAAACATGTAAATGTTACATTGGTAATGTCTGTGGAACAGAGTTAAGGCCAGAAATAATAATAATAATATTGACACTATTCCTCTTATTGATTATTGGCAATAAATGGACTATAAAATGTGGCTCTGACCCCAACAACAAAAATATAATATGTATAAAAAATTCACAACCTACTAAATGCAGGGAAGAAACTGAATCCAGTCAGAGGTTGAAGGAAAATAACCTAAATCTTAGTGGGGATGCTAATTTCTATTTATCCAAGTTAGGTGACATTTTTTTCAATAAAAACTGGGTCAGGATGAAACTTGAGATATGATTGTCCCAGAGAAGCGGGGTACACTGAGTTCTGTAACCATCCCAGCTGAAAGCAGGAGTTTGGGGTCCTGCCCCACCTACAAAGCAGAAAACACCTCCACCAGAGTCAGCCCGGGGGGTGGGGGGGTGGGTCCTCACTGCCACAGCCAATGAAATCGCAGAGAACGCCCTCCGAAATGTTAAATTTATTCTTCTTAGCTAGGACATTTATTTTGTATCCTCAGGAAAGTAAAAAATTAACAAAAGCTAATTTAGCTTAGTTTTTAACTTTAATTGAGGCAAACAAACTCGATATTGATAGTACTTTTCTATTACAGTTAGAAGCTTTCGTAATCTTTGGCACAATCAGGAAATCTATTGTTTGAAGGGTTGGGAACGATTTGACACATCTGAGAAGCTAGCCAGCTCACTACGTGATTTCACTGCAAAAAGCGATTAGACTTGTGATTTTAACATAAACAACTTAAGAGAATGCAGCTGTTTGCAAGCCGTATTAAAGTTTTTAAAATCTGAATTATTGTATTTAGACATTTGATTAGATTTGTGAATTCCTTAAGGACATAGTAACCTTGTCTTTTAGGTTGTAAATTTCCTCATTAGATATTTGAAATTTGGGAGGAAATAAGAATATTTATAAACATAGTATAAAATGTTTGAAAGAATTTTACTAAATTTGTAAAAGTGGTTAATTACTTATACAGGTTTAATCTGAAGACCCTATAAATAAATGTGCACTTTAGGAATAAGTTATGTCATACTAATAAATGATCTCTAAATTAATCAAATTACAAATGAAAGTGTTACTCTTATTTTTGCACAAAAACATTTATAAGTAAAATAACAACATCCGTTAGTCCAACTTAAAGATTAAGAACAATTAGGTTTTTAAATCTACAACGGTAATGACCCAGAAACCTCTGTCCTGGGCACAGACACTGGAGCAACGTCAGCTAAGGTGCCCGCGCACAGGCTGGACGTCACGGCGTCAGCCCAGGTGCCCGCGCACAGGCTGGACGCAAGCGTTTTTGGCATCTCCACTAACAATCACCAAAAGCCGGGGTGGCGGTGACGAAATGAAAAGATGCTGTTCAAGCAGAAACAATCCAAATATTCTTTAAAGTTGAGTGAATTTATGGTCCGTCCACACAGGGGAACGTCACTCAGCCAGGAAAGGGAGCAAGGCTCTGACACTCGGGCAACGTGGAGGGACCTTGAACGCATGGTTCCCAGTGAGAGATGCCAGACGCAGAGGCCACACCGTGTGTGATTCTGTTTATGTGACACATCCAGAACAAGGAAACCCACAGGCACAGGAAGTCGATTAGTGGTCGCCAAGGTCAAGGTGGGGCCGGGGAACGAGGAGAGACGCTTATGCAGGGGTTTTTTTTGTGTGTTTTTTGGTGGTTAGGGGGGTAGTAAGAATGTTCTGGAACTATACTGGTGATGGCTGGCCCATACTGTGACTGGACTGATGTCACTAGTGGTCACCAAAACAGAACATGGGGCTGTTGGTAAGGCATGGTGCTGAATGAATTGCATTACGGAATATTTTAAAAGACACAACTATGGTGGTGGCAGAACAGATCAGGGATTTACCGAGGCCAGTGGAGGAAGGAGTACGTGACCTCAAAGAGAAAGCCGGAAGGAGTTTTAGGGGGAACTAGAACTGTGTTCTGGTCGTCGTGGTAGTTACGCCAAACTACTCAGTAGTTTAGCACTCCTCAGGTAGTGCTAAAACTTGTAAAATTGAACAGAAAAGGGCAATTGTGCTGTCTGTTAATTTCTAAAACCTTACAACTTTCATGAATTAAATGTGAACTCCCAACTCCTTAGCTGTAAAATGGACTTTCTGCACCCGAAGTGTCCCCTGAGAAGTTCAGAACCTGAACTACAACGATGTCGTCGTTACCTTCAGAGAAACGGCAGTGGTTCTGTTTGCACAGGTCTCGTCCAGGACGCCGAAGGTGGCATTCATCAGCGTACAAAATGGCATCTGTGCAGAAGGAAGCCTTGGTGAGCACTGATCTGCCCGTCCCCCGAGCATCCGACGGCCCACCTGAGCCACCAAGCCCTCCGTCAGGGTGGCCCTCAGTCCCTGAGGCATCACGAGTCTCTAGAATGCTCAGGGAAATGAAGATGCACCAGGTGACCGAGCCTGGAACCAACCACAGCACCTCTGTCTTCTGTGCGTAAAACATCAAACATGAAGGCACAACTATATGGTGGGGTGAGAAGATGGAGACGTGTGAAACCAATCAGTGTCTGCATGGACCACCACTCGGCCAAAAAAGGAGCGAAGCTCTGACACCCACTGCTGAAGGGACGGACCTCACACACAGGATGCTCAGTGACAGACACCAGACACAGAAGGCCACACCGAGTGCGGTTCCATGCATGTGACGCGTCCCGAATAGGCATGTCTACGCAGAGGAATGTGGATTAGTGTTCACCAGAGCTGGGGGAAGGAGTGGAAAACAACTTAATAGGTATAGGGTTCTCTGGAGGGTGATGAGAATGTTTTGGAGCTAGAAGTGGCGGTTGCACACTATTGTGCGTGCACTAAATGCCCCTAAATTGCTGTAAAGTTTTTCCAAAGCCCAGAGACTGAAGACAGAGGCTGGCAGGTTCCCGAAGGGCTTCACCCCTCAGGGTGGCCTTGACAGCCTGCATTTGGAGATACGATGCCCCCAGGAGTGTTTTTCCCAGGACGATATCTATTCCCAAAGTATTTTCCTGGAGTGGAGAAATGAACAGTAAATAAGGGGAAGGCACCCTGTTTGGATGGGTAATAAAACATTTACTCATACTGCTTCTCCCCCATACCCATTCATGGCAAACCAGGGTCCCCCAAACTTTTCCAGGTGGCTGTGTATGGGGGTGCTCTCTGCATCTACATCCACAAGGGCAATGTTCTCTTTGTTTTAGGGGGATAGATGTATTGTGATTTCTGTGTGCAGCCTCTCGTCACTCCCTATGGCCCTTACTTGTGAGCAACCTTGGCCCCACCCCTAGTCTCAGGCAACCAGGGGAACCAGCTGGTGAGCTCAGTGGTGGACCAGGGCCAAGGGGAGAGGAAGAAATCGCTGGTCCTGGCAGAGCTCTTTCCACAACTGCATCAGGCCATCTGTCTCGTTCCACCTGTTACTAGATTGTTCCACCTCTGTCTACATGAATCGCAGATGGACCCTGATGTTTCACTTTACTCTTTGGGGTACAGGCGCCTATATAAGGCTCCTTTTTAGTTACAAGGCAGACTCCATCTGGACGCATTCCAGGTTCAACTAAACTGACTATCAAATTCCCCACATCAGGCATCTTGCCTGATTATCAGACTTATCAGGGGAAGATAAAGGGCCACACGGTTCTTTGGGGGCTGCCTGCAAAAAGCGACTTCCTACGAGCAGCAAATACAGCCCTGTGGGTGCCTCAAACACCTGGGCATAGAGGGCCTGTCTCATTCCTACTCCCCACGGTGGGCTTCCAGGGTCTGGCTTGTCCTGGTAGGTCTCCCTCATTTGTCCGGGCTCCCCGAACCCCATCGCTATCCAGTCCATTAAAGAATGATCTCCCTGGCCTGAGTGCTGGGTGACTGGTGATATAATTTGTTTTTTCTCCATCAGACTGGGACAGAGAGACCCAACAGCTCCTGTGCCCCAAAGCCTCACCATGCAAGTTGAAAGTTTTCTCCCAGCTTTTGGTGAAACTGAGCCACAATATCTAGCAATTCACCTGAGGAGTATTCTCTGACTGTTCAAGTTTCTTGTTTGGGGCCCTTCCCCAGCACAACGGGCCTGAAGATGCTCAGCAAGCAGAGGCCCCACCCAGCCCAGCATTTGCAGGGCCCCTGCTCAGACGTGGTGGCTGCAAGTGTCCAACATGGCGGCCACCCTTCCCTACAAAGAGGCCAACGGCCGGCCCAGGCTGACCCCCAGGAAGATTCTTTTCCCTTTCCCATTTCCCCAGTCTCCTGGCTGGCTCTCCATTTCTTGGGAAAATTCCTGGAGCCAAGGGACTGACAACTCCAGAATGACATCAAGGGTCTATTAGGGGAACTTGACGGAAGTAGCACCTGTGGGCGGCAGCCGGATGGCAGGTCTCAGCCCTCAAAGGGGACGGAGTTTGATACTACAGCCTCCAAAAACATGGGTGGCTGGTAACCAGGGGCACGTGCTGGTTAAACCCTGTTTAGTCCCAAGCAGAAAACAACTTAATGGGCCCTCTCATCTATGCAAGAACATTCATTTCAGGCAAAACAGACCCACCTACCGGGGGTGATGCTGGTCAGCTTGCTTCAATAGACAGCAACGGTCATGTTAAGAACCAGAAATCACTTTGTCTAACAACTACACACTTCAAAAAGATGTAAAGAGTGGATCTTTTACGTGCATTCTACCACAATTAAAAAAAAACAACAACAGTGGCCCAAAGTGCCATGCCAGTGGCATGGGAATTTCTAAGATAATTTCTAAGCTCATATTTAAAATAGTGACCTCAATTCCTGTAGACACTCATGAAGATCTGACTCGATACAATCACCTCGTTAGAGAACCAGGACGTCCACATCCCTCTCTGGCTGACCTGGGGCTGTGTAACACCCACCCGATATCACGCACATGCAGCCCCAACACTGTCACTGGTAGTGAGAGTCTAACATCATTTCTTCTTCTAGTAAAAGAATCACCAAGTTTTAAATAAGCAAAAGTCTTTCCTTCTCAGCTTCCTTTTTGGCTGTGTGACCATGTCACTACTTTCTGGCCAGTGAGGTATAAGTAGAAGTGATACTGTGCCAAAGTTTTAGAGGAAAAGTCAGTGCCTTTTACTTCCCCTTCTCCCCTGCCCACTAGCTGGAATGCAGGTGTGATGGCAGGAGCTGCAACAGTCATCTTGGGCCGCAATGAGGGAGTCTTGTGTTAATAATGGCAGAGCATTATGGAGCCATCATATCAGCTCTCAGAAGCTTACATTCAGACTTTTACAGAGAGAGAAATAAACTTCTGTCTGTTTTAGGACACCGTTATTTTTACTTTTGTTAAAGGTGCAAATAATATCCTACATGATTGGCTTCTAGGAAAAACTCAACAACTATGGGCCTTCAAAAATACTTACATGTTCAGGCTTTACTGCTGCCCCCTCTTGGCATAGCATGACGTGCTTGTTGCTGGGTATCACATCTTCCTTACACTTGAAGGGAACCCCTGGGAAGAAAACAAAAGCAACCAAATCAAACTTAACCACAGCGAGATACGGTTGAGGGCAAGTCTGACTGTATCACCTGTGGTTTAAAAACCATCCATTGCCATATCATACAAGAGTGGACATAAGCATCCTATACACGACAACATCAGGGACTCTGAGATGTTTTAGAAAACTCCAAATTAAACAAAACTAAGTAAGGTATTGTTTAGCGTTACATACAAGGGAAGAAATGCTTTTTCTTTTCATTACTATCTTTTAATCTTCACCCAAGGATATGCTTATTGATTTTATGGAGAGTGGAAGAGGGGAAAGAGAAACATCAATCGGTTGCCTCCCATGTGTCCTGACCTGGTATTGAACCTAAAACATAAGTATGTGCCCTCATCAGGAATCGAACCCACAACAATTTGGTGTATAGGATGATGCTCCAACTGACTGAACCACCTGGCCAGGGCAGGGAGAAATATTTTTTAAAGTAGGGTTATTAAAAACACGAAGTTCAGAGTGGCTCCCTGCGGGTCAGAGACAGGACGTGAAATGGGGAAGAGGCGTGCAGAACACACAAGGGCACTGAAGATCCTCCCCTTCTCGTGTTGGCGAGGGCCTCGGGTGAACTTGCTTTATCACTGTGCTCCATTGCTTCCATTGACGTGGCCTACATTTTAACATCTCAAATAATCCATAACTTAAAAATTTTAAACCTTTATGGTTCCCCATTGTTCTTGGCAAAAAGACTCCAAAATTCTTTGCACAGCTCACAATGTCCTGCAGAATGAGACCTCTGCCCACCTCCCCAGATGCAGTCAATGCCATTTCCCTTTGCCCATCCCTGTGGCAGTCTTGAGGCCTCTGCTCATAATCTCCACTCTTCATCTAGAGAATTCTTCCTCTTCTTTCAAGCTCCAGGTAAGTGCCATTTTCCCAGAGAATATTAAATATCTCGCTAGTCACCCCAAAGTGTGCTAAGATTTTTCAGGGGTCGCGCTCACTGTGATCACTGATTACACCTGTGTCTCTGCTTCCTTCCCTAGACTGTGGGCCACATGAGGGCAAGGTTCACGGCCATCACCTCCAGGACTGAGTTCTCAACACCTAGAGCAGGGGCCTGTTTGATTCATTAACTAATGCATACATGTCCCTAAAATATCTGATTGAATGAGGAAATGAATGAATGAATAAAGAAAGAACATGTGGATGAGGCCAAAGTAAGAAAAGGATCTAGAGGTTGGGGAGAGTGAGCCAGACACAGATTCCATGGCCAAGGCACACAAGGGGATAATTACGTTTGCAGCTGAAGTTGCCGTATTTCCATGAGCCTTCGGGATTGGGACGAAAGCCCGCACTGCAGCCACAGCTGTAGGAGCCCAGGGCATTGGTGCAGACAGAATTGGGGCCACATGGTGACGGATCTCGGACACACTCATCAATATCTGCAAAGAACTCGAGACCGTCAGACAACCGAAGGCACAAGGAGATGCTTTTCTCCAGGGATGTCAGACAACTGTGCATTCACCTCTACATTCCACCTCTTGCTCTGTGAAGTTCAGCCGTCCACTGCTTGGTGCAAAGCCAGGGTGACAGGTACAGAAGTAGCTCCCAAGGGTATTAGTGCACGTTGAATTGAAAGGGCACATATCCAGGCACTCATCAACGTCTGTGTAGCAGAGAATGGGCGGGCGTGAGGCAAAGTGGCCAGCGAGCCAGCAAGTCTTGCTTCCCCTCCTGAAGCACAGAGTTGTCATTTAAACAATGGCAGCCCAACCAGGACTAATTTCCCAGAACCCTCTGCATCTAGGTTAGGCCCTGTTGTAACCCACCCTGCCATTCTTTACATTGTTTCTGTAAATGATGACTGGTTAACTAATAGGTTAAGTGCAGGTAAACAGCCTGTTTGCTCAAGAATTCTAGGAACTAACTTCAAAAGCAGCGGATTCTAACCTCCAGAGATTCCGGCTCAACCAGTTACCTGAACGGAGGTGCTGACAAGCACTTAGCCCCCTCAAGCGAACACTCTCAACCCCTCCCCCCATTCCTTTGTTCCATGGTTTTTCTGCCCTGTCCCTCCTTATAAAAACACCTGCCTGCGTCCAGGCGTTAAGGTGGTCCTTGTGATGTTAGTCCACCCTCTTCCCAGGTTGCCACCCACTCTCCTTTCACCAGCCTTTGTGTCTTGTTTATTGGCTCTCAAGTGGCAGGCAGCTGACCCTGGGTTTGGTATCAACGTGACTAGCCTTCGCTTACGTAATGTGAAAGGGCATGACATTTGTCACTTCTGGGCCAATGTGGCCAAGAAGAGGGAGTTCCTTCTCTCCCGACCTGCTTGCTAATAGCCAGGACCAGGGATTCCAAGGTTTTGAGGGATGAAAGAACCAAGAGACACAAGGAGGCTGGGCCCCTATTACCACCTTGTGGAGGGCGCTGCCCATTGGCCGAGTGTATCCACATTGGATTGTTATGAGAGTTAAAAACTGCTAATATGTTGAGCTTGTTGCTCTCAGCTGGGACACTGTGCCTCCCCAGGGCACAATGGGCAATGTCCAGAGACACTTCTGATTGTCAAGATTCAGGGAGGGGGTGCTATGGCAATCTGGTAGATAGAGGCCAAAGGCCCTGCCAAATATCCTACCATGTACAGGACAGCGCCCCAAAACCAAGAACTATCAAGCCCAAGATACCAGTAGTGCAAGGGTTGAGAAAACCCAGCCTAACAAATTCAGAGTGAGGTCAGGTCCCAGTGACAACGCAGGGTCACCTCTCCCTCTGATGGTCTCTGAGTCACAGAGGTTGAATATGGAATCAAGTGCCCTAGAAAAAATAAGCAGGAGGGAGGTAACAAAACTCACAAAACATGAAGAGTTACTAGGCAGTATCCACTGGTCACTTACAGAGGTACCTGACACATTGCACTGGGGGTTACCACGGAGCACTGGGACAAGAAGCCCTCAGGATATGATGTGGACTAACTTGGAGTCATCCAAGGTGGTGAAAGTGGGTCCTAGCTGGAAGGCATGGGGAAGTGGTTTCCTCTCGGTGTCTCAGAGAACATCTCTAACCAAGGAGCGAGCTCCCCATTTCCAGTTGTATTTAAGCACTGATTAGGCAAGCGCTTGTTAGAAATAGCAGAGCTGGAATTCATATTCCGCATGTGGGGCTAGACTAGGTGCATGATTTCCAAAACTTTTTGACCAAGAAAACCTTTGTTCATGTGCAGCGAAATCTGAACAGGTGAGACAAAGGAGAGTGACGGCAGCAGCGTGGCTGAAGTGGGGGTGGAGGTCCGTTCTTTTGCTTCCCAGCCCTTGGTGGGGATCTGAATAGCTTCCCTGAAGCCACTGGAACCGTGTTAGTGATCTCTCTAAGATCCCTCTCAACTGCGTTGCTCTATTGTTCTGCTTCTAACGATGTCAGCAGCTAGCATAGATCAGTAGGAAGAACTAGCCACTTCTAATGAAATGCAGTATGATTTTCCCCTGGGGGCTGAGGAGTATACATGTGTTCTGCAGTGTAGTAGACACTCTGAGCATGGCCTCCCTCAGTGCTTCCACTCCCTGTACACACACGCTTCCCCAGCAAGACGGGGAGTCTATTTCTCCTTCCCCCAAATCTTCACGGGCCCCGTGACTGTGACCGTAGAATGTAGTAGAAGATTGCCAAGCACAGGCCTATGAAGACTGGCATTTCTGCTTTCTGCCTCTTTAAACTTTTCTTCTCGGAGACCAGCTGCCCAGCTATGAGGAAGTCTGACGAGACATATGGAAACTCCCCCAGTGAAAATGTGGGGTCCCAGCCAGAGACCAGCACCAATTACCAGCCACATTAACAAGGCCATTTCAGGCCTGCCAGCCACCCTGGTGCCCCGGAAAACCCACGTGGTCAGCCTGTAAAATCATGAGCAAGAGCAAAAGGTTGTTGTTCTGTTTCAGGGTCATTTGACAGGCATTGAGAAGTCCTCCCCACGGCTGGGAGAATTACCTGCACACTGAAAAGCCTCCGGGTGCTCGGGGGTCCAGACACCAAGCGAAATGAACCCAGGAAGGCAGGAGCAGCTGTATTCTCCGGGGATGTTGGTGCAGACAGTACTGGGACCACAGAGAGTCGCGTTTCTGGAACATTCATCCACATCTAAGCAGAAAATTGGTCTAAGTCATAGGGATGAAGGATGCGGAGGTTGTAACAGCAGTGCACAGCCCACCAGGGACAAAAGCCGAGGGGTTTCCCTGACCCCCGTCTTGCCTTCTTACACACACTTTCATCACTGTGGAGAAGAAGCATCGAGGGGTGCGTCTGTGACCCACGTGCACTGAAGAGGCTCCCCGCGGCTCAGGGTAAAACCCAAACCCACACGCGAGACCCTGAGAGTCTGCTCCCAGCCCAGCTCACCTCCCTCGTCTTCTGCTTCTAATCCCCGCATAACTCGTGATCCAGAGCCATTGATTACCTGCAGGTTCATGAAGGCTCTTTGCTCTCACCTGTGTCTGTCCCCTCAGCCTCAAACTCACTTACTCCCTTCTTTCCCTGGTGACTGTCAATTCCTGCCCAAGGAATCTCTATTTTTAATAATAATAACAACTGAGATATAGCAGAGTGAAGGGCTGGAGGGCATGGATATCTTGGGTTCAAAGCCTGGCTCTCTCCCTCACAAGCTGTGTGTTACTGGGAGCTATGGACTGAATTATGTCCCCCTAAATTCGTACATTGAAGCAGTAACCTCAGTGGGACGGTATTCGGACATGACCCTTTGGAACATAGTTAGGTTTATGTGAGGTCATGGGGTGAGGCCTTCATGATGAGGTTAGTGCCTTTACAAGAAGAGGAAGATCTCTCTCTGCCACGTGAGGACACACCAAGAAGGCTGTCATCTGCGAGCCAGCAGGAGAGTCCTCACCAGAACCTGCCCACACCGGCAGCCTGACCTAGACGTCCAGTGTCCGGCATCGTGAGAAGTCATGTCTGTTGGTTAGGCCCCAGCCTGCAGAATTCTGTTACGGCAGCCTGAGCCGACCAATGCACTGGACAGGAGAATTTATCTGCGCGTCTCAGTTTCTGTCAAGTGGGAAAAATAACAGAACCCGCCCCAAGAGGACGGGTAACTATTTGTTACCTAAAACAAACAGTGAACCAATATGCTGGCCTTTCTTTTCGGCAGGCACTGAAGTGGACCCTCCATGTGCATCAGCTCAGCAAATGCTCAGAGCAGCCCTGTGAGGTGACTGTTAATGTTACTTCCACTTTTCGGGGGAGAAAATGGAGGCTTCGCACTGTGCAGCGTCACAGAGCTGCTGAAAGGCACAGCAAGGATTACAATCCAGGTTCTGTTTAGCACTGAAATTTTTAGATGACAGCTTCCCAGGACGTCTTGAGTCCCAGTCTGGAAATACGGGGGTAGAACCGATGTCTGCTCCATGCCGTGCCCACCCGAGTCGCCCGAGTTCTCAGCCTGATCTGGAGGCAGACTGGCATGGTGGACGTCCCAGCGAGGCTCGATTCAGGTGCTGTGTCTCCCACCTCTGTCTCTTTGACCTTGGGAGAGCGGCTCCACCACCATGAAGGCTATGTTTCCTCATCTTTAAAAGGGTTATAAAATATCCCCAATAACACCAGGTCGTGGGGAGGACCAAAGGAAGTGACATACGGAAGAGCCTGGCGCCTTGGCTGCGATCCCGCCTCCGGGCCTCTGTGCCTGCTGGTCCCTCCTCCCAGAACACCCTTCCCCAGACACCCAGTAGGGTTCCCACTCCCTGGATTCCTGCAGGGCTTTCTCAAATACCAGCTTCCCTCCCAATGTGGCCTTTGTTCTATTCAAATTAGAACTCCACTCCAGCACTCTCCGTGGGCCTTCCCCGCCTTATTTGTCTTCATCTCCTTTGACTACCCCTGGCACAGTACATCATGCACTAATTTTCTGTGTCATCTGTCCCCCCCATGCTAGATTATAAGTTACAGGATTTTTTTCTGCCTATGTTTTTCACCACTGCACCCACCACCCCTAGAAGAGTGCCTCACGTATAGTAGGTGCTCCAGAAATATTTGTTGAATGAGTGGATGAATGAATGAAAGAGTAAATGAGTGATCATTGGCTTCAGTTTTGCAGATGAGGCTTTGGACTCAGCGGAGATCCACCCTGATTCCTGCCCCCATGCTGTGCCTTTGCAGACAGGCTTGGACCTGACGCCGCAAGAGGCCCCTTCACCTACCTTCACACGTCCCTCCTGGGCCATGGAAACTCATGTTTCCACTGCTGGATTCAAATCCTGAGTTGCAGACACAAGAGTAGCTTCCAAAACTGTTGTGGCAGGTTGCATGCTCCGGGCAAGCTCCAGGATCGGCACACTCATCCACCTCTGTTGGGTGGAAATGAAAACCCAGGTGTAAGCAGGTGAGGAAGTGAGGACAGGAGACTGCAAGCAGGCGATCCACTGTACTTGCTCCCAACTGGGGACACACTGCTGCTGCTCCTCAATACTTGTGTTCCCCCTTCTTCCTGTCTTCCAGGGAGAATAAATTTTGGACAACAGTGTGTAAACAAAGGGCGGTGAATAGTTTCAAAACATAAGGATCATGAGTTACAGAGATGTTGATGGTCTTCCACTCCTCCCTGCATCCACACCCTGGGAGGTGGACTGTACAATGTAACATGTCCCTGCCACTCCTCTCTTTCTGGTGAGGAGTTAGTTCCCGCCCCTGGAATCTACTGGCCCTATGACTTGCGCTGGCCAATAGAATGCAGCGAAAGTGATACAGTGCCAGTTCCAAACTCAGACCCCTGGAGGGTTGTTTGCTTCTGCTCATTCTTGGGGCTTCTACCATAGGAACAAGCCCTAGACGGGCCTAATGAGGAATAAAAGACAAAGTGGAAGAGAGATGAATCGCCTCAGATATGTGGAAGGCCCAACCAAGATTAGCAAAGCTGACCTCCAGCTGACCACAGACTCACAAACGAGCCCAGCTGAGACCCAGAGAACCGGCCCCAACACCCAACTTCAACTGCCAAGGCATGGAATCGAGAGTTAAATCAATGGTGGTTGTTTTTAGCCAGTGACTGTCAGGGTGGTCTGTTTGTCAACAATAGCTGGCCGCCACAAATGGACTAGAGAAACCAGGGATGGCCTCAAATATCTCTGGCTCCAAGCCAAGGGGACACAATGCGTCTGACAGTTCCCTCACTGGAGAGCGAACCCACCACCTTTTGTTGTGTGGGACAGTGCTTCAGCCAACTGAGCCACCCGGCCAGGGCGCCATAAATATTTCTGTTAGTAATGACTGGAATGCCAGGACAACCACGATAGATATCAAACTAGTGACGGTATTGATTACAGGCGCCCATCCATCACAAGACCTCCAGGAGGTGTGGCCCCTGGCACTACTGTGTTCTTTGTCCCTTACTTTCACTGATCATTAGCACCTGAGTTATACTATAGAAAAGCCCAGTAACAGAGGTCTGGTAGTGGAAAATAATCTGCACAGACTGCTGGACTGTCTTTTCTGATCTGACCCACTCTCCCCGTAAGTAAATAACCCCATGATAAATTCTGTTACAGTCTGTGGAGTTACCTGCTTCGTTCTTCAGTCTGAAGTTAATGTCTCATTATGGTGGCCAGTATACCTTTGCCCACCCTCAGATGATTTTTGACTGTGCGTGTACTGTGCATTGGAGTATTTAGCAGCATCTCTTACCTCTACCCACTAGATGGCAGTAGCACCTCCCTCCCCCCCCACCCCACCGCAACCACTACCTGTTGTGACAGCCAAAAATGTCTCCAGAGGTGGCCAATGTCCCCTGAAAGATCACTCTAGGGACCCAACTCCCTGTACTCTCAAGTACTTCCTGACCTGTTTAATTCATAGTAGGGACTTAATAGGAGTCTAAATCCCAGTTCAACTTCAATAGCTGTGTGTTTTGAGCAGGTGACTTCACCTCTCTGAGCCTCATTTTTCTTGTTCCTAAAATGAGGCTCGTCATCCCTATCTCATAAGATCATCGAGTGAGGTGATTCTCCATTAAGTGGGTAAATGAAGAAGAGCAGGTCCTCCATACCTTCACAGCGAGATTTGTTAGAGACGAATCCATCTTGGCAGCGGCAGCTGTAGCTCCCCAAAGAGTTGGCACACTCAGAATGCTCTGGGCAGACTCCACTGTCCAGGCATTCATTGATGTCTGTGGAGCACAGAGGAGAGAGGGCAGACAAAAGACTGGCTGCGTGAGGTTAGAAACACACGTGCCCAAGTCAGTAGCAGCTGCCAGCCAAAGCCAAAGACCGTGCAGAGCCCAGAAGCATTACCTGCGCAGGAGAAACGGCCTGGCTTTGCCGGGACCCAGCGATCTCCCGTGGGAGAAGAGAACCCAGGCGAGCAGCTGCACTCGTACCTCCCTGGCAGGTTTTTGCAGACTGAGCTAGGACCACATGGTGAGGGGCTTGGAGAACATTCATTGACATCTAGACAGAGAAAGAATCAGAGTTACAAATTTGTCTCATTTTGTATGTTTTCCGAAGATGGTCATAACATCGTCCATTCCTTATGCCCTCATTCAGCGTAAACTTGGTGTTCCTCCCACCAAGCAGCAGGCCTGTTGCTTGCTCCCACCCAGGAGCGGACTCCCTCCCTTGAGTCCGAGCACACTTGTGACTGCGGGGGGAGTGACACGAGGTCACACAAATCATTCCTTGTTCTCTTGAGATGCTCATTCTCAGAACTCAGCCACCACACCATGAGGAAGCCTGACCAGCCATGACGGAGTGGCCCGTGTGGGGAGGAACCAAAATGTCCAGCCCACAGGCCTGGTGGGGCAGCCGGTCAACAGCCCGCACCTGTTTGCCAGCCACGTGAGTAGGCCCTGTTCAGAGTGGGTCTTCTAGCTCCCTGAGACATGAGGATTGACTCAACTGACAGAGAGAGGAACAGAGAGAAGCTGTCCTCGCCTGGGTTTGAACCCAGCCCAAACTGTAGATTCATTCACGAGCAAAATACATGATTATTGTTGTTTTATGCACTAAGTTTGCAGTGATCTGTCACCCAGGCAAGAACACCTTGCAAAGACACTGCTAGAAATTTACTCATTGAAAAGCTTACAAATTGTGCACTCATGGTACCATGGGGTGGCCCACTCCAAGTCTCCTTCATCCCTGCTCCATCACACCACCCCAAATAAACGCTCACTATGCACCTGTCATGCAAATGAAACTTTGAGGCAACTGTCCTGGCTAATTGTACCTCTCCTAACGGGAAATCTGGAGCTGTACTGTCCACAAGGATATGGATCGCAGCTTCTATGCTTGAAGTTGTAAAACGTTAGAAACAGCCCTGGCTGGTGTAGCTCAGTGGACTGAGCATAGGCCTGTGAACCACGGGGTCGCTGGTTCCATTCCCAGTCAGGGCACAGGCCTGGGTTGCGGGCCAGGCCCCCGGTACAGGGCATGTGAGAGACAGCCACACATCAATGTTTCTCTCCCACTCTACCTCCTTCTCTTCCCCTCTCTCTAAAAACAAATAAATAAAATCATTTAAAAATAAATAAAACATTAGAAGGAACCTAGGTGTCAGTAACAGGATGATAAATCTGGAGTTAGCATAAAGAATGAAGTAACATGTTCTTTCATTTGACAAAATTCTGTTGAATTCTCACAAGGTACCAGGCACTGTACGGGGGATCAAAGACATACAGTGGACAAAATCCTGGCTGTGGTACTCATCATTTTCTAGATAAGAAATGTTGCTTTCACCCCAAATTTAAGAACCAGGGCCCACCAGCACTACTGAGCTTACCGAATAGCCCATGAACTTCAGCCCAAAAAAAGGTGTCTGGGGCTTCCTGGGAGCTACCATGAGAGGAATGGGTTATCTTACTCAGCCAACTCCAGCCGTGGGCCAAATCCAGCCCTCCCCTTGTGTGTGCAAATAAAGTTGTATTGAGACGCAGTCACATCCATTCACTCATGTCTTATTTTCGGCTGCTTTGGCAATGCAGCTGGAGGACTGAGTGGGCAGGACAGAGATCGTGCAGCCTGCAGCCTCCACAGTATTTATTATCTGCACCCCGACAGAAGAAGTTTGCAAACCCCTGATCTCATTCAAAAGCACAGGCACATGTGCATTGTCAAGAGGAGAACTGGTCTAAATATAAGAAAAGCAGACAAAGAACTTAGCTCATTCTGGGACTTACTTGAGTTTCTATTATTTATGTTAATAGTAGCTCTTGGGACAGTATATATGTGCCTAGCACACTGCAGATATTATTGCATTTAATCTTCCCAACCACCCTTGGAGGCAGATGCTCTGAAACACCCATTTTACAGATGGAAACATTGAGACTTAGACTAAATACATTTTCCCAACACCTCACAACTAGAGCATGGCAAGTCAGAAAGACTTGGGTTTGAATTCCAGTTCAACTACATGACCCTACACACGTCATTTCAGCTCTTCAAGCCTCAGTTTCCTCATCTGTCCAATGGAGAAGCATCCCACAGCTATACTCAATTCCACGGTAAAACATACCTAAAACCCTTCCTAAGGAGCCTGGCTCTCAATAAATGTTTAAAAAATATTTTTATCTGCATGGAAAGGCAGGAGAAGGATCTCAGAATAAAATCAGTGATCATTTCTGAATATTGATAAATAGCATGATCTTTATTTCTATTTTCATTATAACGTTAATCTCTAATCATTGGAAACTTAAGTGACTAGGAATCATTTTTATGATAGAAAGAGAAAAGGAGGAAGAGAAGATGGGGAGAAGGAAGGAAGGAAGGAAGGAAGGAAGGAAGGAAGGAAGGAAGGAAGGAAGGAAGGAAGGACGGACAGGCAAGAGGAAGGAGGGAGAGAATAACGTTTGGGGAAAAGAAACAAAGTACCCACATCTGCCAGCCCCCACCCAATTTTGTACCGAATGCTGGAGGGTGTCGAGGGTGCGTGGACTCACCTTGGCATTCCACTCCTGGGCCTCTGAACTGCGTCAGTCCGTTGCTGGACAGAAAGCCTCGTTTGCAAGTGCAGTAGTAACTCCCCACGGTGTTGGTGCAGGTAGCATAAGCCGGGCACGTGGTGGTGTCCCCACACTCATTCACATCTAGGCAGCGTGGAAGGAAGAGCTGGGTTAGAGCACCAGGGGGCTGCAAGGAAGCCACGTGAGACCGTGAAGGTTACTGCCGTGGGTTGAATGGTCTCCCCTGTAAAGACACACTGAAGTCCTAAACCTTGGTCCCTGAGAATGTGACCTTAGACCCTTAGAAATCGGGTCTTTGCAGATGTCATTAAGATATAAGTTAAGATGAGATCATACCGAAGTAGGAATGGCCCCTTAATCTGACATGACCGATGTCCTTTAAGAAGTGGAGGGAAATAGAGAGACACAGGGAGAAGACCACGTGACGACGAAGGCAGAGATTCGAGTGATGCAGCTACAAGCCAAGGACCACTGCCAACACCAGAGCTGGGAGAGGGGCGTGAACAGATGCTCCCGCTGGAGCCATCGGAAGAAGCACATGCCTGGATTCGGGACGTCTGGCCTCCAGAACTGTGAGACAGCAAATCTCTGCTCTGTTCTGACAGCCCTGGGAAACTGATACAGCCACCAAGGTGCTCATTATGACCCGGAGGCCCGTAACCCTTCCTTCTCAAAGTGTGATCTGTGGGTCAGTGGCACCGGCAGGAAGTTGGGTGGAAGCAAAGTCCCGGGCCCCGCCCCAGATCTGCTGAATCGGAACCTGCACTTTAACAAGATGCTCAGCCACTCTGTGGGCCCGTGGGAGTGTGAGGTGCACTGACCCTTGCTGCTGAAACGTGTTCTGCAGACCAGCAGCCTCTGCCCTGCCTGGGGTCCCAAGGAGAGCTCGGAATGGCAGGTGTTGATTCAGCAGGTCTGGGGAGGGCCTGAGATACACCCCAGCCACCCCAGCCCTGGGACAAGTGATTCACCTCTCTGCACCTCAGTTTTCCTGTTTCACCCCCCACCCTCCCATCCAGTGAGTGAGTCCCTCCTCCATTGTTCTCCCTCCCAAGTAACATTATGCATCTCCCTGCTTCTCCCCATCTCCACAGCTATGCTCAGTAAAGATCTCGCTCTGGGCCACCCAGGCAGTCCTACATTCCCCCACTGTCCCCTGCAGTCATCTCTGTGTGCAAATCTCACCACACACCCCACCCCTCCCTATAACCCTGGCTCTTGCAGTCAGAATTAAAATCCAAATTACTTAGCGTGACCCAAAAAGCCCCCAGGGACCACACACCAACATGTCTTTAAGCCCCATCTCATGTCAGTCTCTGTTTCTAGCCTCTCTACCACAGGGCCTTTGCATGTGCTGTTGTTCCCTTTGGACAAAGCCACAGGTAGCGGCAGACTCTGGGTGCTAAGGAAGACACTCACGTGACCCTATCATTTCTATGATCAGCAGAACAATGGCTCCTGCACGGATGAGCCCGTCCCAATCCCTGGACCAGGTGGCTATGTTAAAAGGGGGAATTAGGATTGCACATGGAATGCAGATTGCTGATCAGCTGACCTTGGGATGGACAGGTCACCCTGGGTTATTGGGGAGGAGCCAATGTAACTGCAGTGTCTTTATAAGTGAAAGATGAAGACAATGACGGCAGAGTCAAAGTGACGTGATGGCTTAGCCAGCCATCGCTGGCTGCAAAGACGGAGGAAAGGGACATGCGCCCAGGGATGCGGGTGACCTCCAGCAGCTGGAAAAGGCAAGAGATGCTCCCCTGAGACCAGAAGGGAATGCAGCCCCACCGACACTCACGGCCCAACGAGACTCGTTTTGGACTTCCGATCTCCAGAACTGTGAGATGCTGTTTCTGGTGCTTTAAGCCACCGAGTTGCAGTCCTGTGTTACAGCAGCAATAGGAAACTGACACAGTTCCCATTCGTTGTACGGATGTGGAAAACAGGCTCAGAGAAGTCGAATGACTTGCCCTGGGACGCACAGCTGGCAAGTGGCAGCGCCAGGCTTGTCAAGCCCCGAGTGCGTGATTTTCAGTGCTGCTACACAAGAGGAGGTAGGTCTCACTGGGAATGGAGTAAATTTCCATGCAGTTTCTAAGGCAATTCTATAGGAAAACGATTAGAGTTGGTTGGACTGTGAGCTCCCAGAGGCAGCGATTTGTGTCAGTCTTATTTATTGCTGTGTCCTGAGAGCGGAGAACAGTGCCCGGGACACAGCCGTTGCTCAGACGCAAAGACTTTACGGAGAAGGTCACATCTGAGCAAAGCCCTGAGCGAGGTGAGAGAGCGAGCTGGGAAGTTACTTAAGGCAGAGGGAACAGCAGAGGCCAAGGCACTGAGGCAGGACGATGCCTGGTGATTTCCTGGAATCACAAGGGGGGTGTGATTGGAGCCCAGTGGGCGAGGGAAGCAGCAGAGGAGGTGACAGGGCAGGTCACGTGGCAACTTCTAGACCTGGCAGGCTTCAGGTTCTATCAGAGAGAGGAGGGAGCCGGGGGAGGGTTTAGCGCAGAGGAGGGAGGGTTTAGAGGAGAGGAGGGCCCAGCGTGACTCAGGTCTTACAGGCCCCTGCAGAGGGCCCGGGCAGGATGGTGAGGCCGGAGGTATCTGCACTAGTCCAGGGCAGAGATGACGCCAAATCCTACCCAAGTGAGTGCAGTGGAAAGCATGAGATTCTGGACTTACTCTGAAGGTGACGCTGACAGGATTTGCCATTGGACCAAAGGGGAGTGAAAGAGAGGAGCCAATGATATTGCCAACATCAGCCAGCAGGACGGGGTATTGTGGAGAAAAGACGAAAGCATAATGGATGAATTAAATCAGCAGGATCAGGTCCTTGAGCACCAGGCTTTTCTGGCTCCTAAGCTGTCTAGCTTATTTCCCTTCCCCGCACTCAGATGGTATCTTTCTTCTCGTTTCCAGCTTCCTCTTTCATCGGCACAGCCAACCTTTCTCTTTGCAGACTTCCGGCACATCACCATTTGCGGTCTCCCCACTCTAAGCTTCCCAGTGCTTTTTCTTCCTTTAGCTCTATCGGCCACAGCTCAAGTCCACTCCCAACCAGAATGACAGCCCAGTCCCCTGTGTCTGGGCACCCGTCAACCTCTCCAGTGCAGCTCCTGCCCTGTCCCATCGGCAATGCTCACCTTCGCTCAGTTCCCCAAATTCTTTCCCGTCTCAAGACCTTTGCACCTCACCCTAAGCATCTTGGGATTCACCAGCCTCTGTGATTATGTGAACCAACTCTTTATAATATATCCCTACATGTGTGAATACACACATAGAGATATGTAGGTGTCCATTCTATCTGTTCTGTTTCTCTAGAGAATCCTAATACAAACACCTACTATATGCCAGAACTCTTCTAGGCATGGTAGACTCAGCCTTCACAGAGCTGACAATCTGAAAAGGTGAGGGTGAGGGATACAGTGTCAAAAATATAGTAGTCACTAAGAAGACGGCAGATGAGCTGAAACATAATGAAGGTGGTGGAGAGAGCCACACGTCTACACAGGGCAAGAGCATTCCAGGCAAAAGGCCCAGCATGTGCAAAGGTCCTGGGGCATATTGGAGGAACAGCAAGGAGGCCTGTGTGGCTGTGACAGAGTGACTCAGGGGCAAAGAGGGAGAAGTGAGGGCGGAGAGGAGACTGGACAGGTCATGCTGGGTCTTGTGGGCCACAGAAAGGACTTTGGCTTCTACCCTGAGGGAGGTGGGAGTCCTTAGAGCTCTGAGTGAAGGAGGAACAAGACCAATTCAGGTGCTCACAGGTGCCATCTAGCTGCTTTGGCCCGGAGACTAGGTCAAAGGCCACTTCAACCGTACCTCTGGGACACACATGTGATGCTCAGTCATGAGCAAAACAACTTCACAGCAGCCACTCATTTAACCAAAGCAAAAAAACCAGGCCCAGAGAGGCAAGGAGAGTGTCAACACATAACTACGACTTCCATTTCACAGGTCCCCGCCATGCCTTTCTACAGCCCCCACAGCAACACTTCAAGGTCAGGTCGCCAACCCATCCTGGCTTTGCCCAGGGCTTTCCTGGTGTTGTCACTCAAAGTCCAGCATCTGGGGTTCCCACCCCACCCCTACCCTCACCCCCCGGTCTGGGGCATCAGTCAACCTACTACTGGTACACACCATTGACTACATTTTACAGACGTGGAAAGGGGGGTCCGAGAGCATTTCGAGCTGCCCCAGGTCACACCACAGGTCAGAATGCAAGACAAGAGCGCAGTGGAATGAACTACTGCTGGGGAGGAATCCAGGAGACTGGTCGTGGTCCTGGCTGTGCCCCTCACTGGCTAACAGCTTTGGTTCATTGGCAGCCCAGCCTTTAAGAACCAGATAATTTATATTTATCTGAGAAGAAGAAAGAGAGAGGAGGGGGAGAAGAAGGAGAGGCAAGGGGAGGGGAGGAGGGGCTAATTTAATTGAGCACTTAACTGTATTCCAAGCACAATTCTCAGTACTGCCTCCACCTTACCTTCTTCCGTCCTCATCAGAACCCTGTGGGATTAGCTCCTGTGACTTCACTTTCCTGGAAATGAAGTCCCTGGAATTCACTCAAATACTGGAGGTCCCCATGGCATTGAGCCCCGGGACCGAGCTCCCAACCCAGGAGGTGGGACTCCAGAACCCTGCTCTCACCAGCGCCACACGGAGCTGAATCCTGACAACCATCCATTACGTGGGGCCCTCACAGTACCCGCTAACCAGATGGCAAAACAGAGCTGCAGAGGCACCTGCCCAAGGGCCAGCCGCCTCCCCTCAGGAGGTGTCTCTTACCGAATGTCCGCCCGAGTTGAGCAATGCTGCCAACCTGCAAAGAGCAGAGGAGTCATTAGATGCTTCTGAGACCGGCCAGGAGCCCCCCGGTGACCCAGCCAGTCCTCGTATTTCCCCAAGTGCCCATGATTCCACAGCCAGCGATGAAAGCAGGCCCGGGAGTGTGAGGAGAGCCGCCTACACCAGGTCGAGAGTTCTCTCCGCTCCACCAGGTCGGGAGGGCTGGGCTGGCAGCCACTCCGGGCCCCACCCTGCACCCACTTCACCGGTGGGCACAGCCATCCCCCAGTGGTTTCGCCGGCCTAGAAGCAATGGCTGGCAGAGGCAGGGGTACAGCCTGGACCCCTTTCCTCTGAGCAGCTCGCCTTCCCTGCGCAATGCGCTCACCAGGGCTCCCTGTGGGCTCACACTCACCCCAGAAGAGGAGCAGGCTGAAGGTCCACATCGTGCTGTGTCTCTCACTCCCGGAGGAGGGCCCTTTCTGTATCCTGGGGTTTTCCAATACAACAATGCGGGGAGGGGGCGGGGCCAGAGTTGCTCAACTGCCCGAGAGCACCAGAGACCTTTCTGCTGAGTTGCTGCCACTCATGAGGACAGTGTGGCAAAACCCCCAGTTTTCTCCTATTTCCAAAGTGAAGAGGTTGGTCTGGCTGGTGGGCCACTAGGTCTCACTCTCTCTCTCTCTCCTTCCCACCCACCTGTTCTTTTTCCCTTTCCAACCAACATCTGTCTCCCATCTCTTATCTGCTCATTTTATTGCCACTGAAACTAAATGAGCTTCCTGCCACCTGCCCCCAAAGGAACAAGCCCCAAGCTCGAGGGCCTCTTCACAGACCGACCCGTGAAAACAAGCATCTCGGCCGCCCTGGCCCAGCGGCTCAGGGGGTCAGAGGGTCATCCCACACACCAAAAGTCTGCAGGTTCAACTTCCAGCTAGGGTGCACGCGGGTGCCACTGATCAATGCTCCTCTCTCTCTCATATCATTGGGTGAGAGCTTAGAAAAAAATCTCCGTTATCACACATAGCCAAGAAAATTTAATTACATTATCAAGTCAGCATTGTAAAGTAGGACTTCCAGTCAAGATGGAGGCAGAGGTGTAGGTAGATACACTTGGCCTCCTCACACAGCCAAAAGGATAAAAACAACTTTAAAAACAAAAAAACAACCACAACTGTCAGAAAATCGGACTGTATGGAAGTCCAAAGAGGAGTTAGAGAAGAAGCATTCATCCAGACTGATAGGAGGGGTGGAGATGGGCAGCCGGGCAGAGAGGACTTGAGGCAGGGCAGCTGCTGGCCGACCAGGCAAGGCGTGGCTGGCAGAGCAGGTGGTCCCACATTTGCATGCAGGTAAACTGGGAGAAACAACCAGGGAACAAGACAGACGGTGCAACCCAGGGCTCCAGCAAAGGGAATAAAGCCTCAAAACCTCTGACCAAAAAAACCTATGGGGGTTGAGGCGGCAGTGGGAGAAACTCCCAGCCTCACAGGAGAGTTGGCTGGAGAGACCCACAGGGTCCTGGAACATACACAAGCCCACCGACCCAAACTCAAATTTGACCAGAGAGGCCAATTTGCTCGTGAGTAACAGCGGAAGTGACTGAAAGCCAGAAGAGAGCTAAACAAGGGGAATTGTTCCCTCTCAGATCCCTCCCCCACATACAGCACCAGAACACAGTGAGGGGGGTGTCCCCCCACCCGTGAATACCAATGGTCCATCCCTTACTATGTAACGGGTGCTCTGACACACACACACGAAAAATGGCCCATATCAAAGCTCCAGAAAAATACAACTAAGCAATGAAGAGATGGCCAACCTATCAGATGCACAGTTCAAAACACTGGCAATCAGGATGCTCACAGAATTGGATGAGTATGGTCAAAAAATGGAGAAAAAAGTGAAGACTATGAAAAGTGAAATAAAGGAAAGTGTACAGGGAGCCAACAGTGCAGGGAAGGAAACCAGAACTCAGATTAACAATTTGGAACAGAAGGAATAAATAAACATTCAACCAGAACAGAATGAAGAAATAAGGATTCAGAAAAATGAGGAGAGGCTCAGAAACCTCTGGGACAACCTTAAACATTCCAACATCCAAATCATAGGGGTGCCAGAAGGAGAAGAGGAAGAGCAAGAAATTGTAAACCTATTTGAAATCATAATGAAGGAGAACTTCCCCAATCTGGCAAAGGAAATAGACTTTCGGTAAGTCCAAGAAGCTCAGAGAGTTCCAAAAATGTTGGACCCAAGGAAGCACACACCAAGGCACATCATCATTACATTTCATTACCCAAGATTAAAGATAAGGAGAGAATCTTAAAAGCAGCAAGAGAAAAGGAGAAAGTTACCTACAAAGGAGTTCTCAAAGACTATCAGCTGATTTCTGAAAAGAAACCTTACAGGCAAGAAGGGGGTGGAAGGAAGTATTCCAAGTCAGGAAAGGCAAGGACCTACATCCAAGATGACTCTATCCAGCACAGCTATCATTTAGAATGGAAGGGCAAGTAAAGTGCTTCCCGGATAAGGTCAAGTTAAAGGAATTCATCATCGTTAAGCCCATATTATATGAAACGTTAAAGGAACTCATCTAAGAAAAAAGATAAAAAATATGAACAGTAAAATGACAACAAACTCACAACTATCAACAACTGAACCTAAAAAAAATGCACTAAGCAAACAACTAGAAGAGGAACAGAACCACAGAAATGGAGATCACATGGAGGGTTATCAGCAGAGAAGGGGAGTGGGGAGAAAGGGGGAAAAGGTACAGGGAATAAGTAGCATAAATTGTAGGTAGAAAATAGACAGAGGAGAGGTTGAGAATAATATAGGAAAAGTAGAAGCTGAAGAACTTATATGTACAAGCAATGGACATGGACTAAGGTGGGGGAATGTGGGTGGGAGGGGGCGTGCAGGGTGGAGGGGGATAAAGGAGGGAAATGGGACAACTGTAATAGCATAATCAATAAAATATATTTAAAAAAATTTTTTAAACATTGTAAAGTAGGACTTTCTAACCCCACCTATTTTACAAAAATAAAACAAAAAAGCAGAGAGGAGATACAGCTTGTCCAAGTTTCCTTGGGGGCCCTGAGATTCAAATCCAGGACCTTCCACCAAGGTCTAGAGATTTAACTACCTCATCTTCCCTCAGCTCTCCACTATATCTGACCACCTCACCCACAACTCCCTCCTCCCTTCCCAGCCCCCAGCCCAACACACTCACACATGCCCACACGCATGTACAGTCTCATTCATACGGAGGGCTAGGAATGCCTGCATCAGGGTCTCCCTGGAGCACATGCTGAGACAGGGATTCTAGTGAAAGCAGTTTCTCACATGGAGGTGACCCCAGAAAACTCCAGCTGGGGAGGGAGGGAGACATGGCCAGGAACGAGCCCACGGTGACTGAGTCATCAAGCAGCAGACATGGTGAAAACCTGGGCTTCACCTCGCTGGGCACCTCTTGAAGGAGGCAGAGAGCCCACTGTTCAGCGTTCTCTCGACCGACTGACCGAGGGGCGAGAGAACTGGGGGATCTGGCCACCAGCTACTATCAGTCTTGCACTGAGCCTTGCATCGACCCATGACCCCTCAGGCCTGGGCTCCAGGTGGACAGAAGGGGCTCCAGAGAAAGAGGTCAGACTAGCGTGAGTGGAGGGGTGTGGAGAGACACCAAGAGCACCTGCCACGAGCTAAAAATAAGCGGCAAAGTCCTGCCCCAAGTTCACCGGGAGGAAAGTGCCATGGGTTCTTGCCTTCTTCCTTTTGTTCTCTGCAAGGCAAAGCACCCATTTTGGAGTTATGGCCACTGAAGAAGATGCATCGAAGGTCCCTGTGAAGCTGCTGTTAAGAGCCAGGGTGAAAATACGGCAAATTGCATCCAAGAAGTAGAACAAACAGAGCTGTACTGTGTTTAAAAGAAGCACAGGAGGATAAACGCCAGCTCGGGAGCCAGCTCACTACCCCACGCCCCGGGGTGGGGTCCTGGGAAAGTTCTTAATCTCTCCATGCCTCAACATTCCCATCTGTAAAATAGGCCCAATAAGAGTGAGATCTCCTTCACCAGGCTGACGTGAGCATCTGAGGACTGGGGGTGTGTGGCACTCGCGAAAGTCCCCCGTGTTGGCTCGTGCGGTGATAGCAGCCGCGATTAGACAGACCTGGGGTTAAGTCCTGACTCTGCAAGGCCTTCCCAAAGTGACCTGGGTGAGGGTGCAAGTCGCCTCTCTGGGCCTCAGTGTCTTCGCCTGGAGAACGGAGATAACAAGAAGCTCTGCTCCTGAGGATCGTTACAGAGGGGACACTGTACCTGGGGTGACAACTGCCAACGGGGAGGGGCTGCTGGGGCTGTGCTTCCTTCTATAACCCTTGCTCAGCGCCCCCAAGGAGTGTGGGCCCTCGAGGCAGACAGACCAATGCAGTAATTTCATCATTATGTCCACAAACTCTCTGCTCCTCCTCCCTTCAAGAGGGGGAGCCTAAATGTTCTCTCGTTGAGTGTGTGCTGGGCTTACTGACTTGCTTCTAATAAACAGAATAAAGAGGGTGTGACATTGTGTGACATCTGAGGTTGTGGCACCTGGGACATTTGAGTTCACGAGAGACGTTGTGGCTTCCTCCTTGCTGTCGATTTTTGGGATCGTTCACGGAGGGGCGGGGTGGGGAGCCGGTCACCATGTGGTGAAGACATGTCATGCCACAGAGAAGCCCACAGGTCAGAGAGCAGGGACCTCCAGACAGCAGCTTGACCCACGGGACACCCCGGTCCGCAACCATCCAGCTGGGCCACCTCCGGATTTCTGACCTTCGGAAACTCTAAGAAAATAAAAAATGGCCCTGACCACATGGTCCCACACACCAAACGTTTTCAGGTTTGATTCCTGCTCAGGGCTCGTGCCTAGAGTGCATGTTCCATCCCCCGTTGAGGCGTGCACCAGAGGCAAACAGTCGATGCTTCTCTCTCTGTCTCCCCCTTCTTCTCTCTCTCCCCCTCTTTTCTCTCTCAAATCAATAAACATATCCTCGGGTGAGGATTAAAAAGGAAAGAAAATAAAAAATGCGTTGTTTAAAGCTATGTTTTTAGAGTAATTGTTACATAGCACGAGATAACCAATACACCAAAAGCAATTTTCCCCATTGGTAAATTGAGGATAATAATTTCGTGGGGTTTGAGCTTAATGTGATAAAAGCCATAAAACCCTGCCTGGCCCAAATTAAATGCTCAAAAATATTAGTTATTATTATTATTATCTGCTACGCTAAATGATCGTGGCTACTCATAGGAGAAGCCACCAACTTGGAGGCTTGAAACAATGCAAGTTTTTTATGTTACAGATCTGGAGGTGAGAGTCCCAGCTGAGCCCTCAGGGGCCGAAACTGAGCTGTCAGCAGGCCTGCGTTCCATCTGGAGGTGCTGGGGGGGACTCCGTGCCTCGTCTTTTCCAGCTTTTAGAGGCACCCACGTTCCGCGGCTCGAGGCCCCCTTCCTGCATCTTCAAAGTCAGTAGTGTGGCATCTTCCAAACTCTCTTTCTATCTCATTCTCTCTCTGTCTCATTAGATAGATGGGTGACAGATATCTCAATTTTTCTCATTCTCTCTTTCATTCTCTCTCTTTCTCTCCGTCTGTCTCCCTCCCTCCCTCATTCTCTCTCCTGACCCTCCTGCCTGCCTCTTAAGAACACCCTTGTTATTGTATTAGACTCACAGGATAGCCCAGAGTAACCTCCCCCTCTCAAGCCCCTTAACTTAATCTCATCTGCAAAGTCCCTTTAGTCACGTAAGGGCACGTATTCGTAGGTCCTGGGGATTAGGATGCGGACAACTGGGGATGTGGGAGCCTCGTTACCTTCCCTGGCCCAGATGGGGCCCGGGGGCCTGCTGAGCGACTGAGGATGTAGACGCCAGTTACCCTTCGAAACCAGAAGAAGCAACCAGCGCTGTAACATCCAGTCAGCAGAGACGCCGCTGGGACAAGGGCGAGCTGCAGGGGGAGAGAAGGGGAAGAATGGAGTGGAGGAAACACACAATTGCTGGCAAAAGCCTAGCCCCCTGTGACTTTCCCAGCAAAGGGGAAATCTAGGGACGCTCCAAATTGAAGAAGTCAGTTTGAAGGAGGCCCAGAGACATCATTCATCCTCACACTGACCTCGGGGGAATTCCAGAGCAGCCCTACCCAACCTGGCCATGTCCCTTCTGCGTAGTAAATCCTCCCATGGCTCCCTGTTACCTTGAGATGAAGTCCAGGCTCATTAATACAGCACTAGAGACCCTGCCTAGTCTTACACTGGTCTCCTCCTCTGGCTTCCTTGCTCCCCACCTCCATCCTCCAAATAACCCGGCCACCTTAGACTGACCATAGCCCCTGTTGTGGGCACCACTGATGCCCTGTCCAGCCACCTATTGCAGCTGGAGCACCCACCCCCCAGCAGCTGTGAGTGGTACCTGCTAACAGCTCAGGGCTTTCCCTTCTCCAGAGAACTGCCCTCCGATCCAAGAGCTGCACCAGCCCTCAGACCTGGCCCACAGCCAATGGTAGATGGGCAGAGGACCAAAGGCCAGCCCTTCACTCCAAGGGCAGATCAACTCCGTGATGCTGTTCAGGCTCCAGGGCTGCCCTTGCAGCCAGGCTGAGCCCCCGCCTCTGTCCTGCCCTGCTTCCCTCATTCCTTCCTGCTAAGCACCCTCCTTCTCGTTAACCTGATCACAAGAACCCTGCAGGCCCGGAGAGAGAGAGGTGTGGCCCGAGAACCTCTCCCAGCCGTTAAACAACACTTCGGTGTCTCTGGACCCCCGCCCAGTGTGACCTGGGTACTAAACCCCTTGCATCCTTCCCATGTAAACATCACCTCCTTCAGGAAGACTTCCAGTGTGAATATCACCTCCACCAGGAAGCCTTCCTAGACACCCCACTCCAGGGCTAGGGCCCCCCTCTGCGCTCCTCACCCACCCGCACCCAGCATGATCTATATTCGTCTGAATGCTCGTTTCCTCTCCAAAGACTGGGAGCGTCCTGAGAACAGGGAAGGAATTTGGTGGCTGTGGTATCCTAGAAAATGAAAAAATAAATGAGGAAGAAGAAAAAAGAGAAACTGATGCATCTCCTGACCTACTGACCCTGCCCTGCATCAAGAAAGAAAACCAGGGATCTGAGGGTGTGGAATCGGGCAGTAGCTGCCCTCCTTCCGGGAAGAAGGGGCGGGGGTCCTGGGGAGGGTGGGGGGCAGTTGCTGAGGGGGTAGGCCGCTGCCTCCTCAGAGGACTCAGTTACCCCAGGGGGGTGCCTGAGACTCCAGACAAGCAGCGGGGGTTGTGCACCGTACCCCTAACCCCAGGCGCAGGGACCCCCAGGAGGCCTCACAGAACTCGGCACAGAGTCGTCCTGGCGGCTCTGACTTAGTTCAGTGAGAAAACACAAAGCACTCCAACAAAGGGGGTGGAGGCGCCTGGGTCGAAGACCAGAGGAAAGTGGACGCAAGTCCCGGGGGTGGCCCAGGCCCGGGGTGGGGGGGTGGGGGGTGGATTACAAAAGGGCTGGAGGAAATTTAGGGCGGGTGGTGGACATGAGCCCTGCCCTGACTGGGGCAAAGGTGATCAAAACCTCATCAGTTTTACACCGTGAGAGGAAGCGGTTCACTGTACAAAAATGACAAGGTTGGTAAGCCTGGCTCCAAAATAGGGGGCCCACCCCTCTGCCAGCACTGGGGGGCCAGATGGCTTACACTCCACAGAGGGACCAAATCAGGTGCATTCCGAGCATCTTCACTGACTTGTGTGTGTGTGTGGGGGGGGGGTCGTCTCCTAAATTTGTCCTCACAGAGAGCTGATCTCATTTCGCAGTGACCTTTTCTTAAAAGCTAAGAAAAGCACCTAAACCTATACTTCCTTAAAAAAAAAAAATGAAATAACAAAACCGGTCCAGTTTCCCAACTGCACCCCGACAGATAAGAAATATTTCTTGGAAATCCTTCCGCCTCGAGGGTCAGAGCCTGGTCTGCGCTTTCGGTCTGCCCAGCCTGCAAACCCCGTGCAGATTCGCTCTCGGATTCCCGGAGCGGGTCGGAGCAAGCGGGAGGGGCCGCACGTGCTCTCCCCAGCGAGTGCTGCAGAGGCTCAGTTCCCCGAATGGTTTTAATCGTTGCTGCATCGCACAGGGGGCGGGAGAAACAGCTGCAGAAACCGTTCCCGGGACCTCGGGCCTAGAACCACAAGAGGATGTGCAAGTGAAGAAACTTCCAGAGGAAAAGAATTCATCATCATATTTGCTCCCCAAACACAGGGCCCCCGCAGCAGGCGCCCAGATTTGGGGGAAGTAGGTCTCCAAGAATCTAGAGAAGGAAATGAGCTTTCAGGCCTCAGCCTCTGACTCGGAGGAAAGTTCTGGAAGGAGAGGGACCTCAGTAGGATAGAGTCTGAATAAGGGACAACATACTATTCTGTGAGCTTGGAGGGCTGGCTTTTCTGGCAGACAGCGCTAACTGCATTGTGTTCATTTGCCAGGGCTGCCACACACTGTACCACCGTCTCAGCGGCTCAGACTACAGGAACGTGTTGTCTCCCAGTTCTGGAGGCTGAGGGTCCAAGTTCAAGGTGTCAGCAGCATGCTTTCTCCAGAGGCCTCCATCCCTGGTGTGCAGACGCCATTTTCTCCAGTGTCCTTGCCTGGCTGTCCTCTGTGTCTATGTCCTGGTCTCCTTTCCCTACAGGGACACGAGTCACACTGATTTAGGGACACCTGCTGACCCCCCTTTGCCCCGACAGACTTGTTAGCAACCAATCTCCAAACACAATCACATCCTGAGGGTCCCCGGGGTGAGGGCTTCAACACGTGCATTTGGGGGGACAGAGTGTAGCCCATAATATTCACAGTCTAGCTCCCACCACTTAATATGTGACCTCAGGATGGCAGCGCCGCTAAGCCCCTCATTTTTCCCATTCACTGAAAACTACATATTTACTTAAATAATTATCACGAAGACCGCATGAAGCAATACACGGAAATCGGTCAGCAGAGGCCACACACCGGTAGCCACACACCGGCCACTACTCTGACCACGATACACTGCATACACATGCGTACAAACACATGCATGTAATATTTCTACGAAGTATAACAGTGGCGCTCTCTCTCAGTTAGTTTGCAGCCCCCAAATCTGGGAGACTAAGACAATAAAAGTCAATAATCAAGCTTTCTCTCACCATCCAAGCAGAGCTTGCAAAGGAGATGGCTAAAAGCCAGCCTTGCGACCCCTTAGCTCAAGGGTCATGGCAACCCCATGGTTACAGCATGAAAGCGGCCACAGGTGATAGGAATGGGAGTGGCTGTGAGCCCACAAACCTCGATCTGTGGACACTGAAATTTGAACTTCATATGCTTTTTGCGCATCATAAAATATTCTTTTGATGGTCTTGCATCATGTAAAAATGTAAAAACAGTGCACAGAAGCTCTATTCCCAATGGCTAATAAGTAGAAAGAGCCCAAATATCCAGCCAAGGACGGACGGGTGGATACACAAGTGCAGCCGTGCACGCAGTGAACGTCACTCAGCCCCGGAAGGAGCGAGGCGCCCACACCCGCTACGATGCGGGTGGGCCGCAAATGTGACGCTCAGTGAAGAAGCCGGAAGACACGAGGTCACACATTGTACAGTTCTACTTGCATAAAACACCCAGAACAGGTAAATCTGTGCGGACAGAGAGCTGATCTTGGCGGTTTTCTTTGCTGGGGGCGGGGAAACGGGAGTGACTGTGAACGCCAGAGGTTCGCTCCGGGAGATGGACTGTCCAGGAGCTGGAAGACGGAGACGGTGGTTGTACAACGTGGTGAGTGTGCCGAATGCCACTGCACTGCGTGCTTTGCGATGGTTAACATGGTACATCCTGTTCCCCATGGACATGAGACTCACAGACACCTCCTTGTGTACCTACCACGAGTCCAAGACGCACCCCAAACCCCCACGCTTTGCCTAAGTCGTTAGCTGAACCATTTGTCTCCACCAACCAGGGAGAAGAGAATGCTCGTTCACCAAACTCTGGTTGAGCTTCTCTCCCGCCGGGGCTCCCGGATTAGTCCCTTCTCCCCAGCCAGTGGATAGCCCTCTTTAATCTGCTCCGATCGAGACTCAGGAGTGTGCTGGAGATGAACAATGTGAAGAGCAGCTGTGGTAGGGGTCCGTGGCCCAGAGACTTGTGGCTGCCCCCAGGCTGCTCCTTCTTCCTCGCAGGCCCACGGCAGCAGGCCCCAGCGGTGCACGTCCCAGCTCCCAGGCTCGGTGCGGCCACGTGGCCCAGAGCCAGCCCATGGGGATGCAAGCAGAAGTGGGGGTCTGTGTCCAGCATCGCCCATGAAACGTGCTGTCCATCTTCCAAACCTCCACTTTCTCTTTGCACAGAAGCCATGTGGGGAGGTCCAGGGGAAGACGGAGGCACGAAATGGGGGAAAGCCACCCAGGAGAGCCACCCAACCAAGAACACCCATGTTGGACGACTGAGCAAATGAGAAATAAACATCTGTCGTTTAAGCCTTTGGGAGTGGGAGGCTTGGTTATTATAGCAACCAGTGCTACGCACACCAAATAAAACACCCAGGACGTTTGCAGAAAGAAGAAGTTCTAACACAGAGCATTTAAAAACCAAGACAGGACCAGAGAAAAGGTCACAAAATAGATTGGAAAAGACTGGCCAGGAGGGAGAGAGAAAACCAAGCAGGGGGATGAGGCAGCCAAGCACCAGGACATAGGAGGGACGGGAGCCCTGAAGGAGGTTTCAGAAAGGCCAGAGCCTGCGACCAGCTGGACTAACAAGAACTGCCGGAGAAAGCAAGGGCCTTCGTCAGCTCTGGGCGCAGGAGGAAGCAGAAGGCGGCCCCTCACGGGGAGCCACTGCTGTCAAGGTTGCGGACAACTGAGAAAGCAAAAGTTTTCCAATTCTGTTTATTACTTTTTATCTTTACTGCAAACAAAGGGCCACTAGGGAGTGAGGCCAAAGGTGAATTAAAGCTCCCAAGAATGAGACACAGGGTTGGAAAGAACTTGCAAACGTCAGTGCTGCTTGCTTTGTTTTAAATGTCAATGCGGGGAGGGGTTGGGAAGGGGCAGGAGCCCGTAGGTAGGGACTCTGCCTCCAGTTCTCCAAGATCCACTCTGGGAGCAATAGATCAGACACCTGATACTAATTCCACGGCAACCACTCTCACTCTTCTTTTAACTTTTTTTATTTTTAACCTCCATATTGATTTTTATTTATTTTTAAATCATTTTTATTAATATTCAAATGCAGTTGTCTCCATTTTCCCACCACCACTTGAATCTGAATCTTTTCGCAAAGCCCTCCAACCCACAGAAAGGTGCTAAACACTGTTAACCACTAGCGAAGTGCAAATCGAAGCCACAGTGAGATGCCACTTCGCACCAGTTGAGGTGGCGATTATTGACACAACAACTAGGAAAAGACAAGTGTCTGAGGATGTGGGGAAACCGGAGCCCTGCGCTCTGCTGGTGGGAATGAGAACTGGTGCGGCCGCCGCGGAAAACAGTGCGGCAGCTCCGTAGGAAACCAAACACGGAGTTATCGTATGATCCAGAAATTCCACTTCTGGGTGCACACCCAAAAGAATTGAGAACAGGAATTCAAACAGACATCTGCACACCAATGGTCAAAGCAGCATTATTCACAATAGCCAAAAATGTTCCACGACCCAAGTCCAGTGTCCAGAGACAGGCAGATAAAATGTGGTCTATTCACAGAACGGAATACTATGCAGCCTTGAAAAGGAAGGAAGTTTCTGACACCTGCTACAACATGGCTGAATCTTGAGGACATTATACTCAGAGGAATAAGCCGAGTCCCCAAAGGACGAATACTGTGTGAGTCACCATGTGAGGCCCTAGATCAGTCAGATCCATAGAGACAGGAAGTAGAGGTTGGGAGCCAGAGAACTGGGGGAGGGGGTCAGTGTGTGATGGGGGAAGGTGAGAAAGTTCTGGAGATCGATGGTAGGGATGGTTGCACAACAATGTGAATGTACTTAACGCTGCTGGACTGTAGACTTAAAAGCAGCAAACAGGGTAAACTTTATGTTGTGTGCACTTTACCACAATAGACAAACAATGAAGTTCTTTTTAAACCCTCCAGTAGCTTCCTATGGTAGCCACACAGTCTTTGTTAGAATTAGAAAAGGGCATTCCCACGAGAGGTGCGGCCCCACTTCCGAAGGGTGTGGCTCAGCTCGGGGTTAGTCTCAGTCCTCACCTATCCCCTCGGCCAGAACCACCCACGTGCAGAGCGCAGCTACGGACAGAGGCTTCCCTTTATGGTTAGAAAATCATTGTTTTTCACCGTGGCCCGTTCCTGCCAGTCACACTCACTGCTTCTCTCCTTGCTCTCTGCGCTTTGGGCCTCTCGGACCTTTCACTACGCCTTGAATTCACCACACTCATTCTTCATACCTCAAAGAAGTGGTTTTTAAAAAGTAGAAAAGGAAATCTGTCCAATGTCTGACTTTATGGCTAAAATTCCGCTATTACAGAGTCCATTTGGATAAATGCATTTCTCTTCTAGAAAATGCAGGGTTCTGACTGAGCAATGCTGCTGTTCCCTTTGCCTGAAACACAGTTTTCCTCCTGGCTCTCCCTTGGCACTTCTGTTCCCTCACACGGGTCAGGGAGGGCTTCCCTGGCCACTTGGTCCAAAGACCCTTCCGCCATCAAGACACCGTAGCCTGCTGCTCTGCACTGTTTCTCTCCATGGAGCTAACCACGAAGGAAACTCAAGCTGAGGCCACATCTTCACTCAACTTTTACTCCTGCCCTTCCCTGCATGGGGGAGGGGGTGAGCTAGCAGTGGGGCCAAGACAGGAAGGGAGATGCAAATTATATGAGGCCCTGTGGGCCATCCTAAGGCTTCCGTTGGTGCCTGGGCTGTCTGATGTTGGTTGTGCTTTTCCCAAGTGAAGTGAATAGGAGGGGGACCCCGAGACAGAGGTGGTGATGATACTGATCACTTTAAATCAGCCATAGTGGGTGTATGTACACCATGGAAGTTGGAGAATGTTGTGCCAACATTCACTGATTTCGTGGCTCCCCACCTCCTTCACCTTAAAGCTGAAACTTGTAAGCTTGACTGCCAGCCTCCCCTTACACTCTCGCCTTTTCAGGAGCACTAAAAATCAGAATGGTTGGTTTGGGTGCTGGAGCCAAACCAGCAGTGGCCACTAGAGGGCAGCACACAGCTTCAGCTTGGAGCTGTGGAGCCGGTGGAAAGTCCTCAGGGACCCCGAGCCCCCCAGGCTCCCAGAGAAACAGAGCCCCTGCTGTGTCCGAGAGGACAGGCTTTCCTCCAGCCACTAGGCCCCATCAAGTGTGGCGTGATCTTACATGAAATGCACCGCAGGAGGAAACTTTAGGAAGTGATGGGCATGTTTGTGGCCTTGATGGTAGTGATGGTTTCACAACTCACCGAGATGTGTACATTCAATATAAATAGCGTTGTGTGTGTCAGTCATGCCTCAATAAACTGGTGTTTAAAAGAAAAACATCTGTCCCATGTCTGACTTCATTGAAATTCCACAATTAGAGAGTCATTCCTTTGGATCAAATATTTCTCTTCCGGAACACACAGAGTACTGACTCAACAGCCTACATGGAAGGGATTAAAGAAGTGGGAAGAGCCTTCAGACCACAGCAAAAGGCTCTGGGGAGAGGCCCCTCAACAGCATACAAATGACTGGTCCCTCAGAGACCCAGATCTAACCTCCTCTCCTTGGGAAACTCTCATCCCTCTAGGCCAGTGATTTTCAACCTTTTTCACCCCATGGCCTACATAAGCTAATTACTAAAATTCTGCAGCACCTACCTGCTGCAGGTAACAAATGCATAAATGGCAGGAGGTTGCCAGAGGCTCTGACGAGTTGATGCAGGTTAAGGTCCCAGCCCAGGGCTCCACGAACAACACTGTTCTCCCCTGAAAACAGGGAGGCGGAAAGGAAAAAGGAGTCCCAATCCAGCAATCCCACTTCTGGATACACACCGGATCGGGACTCAGACACAGCACGCCACCGTTCGCTGTAACATTATCTGCAATCATCGACAGGTGGAAACAGCCCAAATCCATTAACTGATGGTAAACAAATAAAAGGTGGTGTATCCATTCAATGAGATGTTATTCCGTCCCAGGAAGGAAAGAAGGACTGACACAAGCTAGAAATAGATTTGCCTGCTCCAGGCACATTCGAACCAGCTCAGATGAAAAGTGGTTTATTAAAAGGACACGAGCCTTAGGCTCAGTGAGAGTGGAGCAGCTTCAGGCGTCTCGGCCCCGAACTGCCTGGTGGTTCAGTCCAGTGTCCCCTTGCATGACTCCATCACCAGCACAACAGTCTCTGTTCCAACTTCACCCCGGTTGTCAAGTCGAGGAATCTGCTGGGTGTCGTCTCGGCCTAGCGCACTCGCCCCGGGCTCAGGGCGCCCGTGAGCCAGGCAGGAGCGGGAGGCCCGTCTGGAACTGACACCTTCTGTCACATGCAGTCGTCTGAGAATAGAAACGTGTCAGCAGGAAAAAAAGTAGCCTTCTTTTCCTTTGTACATGGATTGCCATTCTCAGAACATAGGTTAATCAGCATTCTTTTAAAAAATTTTTTATTGATTGACTTTTAAAGAGAGAGAGAAATCAACTTGTTTCACTGATTTATGCATTCCTTGGTTGATTCTTGTATGTGCCCTGACTGGGGATTGAACCCGCAACCTTGGCGTGCTGGGTGGGACAGCATGCTAATAATCAGCATTCCTATGGTAAAGGACAGAGACCCAGTTCAAACGGGTCTCAGCAGGAGTGTTTGGAAGAATCATTAGCACCAAGGTGATAATAGTAGTAGCTTCACAGTGACTGGAAAATTCGGGGGTTGATCCTGTCAGCAAACACAGCTGGACCCAAGAAGTCAGCAGTGCCACCAGGACTCTCTCCCCAGCTCCCCGCTGTGTCTCTTCTGCAGCGGGGTCACTGCGGGACGACTCTCCAGGGGCACCCTTGGCCGCCAGCAGCTCCCGTCCTACAGCCTCCCTCCTTGGCACCCCAGCAGGAAGAGGACACCCCTTCCCACCGCTTCCAGCCAAAGTTCAAGAGTTTACTTCTGTTGGGCCCCATGACTGAACTAACCACCACGGCCAAAGGAAAGGACTACTCTGATTCGACATGCTCAGGTGCGCGCGCGGGACGGGCCCCACCTGAACCCGAGACGGTGTGTGGTGTGTGAGTAGCGAGTAGGAGGGAGTAGTGACTCCCGGAGGGACAATTATGGAGCTTTTGCCAAAAGAAGGGAAGGGGAGCTGAGCAGGAAACTCCAACAGTGTCACTTTGGAAACAAGGCGGGGCCATTTTTTCCCCCAGTAGAGGCGACAGACCGTACTGAGCTAAACTGACTGACTTTTCCTCTGTCTCCCAGACGAGAACTAGGAGGTTTTGTGATTGAACTTTCTGTAACAATGTAACGATCGTCCGGCACCGCAGCCATGAGCCACCAGCCACCATGTTGCTGCTGAGCATGTGAAAGTGTCTGGTGGGACCGAGAAACGAAACATTACATTTCCATTCCTTTTCATTTGCGTAGCCACACGAGGCTAATGGCTAGTGTAGTTGGAGGACACAGAATCAAAGCCTGCTGAATGCTTTTGTCAGCATTGTATAGAACTGTGAGGTCTTCAGTGCATCCCAACTTCAGGGAAAAAAAAAGAAAAACACCTCTTGCCCTTGTCTGCCAGCGGGGAAACTTCCTGAGTCTCGGGGGTTTTCCCTGCGAGGGATGGGAAGTCCACCCTGTGTCCACGGGGCTGGCAGTGAATGCGGCGCCGTGCGGTGACGTAACTGCAGCATCGCGGTGACTGCGCAATCAAGGGTCTTCCTCATCTCCAAGTGCCCATGGTCTACATGAAACAGCATTTCTAATCCACAAGTCAGCCCCTCTTGAGTCTGATAGAAACACGGGAGAAGGGGGTTTGAGTAACCCATAAGCACAGAGGAAGCGTGTTTTCCGCGGCGGAGCCGAGCCCAGCCTGGCCTGGGTACTGGTGCAGCCCCCGAGGACCCCAGCTCGCGGCAGAGCCCGCTAGGAGGTGCCAGAGGCAATCACCAGAGCAGCCTGCGAGGGTTATCTGGATTCTCCACAGACGGTGGCCTGCCTGAGGAGGGAAAAGATGACAAAGGCTTCCACTGTCCCCGAGCAAGAGAGTTGGTTGGGTCCTGAGGCAGAGAGTGGGAGGTTTGGACGGAGCAGGGTTGGGAAGACCATGAGGAAGGGTGGGCGACTCCAGGTCAAAAGGTCAGGGACTGAGATAGGGCAGGTCGGGAGAGTCGGCTGTAACAATGTCCAGGGGGAGGACCGGGCGCCTGTGGGCAACTCCCAGCTCCGGCTTGTGCCCAGGGAGGCCCTTGCTGCCTGGGGTGAATGCAGCTCGCAGAGCGACTGTTCTCTGGGTAAGGCCCCAGTTTCTAATTCTTTTTCCTCTTTGTCAACACAGAGAACCTTTTCTCTTTCTTGCTTAGAGGGACAGGCTAAGTGGCAGATCAGATCCCTGTAGATGGGAGATCGGTGGTTTAAAACAAGACTGCAAATTCTAAGTTCTCCCATTGAGACAGGATGGAGGGGTTGTCTCTGTTTTTCTCCCAGATCTTGTTGGATTTGGCCCAACAGAGTCTAGAGAAAGTGATACTCTGTAACTTCTGAGGCTGGGTCATGAAACTTCATCAGCTTTCATCCATCAGCTTTCATCGTCTTTGCTGGAACCCTCCGGCTTGGAGACCTCAGCTACCTGGGAAGAAGCCCAACCAGCCCGAGGTGACCATGCTGAAGAATCCGCAGGTTGAAGCTTTGGTTGGGGGGCCTCAGAGGAGCCCAGCCCCCCAGGCACCCACGGCAGGGCACTGTTTGTGAGCATGGACCCTCTGTACCGACCCCCGAGAGCCGGATGCTCCTGGGTGACCCCTGTCAGCACCACGTGGAGCAGAAGAATCACCAGCCACGTCCTGCCCACGTCGCTGACCTGCGGGTCGTGCAGTTTAATACAATGTAGTCTCGTGGTTGCTGTGTTTGGCCACTCAGTTTTGAGAGAGTTTCTCACACAGTGAGAGATACCTGGAACAATGGGAAAATGATCGCACAGGTTCTTGTTTTGTTTTTGTTGTTCAAGCACAGTCCTTATGCGGGTTCTTCCATCACTGGGCTCTGGACACCAGCCACGGTGGCTGAGTCGGGAAAGGCTGGGTGTGTGGTCGCTTCCTCGAATGGCACACTTCCTGCTTGAGTGTCAAGGTGTTTCGGTTCATGACGTCAAGCTGACGGACAGACACTGTCGGTTTCTGGGCCTTTCTGGGCCGGGAGCAGATCAGGGCTGCCAGGTCGCGCAGCTCCAGCACCCAGAGCAGTGGGGCCCTGGGGCTGCGGCTCTGGGGGCGTCACGAAAAACAGGCGTGTTGTGGTCGCACTGCCGGGCTGGAATCCTGCTTAGAACTGGTGAGCTCTGGCCCCGGGGACAGGTGATTCCCCTGTGATTAGCCTCCGTGTTCTCAGCTATAAGCGGGTGCTGCTGGCAACGCCTACTTCACTGAATGACTCGGAGAAACTCTGTAAAAGGCATTTGTCAGTTAGCACTTGAAGTCCCTTTCTCCATGTTGGGAATTCCTTGCTGCGCCAGTCATGGAGGGTGATAAGAAAGAGGCTTTGTCCCTCTCCTGGAGTTGGAAGCCAGATTGTCGCCCTGCTGGGCTCCCTTACAGCTAAGGCCATGAGTCGCAGGCCAGGTGACCCAGGCTCAGCCATTCAGGGGCTCTCGTCCCAGACTTTGAACTAGGAGCTGGGATACGAAGAAGCCAACCAAATGCAGAAGAACCTGTCTGGGTGGCTCAGCAACGGTGGCCACATCAGCACCCAGAGGCAGCGGGGAGGGCGGTGGCCTGCCTGCGGTGAGGAACAGGCCAGCCCCGCGGTCCCCGCTGCCTCTGTCGGGCATTGGAGCAGAGGCCCCACCAGCCTGGCTCTGGGGTGTGCGGTTTTGGTTGTGCTGCAGAGACTCCCCTGGTCTCTTCCCCCTTCTGACTCTGCTTCCCCTCCTTTCCGGCGATTCTGTGGCTTCTTCACATCCTGCCATCAATTCCTTAACTGCTTAAATCTGCCCAAAGGGGTGTCTCTGGCTCCCAGCCCAGGAGCCTGACTGACACTCTGCTTGTGAAGTGAGTAGCACCGTGCGAGGCACAGAGGATGGTCTCAGGGAAAGTCAGTCTATTCCCAGCCAGGACAGCAAGGCAGTTCCATGGAGGAGGCACGGTCTTCCCAGCAAAGCAGGCTGGGCATCCGTCAGTGAAACAAAAGCACACAGACCTCGGCCCATACCCATCCTCTAAGCAAAACTTAACTTGAAATGGGTCGCAGACCTACACGTAACACCTAAAACTATCAAACTTTCAGATGACTTTGAAGAAACTCTTCATGACTGGAATGAAGCAAAGCTTTCTTATATAGGACACAAAACCAAATGGCAAAGAAAAAACCGAGACATCGGACTTCATCAATATTTAAAAGTTCTGCTCTTCCAAAGACACTGTTAGAAAAGTAAAAAGCCAAGAACCTACACGTTGGAAGCAACTATTTGCAAAACACATCTTATGAAGGATTTGTACCCAGGGCAAACAGATAAAAACTCTCAAAAATCAATTTTAAGATTGTAAATTCAATTTCATTGTAAAACCACCCCATTTAGAAGCTCAGGGACTGTCTGTTCCGCATTGAACTGCCTCTGATCCAGTCGGCCGTCCTGTTGCACTCGGATCTGTTCCCGGGCTCTGCTCTCCCTCACGGACCCCGTGCCTGCCTCCGCGCCCGCCGGGCGTCTGGAACCCTGCCGGCCCGCAGAGTCTGGAGATCAGGTAGTGTTTGTTTGTTCTCCAGCTCTGTTATTGTTTTTCAACTTGGTTTTCGGTAGTTAAGGTCCCTTGCATTGCCATATGAATTTTAAAGTTGGCTTCCAAATTTCTATAAACATCTGCCAGCTTTTGACCCGAAGTGCATTGAACCTAGAGTTCAGTTTGAGAAGAATTGACACCTCAGCAATATTGAGTTTCTGAGCCGTGAACAAGATAATCTCTCCATTTGTTTAGAGTTTCTTTCATTTCTCTTGGCTTTGTAGTTTTCAGTCCGCACGTCTTACGCATCTTTCGTCAGATGTATTGCTAAACGTTTCTTACTTTTGATCCACCACAAATGGCATTGGTTTTCAAAATCCCAATTGTTCACTGCCTGTGTATAGAAATGCAATTGAGTTTTGTATAATCTGGCACCCTACAACTTTGCTGAACTCACTACTTCTGGTAGCATTTTTATACATTCCACCGGATTTTTCTGCACAGGTGGTCATTGCCAGACCTAGGTAGGCCTAGCAGGAATGGCAAATCACCAGGTGGGAAAACTGTACCGTGGGAAAGTGTAGCCTGGGAAACCGCCTGCCAACCGGCCCAGGACAAACAGATGCCCGGCTACGATTGGGGTCTGGGGTTGGCAGATCCGGTATAACAGGACGTGGCTTTAACTTGAGCCTGACGGGATGTATCGGGAACAGTGGTCGGCAGAAACGGCACCCAGCAACCAGCTCCAGCCAATCAGACTCTAACACCCCAACCAGTTATCCTTAGCAGGTCTTTGCACTTAAAATCCCAGCCCTAAGAACAACCCTGGGAGTTTTACACCCCCCCCCCTTGGTTGGCTCCCCAACCTTCCTTGGTTGGCCCCACCTTCCCTCTTATTCCAGCTAAAAAGCCCTGCTCCTTAGCTCGCTGTGTCCATCTGGTTTCTTGAGTGACTCCAACCTAACAGTTATGTCAACGAAATTTTACTTCTTCTTTTCCAATCTTAATGTATTTTATTTCTTTTCCTCACCTCATCAAAGTGGCCATAGCCTCTAGTACAATGTTTAATAGAAATGGTGAGAGCGGACATCCTATACTTTGTCCCATCTAGAAAAATGAACTCAGAGGGGTTTATAGACCTAAATGTAAAAATATAAAACTGTAAAGCTTCCTGAAGAAAGAGATCATTTTTGTGACCTTGGGTTAAGCAAATATTACTCAGATATAACACCAAAAGAGTGAGCCATATAAAAAATGGTAAATTGGAGTTTGTCAAAATTTAAAACGTCTCCTCTTTGAATAATACTGTTAAGAGAATGAAAACACAAACTATAGACTGGGAGAAAATATTTGGGAATCATACAGGCTCTGGCACAAATACCGCCCCTTTTTTATTACAGACTCTTCTCTTATAGAATCATGAGCATGTAATTCTGTAACATAACACTATCACACTCAAGCACACCCTATGACATTTGAGGTGGCATGGTCAAATTAAAACTATAAATTACTACACCCATGTTATTACCCTACCAACCGCCCTCAAGCAGGCCTCACTTCTGCTGGACCCTGAATCTCTCTGGTTAAGGACTTGTATCCACAATATAGAAAGAACTCCCAAAACTCAGTATTAAGAAAACAAACAACTCAGTTTGTAAAATGGGCAGGTGATTTGAACAGACATTTCTCCAGAAGACAAACTGAACAGATGCTCCCATCATTCGTCGTCAAGGAAACGCAGACGAAAGCCACAGCGCGGCGCCAGGACACACCCACTAAAGTGACCGAATGAAAACGACTGACTGTGCTGGGTCGAACGGTGTCATTCAAAAATTCCTGCCTACTGAAACCTCAGAATGTGACCTTATTTGGAAAAAAGGTCTTCGCAGATGTTAACTAGTTAGGGCCAGCTCCTGCTGGGTTAGGGCGGCAGCCTTGTGAAGGAAGACACAGAGGCTCCCGGCGGGGGGGGGGGCGGCAAATGCCTTCGAAGACAGAGGCCGAGACCAGAGGGGTGTGTCTGTGAGCCAAGGGAGGTCTGGGGCCACCGGAAACTGGAAAAGGCAAGGAGGCACTGTCCCGGAAGCCTTCCAAAGGAACCAGCCCTGCCCACACCCTGGTTTTGGACTTCCGGCCTCCAGAACTGGGAGCGGATACATTGTTGTGAGTTGAGCCACGCAGCGCAGCTCCGGGCAGGCTGTTTCTGCAGCCCTTGAATTCTAAGGTCATGGCCACTCCAAACGCTGGCTGGCGAGGCTGCGGAGCAACCGGAACCCCACACCGTGCTGACCAGAGTGTAACGCAGTGCACCCCCATCGGAAACAGTCTGACAGTCTCCTAAAACGTTAAACACTGTCGCAAAGGGTGAATCAAATACTGCACGATGTCACTCATATGTGGAATCTGATGAACAAACTGAACTAACAAGGAAAACAGACACAGACTCATAGATGGACAGCTAACCGGTCGGTGCAGGGAGGTCAGGGGTGGAAGGATCAAGTGAAAAGGAAAAAGGACTCGTGGACATGGACAACAGTGTGGCGATTGCAGGAAGGAAGGGGTATAAGGGGACTAAATGGTAATGGGAAAAAAATACAATAAAAAATTTTTAAGTTAAACACACAGCCGCCATATGACCCAGCCATTCTGCTCCTCCGTGTTGACCCCGGGGAAAAGAGCAGTGGGAAGGAGAATAAAGCCCCCCATAGGCCCACGCCCTTACTCCAGAGCCTGGAACACATTACATTACACGGCAAAAGGAACTTTGCAGGTGATTAAGTTGCACATCTTGAGATGGGGAGATCGTCCTGGGTCATCTGGGCGACCTAATGAGATTACAGGGATCACTGCCAGTGGAAGAGAAGGGCAAAAGAGAGGCATTGAGGCCACTTGACCAGCCATTGCTGCCTTTGAAGACGGAGGAAGGACCCTGAGCCAAAAAACTCGGGCGGCTTCCAGAAGCTGGAAAAAGCAAGGACACCCTCACCCGCACCCCTAAGAGCCTCCAGAAGGAACTCAGATGTGCTGGCAGCTTGATCCTGGCCCAGTGGGAACCATCTGGGGACTCTGACCCCGGAACCACAGCAGGGTAACAAATCTGTGTTGCTTTAAGCCGCTGCACTGGTGGTGGTTGTCACGGCGACTCTAGGAAACTATGATACAAAGCACACGGGGCCCGGTGGAAGTGAGGCCTGCTTGAGGGTGGTCGGTAAGGTAATAACATGGGTGTGACAATTTATAGTTTTAATTTGACCATTTCACCTAAAGTGTCAGATGGTGTTTTTGAGTGAGATAGTGTTGTTACAGAATTACATGCTTATGAAATAAAGAGCGTTTTCTGTGCCAGACCCCGTACGTCCATACACAGACTTCTGTGCGGGAGTCCACAGCCCAATATCCATCAGCAGGTGGATGAATACACACATTACGGACGGCCATGCGGTGGAACCCTCCTGCTCACCATGCGTACTGTGTAGATGCACCAGCTTGCAGTGTCCGCGTCATTATGGATGAAATGAGACATTCACACGGACTACCGAGTCCTGTGGAGGAAAGGGACAGCGTGGCTTTTCTCTCAGGGAGGCAGGAGCCGGGGCCCTTGCTGCGACTGGTCACGATCGGGTTTCTCTACACATTCCAGGATGGTCCGCATTTACTAGGCACAGGTTGCTTTAGGTGGTTACCTTTTACAGAAAACAAAGGAGCCAGTGCTGCTAGTCACATCACAAAAGAAGAATATTTGCAAATGAAAAGGGCAAAAATGGTTGAACCAGTTACACTCATCCTTAGAAGGTTTACATGGATTTTAGAAAGTTACTGTGCAGTAAATGTTTGCCACTGGGGGCTGGGCCCACGCCACGCAGAATGGTCTCCACACTGTGAGGTTCTCCTTACACGGCATCTGGAAAAGGCAGAGCTAGAGGGACAGGAGATGAAAGGAGGATTTCAGCAGGTAATGGAAATGGCTACAAAGGGGTACAAGAGAACTTTGGGGGGGGGGGTGATAGAAATTCCACACTTAAATTGTAGTGGTAGTTACACAATTGTAGGCATTTGTTAGGACTTATAGAACTGTACCCCTAGAAGGGTGAATTTTACTATAAACTGTACCTAAATAAATTTGACTTAGTAAAAGAAGAGGTGAGGGGAAAAGAGAGAAAGAGAAGAGGAAGGAGGGGAGGGAGAAAGAGGGAGCCCTAACTCAGTTGGTCCCACAAAGCAACAGGTTGTGGTTTGATTCCCAATCAGGGCACATGCCTGGGTGGCGGGCTAGTTCCCGATTGGGGGGGGCTCAAGGAGCACCCGATTGATGGTGCTGTGATGCAAACTGATGTTTCTCTCTCCGTCTTTCTCCCTCCCTACCCCTCTCTCTAAAAACAAATAAATAAAACCTAAAAGGAAAGAATGAGAGGGAGGGAGGGAGGGACACCAGGAGGACCCAAGGCAGCACCTTACAGACCCCACCGAGGAGACAAAAGCCCCTTAGAAGGATCTAAAAGCCGTGCCTCACAAATACTTCCTATTGTGCCATGAGGCTTCTAAGAATCTGAAAGGCATTGTTCCACTGTAGCCTTAGTAGGAGCCCAAGATAGAGAAGGGCTTGTGTTGAAGAGATTTGTTATTTTGACTTTAATGGTGTGAACCTCAATAAGATTCGTAGAAAACCCACAAAGGTTTAACAGACTGGTTCCATGAAAGCAGAGCCAGCTGGGACTAAAAGGAACAGAGATGGCAGTGAAGGAAGTGAGGCCTCTGAGTCCCCGGACTCCGAAAAATAGGAAGCCCGCCCAGAAAACCACTCAGCTGCAGCCAGGCCATATCCAGTGGGAAAAGGAGCTGGCTCAGAACCAAACCCAGGGAGCAATACTGGCTCCTCACCAAGAAACCCGGCAACACCTTCTGACTCTGATTCAGCTGGATTCAGGATTGCTGTCGGTCAGTGACTGCCGCGTAGTTCCCACTCCCTCCTCCTCCGAACGGGGAGTGTCCGCATCAGTTGTCCTCTGCCTGTCTCCCTAGGGCGTTGCACGTGACAGGCAGACAACTTGCACTTTAGTTCACAAGTCCTCAGGCCAAGAAGAAAAGCACTCAAGGAGCTGTATCCAAGGCATTGTATCCGAGAAGCCTCATCTGTACATGGACCAGGTTTAAATAACGTCCGGAGTTTTGATATGAGCCTAATCCTGTAACCATTACAGTGTAGTGGGATAAACCTTTTGGGAGGTCCTGAAGGGGTGTATTTTGCCTTTGAGAGGGATGTAAACTGTGGCCAGAGAGCAGACTTGGAAGAGTGTATTTTCCCAAAATGGTGGCAACAATATTTCCCATTTCATTTGTTCTTCTAGAACTTTGCAACTTTTCCATCAAGAGGTGGAATCTATGTCCCATCCCCTTGAACTTCAGCTGGCCTTTCTGACTGCCTGGATCCTACTGAGTACAGCAAACATGTGACTTCTGAGACTAAGTCTCAAAAATACTCTTGAAACCCAGCCACCATAGTACGAGGAAGCCCAAGCAGCTCTTGAAGAGGTGAACACGGAGAGGAACCAGAATCCTGTCTAGTGCCCCAGCTGAGCGCCTTGCCAACAGTTGGCACCCAGACACCAGCCGCGTGAGTCTTAGAAGTGGACCTTCCCACCCCTGGGTAAGTGGCCTCAGCCGTCCTGCAGCAGAGACAAGCTGTCCCTACTGAGGTCCTGTTCAAATTGCTGATGCTTGCGCCGAATAAACAATTATCGTGTTTTCAAGCCACTAAGTTATGGGTGGTTCGCTTCACTGGAATGAGTAAACAGAGCCCCTATGGAGAGATATTTTGGGATAATATAAAAATGACCCCAGAGCCAAAGCAATAAGAAAAGATTAGTAAATATTTCAAATTGCAAAACTTCTGCATCTGGAAAAGTCATAAACAAAGTTAAAAGGCAACGTTAAAAGTTAAGGACATTGACTTCTGGGACTATTCACTCCTCAAGTCCTCCACAACCTGGTGCTCAAGGAGGTCAAGTCCCAAGGGATCCAGATCTCAGCCACTGTCTGCTCCTTGCTTTGCCCTCCCAGCCCTGGGCTCCTCCTTCACTGTTTACTGTTGTTTCTTCGTGCCTCCAGCTGGTGGCGCAACTGCCCTGAGTAGAAATGGTCAAATCGTGCCGACGGATGCTAACCTTCTCGGAGCAGAGTCTGACTCCGTTCTTCGGATACGGGAATGCTGACTCCCCGTGGGGAAGCTGGGAGTTATCATCCTGAATATCCGGGCTGTCTCCTCAAGGCAAGGGAGGGTGCCCTGGGAGACGCTAAGGTGGGGGAGCTGGGGAACCAGGGGCATCCCTGAACGAGTTCCTGTGTGCCACGTGTGGGTTAAGGATTATGTTACCCGACTGGTGGTCTTTTCCTTCAACTTCTTTACCTGTAAAATGGGAACTTTGGACTTCTCTCTAGCTGCTCGTACAGGTGAAATAACAACACTGATAGAAATAACCAACAGGAATTCTATTACCCACTACTTCCCGAGAGCCTACTGTGTGCCCAGCCCTGCAGGTTTGCAGACATTGGTCACTCAGTCTTTTCACACTGCCATGAGGTGGAAACTGAGTGGATGCATTTGACGTAGAGGAACCTGAGGCCAGGTGGACTGGCCAGCCTCGGGGCTCGGAGAGGTGCGCAGTGGTTTCTAGCCCAGGCGGGGGCTGCAGCTCTGCTCTGCCCTTCCTCTCCCTCCCGGCTCCCGGCTCCCGTCTCACACCCTCCTCCAGGTTGTTTCTTCCTCTTGTCCCCGCTCCTAGGCGAGTCCTCAGTGAAGTTCTGTGCTAGGCATTCGGGGACCACGGAGAGAGGGCCTGTTCAAGTCTGTGCGCCCTCCCAGCCCCGCTCAGTCTGACCCTGCCCCCGAGGAGCCCACAGACTAGCTCGGCCATGGTCCACAAATCTGTTTATAACAGCAAACAACAGGTGGTCCTTCATCTATAGGGGGCCAAATACTAACTCATCCAACTTCTACGCAAGGGAAACCTCTGCACCCGCTGCAGAGAATGAAGCAGCCCCACAGAGCACCAGTGTTCAACCTGTTTTCTCACCGCACATGTACACTAATTACTAAAAATCTGCAGCACACCAAAATATGGTTTTTTGCCAATCTGACAAAAAAAAAAAACAACAGGTTCAGTTTTGATTCAGTAATACCAGACGGCTATTGTGTTGGCTGTTGTCATTGTTTTATTTTTTTTAATTTTTTTATTGATTATGCTGTTACAGTTGTTCTATTCCCCCCTTCATTCCCTTCCACCCTACCCACCCGTGCCCACCATTACTCCCCCCTTTAGTTTATGACCATGTGTCTCAAGTCCTTTAGATTCTATATTTCCCATACTATTCTTGCCCCCCCATCTATTTTCTATCTACTGTCTATGCTACTTATTTTCTGTACCTTCTCCCCCCTTCTCCTCCTCCCACTCCCCTGTTGCTAACCCTCCTTGAGATCTTCATTTTTATGTTTCCACTCCTGTTCTAGCTGTCCTTTTAGTTTGCTTTCGTTTTAGGTGTGGTTGTTAATAACTGTGAGTTTGTTGTCCTTTCACTGTTCATGTTTCTTTAACTTCTTTTTCTTAGGTAAGTCCCTTTAACATTTCATATAATAAGGGCTTGGTGATGATGAACTCCTTGAATTTGATCTTATCTGAGAAGCACTTTATCTGTCCTTCCATTCTAAATGAAAGTTTTGCTGGATAGAGCAATCTTGGTTGTAGGTCTTTAGATTTCATGACTTGGAATACCTCTTTCCAGCCCCTTCTTGCCTGTAAGGTCTCTTTTGAGAAATCCGCTGACAGTCTGATGGGGACTCCTTTGTAGGTGACTGGCCCCTTAGCTCTTGCTGCTTCTAGGATTCTCTCCTTCCTTTTAATCTTGGCTAATGTAATGATGATGTGCCTTGGTGTGTTTCTTCTTGGGTCCAACTTCTTTGGTACTCTCTGAGCTTCCTGGATTTCCTGGAAGTCTATTTCCTTTGCCAGATTGGGGAAATTCTCCTTTATTATTTGTTCAAATAAGTTTTCCACTGGTGGCTGTGCCTTTCCCCCTTCTGGTACCCCTATAATTCGGATGTTGGAGCGTTTAAAGATGTCCTGGAGGTTCCTACGACTCTCCTCATTTCTTTGAATTCTTGCTTCTTGACTCTTTTCTGTTTGGCCATTATTTGCTTTCTTCTGGTCCACTCCATTGATTTGAGTCCCAGTTTCCTTTTCATTGCTATTGGTGTCCTGTGCAGTTCCATTCATTTCAATTAGTTTCGCCTTCATATATTTGTCTAATTTGTCAGTATAATCAACCAGTTCTGTGAGGATCCTGATGACCAGTGTTTTAAACTGTGCGTCTGAGAGTTTTGCTATTTCTTCATCGCTTAGATCTATAGGCTCTGGGGCTTTGAGATCTTCTTGAGCCATTTTTTTGGTCTGTTCTGGCCCTTTAAGTGTGAGAAGCGGCGCCTTGGACTCCCAGGTCGCTGGGTTGTGACGCTGCTGTATTTGGGGGCGTGGTCAGAGCGGGGAAATGGCGGCCCCCTCTGCTGTTTCTCACAGCTGGGTGAAGAGCAGAGCCTTAGGTTGTTCACGGGGCAGGGCCACTCAGAGTCGCTGGGTTATGACGCTGTATGTGGAGGTGGGGTCAGAGCAGGGAAATGGTGGCGCCCTCTGCTGCCTCTTGCTGTGGGGACCCGCTGGGTTCCGGTCCAATTGCCCACTCCCTCGCTTGTCTATCCGCGCACAAATGCTGGACCACAGTCAACCCACAGCCCTGCTCCCTCACTGTTTCCCCCACGGTCGCTCACTTGGTCACTCGCTCGGTCGCTCCCTAGGTCCAACCCTGCGTCTGGATTCCATGCGCCTGAGTCCGTCTGACAGAGTTTTCCTGTGCAACCCCACTCCACCAGCTGCTGGTTTTGCTCCTTACCGGTCAGGCTGAAGAATTTGTTGTTAACGGACTTTAAAAAAGTTCAATTTTCCGTGTTCTGGCTGTGTTTTCTGTTGCTAATATTTAGTTGTCTCTAAACTTGGTTGTGTGAGAAGGCACGGCACATCCACCTATGCCTCCGTCTTGGCGGAAGTCCTCGTCATTGTTTTATTTGACAATCCAAGGGAAGGGAGGTCAGGGCCCCTGACCAAATGGTCAGGCATTGCATGTTTTAAAAACTCTTGTGGCGCACCTGTTGGAAATCACTTCTCTACGCTCCCCCAACTCCATCCTCCCTCTGACCCCACCCTGGCCTCGAGAGGCCATGAGTGTTTGCATCCAGCAAGGCTCTGGAATGAGGGCTCTGTCGGTCCCTCTGGGTGGTCCTTCCCTGTAGTCTGGGGTGAGGGAGGGGGGTATCACTGGGCAGTGCAATGACAGTGCCAACTGTAAAGTTGAAACCATCAGGACCACTTTCTGGTGGCCAGACCTGGGCTCGTATAGATGTGCTTGCAAAGAAGTGCACGCACACCCCTTTTTCTGTCCTCTCCCTCCTCCCCTCCCCACGCACGGAAGCAGGTATCAGCCTAGGAGGTAGGGACACCACTGCCAAAGGTCAGGTTGGCCGTGCCTGCTTTGGCTTTATTTTGGGGCCACCTGCTTTGCAACATCCCGTCTGCAATGTTCATAAACATGTCTGTTCCAATGGGAATCTGCCTGCCCGTCTCTGAGTCTGTCCATGGACTTCACACGTGGACGTCACCATCCGAGTGTGTTAGTCCTCAGGAGAGGGCAGGTGTGTCTGTCTGCCTCTCCATCTATTTCGAGGGTGCCGTTGTGTGTGGAGGTGGCACTGTTTTAGGGGTGTTTCTGTGCCCCTGGAGATTGGTGGCACAGGTGTGAATCTTGGTCACGGCCCTGAAACATACATATAAAGCTGGTTGGGTGTTAAATTTTGTGTCTTTCACCACAATTTAAAAAATATAAGTCTTAACAGAATAGGTCAGGGTCCCCTGGGGGGAGGGGAAGAGTTGGGTGGGAAAGTAGGATGTTAAACGCAGAGGTGGGTGTGTCCCTGTATCCTGCCAGCCCACCCCCCACCCCCCCACCCCCGTCCAACTGGCTTCAGGGTGACGTGAAGGAATGTTTCCCGGGGCATGGATCCCAGGCTATCGAAAGCTCTCCAGGGCTTCCCCACACCTCACACATGCTGGCATCCACTGTGGAGAGAGGGCTGCAGAGGGGGAAGCATGCAGTCTATTCTTGGGGAGAGCGTAGCAGGCCCTGTCGGCACCCCACTTGCAGCTCCCGGCTCTGATGACATCCATGCAGGCCACTGGCTCCCAAAAGGCCTGTGGTTCTCCGGCCACCAGGCCGGGCACTGCCTGCCTATAAGCATCTCTTAAGCAATGACTGATGGAAGCTGGGGAACAACGACCCCAGCTCCCATACCCTCAACTCTCAGGCACATGCTACACCGACTCCCAGGGTCCCCAACAGGACTGAGCCCCCATTGCCCGCAGCTGTCACCTGCTCATCTGTGCTTCTGTATCGGCCCCTTCACTTCCTCATCTGCTTCACTCCCTTCTGGGTGCTTCCTGGGATCACCTTGCAGATAAACTTTGCCACCCCTCCCCCAAACCCAAATCCTTGTCTCAGGCTCTGCTCTGCAAAAGCCCAACCTAAGACAGCGATGATATAACTCATCATCCCAACCAGGACACTTTGCAGAATGAAAATGATTGAGATTAATAACCACACTGGAGCAATAGCCAGGATGTAGAATCATCCTACCCAACAATTAAGGAAAAAACAGCCAGATGTCTTGGATATGCTCAGAGGGATGTGGAAGACACAGAGGAACAGCAAGTGAGGCAGACAAGTGACATCTCAGCAGGTGGCAGGGTGACAGAAGATAACCACCGGGCCCCAGCGGTCTCCCCAACACCCCAGGGCCAAATCCCCAACATGATCCCAGGGAGAAGTGACAAAGGACACCCAGAGCCAACTCAGACAAGGTGTCTGCTGCTCAGCAGAATTAGAGGGGCTCCAACCAGTAACTGAGTTCTATCTATTATAGAAAAAGCAAATGAGTTACGTTTCTGTGATTGAGAACCTGCTACCTGGGGTCCATTTCCTTCTTCATATGTTAAGTGGCAGCAAAAGGTGGTAAAGCTGAATAGCAGGTTTCGGTGGGTGGGTCTGTCTGTGCCCCCGGCACCCCTCCCCCTCCCTCCCCTTCCAGCGCCTCTGAACAACACCAGTCCCTCCATCCATCCTTTTATTCAAAGCCGTTGCCTTGAGCCCCGCCTTCCTAAGGAGGCCCAAGGGGAAATAGGTGTGTCATAAATTAACCACGGCAGGGCATCACCCCAGGAGCCTGAGCAACTGGATGCAGGCCCTCCACAGTCCATCTCGGATTCTCAGCCTGCTGGGACCTGTCATAGTCCCTGGCCACGCAGCCTGCTCATCCTGGGGTCACAGCCTGCAGTTCCTTGTCGTTCTGTCAGTACTCCAGAGCTCAGCAGTATTCCGAATAATCCTCCTCCACGTAGTTAGAGGGGAACCAGCCAACCTAGAAAGAGATGAGAAAGGAGTCAGGGCAGTCTCTACGCTGTTCCTCAGCAGACCAGGCAGGTTTCCTCCCACCTCAGGGCCTTTGCACCTGCCATACCTTCCACCCCCAGAAATATACCCCTCCGACATACACCCGGCTGACACCTCCCGACTCCTACAGTTCCTACTCACATATCACCTTCTCAGTAAGGACTTCCCAGCCACCCTTTCAAACTGCAAACCCCACTCACCCCAACACTCCTTAGCCCTTTTTCCACTTTAGTTTCTCCACACATTTATTGCCATTTATTTGATGGTCCTGGTTATCATTTATGGGCTTCTTATTGGCCTCACAAACACACACAAAACACAAACACACTACAAGAGCTCCACAAGGCAGGGATTTTGTGTCTTATTCACCACTGAGTGCCCAGAGCCTAGAACAGTTCCTGACACAGAGTAGATACTTGATATTTGTTGAAAGGATGCATGGATAAATGAGTGGATGGAATGATAGATGGATGGAATGGTTGACGGATGGGTGCATGCATGGATAAATGCATGGATGAATAGAATGATGGATGGATGGATGCTTTACAGTTCAGACTTTCCTGAACACACCCAAAGGCTCCCTGAAACCTACTGGTCTTCTAATGCACACTAACCTTACCCTCCACGGTCCTTAACAAACTCCTCACCTATGCAATTACCTGGGTCACTTTTTCACATATGTTTTCCCTCAGTAGAATGTAAGCTCTTAACCCATTTCTTTGTCTTTATTCAATAATTATTTCTGAGAAACCATTGCAAGTGAGGCAGTATTCTAGAGGCTAGGAACTCATCAGCAGTAAAATAAAGAAGACATTCTGCCTTTGTAGGACAAAAATAAAATCAGGCAGGAACACAGTTTTGAGAAATCTTGAGGTCTCTCCTGACAGTCTGAATTCGAGCAGGTGAAAGAGCACAAAAGGAACAAGTGGGCTGGTCCCAGCCCTACCTCTTCCTGCACTGAACATCTAACGAGCACCTACTATGTGCCGGGGCCTGTTCCAAGCACTAGTGATATTACAGTGAACAAGACAGGCACGAAAGCCTCAACGATCAGCTTGCCCTTCCATAAGGTGTCCTGACCTGCTCCTGGGGGTGCATCGGGGTCCCCCTGGGCTCTCAAGCTGCCCTGTGACTCCCCATCACAATTCTGACCACTCAGCATGGCAACTGCTTGGTTACAGGCTTGTCCTCTTCAGGAGACTGGGTGCCATGACAGCAGTGATTGTGCTCTGCTCGTTTTTGCCTCCTCAGCACCCAGCACATAGCAGGTGCTCAAAAAATAATGCAAGTTGCACCAATGAATGAAACCCCTATGCCCCTCCCTCCCCTTAACCAGCAAAGACCACCTCCAGCCCACAGTTCCAGTGCAGCGTCACTAAGCCCAGGCCGCCTGGGTGCCAACTCCGCCCTGACTCACCCGACCATAGATCTCCCCTCGCCACCAGCCTTGTTGCCCCTTCTTGTTAAGGATCTTGACAATGTCACCCTCCTTGAGGTTCAGCTCCGATCGGTCCCGGGCACAGAAGTCGTAGCGGACCTTGGCTGTGCCGAAATACTTGGTGCTCCCTGCTGTGTAGGGGAGAACAGAGGTGGCAGGAAGGCCTGGGGTGGACGCCAGCCCAGCGCGCAAGGGGCAGTGGGAGGACAACGCTCTCAGGAAAGTGATGCCAGGATGAAGGGCCCGTGCTTCTGTATGTAGGGCGCTGGGCACCCTGCGCTCTGCGGGGTCACAGTTGTGCTCCCCAAATCATGCTTGCAGCCCAACCAGCATCCATACTTAGAGTACCATTTATAATTTTTTTTAATGGTTTGTATATATTTATAGTAAAAGAAACAGAGGAATGATGTGGAAAAATTCATTCTAAGTTGCAAAATATTAATAATTTTAAGAAGGACCAAGAGTTGAAAAAAGAGAGGAAATGGGAGAAAGACAAGCAGTGGGGAAAAAAGACATAAAAAATATTTTCACAGTACAGTATAAATGATACTGTAATTAATTTGTAGTATTTCTGCAAACATGCTAAGATGGAACACCATATCTATGCCAGGGCACCTCAGTAATATGCAGCTAGAGAGCACATTCATTCAATTTGGTGAGTGACTAGCAGCAATTATTGTCTTGGGGTCCTGATGTTATGTTAGTTTCGTTTTTCAGTAATAAAACAGCTTAATAATTAATTTTTAATACTTCTTTTAAAAAATTCAGACACTACACAACCCATGTGACTTTTCTGAAAAACATATTTTAGAATGTGCACAAGAAAAATGAAATTTAAATCAAAAAAAGGAATTTCGAAAATAAAGAAAAACATGGAGATAAGAAATATAGTCTAAATAATTCTTGATACTATATTTGCAAGTTAATGCAATTGTAATGAAAGGATTTCCAAAATACATGTGATAATTACTTTAATTCACAGCAAACTATATTCGACATTGCAGATAATCACATCAAGCGCAGTGAGTGAGAGATACGAAGAGAAGAGGAAGTTAGGTGAACTGAAGGACTTGCCTTTTCTGCAGGAAAAGGCTGTAGATAATCCTTGATATTGTCACAAAAATATAGGCTTAAAAGCTACAGGTGAGGATTGTTCTGGCCCCTGGTGTCCTCATCTTCCCAAATACAAAAAATTACCCCTGACTCACCTTCCATGCAAGCAAATGAGGATGCCAACCACTCAAGAGCAAAGCGACAGACAAGAGCAGAAAGGGTCCCTGTTGATTCCCAGATACGACCTCTGCATGCCCACTGGAAGCAATGCCCGTGGTATTCCCAAACGTCCCCTCCATGACAGGAAGGAGCCAGGGCTGCAGGTCTCCAGCCTGAGGCATCCTACCTGCTGGTTTGCTGATGGTTCTCCTCTCTGGCTCCTTGAAGGGGAACTGCAGGGTGGTGTCCAGTGACTTGAAGCAGTCCTTTAGGGAATTCTGCTGGTAAAACTCCACCAACTCCTGGACAGGAGACAGCGGGACAGACGCTATCCTAGCAGGCCAACCCGAGAAGGCAGACTTGGAAGGAGACACCTCCATCCCTCATGTCAAGCAAGCCCCACTTCTGGTCACCCTCAAGTGATTCCTTGAATGCTCCTCATGATGGGAACCTCATTCTCTTTTTGCACAGCCAGGACCATTTTATGGGAAAGAGACCACATTGCCTAAAGCCAGCGCCTCTAATAACCAATTTGCTTCATGATAAATTTATATGACAATCTACTTGCCTAATGACCAGCTCACCAAAATCAAACCTACCTGCCCCCAGTGGGTGCCAGGAGCCTTATTTTTATAATTAATTATAATAGTAAATGCCATTAAGCACCTAATATGTGCTGTCCAGGGTGCAACCACACATCATCAAAATCTAATAATTGTGAGAGGTGAATATGGTCATGGTACCCTCACTTTATAAATGAAATAACTGACTCACAAAGAAGCCTAGTTCCTTGCCCTAGGTCCCATAGCTATAAAAGGGAGAGTCCAGAATCCCCCGGGGGGCAGGCAGTGCAGTAGAGCAAGTAAGAGCTGGCTCCTGAAACATGACTGATCTGAATTCAAGCCCCAGATTCACTGCACTCATGAGTATTGATTACGCAAACGCTCAAGCTGAATCTAATAATAAGTAAACAACCACACAAGTCATAACTAAGGGACATTCTGTAAAACAAATGTTTGCATTTTAGAGTTACTAGACTCTGAAGTTGCCAGTGTGGACCCTGAGAACAAAGATACCTACTAAGGACTCCTGGTGGCTAAATGGACTCAAATTTGAAAAAAAAAAAAGATCTTAGCAACCATTTCTGCACAAGGGACTCTCTCACAAACTGCACTCACGGAGAAGCCCACACTAAACTACCTACGTCTGCACTGAACTGCCTGCCTTAACAGTGTTTCTGTCATCTAAGCCAGCCCTTATAAAGGAGTTTCTGGACTCCTATATCAACCGATAAGACTGAGGCTTTTCCCATCCAATCAGATCTGTGCAGATCTGACCAATCAGAGCAGCTCTACCCTGACCAATCAGGACAGTGCCTTTTGAACCAATCAAACTGTGAGAATCAGGAGCCCTTATTTACATGAGGACAGACCAATCAGAGACCAGGGATAGGGGCTTCTGTCTATATAAGCCTGCTCCCCGTGCCTCTTGGAATACACTCTCTGTTTCCAATAAGATATGAAGGCTGCCTTGCTCTGGCAGAACTGAAACCCTGAAGATCGGCTTGGAGTAGAGCAGAGCTGTTAGCCAGAGAGTGAGTGACCTAGTGAGGGGTCTCTTGGTCCAAGGGCTACCTTACAGCCATGCCATTTTCCCAGCTATACTATTCCTCTTGGTGTTGCATTATCACCAAGGATAATCAGCTGACACCAGTATCAGGAAAGACCAAAAATAAAGACTGGGGAACTATGGCAAACTAAAAGAGACTAAGAAGATGAAAACTGAATGTAATGTGTAATCTGTGATTATAACCTAGGGAAAAAATAGCTATGAAAGACATAACCAGGGCAATCAAAGAGTTTGGAAAAGTGGACTGTATACTAGATAATTTTGCATCAATGTTCAACTTCCCAAGTGTGATGATGGTAGTGTGGTGAAGTATGAGTGTGTTTTGTCCGTCCAGATACTCAGGCCAAAGTGTCTGTGGGTGAAGGACCTTGATATCTGCAAGTTACTCTTAAGTAAAGTTCAGATAAATATGAGTGTGTATGTGTAGATGGAGAAAGCAAACCAGAATATTAACAATAAGTGTAGGTGAAAGGCTTACAGGTGTCCATTACATTTTTCCAATCACTTTCCAGAAATTTTCTCAGAAATCAAAAATGAAGATGGGTGAAATTTTTAAGAATAAAAGTTGGAGGAGAAAAAAAAATTGTGGAATAAATTAACACTCTCTAACCCTCTGGGGACGGAGGTTCCCTGTGAGGTTGAAGTGAAATCTGAGATACCTCCCTCCAAAAAAAATGGCAAGTATGTGCATGATTCTGGATTTTCTTGATTTTGAGAATGCACAGACCATGGGTAAGATCCACGCACCTTAAACCAATGGGCTGAAACACCTAAGTGACAGTCCAAAGCTGCAGGACTCCGAACGGAGACAAAACCACTTGAAAGGCACTGGAATTCTCAAATGATCATTAAACAGATTAGGAAGGGCTAAGTCTTCGAGTCTGAGAGAAATGGGGAACTCTGCTCTTTTGTGACACTAGATGACATCTAAACTTGCTGCCGCAAAGGCAAGGACCTGCATCCAGGATTGCTCTATCCGGCAACGCTATCATTTAGATTAGGACAGATAAAGTGCTTCCCGAATAAGGTCAGGTTCAAGGAGTTCATCATCACCAAGCCCTTATTATATGAAATGTTAGACTTATCTAAGAAAAAGAAGAACACAACTATGAACTGTAAAGTGACTACTAACTCACAACTATCAACAACCAAAACTAAAAAACAAAAACTAAGCAAACAACTAGAACAGGAGCAGAATCACAGAAATGGAGATCACAAAGAGGGTTATCAGTGGGGAGGGGCAGGGAGAATGGGGGAAAAGGAACAGGCAATAAGAAGCATAAATGGTGGGTACAAAATACATAGGGGGGAGTTGAAAATAGTATGGGAAATAGAGAAGCCAAAGACCTTATATGTACAACCCATGGACATGAAGTAAGTGAGGAGGGATGCAGGGGGGTGGGGGATGCAGAGCAGAGGGGGATAAAGAGGAGAAAAGAAGAAAAGAAGAAACAAAATCCTGTTTCACCCGTCTGTGAAATAGAAACTCAAGAGAGTGAGTTGAGGGGATTAACTGGGATTTTATCTATTACAGGTCCGGCACTCAGTAAGTCCTCTGTAACTGCTCTCTGTTCTTCTTATTATTATTAATCACTACCACTACATCATCATTGGTCATTAGGGTAATGAATTTAAGGTCAGTTGGTCTCAAGTGCCCTTGAAGGGGCCACTGTGCATATGGACAGATGAGCAGGAGGCAGTCCCACGATGGCGCTTCAGGGAGGGTCCTGCTCGGATTCTGGGGGGCTAGAGTTAGGGGGAGACTGGCCCTTACCGCCAGCCCCCGGAAAGCCTTCTTCTCTGTGATCCGGTATAGTCCTTCTGCCGTCATGATTTTAATGTGCTTGACTTCAACATTATACCTGGATGCAGTGAGAGAGAGGGTCAGATGGTCACTGAGCCCTGAGGCCGGGGACCCAGGCTCATCTGGGCCAAGCCTCCGCCCCAGGCTCCACCCCAGCCACAGAAATAGCCGTCTTGGCTACTTCAGGGAGGAGGCCACTGGAGCCCAGGGACTGAGCTACCTCCTCCTGTCCCTTCCCTGTGCTCAGCCTACACTTCTTCACTTCCTCCTCTAAGGCTTCCGATCTTCTCAGACAATAGGAATGATCTTTCTGGACTCACAGGGTTGTTGAGAAGTCAGAGGGACCTTGTAAAGAAGGGGATGTCCTAGAGCAGCAATTTTCAACCACAAGAGGCACACTGGTGGACCGTGAGGATTTTCAAAGCCTGCGACACCTGACTGTCGAGTCAGGGGCACTGGCCTCGTTTCCCTTCAACTGCCAAGTAAAAGAATGACGACAACCAACACAACAATAGCTGTCCATGTGACTGAGTCAAAATTAGACCTATTTTTTTGTCAGATTGGCAAAAGATATATTTTTTTGGTGTGCTGCCGAATTTTACTGATGAGTTTATGTGCGCCATGAGATGAAAGAGGCTGAAAACCGCTGTTCTAGAGGAGACAGGAGGAGACCGCGCTGTCCCAACACAGTGGGCCACAGAGACGTAAGGACGGGGAAGAGGTGGTCACGTCTGCCAGGATGGAGAACTAGAAAACAAAACCGTCTTCTACTGCAGAAAACCCATGGAAATGCTGAGGAAAAAAGTGCTGAGACCTCAAAAAACAGGGTAAGGGAAATGCCCAGACACCAAAAATAAGGACAAAACTGAAAACTAAGCAGTAAGCATGAACTGCCACCCCAAGGAGTTTGCTGACCTTGGCAACCAAGAAGCTTCTGTCCCCAAGTTCACAGAGACAGGAGAAGAGTTACCTCTAAGGTGGAGGGTTGGCCTGAGACCCGCCCATACCCGGTAAGGCTGGGCTGCCAAAAAGCTACGCCTGCGGAAAAAGAGGTGGGCTAGAAGAACGCCACCCGTCAGCACAGCCCGGGACAATGAGAAGCTTGTCTGTCTCGGCCCCAAAACAGAAAGTCACCCTTGCAAATTCATAACCTCAGTCTGCCCTCATGTAGGTTTGGGGTGTCAGCCAAGGAGGGGATCAGGCTCCCCTCCTTGGGCAAAGAACAAAAGGCATTTTTGGGCAAAAAATAAAGAACAAAAGGCATTTATTTGGGCAAAAAGTTGCAGCCCTGGAGACACAGATTATTCAGGTACCAACCAAAAATTGTGCTCCAGGGGAGGAAGAAGCAAGGCAGGGTCTGTAAAGGCAAAAACCCCAAAGCCTAATTCTTTCTTTCCTGCAAATGAAGGACTGCGGGCTAGGATACCAGGACTTCCTGAGTTTAAACGTGCAACCCGAGGGGGTGAAAACTACAAGGAGGAAGTCAGGTCCACACGTGTGCAGGCAGCAGCCGCTGTGCCGGGACGTTTATGGCTCACTGGAGCTGCGTGGGGCAGCGGGGCAGCAACTCAGCAGCAGCTCTGGGACTCAGGCCCAAGTGGTGCAGAGGCCGCACTTCCCCGAGAGCCTCCTGACTCTGTTTCAGTGAATCTCTTAGCAATGCTTGTTCCATTTTCTTTTTCCATTATCAGAGGTTTTAAAACCATCCATGGGGTCTGAGAAAGTAAGGAATTAACCTAAAATTTTTTTTTAACTAAAAAAGGAATTAATCTGCTGGTGAGTCCCACAGAAACAAATGCAAACTCTCTGGAGGTCCAGGCAGTGAAAGGTTCCCACAGGGGAAGCCCCACTGGAAATGCCAAACTTAGAAAACCTGGGAGGAAATGCGGCACCACGAGAGGGAAACTGCACTCCGCGAACAGGGAAGCATGAGAGACGGGGGCTGCGAGATGCCGGTTCAGGGGACGTTCTGCCTCTTCCCAGGGCAACACCTTTTGGAGGCTCCCTGGGAAGTCTCTCTCTTTCTTGTGGGGTGTCAGTCATTTAAAGGAAATAATTTCTTTAAAGTGCCCAGGACCCCAGGGGTTAAAGGTGGCTCTCATGACTACATCCCCTTCCTGCCAGGCACCTCAATCCCACAGGTCACTGGGGAGGCGGGGAGGGAGGGAGGGAGGAGTTACTTAATGCTGATGGCATATTCCGCTGCGTCCTTCACCCTCTGCCGCACCAAGAACGTCCCGTCTGAGCGGTTGGTGAGGATGCTTTCTGCTCCGGCCCGTTCCATGGGGCCCGCGTACCTGCCAAGACACACGGAGGAGAGAAGTCCACACAGCCCCCATGCCTGGCCCTCCACACAGAGCCACTTTTTCTCCTAAGCCTTGTTATCTTTTTTTAAGTTGGTGACAACCTGGGTCAACAGCACTTAGACACCAACAGAAGCACTGAGGAGGCAATGACCAGAGTCCAGAGGTGGGCAATTTAAACAAGGGGCCAAAAACTCAGCCATCAAGATAAATAACACATAAGTAATATTTCACATTGTTGAAAGAAACTGAAGAAGCCACAAAGAAATGGACAAATACTCCATGTTCATGAATTGGAAGACCAGGCATAGTTAAAATGGCCACATTACTTAGAGCAATATACAGATTGAATGCAGTCCTCATCAAAATTGCAATGACATTTTTTCAAAGAAATAGAACAAAAAATTATCAGATTTGTATAGAACCACAAGAGCCCAACTTGCCAAAGCAATCCTGAGAAAAAAAAGACAAAGTCAGAGGTATCAGCCTCCCTGATTTCAAAGTATACTACAAAGCTACAATAATCAAAACAGTATGGTACTGACAGAAAAAGGCACAGAGAGCAATGGAACAAAACTGAGAGCCCAGAAATGAACCCACATGTATATGAGCAACTAATTTTTGACAAAGGAGCCAAAAACATACAACAGAGAAAAGCAAGCCACTTTGGTGATGGTGTCAGGGGAACAGGAAAGCTTCAGGCGAAAGAATGAAGCTGGACCGCTGTCCGAGAACACGCACCAAAATTAACTCTGAGTGGGCCAAAGACTGAAATGGAAGGCCTAAAACAATGAAAGCACAAAGAAGAAAACATAGGTCCTAAACTGAATGGAACTTGGTCTCAGAGAAGATTTTATTAACTTAACCCTAAAGGAAATGGAAGTAAAAACAAAAATGAATGAATGGGACTATATCGAACTAAAAAGTTTCTGCACACAAAAGAAACCATCAACAAAAGAAAAAGGCAGCCAACCGGATGGGAGATATTTGCAAACAATACCTCTGATAAGGAGCCAATACGCAAAATATATACAGAATTCCTACAACTCAACAACAACAAAGAACAAACGATCTTATTTTTAAAATGGGCAAAGGGCCTGAATGGACATTTTTCCCAAGCAGACATACAAATGGCCAACAGATCTGGGAAAAGTTGTTCAACTTCACTAGCTATCAGGGAAATGCCGATCAAAACCACAGAAGGGTATCACCTCACACCCGTTAGAAGGGCTTTATCAACACGACAAAAAACAACAAGTGTGGAGAGGATGTGGAGAAAAGGGAACCCTTGCGCACTGCTGGTGGGAATGTAAACTGGCGCAGCCGCTATGGAAACAGTATGGACGCTCCTCAAAACATTTAGAATAGAGCTGTCGTACGACCCAGCAATCCCTCTTCTGGGTACCCATTCAAAAAATGTGAAAACATTTATTGGTAAAGTTATATCTACCCTAGTCACACTGACGTACTATGGACACTGACCAAGACATGGAGACAACCAAAGTGCCCTTCCATGGATGACTGGATGAAGAAGATGTGGGACATACATGCAGCGGAATACTACTCGGTCATCATAAAGGATGACTACTGCCACCTGCGACAACGTGGATGGATCCTGAGAGTAATCATGCGAAGGGAAATAAGTCAGATGGAAAAGGACAAGAACCATGTGATTTCACTCGTACACGACGTATGAAACAGAAAGCGGCAGATGAACAAACAAAACAAACGAGCAAAGTCCTAGGCACAGACGACAGGATGGTGGTCACCAGAGGGAAAGGGGGTTGGGAGGGGCGGCTGGAGAGGTGAAGGGGGTGGAATATATGGCGATGGAGGGAGACCACACTTTCAGTGGTGAGCACACAACACAATATACCGATGATGTATCACAGAATTATACACATGAAATTAATGTTATTAACCAAGGTCACTCCAATAAATTCAATTTTAAAAAGTAGCATTTTAACGTAACATTTGTAAAAATCAAGTTGACTACGAAAGCAGTCATGAAAAGGAGCAAAGCTCTGACCCCCACTACAACACAATGAGCCGTGAGCACACGGTGCTGCGCGAGCAGCCAGACATGGAAGGCCACACAGCGTGTGGCTCCACCTGTGGGACACGTCCAGGACAGGCAAGGCCAGCGACAGGAAGTGGGTCGTAGCTGCCAGGGGCTGGGGCAGGGGACGGGGGACTGCTAATGGGGGTGGGGCTTCTTTGTCGAGTGATGAAGATGTTTTTGAGAAAGACAGAAATAATGGTGCACATCACTGTGAATGTATTAAACGCCACTGAATATGATTGTCAATATGAATATACTTCTGTTGTAAATGTAAATATGCAACAAATATGTTAATTACAGATTACATATAATTACAAATAATATATACATGTAAATATTAATATATTTGCTATACATGTGAATATGTAACATAAGTGTTCATTATAGATACATAATTATAGATAATGTATAAGTATGAATATGAATATATGCTATGTAAATGTAAATATATAACATGTATATAGTAGGTACAGATGATATAATTATCCATGACAAATATGCAACATAAATGTAAATATTAATTTACATTTATTAAATTGCACTTAAAATGGTTAATTTTGTTATGCGAATTTCACCTCAATTTAAAAAATGAATGCACCCTGGCTGGTATGGCTCAGTGGACTGAGTGCCCGCCAGCGAACCAGAAGGTCACAGTTTATTCCCAGAGCACGTGCCTGGGTTGCAGGCCAGGTGCCCAGTAGGGGGCGCACAAACCACACATTGGTGTTCCTCTCCCAGTCTTTCTTCCTCCATTCCCCTCTCTCTAAAAATAAATAAATTAAAACCTTTAAAATATATAAATAAATAACTTCCAGCCAAGATGGAAGTGTAGGTAGATACATTTTGCCTCCTCACACAACCAAAAGAAGGACAAAAACAAATTTAAAAACAAAAAATAACCAAAGCTGCCAGAAAACGGAACTGTACGGAAGTCTGACAACCAGGGAATTAAAGAAAAACCTTCATCCAGACCAGTAGGAGGGGTGGAGATGGGCAGCCAGGGTGGAGAGGAGTCGCAGCAAGACGGTGGCTAGAGGACCAGGGTGGGCAGTCCCACGTTTGCATGTGGATAAACCAAGAGGAACAACTGGGGAACCAGACAGACCATGCAACCCAGGGTTCCCGCACAGGGAAATAAAGCCTCAAAACCTCTGCAAAAAAAAAAACCTGTGGAGGTTGAGGGAGCAGGAAGAAACTCCTAGACTCATAGGAGAGTTTGTTGGAGCGACTCACAGGGTTGCAGGATGTACACAAACCCACCCACCCAGGAATCAGCACCAGAGGGGCCCAGTTTGCTTGTGGGTAGTGGGGGACGTGCCTGAAAGCCATCGGAGAGCTAAGCAAGTGGCACTGTTCCCTGTTGGACCCCTCCCCCACAGACGGCATCACAACACAGAGATGTGGGTTGTCCCACCCTGGTGAATATCTAAGGCTCCACCCGTTACTACATAACAGGTGCTCTGAGACAAAAAAAAAAAAAAAATATGGCCCAAATGAAAAACAGATCAAGGCTCCAGAAAAAATACAACTAAGTGATAAAGAGATGGCCAATCTATCAGATGCACCATTCAAAACACTGCTAATCAGGATGCTCACAGAATTGGATGAGTATGGTTGCAAAATAGAGGAAAAAGTGAAGGCTATGGAAAGTGAAATAAAGGAAAATGTATAGGGAACCAACATTGAAGGGAAGGAAACTGGGACTCAAATCAATGGTTTGGAGCAGAAGGAAGAAATAAATATTCAACCAGAACAGAATGATGAACTAAGAATTAAAAAAAGTGAGGAGAGGCTCAGGAACCTCCAGGACAACTTTAAACATTCCAACATCCAAATCTTAGGGGTGCCAGAAGAAGAAGAGAAAGAGCAAGAAATTGTAAACTTATTCGAATAAATAATTAAGGAGAACTTCCCCAATCTGGCAAAGGAAATAGTGTTCCAGGAAGCTCAGGAAGGTCAGAGAGTCCTAAAAATATTGGATCCAAGGAAGTACATACCAAGGCACAACATCATTACATTATCCAAGATTAAAGATAAGGAGAGAATCTTAAAAGCAGCAAGAGAAAAGGAGAAAGTTACCTACAAAGGAGTTCCCATAAGACTCTTAGCTGATTTCTAAAAAGAAACCTTACAGGCAAGAAGGGGCTGGAAAGAAATATTCCAAATCATGAAAGGCAAGGACCTACATCCAAGATGACTCTATCCAGCAAAGTAATCCTTTAGAATGAAAGGGCAGATAAAGTGCTTCCCAGATAAGGTCAAGTTAAAGAAGTTCATCATCATCAAGCCCTTATTATATGAAAGACTAAAGGAACTCATCTAAGAAAAAGAAGATCAAAAATATGAACAGTAAAATGACAACCAACTTAACTATCAACAACTAATCTTTAAAAAAAAACAGAAACAAAAGCAAAAATGAACTAAGCAAACAACTAGAACAGGAACGGAATCACACAAATGGAGGGTTATCAGTGGGGAGGGAGCAGTAGGGAAGGGGGGAAACTACAGGGAATAAGAAGCACAAATGGTAGGTGCAAAACAGACAACGGGGAGGTTAAGAATAGCATGGGAACTGGAGAAGCCAAAGAACTTACATGTACGACCCATGGACATGAACTAAGGTGCGGAAATGTGAGTGGGAGGGGGCTGCAGAATGGAGGGGGGTGCAGGGGGAGGAAAAAATGGGGCACCTGTAATAGCATGATCAATAAAATATATTTTAAAATAATAAAAAAATGGATGCAAAAACACCCATGATGAAGAAAATGTCAAAATTTTAAATAAAGACAAGATCCGATCTGCACTTGATTTAACACAATTCACCTGCTCCTACTCCCAGACGTGTCACATCCTGTCTTTATTTATAATTTTGATGTTTTGTTCATTGTGGACATTTTTTTTGCATCGCATTTGATCTTTTAAAATACTGCACTAAAATGGATCTCAATGTCTGAGTTTTGGTCAGAGAGTCCTAAAAATAGGACTCTCTGTGGATCTCAATGCCTGCGTTTTGGGCACCTCCTTAAGTTTTGCACCCACAGCGAGCGCCTCACTCTCCTCACCCACCGGGGCCCTGGTGATCACTTCCCGGCAGGGGAGGGCAGAGTGAGCACAGCCCACAGAGACTGTGGTTTGAAGCCTGGCTTGGCCACTTAGTTGCTCTGTGACCTCAAGAGCTGATTTTTCCACTCTCAGCCCCAATTTCTCTTGTAAAAGGAGGGGGATAGGATTTGACAAATGGTGATAATGCAGTTGAAGCACCTCACGTGGGAAGACAAGGGCATTATATGCCCATTGCATTATTATGACTTGCAAGAGGCAGTCCAGCCCGGCTGTGGAGTCAGGCCGCCCTGGGCTAGAATCCCATCTCTCTCACTTCTTCACTGTGCGCCACTGAACAGAGTGCTTCTCCTCTCTGAGCCTCTGTTTTCTCCTCTGCAAGCAGGGAGTTAGGAAAAGCACCTACTTGAACGGGCTATTGTGAGAATTAAATGTGCTGACGTAACGCTGTGTTACATCACGTCTAAGATGCCGATGGTTGTAAAGTGTTCTCTCGTGGGCCATCACAAGACACAAATCACTACCCCTAAGATTAGGCAAGGAATGAGACTCCATTGACTGTAAAATGTTAAAATGTGTGTGGGGAGGATACGAACACTTCAGGATTGATGAAATGTGACCAGAAGAGCTCATGGCAATAACGATAGATAATCGAGTGCTTATTGTTTGCCAGCTATGAAGCTTCATGACGACCCTGAAGGAAATATTGGTATGAATCCATTTTCCAGAGAGAAATGCTGAAGCACAGAGAAGCTGATTTACCAGCCAAGGTCACACAGCTGGGAAATGTTGGAGTCAGCATTTGAACCCAGGCCAGTGCACTCCAGAAGCAACACTGTAACCCTCCCCCGCTCACTGCTCTATGTGCAGTAGGTGCTCAGGAAGTATGGGGATCACCATTACCGTAGCCACTATCATGTTCCTGCCAGTGAGACCACATCCTCCATAGTTTGGGACCCTCTTCTATCTGCTCTCTCCTGGCAGCCCCGGATGTAGGGCTGGGCCCAGCCATCAACGCCCAGGGTTCAAAGGATAGATAACGGATGGGTTTGGAGGCCCCTCCCATGGCCAGCACAGGTACCCACCCCAGAGGGACCCCAACTTGAAAGTAAAGAAAGGCGGCTCTACTCACCAGAGGTGAACGGACAGGTCCTGAGGAGGGCCCTGGGGACACAGAGACGGAGACTTAGGGCACAGAGGCGAGGTTGGCAACAGACCGCAGGGCCCTTCGTCCACCCACCCACCCACCGTCATTCACTGAGTGCCCGTCACGGGCTGTCCACTGGGAAGGCAGCCCCAGCACCTAGTGGGAGAGGCTGGTCCCCGATCAGACGGGGCAGGGATTGTCCAAACACTTGTTTTAGCGTGGCCCCCAAGCTAAGAAAGGTTTTTACATTTTTTTAATGGTTGACAAAAGTATTTAAAAGACTAATGCTTTCTGGAATGTGAAGATAATATGAACTTCGTAAGGCAGGGGCCCTAAGTTTGGTTTTATTGGAAATGGCCATGTCCCTCCTTTATAGCTGAGGAAAAGTGTGCCAGTCTCTGACCCGAATGAATGTAAAAGGGGGGGTGGCCCACCCTTCTCCCACCTCAGGCCCATGTGGAGGGCTACGCCCACAGAGACAATGAGAGTGGGGGGGACAGGGGAGAGAGGGAGGCAGACAATGAGAGGGAGAGAGAAGGAGGGAGAGACAAGGAAAGAAAGGGACGACAAGGCAGGGGAATGAGAAAGAGGACAGAGAGAGAAAGAAAAAGGAAGGGAAGAAGGAGAAATGGAGAGAGGTGAGGGAAGGAAGGAGAGAGTGAAAGAAAGGGTTCATGAGGATATGGGTAAATGGGAACTCTAATTGCATTACTGGCAAGTTGGAAAATGGTTCCACCTCTACGGAAAATAGATGGCAGTTCCTCAAAAAGGTAAAAAATAGAATTACCACATGACACAGCAATTCCTCTTCTGGATGTATAGACCCAAAAGAATTGAAAATGGACTCAGATAGGTACTTGTATACCCATATACACGGCAGCATTATTCACAGTAGCCAAAAGGTGGAAATAGCCCTGGCTGGTGAGGCTCAGCGCACTGAGTGCCGGCCTGTGAACCAAAGGGTCACCAGTTCAATTCCCAGTCAGGGCATATGGCTGGGTTGTGGGTCAGGTCCCCAGTGCGGGGGCATGCAAGAGGCAACCACACATTGATGTTTCTCTCCTTGTCTTTCTCCCTCCCTTCCCCTCTGTCTAAAAATAAGTAAATAAAATATTTTTTAAGTGGAAACAACCTGGGTATCTAACCACGAATGAACGGTTAAACAAAATGTGGTCAATCAGACAATGGAATATTAATCGGCCTTGAAAAGAAAGGGAGTTCTGACGGCTGCTGCAGCGTGGACGAACCTTGAAGACACCACACTGAGTGAGAGAAGCCAGACCTGCACAGGAGGCTCCTACAGGAGGCGGAGCCACAGAGACAGGAAGGAGATGGTGGGGGCTGGGGCCTGGGGCAGGGAAGTGGGGAGTCAGTGATTAATGGGGGCAAGGTGGTCAGAACCTGGAGTTTCAGAATGGCCTGCCTTGACGGGCAGCCTGTCCCTATCTCAAGGGCCTCCCCAAGCCTGCCTGCCCCTCAGAGTCCCCCCGGGACTCCCAGACGTGAGGTACTCACATGCACATAGGGCTTGACCCTGTTACAGGGAAACCAGCCAACTTCATTGGTAGCTGTATTCCTGCCCTAAAAAGCCAGGAGGGACAAACACGGAGAGAGAGGTTACAGGCATCTGCCCCTGTGTGTGTCCACCATTCTACCTAATGGCCGCTCTGGCTGCCATCTCTGCCTCCATGGCCTGGATGACCCAAAGACGTGCCAAGCAGTATCAGCTTCCTGGGAAAACAGCCAGCTCGGAAGGGCCAGGCCAGCCCCAGGAATGTCCACCTATAGTCCCCTCCCCAGGTACCTCCTCCAGACCAGCCTTCCCTCTCCGGGGCCCAGTGGGGCCATAACCCCACTTCCCAGGGTCGCCTATACCCATGACCCCGCACTGGGGTCCTTCTCCATCACTCCCACAGCCCAAGCCCGTACCTCCCACCAGTTCTGTTCTGCCTCAGCCTTGGTGAGCTCCACGATGTCTCCAGGGTTGAGCCGTAGAAAAGGGCCAATGGCTCCCGGGGGAGGAGGAATCCCATAGTACTCCTGACAAACCTCCATCTTGGGCAGCCCTGGGGGGAGGGAAAAAACCGCCATCTGTCTCCACAGTGCGCGTGGTACCCAGGGGTTTTGGAACCCAAGTCTCACCACCCACCGGGATAGTAAAAGTTAAAAAGACTGACAAGTGGTGGCCAGGATGGCGAGCACCTGGGACTCTCTTACATTGCTGGTGGGAATCCACTTTGGAAAACTGTTTGGCAGTATCTATTAAAACTAAACTGAACTCTTCCCTGGTGATCCAGCAGTTTCCCAAGAGAAACGAAAACACATGTCCGCTGAAAGTCATAACAAAAATGTTCACTGCAGCCTTGTCCCCAAAAGTCAAAAACTGGCAACAAACCAAATGTCCTCAAGAAAATGGATACACAGAGTATGATATAACCATATGATGGAATACTACACAGCAATGAAAAGGAACGAGCTATTGCTACAAGCAACCACATCAGTGAATCTCACCAGCATTGTGTGGAATAAAAGAAGCCAGATGCAGTAAGAGTACATACTGTATGACTTCACTTTCATGAAGTTCAAGGACAAGCAAAACTAATCTGTGGTGACAGAGTCAGATAGTGGCTCCCTCCGGGAGTAGGTAGGCACTGACTACCGGTGCTGTCCCATCAAACCTTCTGTGATGAAGAAAATGGACCCTAATCTGTGCGGTAACCACTGGCCACTGAGTACTTGAAAGGTGGCTAGTGTGACTGAGTAAAAGAATGTTTAAGGTTATTTAAATTAATTCCTATTTGTACTGGACAGTGCAGGTCTAGAGTGATAGTCATGTTCTACACCTTGATCTGAGTGTTGGTCCCACGGGTGGAAATTTATTGATGCGTGTACAGTTGAGATTAGTCACTTCGTATACCGTGCGGTGTATGTTTTCCCAGTAAGAGTGTACATGTGACGTGTACGAGCATGCGCAGAGGGTATGTGTGCACATGGACACCTACACACACTCGTATATATGGAGATGCGTCAGTGGAAGCAGGGAAACAGACATGAAATCTGAGCCTTCACACCGACTCTGTAGGACTGTTAGCAAAGCCGTTTGCCTCAGCCTCTCCAAGTCCTTCCCACCTCCTCCATAGCACTGTGCCCTCCTGCCCTCCTGCCCTGATGCCTGCACTCCCCTCGCCCGGGACCCCCCTGCCCTCCCCTTCACCTAACTCCTCCTCACCCCACGAGTGTCCACTTAAATGTCTCCACCTCTGAGAAGCCTTCCCTAAAGGCTCAGATTCGTGGGGTCCCCCAGTTTTATGCTCCAGAAAACCCTGTAGTTTACTCGCCATAACTGTAACAGCTTAACCAAAGTCTGTCTCCCACCAACAGCCTGGGATTTGGGAGGGTGAGAAGCACAACCATTGAGTCACTATTTGCCCCAAATGGGACAATAGATGCTGAAAAAAAGTCGCCCATCCCTGCTGTGATTCCACCGAAACCACTGACTGGTGAATGGCTCCAGCCTTCTCTCCCTGTCATTGAACTAAAAAAAATTCTGGCCAAACTGTCTCCCATCCCCGTCCTCCAGGTGGAGGACACTCGGCCGGCACCATCGTGTTACAGCGCGATTTCGTGGCGCAGAATCAGTAGAAGAGGGGATGAAAGGAACTACACAGGCGTGCTAGTCAGCTAAGACTACGGCAGTTTGTCAGCAAGAGACAAAAAAGAGACCGTGAATAAGAAAGGTGGATGGCAGGGCAAGAAAATCTTATCAAGGATTGCTGCATTCCAAGCATTCCCTTCACAGTGTTTGCACAAAGCAGGTAAAGTATTTGAGTTCGTTATATTTACATTCCATTCGGGTTTCTAGGGTGGACACAAATGCTTTATCAGCAGGACAGTACGTGGTCATTGACATAAATGTTGAGATCTGTCCCTGGGCCAGCATCCCTGAAACGAAGACCAGATTTCCTCCTGCCCCACACAGCGCTCCCTGCTGACTCACCCAGCTCATTCCTCTTTTTGTCCTGCGTCCGACGATGTAGCCTATCCTGGAGGGAGACACCAAGAAAGCCAGCATGGCTACCTGTGCCCAACCTGGGCACTCCTCGGCCCCCATCTGAGCACCCGGGGAAGGGCCATGCCCCCTTCGGGGGTCTCCCAGGGCCTCCCGTCATTACCCACCCCCCATGATTTCCAGGCACAGAAAGAAGTATGGAGTCTTACCTTCTTCATAGTTCCAGAAAAATCTATGGGAGAGAAAAGGAAACTTAGGATGGGAACTGCTCCTCACAGAACAAAGCCCACCTCCGCCCTCTCTCCCATGGCACCTTGAGCATGGCGGCCACAGGGCGGGACTCTCCCCAGACACTCTTTGTGTGCAGGCGCCCGGCACCGGTGACAACGGTAGCCCTGATAGAAAGTCCCTCTGACATGCAGAAGGTGAGATAAAGAAGAGTCAGTGACACTGATGGACGCAGCCAATCATTTTACCAGCAAAGTGAAGGGCTGGGTTCTCTCAGAGCAGGAGAGAGATGGAGAAGCTTAAGCTCGTAGGGAGCCTCCGACCTCCCAGCCGCAGGAGCCCATGCAGAGAGGGAGTGCTGGCCAAGCCCAGGACCCGGCCCGTCCTCCCAGACCCCCCACCTCAGCAGCATCTGGCAAGCCTTGCAGGACGTCGTCTCCTCGAAGGAGAACATCTGGAAGTCATGCCCGTTGGCCGTCGCATTCTCTGGGTAGATGTTGGAGCTGGAGAGGGAAGACAATTTCACGCAACGGGTTAGTATTTGACCATGAAAAGGAATGAAGTGCTCGTACATGTTGCAACTTAGATACATCAGTAATTTCTTCGTTTTCATGGCTGATACCATTCCATTGCATGGATGCATCCAATTGCGCGTATCCTTTCACCCACTGATAGACATTTGGGTTGCTGCCACCTTTTGGCCATTGTGAGTACTTCTTGCCAGTGCTGCTATGACATGAGAGGAGCCAGGGACCAGGAGGGGAAGTGGGGAGTAACTGCTTCATGGGTACGGGGTCTCCTTTTGCAGGGGCGGGTGCGAATATGCTTTGGAAGTACAGGTCATGGTTGCCCAACAATGTGATGTACTAAATGCCACTGAAATGTACACTTTCAATTGGCTAATTTTTTGTTATGTGAATTTCACTTCAAGGTGGGGGGGGAACCAAACAAAGGAGGAAGAGGAGGGAAAGGTTCTACCTGGTAACCCAGGCCTGCACCGAACCTTGGCATTCTGGTGATGCCGACCGCCTTAAGCCTGTCTCTCCCATTTCCCAAACGATGACACTGAGGTCCAGAGTGGGCCCACAGAATGTCAGAGCAGATGGGAGACTAGAGCACAGAACTGCCTCCCAGCCCCCGCACCCGTGTGACAGTCCTTTGAAGACATAAACGTGGAGGAGGAGGGAGTCTCACATGGCCATCTCAAACTGTTCCATCCACTTCTTCTTCAATTCTCGTGTCTTGAAGAACAGCTCATAGCCCTGAGCACCTTGGTCCTCAATCAGGAGAAACATGTGAGTCCACTGCGGAGAAGCAGGTTCAGAATGAAGGTACCCACCCTGCAGAGGGTGGGGCCACATGCCCACTAACCCCTGTCCCTATAAGGAGAAAAGGGTGGGGCCACTAACAGCCTCTCTGCCCCTGGAGAATCACACACTCACCACTGTAAAGGGTTGCCCAGGACAACCGAATACACATCCATAAATCTAAAACCACACACACACACACAGAGGCATTCATTCCAAAGGCCAAGTGGAGTGTCTTAAGCACTGAGGTTTTCCAGCAATGGGGTCCCCAGTTCTGGCCTCAGAGTCCCACCTTCTTGTTGTCACGGTCTCCTGAAGAGTCATCTCGAACCTGGAAGCTGTGCAGGTTCACAAAGTCCTTGAGTTCGTAGGAGTCCCCTCGGCGCTTACAGATGAGCAGAGCTTTGTCCAGCAGGAAGGCATACCTGGGAGCAGCAGGGTCGGGTGCCTCTGTCTGGCTCCTCCCCACAGTCCCTGCCCGCTCATTGCCTGATTCCTTCCACCTTCAGGGTCCACCCTGCTGTCCATCTAGGACTCTTACCTTCTCTTCCCAAGTGGCGAACGTGGCCACGCCCACCTGCCCATCTCGACCCAGCCCATATGCAAGCTAGTCTTGCCACCTTCTGGTCTCGGCTCAACCCACACAACCATGCTGGCTTTGTCCTGTACATCTAGACTCCACCTGCTGGTCGGGGTGGCCCCACCCACATGTCTATTTAGAAACCTGGCTCCACCCACACCTAGGCTCTGCCTGGATTTGTGTTGGCTCCACTCACCTGCCTGTCTAAGAACCTGGGCCCGCCCCCCACCCAGGTTCCACCCACCTGTCCATCTTGGAGCGGCGCTCCACAGTGGTGATCTTCAGTTCCCCATCGATCTTGGGCCGGCCATAGTGGGCCAGAGACTGGTCCTAGGTAGTAGGCAGAGGATCTGGCAAGGGGCCACCAAGAAGGAGACCAAACACCCTCCCCACATGGGTACACACCTGGCCCTCCCTGCCCCACACCCTCACCAGGTTCTCAATAGACAGCTGGAAGTTGGTGATCTGCCGCAGGGTCTCATTGTCCCTCTTGACCTCATTCACGCACTGGGCCAGGTCCTAGGGGTTAGCCAGATGTGAGCCTGGAGCACCCCCAAATGACCTGGGTTGGGAGGTCAGCACCTACCAGGGGCTTTCAAGAATCGTAAAGAGGTGTCCACAGCATGTCACAGTCCTTAAGGGGGATGCATGTCACCCTGTGGTGGGGGAGGTGTTGCCCATGTGTGTGTGACTGTGTGTCCAGGTGGCAGTGTGCAGCACTGCCCCAAATGTGTGACTGCCTTCCCTGTGTGTGACCACTCACCCTCATTGCGTCCAGGGCCAGCCGTAGGTTCTCCTTCTCCATTGCGTCCTGCGTGTGTTTCACCAGCTCCTGCACGACCCATGGAGACAGACATCACCTAGGCCTGTCTTTTCCTCCTGGGGATCTTTCCAAACAATCCTGACCCACCAGCTTCTCCTTCCTCCTCCTGCTGTCCCAGGAAGCCAGGGCATGGCTCCAGTGAACCCTCCAGAAGCCAGCCCCACCCCTACTCCTGTGACACAGGGAGGTAGGCATGCCAAGGCCGTAGTCACTGAACCCAGGAGGCCCCCCCACTTGTGCACCTGGAGAAGAAGGTGGTACTTGAGCACCCGCTGCATCGGCACCATCAGCAGGTCCCGCAAGGTGAACCTCCCATTGTTTGCTCGCTGAGAACATTCCTGGGAGATCAGAGAACAAGTAAGCAAGGTGAGGCTGGGGCAGATGTGTATTTTTCTAGAACCAGAAGCATCCAATCTCCCCTGAAGAAATAAAGAAGGAAAAATGCCACGGGGAGAGGGATGGTTGAAGACCCAGCTGGGAGACGGCCTGACTAGGGCTGGAGAAAGAGAGAGACAGAGGGTCCCCACCATGCAGGCAAAGAGGCTGGATGTACAGTGCACACAGGTGATTCCTCACCATCGCTGCCCTATTTATGCCATACCCACTTGACACATGGGTCCCAGTGGGGGTTCAGTCCTGGATCAGGCTCAGTAAGAATCTGGAGCTCAGCCCAGACTTGGTGCACAGCCAGGACTGGGGCTCAGCCCAGGGCAGAGATTCAGTCTGGAGTCAGAGTTGAGTTTAGGGTCATGACCTCAGCCTGGCTCAGCTAGAACCAGGTTCAGGTGGGGTCAGGGCTCAGGGCTTCAGCCCATTTCCTCCTGCTCCACTACCTCCCTTCCCAAACCTCCGATGGGCAGACCCGTGGCTGGGCTGACGCAGAAAGCGATGCCATCTCCAACTCAGTGTCCTCCCCGCTGTCCCCAGGGCCTGTGAAGGAGTGAAAGAGCCCTCCAGGTGGGGTCTGGCCCCAACCTCTAGCTTCATTTGCACGTCCTCCCGGGCGCTAGCCACGCGGTCCAGGTGCTTGCTGGCTGACTCCACCTGGCTGCAGTAGCGGCCATAGATGAGGAACCTGTGGGAGAGGAGGGGTAGCAGTGGCGGGACGGGTAACCGTGGCCGGAGCTGGGGGCAGGCAGTGCTGGGCATCAGTCTGGTGCCCCGTCTTCCCAGCTGAGTGATGCTGAGCCTCCCTCCCCCCATTAAAAGAACAGCGTTTCCCATGGGGGTTATTATAACATTAAATGAAACAACGCACAAGAGGCTCTTAGCACTGGGCCTATCATCGCCGCTCAATGTTCATTTACTTAACAAACTCACTGAGTACACACTGTGTGCCAGGCTCTGTGCTAAGAACCGTAGGCGTTAATGTTTTCCGACCTCACCACAACCCTGGTAGGTACACCCTGTACCACACTGACTTTATAGAGGTGGAAGCAGAAGCACAGAGAAGTTAAGTGGCCTCCCAGAGCCATACTCAGCTTGCAAAAGCCAAAGCTGGGGAGGTGTGTAGCCCCTCGCCCGTGAGCAAAGAAGGAGAATCCCTTCCTGCCTGATGGCCTCCAAGGGCGAGGTCTCTCAAATGCCCGCCTGGGTGTAGGGCTCTAGGCTGGCCAGCTGGGTCTCACCTCTCCTTGTATTTGATGAAGACCTGGTAGAGGGTTGGTGCACTGGCGGTGGCCAGGGCTTCCTTCATCTCCTTTAGGAAGTGAGTGTGCACACGAAGCAGGTCCTAGTCAGAGAGAGGGGTGAGGGCGGGCGGTAGCCTGGGGCTCAGGAGAAGGGTCAGCCACTCGCCCTCTGCTGCCTAACTCTCAATCGCCACCCTCCAGAGACAGATGGGTCCAGCAGATGGCCCAGGGGTGGGTGGAGGAGAGGCCAGGACAGCAAGGTGAGATGGGGGCCGGGGCCGGGCTGGCTCACCTCGATGTTTATGAAGATGGTCTCTATGTCGTCAGGTTTGAGAAACCGTTGCAGGGGCTTCATGAAGTGCTGCAGGGAGGGGAGAGGAGGATGGAGGAAGGTGAGGCCCCTGCCTCCCGCCCAGGCCCAGAGAGACAGGGGCAGGGAGACAGAGGTGGAAAGAGGCAAACACACAGAGAGACTAAGAGAGAAAGAGACAGAGGTATGGAGAGAAAAAAGAGAAAGACAGAGACAAGGAGACAAACACAGGCAGGAAAGGAGATGGAGAAAGCATGTCCACGAGCAAACCTGTACAGGACTGCTCACAGCAACATTATTCACAACAGCCAGAAAGTGGAAACGACCCAAGTGCCCATTGATGGATAACAAAGTGTGGTCCGTCCACGCAGTGGAATATTACTCAGCCATGAAAAAGGGAGACGCTCTGACACACTCACTACGACATGGAAGGACCTTGAAAACATGATGCTCGGTGAGAAAAGCCAGACACCGAAGGCCACACGTTGTTTGATCCCATATATGACACACCCAAAACAGGCAAATTCAAAGAGACAGAAAGTAAACTAGTGGCTGCCAGGAGCTAGGGATGATGGATGATGAAGGGGGGATGGATAAAGAGTATGGGGTTTCTTTGCAGGATGATGAAGATGTTCTAAAATTAAAAGGTGGCGGTGGCACAACCTTGAGTATAGGCCTAGAGCCAGTGAACTGTATGCGTGAAATGGGTGAATTGTATGCTATAGTAATTAAATCTCAGCGAAGCTGTTAGAAAAACAAAGGCCAAAGGAGATAGAGAAAAGAGAAAGTCAAAGACAATAGTAGAGACACACAGAGAGGAGACAGAGGGAAAAAGACACACAAAGAGAGCAAGCAAGACAGGGTGAAGGACACAGAAAACCAGGGAGGAGGAGGGACAAGCAAACACAAAGCGAAGGGAACAGTGGGGCCTCTCGGCAGGGCCCCACAGGCGCGGGACAGGTGGACACGCACCTGCCGGCCCGCTCCCACGCATGCGCCTGGCAGGGGCTGGGCGGGAGCATCGCACCTGTTGGATGGAGCCCAGCGTGTCCGTGTACTTCTCCTCCGTCTGCTGGATCTCTCGCAGGCAGCAGCATCGCTTGTCATACTCTGTCATCTTGGGCTGAAATCAGGGAGGAGAGGCGGGTGTTGGGGTCCCCAGGGCTGCCCCTGCCCCTGCCCCCACCCAGGCCCAGCCCTTCGTCCCCACACACCGGCATGGGCACGGGCTCCGAGCGCATGAGGTCCTCGTAGATCTCGTCGCCCTCCGCCTCCTCGTTCTCCACACAGTCGTATAGGTCCTCATCCTCCTCCACTGTGTCGCTGCAGGATGCGGAGTCAGGCGGGGCCACAGCAGCCCCCAGCCCAGGGACCCCTCAGAGCCATCCCAGATCGAAGTTGTGTCCCCTCAGATCCCAAGGGCAGGATCATGTCTCCTCAGACCCCCAGGGCATAGTCTTGACCCCTGAGGCCCCCAGGGCAGGGCTATGTCCCCAGACACTCACTCAATCTGGTCAGACAGGCCACTGTAGATGTCTTCATCCCCCACACTCTCCTCCTCAGTGGGGAAGGGCCTGGGGGGACCAGGACGGTGTGAGCCAGAGGGCCAGGTGGGGAGGGGGTTTCAATGACCGGGAGGATGGGGTCAGCCCAAAGCTGTCTGTCACCTCAACGGTTACTCACATGATCCCCTTGTTCTGTGCAATCGGGGTCCAGGACAGGGCTGACAGGGTGTAGATGACCTGTGACAAGGGCAGTGTTTTGCTCAGCAAGCGCCTCGCCCACGCAGATGCCAGAACACAGCCTTGGACTCCAAGGTGCTGAGACTGCACCTTAGGGTTAGATTCCCTCACGCCTCTGGGAAACTCAGGATTTCTCCACCTTCCCATCGCCCCACATCAGCATGCCTGTGTTCCCTTCGCTGAGCAGCCGCCACTTGGTCCTGTTGTCCTACTTAATCCTCAGAACTGCTCCAAGAGAATGGGATATTACTCCCTGGAACTCAGAGAGGCATGGCCACATGTCTAAGGTCACACAGCAAGTGGTGAAGCAGGGGCTCGAACCCAATTCCTCACGTCCTAAGCCAGGCTCTTTGCACTCGGTGGCAGCCCGGTACAGCACGTCAGTCCTTTCCCCTAACAGCTCCTACCCTGCCTGGTGTAGACATTCATGGAAATAAATTAAAAACCAGTCTTTGGACTCTATGTACCCAGCTCACCTTCCCAAAATCCTGCACATCGAAGAGGTCAAAGGCCTCAAAGAGCTCACTCCTCTTGAGGCCAAACTTCTCACAGCAGGTAGACAAGAAGGTGCGGATGTTCTTAAGGCACAGGAACTGTGGACAGAACAGAAATGAGGGTGAAACGTAATGGGATGGGGTGAAGCGGAGCCCTGGCAGGCTCACTGGGGGACCGGCACAGAAAGGGACAAGCACAGCCCCCTCCGGAAACCACACCCTCTTTCTGTACCTGTAAAGGTGTACCTGACCAGATCCACCCCTCAGTTTTTGTATTGAAGTAGAATTCACATAACGTAAAGTTAACCACTAACCAGTAACGGAAGGTGCTGTAATACATGCACTGGAATGTTATTCAGCCATTAAAAAGGAATGAGATTTTGATTTATGCTACAACATGGATGAATCTGGAAAACTATGCTCAGTGAAATCAGCCAGACACATTAGGGCAAACACTGTGCGAGTTCACTTATACGAGATCCCTGGCGGAGTCGGATCCACAGAGACAGGCAGTAGATGGTGGGGGGCGGGGGGCTGGGGGAGGGGTGGGGAGTCAGCGTTTAGTGGGAAGAGTGCTTCGGTGTTGGATAAAAAACATCAGGTCTGGATACAGGCATGACAGTTACATAACAATGTGGAAGTATTTAATGGCATTGAATGTATACCTACAAATGGTTAAACAATAAATGTGATCATTTTATTTATATATTATTAACATATCTTCATATACATTTATTTATATTTATAAAACATAGCTCTGACTGGTGTGGTTCAGTAGACTGAGTGCTGGCCTACAAACTGAAAGGTCACCAGTTCGATTCCCAGTCAGGGCACATGCCTGGGTTGTGGGCCAGGTCCCCAGTGGGGACACGCAAGAGGCAACCACACATTGATGTTTTCCTCTCTTTCTCCCTCCTTCCTCCCTCTCTAAAAACAAATAAAGTCTTAAAAAAGGAATAATTAAAAAACATATCATTTTACTTAGACATATATAAGATAAGTGTTACATGTACTTTACCACAATGAAAAAGTTCAAGCATGTTGAAGTGTACACTTCAGTGACATTTAGTACATTCAAAACACTACGCAGTTATCACCCCATCTAGTTCCAAGACATTTTCGCCACCCCAAAAGGAAACCCTACACCCATTAAGTGTTTACTTTCCATGGTTACTCTTCTCCCTTCCCCCTGACAACCACTGATTTTCTCTCTGACTCTATGAATTTACCAGTGTCCATCCACTGGTAAACGGATGAACAAAATGAGGTGTATCCATACAATGGAATATCATTCAGCCATAAAAGGGGCAAAGTACTGATTGGTACACAAAGTGCACACCCTCAAAAACATGATGCTGAGTGAAAGAAGCCAGACACAAATGATCGTATGTTGTATGTTTCCATTTACATGGAATACCCCTGAACTTTTCCATTTCATAGGCCAACACACTCCTTTTTGCTGAAATCAGTCTGGGTTGGTTTGCTGTGACTTGCAACCAAAAGACATCGATAGTCAGACATACAGGATGTTGTGCGGGTTTGGGCGGTATTCGGCTCTGATATGAACAGGCCCTCGCATCCACGCATTTGCCCCATATCAGCTCATTCAAATGTCCCGGTGAGCTCAGCGCTCTCTAAGGTCCCTGAGATCATAAAGAAGTCTAACCAGCCTTCCCACCAACAGCCTCCCACCACAGGCAGAACTGGCCTCTCCCATGGCCCCCGGCACTCTCCACACAGTCGATGTTGACCAAGATTTCTGGAGCAGGTTCGTCAGGAGTCCTGGCTAAAACGCATCTCCCAAAGCCACATACTGCATGATTGCATTCATACAACATGTCCAGAACAGGCAAATCCATGCCCCGGAATATCACTCAGCCATGAAGAAGAGTGAAGCAGACACTCACTACGACATGGATGGACCCTGAAGATATGATGATCAGTGAGAGAAACCACAGAGTGTGCTTCCGTTTATGTGAAATGTCCAGAACAGACAACTCTAGAGATAGGAAGTAGATTAGTGGTTGCCAGGAGCTGGGGAGGGGAGCATTGGGAGTGACTGCTAATAGAGATGGCGCTTCCTTTGAGGATGGTGAAGATTCTATCATTAGATAGTCGTGACTGCTGTGCAATTTTGTGAATATATTAAAAACCACTGAGCTTCCAGTCAAGATGGCAGCGTAGGCAAGACACAGCTCAATTCTTCACACAACCACATCAAAATTACAACCGCCACCACTCAGAACCATCAGAAATCAAGTTGAATAGAAGACTGACAACTATGGAATTAAAGAAACCACACCCATCCAGACTGGTAGGAGGGGCAAAGGCTCAGAACGCTGGTCCCACACCCACGTGTGGTGGATGAAAATTTGGGAGGGATGTGTTGGGAGTGAGGAGTCCCAGTCCCACACCAGACGCCCCCAGCCCAGGGTTCCAGTGACAGGAAGATAAGTCCCCACAACTTCTGGCTGCAAAAACCAGTGGGGATTGATACGGTGGAAGAAGCTGCTGGAACCGAAAGCAGCTTCTCTTAACGAACCGACCTACTCAGAACACAGACTCACCTTCTCGGACTCACTCCCTCTGAGCTCCAGCACCAGGGTGACAGCTTGAAAGGCACCAGTGGCATACGGGGTGAAACCAAAGTGTCTGGCATCAAGGTGCACAGATGCCATTGTCCCTTTTCTAAACCCTCACCCCACAGAGCCGGCAAGCTGGTGCCATATCTGAGACTCCATCAAACTGGCTAACATGGTTTGACTCTCCTTGGAGATCCCTAGAGACTCTGCCCCACCCAACTCACGGGCCCACCCAAGCTGCTTTTCATATGAATGGCTGGTTATAGCTCATGCTTCACAACTTCCTAAATCCTCTCAAACAAGCAACAGCAGGCCTCAGTGAGCCCTGGGCCCAGCACCAGCAGCAGCCAGCCTAGATTCACAGCTTGGCTTCCCCTGGGAATCTCCAAGCCCGGCACAAGTAGCAGCCATCTCAGATTGCTTTGTAGCTTGGGTAGGGTGGTCCCGCGTAAAACACAAGCAGGGGCTGACCTTGGCCTGCACCACCAGGGAAATCCTGGGGCCAGCACACCCAGTTGACAGCTACAGACCAAGTCAGAGCACCACCACTCTGCCCCCGCACAGCTGATCCTCCCCGGAAAGTAGAGGTTGGTGGTAAGTGGTCATAGCCGATCCTTGCAGGTGACTGGCCTGAGTAGGTCCTTTCCATTGATCTGCCAACAGCAACCAAGGCTCAACTACAAGAGGAGGGTGTACGCAGCCCACACAAAGGGCACACCTCGAATACCCAGCTTGGGTGACAGGGGAGGCTGTGTCACTGGACCCTACAGGACAGCTACTACATTAGGATGCGCTACCAAGACACGGAGTCAAAGCTGCTCTACCTAATACATAGAAACAAACACAGGGAGGCTGCCGAAATGAGGAGACGAAGACACATGGCCCAAATGAAAGAATAGATAAAAACTCCAGAAAAAGGAGCTAAACAAAATGGAGATAAGCAACCTGTCAGATGCAGAGTTCAAAACACTGGTTATAGGATGCTCAAGGGACTTACTGAGGACCTCAGAAGCATAAAAAAGATACAATCAGAAAGGAAAGACACACTAACTGAAATTTTAAAAAATTTACAGGGGGACAACAGTAGAGTGGATGAAGCCAAGAATCAAATCAATGATTTGGAATATAAGGAAGCAAAAACAACCAATCAGAACAAAAAGAAAGAAAGAATAAAATAAAAATGAGTATAGTATAAGCAACCTCTGGGATAAATTCAAGACGCCCAACACTGACATCATAGAGGGACCAGAAGAAGAAAAGAGAAAGCAAGAAATTGGAAATCGAGTTGAAAAAATAGTGAAAGAAAATTTCTCTGACTTCATGAAGGAAATAGACATATAAGTCCAGAAAGCACAGACAGTCCCAAACAAGATGGATGTAAAGGGACCCGCTCCAAGACGCATCATAACTAAAATGCCAAAGGTTAAAGATAAAGAGAGAATCTTAAAAGCAGCAAAAGAAAGAAGTTAGTTACCAGGTGGTTGGTTGCCAGAGGGGAGGGTGGTACAGAAGAATGGGGTGAAGAAGTGAGGGGAGTAAGAAGTACAAATAGGCAGTTACAGAACAACCATGGGGATGTAAAGTACAGTATAGGAAAGGGAGCAGCCAAAGGACTTATTCATACGACCCATGGACATGAACGATGGTGGGGGGATTGCCTGAGGGAGTGGGGGTGCTGGGTGGAGAGGGAGAAAGGGAGAAAAATCAGGACAACTGTAATAGCATAATCAATAAAATATAATTAAAAAGAAAAAACATTGAATTGAAGTCTTTAAAACAGTCAATTTTATGGTCTACGAATTATATCTCAATTTTTAAAAATGCATTTTCCAGGTCCTTCCCCCTCAAACCGCCTCAGTCGGTGGGTACCAGAGTTAGGTCCAGTCTCTCCTCTGCCCACAACCCCCCAGGGCTCCCACCTCCCACAGGATAAAAGCCTAAGTCCTCCCTGAGGCCCACAAGGCCCTGCAGGACCTGCCCCCATCCCCTCCCTGCCCTCACCTCCTCCTTCTCTCCACCTCCCCACACCCACCTCCTCTCTGTGCCTCCAACACTCCAGGCTCCATCCTGCCCCAGGGCCTTTTTGCTAGTTACACTCGCTTCTTGAAAAGCACTGTTCCCTGTGTTATGGAGAAATTGTGTCCCTGCCAAAATCCATATGTTGAAGTCCTAACCCCCAGGACATCAGAATGGGACTGTGTTTGGAGACAGGGCCTTGAAAGAGGTGATTGAAGTAAAATGAGGTGGCTATGATCCAATATGATTGATGTCCTTACAGGAGGAGATGAGGACACAGACATGCACAGAGAAAACATCATGTCAGGCAACAGGGAGAAGGCGGCCATCTGCAAGCCAAGGAGAGAGGCCTGAACTTGGACTACCAGCCTGCAGAAGTGTAAGATACAGATTTCTGCTGTTGAAGCCCTGAGTCTGTGGGACTTTGCAATGGCAGCCCTGGCAAACTCAGATCCCTCGATGTCCACAAGTGTCCTTGCCACCTTCTCCAGGTCTTTGCTCAAAGATCACCTTCGCCATGAGGCCCCCTCTGAGCACCATATTTAACATTGCAACCACCCCCCCACTCCGACATTTTCTATTCTCTCTACCTCTCCCAAATAAAAAAGTCACTGATAGGAGGGCAGGGCCACTGCTCTGTTGCTTGGTGGGTGTCCAGCACCTAGAAAGTGGAGTAGACCCCCACAACGTGTTTGTCGACGAAGCCTGGAGGTCTGCCTTCCAGCAAGCTCTCCAGGTGATTCGGTCCACTAACCCTGCTCTCTGACTCTCCAATAACAACATTTGCATGTTTAGCTTCCTGCTCCCTGTGGTGGGGCGCTCAGGTTTATTCTGTTCTCATGACAGCCCTGTGAGTTTTGAATGCCCATTTTCCCTATGAAGAAGCAGGTTCGGAGGGGGAAGGAAAGCTGCCCACGAGGAAAACCGTGGGAGAGCTGGAATTGAACTCCAGGGTGCTGTGAATCTCGAGCCAACTTTCTGGGCCACGGCACGTAGCTGCTTGCGTGAGCGCCAGCTTGTATGTGCTCAACCCCCAGCACTCTGTCTACGTATCTTTAACATATATATACTTCAAGATAAAAACTGTCTCGTATACTGAAGGTATACAACATGAGGACTGGATATCCACAGTGAAATGACTACAGTTGAGCTAATTCGTACACCAGCTCACAGTCACCGCGTTCTGGGTATGGTTTGTGCCCCTGAAACCTGTGCTCTTAGCGTATGCCCCATGTTATCAGTAGTGTTTCCAAGGGCGGTCAACACACCCGGACATGACATCTCTGGACTGACTCACCCTCCATCACTGCCAGTGCACAGCTTTCCATACCTCCTCAGTTCCTCCACCGCCCTGCCCCTGCCAACCACCATTCCACTCTCTGCTTCTGAGTCTGTCTGTCTGTCTACCTGTCTCCATATACCTATCTACCTATCCACTGATAGATGACATGGAATCCTGCAAGGTAAGTACCACTATTATCCTCATTTGCAGATAAGGAAACTGAGGCAGAACCAGGCAGCTCAGACACAAGCCCAGGCAGCGGGACTTCAAGCACTGGGCCTAACAGCATGTATGAATCACTCAGTACACGTTGCTTCTTGGGCTGTGTGTCACAGTCCCCCTCAAATTGCATCTTCCTGATCACTGCCACATCCGCAGTCTACAGAGCATATTCTCTGCAGAGCACAGACTTTTAATGAACTTTAAGGCAAATAGATGTACTTAAGAGAGAACGCAGCATTCTACTGGCAAAGGAAACTAGGACCATTTGCTGTAAACCAAAACCAGTGTAAAATAAATATGATATGAACAGTGTTGCTACACTCTAGCTGGATCCTTTCTCTCTCCGTCAATGCGAGACTGGCCATCGTGAGACACACAGGGACAGCGCAGCAATTCCACATCCATTCCCGGTAAACAGAGAGAGAAAAACCACTCTTGACAGAGTGGGAATGGAAAGGGACGTCCGAAACTGATATAAGGCATCTTTAAAACACCTTCAGCCTTTGTTTTAAATAAAAAGTGAAACATTATACTTAAGAGTAAAATGTTAAAAAGATTGCCTGCAGAATCAGAACCGAGCTAAGGGTGCCCACTATGACCATTTCTATTCGCCAGTGTATTGAAGATCTTTGCCTGTACTGCAGGGCAGGACAGGGAAGGAAGAGGAAGAAATACAATGGTCATTTTTTGCAGGTGACATTGCCAATTGTCAACATAAAAAGCCCCAAAAATGTACAGATAAATAACTATCATTAACAAAATTATTTTGCTATTATGCTAAGTGAAGTAAGTCAGAGAAAGACAAATGCCACATGATTTCAATTATATGTGGAATCTAAAAAACAAAATAAATGAATAAAACAAAAAGAAACTCGTAAACACAGAGAACAGACTGATGGTTGCCAGAGAGAAGGGGATTGGGGGGCTGAGTGAAGGGCTTGTGGGGCTAGGTGGAAAAGGTAAAGGGATTAAGAAGTACAGACTGGGCCCTGGCTGGTGTAGCTCAGTGGATTGAGCATAGGCCTGTGAAGCAAAGGGTCACTGGTTCGATTCCCAGTCAGGGCACATGCCTGGACACAACCTAGTAAGGGACATATGAGAAGCAACCACACATTGATGTTTCTCTCTCACTCTTTCTCCTCACGGTGCCCTCTCTCTAAAAATAAATAAATAAATATTTTTTAAAAAGAAGAAGTACAGATTGGTAGTCACAAAACAGTCATGGGCATGTAAAGTACAGCATAGGGAATATAGCCAATAATAGTGTAATAACTGCGTGTGCTGCCAGGTGGGTTCAAGACTTATTGTGGCGATCACTACATAAGTTACATAAACCTCTAACCACTATGCCATACACCTGAAACTAATATAACATTGTATGCCAGCTATAACTGAAAAAATTTTAATTATTAAATAAATTTTGCAATGTGACTGAATACACTATCAATACATGAAGTTTACTGTGTGTTGGTACATCAGCAATAATCAATCAGGAAAAAAAGTTTTAAGTTAACATTTGTGAAATCCTAGAATAAGCAAAACCAACCTACGGTGATAAAAATCAGATCAGTGGTTGCCCCTGGGGTGGGGAGGGCGGCGGAGATTGACTGAGAAATCCCACAAGTGACGAAAATGTTCTGCGTCTTGATAAGGGTGTGGGCAGCAGAGCGGCCAACAGGTGCTGGGACTGACTGACTGGCAGACCTCAGCATCTCGCCGTGTGAAAATGGGGCTTCGATTTTGAAAGGGTACCATTTACCCGAATCTTAAAAGTCTACAACGAACAAATTTTAAAAGCTGGCAATCTTAACAAATTTAACAAAGAGAAGTGTAAATCCTTTATAGAGAAAATTATAAAATGCTATTGAAAGAAAAGAAAATCTAAATAAATAGAGTGAAATATATACTAATTCTTATCTGGAAAGACTCAATATTGAAAAGTTTTACATTCTCTCCAAAACTGAGCTGTGGATTCAAAGCAATTTCAATTAAAATCCCAAAATGTTGTTTTTTAAAAGTAAGATTTATTCTAAGCCAGATCAAAACTTCATTTTGAAGTTTAAGGATTTTGCTTGTTTTGTTGTTTTTGTTACTTATTAAGTTTATTGGGGTTTTCAATGAACTTGACATGTGAATGTTAAAATCTGTATGAAAGAGCACAGAGTCACAAAGAGCCAAAAGAATTTTGTAAAGAAAAAAGTAAAATTCGGGTACTAGTCCTACCAGATATCAACTTATAAATCTATAGTAATTAAGACACCGTCATTACAGTAGTTGGCCTCCAAGACGACCCCCAGTGGCCACAACCCCCAGTAGCCAGGCCCTGTTTATAACCCCCCCTCGCACTGACCCAACGCTGTCCCTGTGAACTGACTAACAGAGTCTGGTAGAAATACCATCACGTGACTACCATTTAAGGCCAAGGACTAAAAGTAATGGCAGGTTCCACATTGGCCTCTTGAATTGCTACCTGGCTGCCACCTTGAGAGGCCGCGCAGTCGGTCCCAGGCAGAGGCCCACGTGGAGAGGAAGCGAGGTCCGACCTGAGTGAGCTGCCGAGGAAGTGTCCCCCAAGCCCCCCATCAACGGGGGAGGTGGGGGGCTCACCTGGGCTGCAGGCGTCAGGAATCCTGATGCAGAGCATTGGCGAGCATAATGGCTAATCTACATGCCTGGGTTGTGGAGTACGTCGTTGCTACTCAGCAACAGGTAAGTAATGCAGAGGTGAAGACACCCTCACTAGAGGGCCCAGCTATCCTGAAGCAATAAATCGTAAAGGAAAAGATTCAGCTGCATGAAAATAAAGTTCTAGTCATCAAAAAGTTTCATGAAAGGAAGGAAAAGACCACTACAAAGTGATAGTGGACATTTGTTACACATTTGTATCCAAAATATATTGAGATCTCCTAGTGACTCAATGAAGAGACAATGCAACGAGAAAACGGGAGCAACGTGAACAGGCGTTTCACTGAAGAATTACGACGGCTTCCAAACCCATGAAGAGATCACCGACCTCAGGAGTTATCCAAAAATGCTAATTAAAATCACAAATACAGTTTCCTGCCCACCCAATACGCAAAATATTTTCAGTCGGGCAAATACCAAGTATTGGCGAAGAGTTAGGACCCCAGAAACATACACCACTTCCTGGAGCATGAAATGGTTTAAAAACTTTGGAAAACAGCTTGGCGTTATCTGTCTGTTGACCCCAAGATTCCTAGGTGTAAATCATAAAGAAACACTTGCGAATGCACCAAGAGCTGGGTTCCGGGGTTTCCAGAACGAGACTGCTTTGAGAATCAGTCCCACTGCAGCCAACTTTCCAGATGGCCCCAGGGACCCCGCCTCCTGATATTCACACCCTTGCGTGTCTGCTTGAATGTGATAGGACTTCGACTTGCTTCTAATAAATAGAATAAGTGGGAATGACAATGTGGGACTCGAAGCTTCATGCAGGCAGTGGGGCCTCCCTCTCTCTCGCTCCTCGGGGTGAAGCCACGCTGTCAGCAGCTGCATGGAGAGGCCCACACAGCACAGAGCTGAGGTCTTTTGCAGAAAGGAGAATAAGCCGACTTGGAAACTACTCTTCCAGCTCTAAACGGAAGACGGCGGCCCAGACCAGCACCTTGACAAGCCTCATGAGACGCCCTGAGCCAGCACCACCCATCCAAGCTGTTCCCAGATTCTCTTCCTTTTCCATTCCTACCTCCTGGCCCCCAAATGTTCACACTTGGAATGAGTAACACTAATTATAAACTCGATATGGAGGCATGGGGAGTAACTCAAGTTCTTAGTGCAGAGAGCTTTTCAAACACAGAGAGCAGGTATTTTTAAACTAAAGGAAAATAAAACAACAACCCCAAAGGTGCCGAAGGATGGAGGGCAGGAAAGGAAGGGAAAGCAACCGTGAGTCTAAATTTAGTGCTTGTATATTTCTATCTGCGAAATCTCCACACCAAAGGCCAGGAGGGCAGCGATGGGGAGGTACAAGTAAGAGCAGGTAGAATCTAAAATCTAGTAAACAAGGAGAATGTAAAATCTAGGGAAAATTTAGTAAAAGCAGGTGAAAGTGTTATGAATTCTGAATTTAAAACGACTGCAAGTTATCTGTTCTTTATTTTCTTGATGCGTGAGCACGTGGGAATTTAAAAGCCATGCCCCGGTGCATCCTCGCTGCTACCTGGAGGCAGAGGCTAGGCCAGCCAGCACAGAGTTTTCTGTGCGTGAGAATCACCTGGGGGCTTTGGTTTAAAATGCAGGTCCCTGGACTCCAAGCCCGAGAAATTCTGACTCAGCTGGAGTGGTAGGGAAGCCAGGAATCTTCTTCATTTTGCCTGGTCCTCCACATAATTCTGATGCATGCTGGGCTCTGAGGGGAAAGTGGGCTATACATTCCAGGGCACTCTCAAATCAAGGTGTGAAAATTTGACGCTTAAGAAGTCATTTTAGGGCTTCCAGTCAAACTGGCAGAGTAGGGAAATGGTGTACTTGCCTCCTCTATGACCACTTCAAAACTACAACTGAACTACAGAACCATCATTCAGAACCACCTGAAGACTAGCTGAACAGAAGTCCTCTAACTAAGGATGTACAGAAGTCACGTCCAGACCAGAGGAGGGGTGGAGACACAGAACGGGCTGGTCCCACTGCCTCACATGGTGGATAAAAATCAGGAGAAATGTCTTGCCTACAGAGGTCCCCCCTGAGGAGTGAGGGTTCCCAGACCCACGCCAGGCCCCCCAGCCCAGGGTTCCAGTGCCAGGAAGAGAAGTCCCCATAACTTCTGGCTGTGGAAACCAGTGAAGATTGTGGCTGAGTGAGACGGAGGGCTTCCGGAGTCCCAGGCATCCCTCTTAAAGGGCCCACCTGCAGACTTCCTCCCTGATGGTCTCACTTACTTGGAGCTCCAGCACTGTGCGGTAGCTCGAGAGGCACAGGGACTTACAGGGAGGCCTGACTGGTCTGGCTTCAAGGCAAGGGCTGGATGGGCAGCTTTCTGTCAGACGGAAGTGCTGGCACAGGCCATTGTTCCTTTGCTGAGCCCTCCCCCGTTTCTAGATTCTTGACCTTTAGTAACTGTATGAGACAATAAATCTTCGTTTGTTCTTAAATCTTGGGGTAATTTGTTACACGGCTGTAGCTAATGCAAGCCCTGTAATGGAAATGCCCCTAATATCCATCGAGCGTGGAATGAATAAGTAAATTGGGGTAATTCACATAGTAAAACCCTATACCATGTTACAAAAGAATTAACTGCAGCCATAAACATAAACATGAATAATCTCAAAAGCATCATGTTAAATAAAAAAGCAATTCTCATACATATATTATAATTCCATTTATATCAAGTATTGACTTTGGCAAAATTAAGCAGTTAAATGCTTAGGAACATATATATAGCAAAACAATGAAAAAATATCAAGGAATTCATTGCCCAAAAGTTCAGGACAGTGAGTATTTTCGGGGAGCTGGGGAAGCGGGGCGGGAGTGTGTGATCAAGGAAAGGCAAACAGGTTTGTAAGGCCGTTTTTCAAACTGTGAACCATTAGCAGGTCACAGAGTGAGCTTAGCAGATTCCCTTACAATGGCATAAAATATGTTACAATGTTCTCAATGTAGAAAAGATTAGGGATGAAAAGCTTTCATTTCAGTCGTATGTGCTCTTGCTGCGGTGGGCTGGTGGGGTCATGGGGAGCAATGCATTTCTTACTAAAATTATAGTAAAAGAAAAAAAAAAAGGCCTGAGAAACATTGTTTTAAAGATTCCCGAGGAATGGTAATGTTCTAACTCCACACCAGAGCAATGGGTACATTATTATTCTTTAAACATTTCCCACAGGCCCTCCACATCCTCGTGCATATTAACAGTGTTGTGGACCGCTCTGCCTGGTTCTAGGAAGTGTATCTCTACCCCCTGTGGCTAAGGATGAACGAGTGACCTCTGGAATGCCAGCCGTAGGAGACAAAGCCTGTCTCTGGTAGCATATGCTGCCTCAGTTTCCTCCCTGCCCCCAAAGCATGGCCGAAGTCCTTGACGAGTAAGACCCCTCAGAGGAGGGGCAACCTAGGCCAGACATGACCAACTGGGAGGCCATCATGGAAGGACTCCGGGGAGGCTGTGACAAAGAGGGAACAATGGACCCTCATCCCAAGCCCGAGTCCCCATGTTCTCTGGGAGAAGCACTTCCTGGCTCTAATCCCCTTAAGCCTGAATACCTGATGGGGAGGGGTGCAGCTCCTTGCCTGGCCAGAGCGTGTCCTGGGGAACAATCTGGCATCACAAAGACTTCCTCAAAAACCTATGAAACCTGCTCTGCTAAGAGTGCTTTCATTCATATGTTAAGGGTTTGAGCAGGAAACCCTAAAACTCTGTTCCTCACAGACTCTGACTCAAACTAAGCCCTCAGATTTCTTTGAAATATTATCTACTGTTTGATCCTTGCCGCCCTGTGTTCCTGTGTATTACAACCCAATAAAAGCTGTTGGAGGAAGGGACTCGAGGCCTTTTTCCTCTGGGAAACTGGCCACCTCTCCTCCAAGCAGATCACATCATGTCTCAGTCGTGTTTACTCTCATCCGTGACACACAGGAGGACGTGTGGGAAAAGCTGCCCCCACGTGACAGATTTCACGTTAAGAAGAGTATGTGGCAACAGAGCTGAACTGAGACTCAGCATCATGAAACGAGAAGGGCCGGAAAAGAGCCCAGGGAGCCTGGCCTGCACCGCCGTGTGAGTGATGCTCTTCACGAAGTGTGTCCACAGTCGGCCTAAAATCACCCCAGGTGTCCCCTGTAGAAACCGGGGCCACCGTGGGGATAAAAATTACTTACATCACCCTCAGGTTTGTTCTTTGTACAAAATGTCACAGTTGTCTGGGGTTTTACAATACTTATCTTACAAATTGAGCAGCATGCTAAGGTTGCATCCCTATTCTAGTTTGGGGGGTTCCTGGAAGAAGCCCCTGAAAGGAGACTTTGGGGTACATGTAGTATAGCTGAGAGGTGATCGGAGAAGGACTCAGGCAGCAGGGACGTGGGACAGGGAGGGCGAATCAACCCAGGTGGTGTCCCCTAGGACCTGCTGACATCAGCTGGGGCTCGGCCCTTGGGGGTCTCTGATAGATGAGGTCGACATAGCCCAGAACCAATCCATCCGAGACGTAAGAACAGCAGGTACTGATCCCTGAGCCCTGCTCCAGCACCGACTGTGGGTGCCTTGCAGGGTAACTTTGATGCTAAGGATCCTCCTATGGCCAGAGAACATCCTCAGTCAGAGAAACTCAGGGAGCCGTCAAGAACCCTCTCTAGGTGACTGCGGGGGGCCGGGGGGGAGGGCTTCCAAAGAGGTGGGGCACCCACATTGTCTGCCGGAGTCCCGAACTATTCTCCCTGGCCTGCCCCTACCCTCTCATCTGCCAGAGTTTCCTGTTATGTTCCCTGCAGGACTGCCACAGCCCTGGCCAGGTGGCTCCCTGGTTGGAGCATCGTCCCCTGCACCAAAGGGCTGCAGGTTTGACTCCCAGTCAGAACCTATATTTAGGTTGCCTGTTGGGGTGGGCACATCAGGAGGCAACTGGTCAATGTCCTCTCCCTCTCTCTCTCCCCACTCCCTCGCCCGCCCCACCTTCCATTCTCTCTAAAATCATTTTTTTAAATGTCGTCGGGTGAGGACAACCAACAGAAAAAGAATGACTGCCACACAAATGCTGGAAGAAACTGGGATTTCGCAAAGAGCCTGTGTGAGAAATACGGGGTGAGACATTCGGAATCGGGAAGCCTTCCCAGGAGTGTTGGGACAGGGCAACAGTGAGGGGCTGAAGGAGGTCCAAGCACATTTCTCCCGTCAGCAAATTCACTCGGGACCAGGGTCACTGCACCTGTGCTGTGACCCCCACTGGGTTTCAGAGCTTTCTCCCCTCCCACTCCTCCTCAGCGCCTGGAGTCAGGAGGGGCCCCGGGGTGGGAAGGTAGGGAACAGGGCGGAGGACAAACCCAGACAGGCTCCTAATCCAAAAGGACACAGGAAGACCCCGCCTCCTGTGTGTCTCAGGACAAGTCACCTCCCCTCTCTCAACTTGTTTTCTTACCTACCAATGGGGACCGTCAAAACGCCTACTGTGTCCTGCTGCTGTGATTCAACACAGTAGTAACTCGTGTAAAGGGCCGGCGTGGTGTGAGCCCCCAATACCTGAAAATGATCATTATCAGTTTCGCCAGTCATCACCACCATCGCCATGGCCGCCATCACAGTGATCAAGCCCATCGGCACTGGGATTATCGCCGCTACCGTCCTCATCTTCATCATCATCACATCAGTACCACCAACACCTACAGTTTCACCATCAAGACCCCCCCAGCCCTTTGGGCGGAGGCCCCGTTTATTGAGAACTTAGCCTTTTTTAAGTCTTATAAGAAGAGCCTGCTGGGCAGAGCTGTGTCTAACTTTCCCAAAAGAGTTGCTACGCCACCATCTAGGAGATAAGCTCTATTAAGATCTGTCCTTCCTGTCATTTGGACCCGAAACGTTGGAGTCTCCTTTTCTCTATCCTCTGTTTCTCTATGACTCCACTTCCAATCCATCGGCAAATCCTGTTGGCTCCACCTTCAAAGTATATCCAGAACCCCACCCCTCCTCCCCACCTCCACTGCCAGCCCCTGGTTCAAGGCACCGTCATCACTCACCCAGGTCATTGTAACGACCTCCTCACTGGACTCCTTGCTCCTGCCCCTGAACTCCTACCCTTTATTTTAAATGCAGCAGCAGCCAGAGCAATATTGTCAAAACCCTCCCGGGACTCTCATCCCACCCAGATGCAACCCCAGGTTCTCCCCGCAGCCCACAGGTACTGCCCAGCCTGCCCCATCCCCTGCCTCCCTGCACCTCACTTGCTCTGCTCCAGCTACATGGGTCTCCTCACTCTTCCTAAAACATGTCAAGCACGATTCAGCGTCAGGATCTTTGCACTAGCTGTTCCTTTCTGCTTAGGACGTCACTCCCACAATTAACATGGTGCCTCCCTTGCTTGTCTCTTTCACACCTTGGATGAAATGTCCCTTCTCAGTGAGACCTTCCCGATCACTCTAAAACTGCAACATATGCACTCGCGCACACACAGCACTCCCCCTCCTCCTTGTCTTCGTTGTTTCTCCCCTCCTGCAACTTACTGTCTGGAGCGCTATATGTCACTTACTTATTTTGTTATTGTCCGTCTGTCCTCCACCCACTACACACTAGAACATCAGCTCCACAACAATAGGATTCGCCTTGCATTTTGTTCACTGCTGTGACCTCAGCACTTAGTACAATGACTTGCACATAGTCAAGTCATTGGTGGATGAATGAATGAATCACCTTTTGACAGATGAGACACCTGAGGTTCATAGTGGAGACATCACCTGCCCTGGCCACAGAGGTAGGAATGAGGAGCCACACACCGGCCCTCTGGCCTCAGAGGCCGTGGCCCTAACTACTGCGCCATCCTGTCTTTGAACCACACCAGGCTTCCCCCTGGGGCCATGCAGGACCATGATGAGGGGTTCGGCATGTGACAAGAACCACATGTACCGCTTTCCAGCCCAGCTGTCTTTGCAGGACTGTCTTTGCAGTCCTCCCTTTGTGGACTGACTCCAGACAGGACTTGCAGATCACCAAGGGCAAAAGAACAGATGGTCTCATCTGGCCTGTGGGAGGAAGTTCCTTCCAGACTTCAGGGAGATCAGCTGAGCCTTGAGACTCTTTCCCCCCAGTCATGTGACACCGCAAATGGTGGTGGTGGTGGGGGTATGACTCATCAGCCCTCTGGGCTGGAGTGGGGCCAGCTGAAGAAAGGGACTACCTCAGACAGCAAGAGTGACAGAGGTTAGACCACCAGAAGAACTTCCAGGTAGCCTGTGGCGTGGGAGAAGGTGGCAAAGAACAAAAAGCCCTTTAAACAAACATAGGCAGGGTACAAAAGGGCATTTCCTCCTTGTTGGGGGGCAACCCCTTCAGCTCCCCTCCTCCTTTCACCAGAGTATCAGAGTTCAGCTGGCATCTTACCCACATGCAAATCAGCACCCTGGCACTTCCCCTTTGTCTGCAGGCCCCCCCATCAGCACAGCCCCTGTCCCAGACAAAGAAAGAGCTGGAAAGGTTAGCTATTCACTGCCCTTCTTCAGGGTACCAGTGGGCAGGGACAAACCCCTTTTGGTGGCTCCTGCGGGCAGGCGGAGAGCAGGAGAGGGGACCCACAGCTGAGCACACTGCTGTAATCAGCTCCCCCACCCCCCACCCCTGCCCCAGGGAGCGGCCGGAAACAGGAAATGCCTGTTACCAGGGTTTGCTGGGGAGACAGAGAAAGGGGGGCCCTCTGCCTTCAGCCCTTGCAGCCCCTTAATCTTGAGGCTGCAAGACTGCATTGTGCAGACCAGAGAGGGTGAGTGTGCTATGAACCCTCTGCAAAGCCTGTAAGCAGAGGTGCAAAGCATCAGCTCCTCATCCTGGCCTTCTACAGCCCCCCTGCACCAGCCTCTCTTCTCCCCTCTCCCCACCCAAACACATGCCCAACACCTCAGTGTCAACTGAGGGTGTCCAGACAGACTCCTGGCCCAGCTGATGCAGGTTGAGGGACCTTGGATAGATCTCTGTCCCTTCCTGTGCCCAGTTTCCTCACCTAACATTGGGGATGAAAATACCCATCAAATGAATTTCCCCTCTAGCACCTGGGCCTCTAGGCAGGGTTATACATTCATTCAGCAAGTGTGCGCCTACTGTGCACCAAACCCTGGCCCTGGTGGCGGCCAAGACAGAACCCTGTCCTCACAGAGCTTACATGGTCTAGTGAGGAGACAGATGCGGGGCAGGTTTCACCACAGTGGTGAGGAAGTGTGAGTGAAAACAGAGAGCGTGAGACTGGTTCAGTGGGAGCTGTGCCTGATAAAGCCAAAGATTAAGAGCCGGTGAAACAAAGCAAAGAAGCATTCCAGGCAACCCTCCTCACACGCTCCTGGAGGGGACACCAGATGGTGCAAGCACTTTGGGAAAACAGTTCGGCAGTTTCTTAAAAAGTTAAACGTGCTCTACCCTGCCACCTGGTCCATCCCCAGGGAAAACTCAAGAGAAATGAAAGCGAGCGTTCACGTGGAGACCTGCACACAGAAGTTCCCGCCACTTTATCTGTGAGAGCCAGCACGCGGGAGCAGCCCAAGTGCCCATCAACAGAATGGGGAGTGTGTTCCAGGCCAAGGGAACAGCACACGAGAGGACTCTGGCCTTCCAGCCAGCCCTGCATGGATTCAATCAACAGTACCTACTATGTCCAGGGACTGGTCCCAGTGCTGTGGATACAGTTGTGAGCAAAACACGTAGAGATCTCTGCCCCTGCGAGGCTGATATTCTGCAAGAAGGCCACAAACAACCTACTACGTGCATGTGACTACGGCTTGTTAGGAGGTGGTGGGCATGAAGAGAGGGCAAACTGTATACGTCTGCAGAACGGACGACTACTCAGTGATCTTAAGGAGTGAAGAGCTGATACACACCACAGTACAATGAATTGCAAAAGAATGGCGCCGAGTGAATGAACTAGACTTAAAAAGCATTAATACTGTATGATTCCATTTACATAAAACTCTAGAAGATGCACATGCATCCGCAGTGACCCAGAGAGGATTGGGAGTCGCCTGGGGATGGTAGGTGGAGGGACCCAGAGGGTTGGGAGGAAGAAATTTCAAAAGGGTAGGAGGAAACTTCGGGGGGTGAAATGTTCACTCTGGATTATGGGGTTGGTTTCACATGTATGTCACGATTTATCAAATTGTATATTTTAAATATGTCATTGATTGTATTTGAATAGAGCTGTTTATTTCAAGCCAGTGGGAGAGCAGATACCTGCTGTGTCTTTCCCCCAAAACTAGGAGCTTTGGGGGGAGCTTGTAGAGGATGGTGGGGGTGGGGAGAAAGAACGATGGAAACCATCATCGGTCAAAAATGCAAAAGGCGCTCTCCTGTCACATTATCGTCTCTTTGGTCTGAATAAGACAAATATGTGGTCTTTGTCTGAATAAATCTTGGAGGGGGAGGGGGAGAAAATGTTCCAGGCAGCGGGAACAGCATGCCACGGGGCTCTGACATCCGACCCCTCCATGGATTCAGTCAGCAGTTACAGACCGTCTGCTGCGCTCCAGGCTCTTGTCCAAGTGCTGCGGGTGCAGCTGTGATCGGAAGAGGTACACATCTCTGCCCTAGAGAGGCTGACAGTCTAGCAGAAGGAGGCGAAGGAAGTGTTACATGGATAGGAATACAGCTTGCTAGAAGGTGGTGTTAAGGGACAAAAATAAGTAGGAAGAGGGGGTGGGGAATGCCATAAGGGGGCGCAATACTAAATAAGGAGGTCCAAGAAACCTCACTGAAAGAGTAACACTGAATAAAGGAAGGAAGGATCCAGGTGTATATCTGGAGGAACAAGCATTCCGGACAGAGGGAACAGCCAGTGCAAAGGTCCTGAGTCTGGACCCTGCCTGGTGTGATTGAGGAAGAGGTTGGAGGCCAGAACGGGAAAGAGGGAGTGGGAGGGAGGGAGGGAATCCGGGTGGTCTCAGGTGCATATTTATCAAAACAGCTCATGTGATCAAAAGGGCAAGTGGTTGTCACCCTAAACACCCCACCGTTCTACCATATCTCCCAGAGCCCTTGCAAGGGAAGAGTAAATGGTTGACATCTCAGGAAGCATTTTCTCCAACTTCCCCCGGTGACATGTGAATCATAGATCAGACTGAACTCAACAGCCCCACACTGCTTAGGGTGCTTGGATGCTGTGCCTACCTGAGGGTCATGCTAGGTCCCCAGAGAAGATGAGCACAAGACACCCACCCCAAGGTGGAGTTCTGGAAGCACTGTCCACTGAGGAGCCATGAAGGGGCTGCGGTGTTCAGCTTGCTCTAGGGGTGACTTGGGGCAAGCCAGGGACATAATCATGGTCAGCAGATCTCTGCTGGGCTGTATAGAAAGCTGATTAGCTGTGTGTTGGTGGCCCATGACAAGGCGAGTCCTAAGAAAGATCTGGGTTTGATATAAGAGTGAGCTAAACTTCAAAACCAACAGAGCCAGTAAAGCTAAGGAGGGCGCTCACACAGGCAATAAAACCATTGCATATCATCAGTTTTCAGGCAAAGAGCAGTAACAGCAGTGCCCTTTAATTGAGGTAACACACTGAGCTCAAAGAGGCAGTGACTAGCTCAAGGTCTACAAGGGTCATTAGCCTGCTTACTCTGAGCTCCACTCCAAACCCTTCTTCGCCTTTGTTCTGTAGCAAAGGGAACTACATTTCCCAGGCTCCTTTGCGTCTTGGCTTCCAGCCAATGGGAGACCCTTTCAGGAGACCAGAGGACAGAAGGGAGTGAAGTCAGGTTGTTTCTCCCTCTCTTTCTGTGTCTTCCAGCAGCAAATGTGTCTATTCCATGGTCCCTGTTCCCTAAAGACAGCTATTGCCCCAGGTTCTAGCTCACTGAACGGCACTGGGCCCTGGTCACACCACTCCCTTCTGCTGTTCCACCAGCCCAGTGGCTCCTCTCTTCGTATCCCCCATCTGTCTTCTCAGCTCCCCCCTCACCCATTAGCCAATTATCTCAGTTAAATTCTCTCTGAGAGACATAAGATTATTTCTGCCTTCTTGGCTGAACCCTGACAAAACCAGAAATCTGAACCCAAGACTATCTCCATAACCATCTAAAAGGCTCCATATGCCCCTTCAAAGAGGCAAAATCCATATAGTGTATATGGTCACAAGTTTTGGGGGCCTGGACTTGGATTCAAACCCCAGCATAGCTACTTATTCATTCAGGCAATTTACTTAAACTTTCCGTGTTTCCGTTTCCTCATCTGCAAAATTAGGATAATAACATGTAACAGGTTGTGCTTTCCAACGATGACCACAAAAGTATCAGCCATCCTGCACGCTCTTTGAGACTCCCCTGGGAGGTGGAGTCTGACTCTCCTCTCCTCCAATCTAGAGTGGTCTTGCTGGCTTGCTTAGTCACTAAGAATGCAACAAAGTAACACTGCATGATCTCGAAGTAGGTCAGAAGAAACTTTGCAGCGTCTGTCTGGGTCTTTTGAGAAACAAGTATACTCTCTCTCCACCTTCTTCCTCAAAACCCACCATATTGCGAGGAAGCGCAAGCCACACAGAGAGGCCACATGCCCAGGCCGCAGTCAGCAGCCCAGCCCAGGCACCCACCGAGCCAGTGAACAGTTCTCCAGATGATCCCAGCCCCCAGACTGCCAAGGTTTCTCATTACAGAGACAACCAACCGTCACCACCACGTCCTGTCGGAATCCCTGACAGAATCTGCCAGTTATAAAACAGTTTCGTCTGACAACACCATGTCTGGGGCAGTGTTTCATTGTACAGAAGTTCCCTTTACCTACAGTTTCACTTTCTGTGGTTTCAGTTACCCGTGGTCAATCACAGTCCAAAAGTATTAAACAGAAAATTCCACAAGGAAACAATTCCTAAGTTTTTTTTAAAGATTTTATTTATTTTTAGAAGGCAAGGGATGGAGAAAGAGAGGGAGAGAAACATCAGTGTGGGGTTGCCTTTCACACACCCCCTACTGGAGACCTGGCCTGCAACCCAGGCATGTGCCCTGACTCGGAATCGAACCAGCGACCCTTTGGTTCGCAGGCCAGCACTGAATCCACCTGAGCCACACCAGCCAGGGTTACAATTCCCAAGTTTTAAATTACATGCCATTCTGAGTTGTGTGATGAAATCTCATGCTGTCTGGTTCCATCCCACTGGGACGTAAATCATCCTTTGGTCTAGCATATTCACACCGTACATACACTACAAAAGATACTTCGAGAGAAAGAGAGACCATGTTCACTTAACTTTTATTAGAGTACACTGTTCTAATTGTTGTGTTATTATTAGTTATTGTTGTTAATCTCTTACTTTGCCTAACTTAAAAATTAACTTTTATTATAGGTATGTATATAATATGAAAAACATATATAGAATTTGGTTCTCTCCACAGTTTCAAGCATTCACTGAGGATCTTGGAACACACACTTCACAGACAAGGTGGGGAACAATTTTAATAGAAAACTGAGACATAATAGTCCCTACTCCATGGGTTTGTTGGGCAAATAAAATGAGTTAATAAGTACTTAGAACACTTGCACATAGTAAGTGATCAATAAATGGAACCCGTGTTTGTTGTTATTCATTTGTACTTTCTGAACTGCTGATTCCTGTCCTTGATGTGGATACACTTTCCTCTTTGGACCTCTTGACCCTACACCCTCCTGGTTTTACTCCTAAGTCCCTGGACTCTCCTCTGACTTCCTGCTTCTCCTCCCTTCTCTCCCTTACCCCTCGGTGCTGCTGCTCCCAGGGGCTCAACCCTCAAGTCTCTGTCCTCTGTCTCTTGCCTGGCGCCGAGAATTTGTTTCCCACACTAACAGATCCTGCCTGCAGTGCTTTACAACTTCACGTCTATCGACTCTAAGTCCTTGTCACAGCCCGATAAGGCGCGGGTGTCTATCCATCCACCCGTTTGAAGGTGGGAAACCGAGTTATACAGAGGTTCAGTTACCCGTCCAAGATCCCACCGTCGGTACTGGAGCCCAGACACCCATGCAGCTGGATTCCCTGCCCCTCAAGTAAGAAGTCTCGGCCTCTGCCCTCTGCACTACTGACACTGGGAGGGCTGTCCTGGGCGTTACAGAATATTTAGCAGCATCCCTGGTCCCTTCCCACTAAGATGCCAGTGGCACATCTCTCAGTGGTGACAATAGAAAACATTTCCAGGCATTGTCAAATGTCCCCTAGAAAGGCAATGTCTCTCTCCGCCACCCCCCACCTCCGTCCTGGCAACCTCGGTGCTGACTGTTCTGAGCTACCTTCCATTTCCAGTGCAACGCGGCTGAGCAGAACTCTCCAAAACTTGTCCCCCACCCCCTCCGCCTTCCAGCAGTAAATGGTAGCCGTCATGCAGGTCCCTAAGCCCCAGACTTAGAAACCATCTTGTGTCCTTTCATACACCCCACCCTCTCCCTCACCCAATCTGTCGGCAAGTCTGGTCGGCTCAACCACCAAAATGTGAGCTGGACCCACTGTTTCCCACTGCTGGTCCAGGCCACCGCCACTTCTTGCAACTTCCTCCTCCTAGGTCTCCTTGCCGCCACCTCCGTTGCCACTAAAGTGTAGTCCCCAGAGAGCAGCTAGGGGAACCTCTTTAAACCACCAACCTGCTTACACCGCCAAGAATTTACCATCACACTTAAGTTCTGCACACACCCCACAACCACTCCCAAACCTCATCCCCCATCACTCTCCCTTCACGCACTTTCCATCAGCAGATCCTTCATTCAGATCCTACCACAGGGCCTTTGCATGGCCTTTGTCCTCCCTGCCCCATTCTTCCCAGAAGTAGCTCCTCCTCCTTCAGCCCTCAGATTTCCTTGACCACCCTTTGGAAAGCATGCCCCTTCCATTTATCTTCATCTTGACTCCTGGTTTTTGTCTGTGGCATTTATTACAACATCACCGACTTGCCTGTTTACTGTCTGTCATGGATTGAGTGGCAGCCCCCCCGCTCCCCCCTCCAAAAAAAGGTATGTCCATATCAAATCCCTGGAACCTGAGAATGTGATGTTACTTGAAATAAAAGGACTTTGCAAGATGTCATTAATAATTAAGTTAAGGATCCCAAGGTGAAGACATCATTCTGGATTACCCAGGTGGGCCCTAAACCCATTGAGATGTGTTTTCACAAGTGACACACACAGACACGGAGGGACAACCGTGTGAAGACAGAGACAGAGGTTTCCGTGACGCAGCCACACACTAGGGGTGCCTGGAGTCACCAGGACCTGAAAGAGGCAAAGAACGATTCTCCCTTTAGCCTCCTGAGGGAGAGCAGCCCTGCCAACATTTTGATTTCAGTCCTCTGGCCTCCAGAACTGCGAGACAATGCATTTCTGTTGCTTTTATTAAACTCCCCAGTTTGTGGTACTTTGTTACAGCAGCCACAGGAAACAAACACACTCCCCTTGCCCCCTGCAAGGCCGTGAACTCAGGGGAGCGGAGAGTTAATCTCTTGTGTTCTTTCCCATGCCCAGCAGTCAGCATAGTGCCTGCTGCTGATAATAACACAAATGAATATTCTAACTCGAAGAAGCATTCAATCTCTTTTGGACGGTCACCAGTTAGTAAGTGTTTATATTTCTTTGAGGCCCCCTGAGATAGAAAACTTACTCTTCCAAAACAGGGTTTCTCTCACCCAGGGGTGATTCCGCTCCCCGGGGTGACATTTGGCAATGTCTGGGAACATTTTGTTGTCACAATTCTGGAGGGCAGAGTGCCACAGCATCGAGAGAGTAGAGGCCAGGGATGTTACTCAACATCCTACAATGCACAGGGCAGTCCCCAGGACAGGGAGGGAGGAACTCTGGACTAAATTTGGTACTTAATGCTAATATAAACATCAGTTGCTCCTCACATCTATGACCCCTGCTTCGGCTAACAGTCTCTCAGTTTCCCCTTTGTAACTGCCCCCGCTCTTCACTCAGTCTAATTCTTTTGGGTAGAGTCCAATAGGCCTCCAACTCCAGAAGTGGGCAGGTGACCTCAGGCCTGACCAATCAGAGCATCATATTCTCCTAACCACAGCAATTGGTTCAAAAAAGGTCATGTGACTCCACCCTAAAAAATTATGTCCAACCAAAAATAGATCTTGGCTTCAGAGGCCTTTAAAGCGACCCTCCCAATGATACATGGAATTGTGGGAATACAAATCTGTAGCAGCTGGGCACCCCTGTCTGGCTCCATTAAGGGAAAGAATGATTGAAAAAAGAGAAAAACACCCAAAAGGGCCAAGTGAAGAAATGACAGATGGGGCAAGGTAAGGAGAGGGTGGTTTTACTGATATAATAATGCCTGAGTCCCCAGATCCAGCCAGACCTGAAGGCATTTTTCTTCCAAATATTTTTAGTCATACAAGCCAATATTAAGCCAGTTTGATTTGCATATTCTTGTCACAAGATCTAAGATATTTGGTTAAAACTTCTGCAGACTAAGCTCAGAATTGCCTCAAACCTTAAACTTCTCCAACAGAACATCCTTTCTTTCTTCCACTATTGCCCAAGGGACCCGACTCTCAAGTTCTTCCTAAAACCCAGGTCACAAAACACCATCCCTGATATCGAAGTGGAATTGTTCGCCTCAGCCATGTGGAAAGATCTCCGGAAGGCCAGCTATGGTCATCCAACACCTAACTTGGGTCCTGCTCTCTTCCTGGCACTATTAGTACTAGCAAGGGAGACAAAAAGAACTCCTTTTGTCTCCTTTAATATGCCCCAACTTTTCACACTCAATTAGCATGCCGCCTCCTCCGGGAAGCCTACTCTGACTTCTTCTCTCCCCTCTGCTCCCAGTGTCCTGGGCTCCACCCACCCATCACTGACTGTGTTGTGACCACCTGTCTCTTCATTTATTTCCATAAGCTGCATGAGAATCTGTGTCTCATTTATCATGGGATTCTCCATCACTCACAGCATAGCCTAATACAGAGGAATGTCTATGAGGTGGGTGGTATTAACCTTTTTATTACTGTTATTGTTATTTTTACTATTATCTTCACAATTTCCCCCATTTTACAGATGAGAAAACCTAGACCCTTGCTGAAAATCACATAACTAGGAACTCGTAGAGGAGGAATTGATCCAAGGCACTTCACACTCAACCACTAATCAATAATCAGTAAGCACTCAACAAAGGCCAATACCTTAGGGTTCAGTCAGCAAACTCTATAAAGAGCCAGATAGGAATTTTTCTGGCCTGGCAGGTCATAGGGGGGGTCTATGGACAATATGTCAGCCGGTGGAGGTGACCATGTGTCAACTAAATTTTGTTTGCAAAAAGAAGCAGCCAGCTCATGAGTTATAGTATGCTGATCCATATATTAAATGAACGATGAATGGTCAATGAATGAAGTGAATAGTTAAATATTTATTGAGCAGCTACTTATTGTACAGGGCACTGGAGATACAGTCTGTGAACCAAATAGACAAAAAGCCTTGCCCTGACATTCCCGTGGGGAAAACAGATAATAAGCAAATAAAAACTGTGGCAGGTCAGAGGGTGTTAAGTGCTTTGGAGAAAATTTAAATAAGGAAGAGAATGAAAATTGCATGTGTGCAGGGAGGGAAAAAGATGTGATTTTTGATACAGAAACCAGGGAAGAGCTCTCCAACGAGAAAGAGCCCTGCAGGTAAGAGAACAATCACAGTGTACGTGTGGGGAAAGAGGGACCCGTGGAGACAGAGCGGCATGGGCAAAGGCCCCAAGGCTAGACTGCACCTGGAGGGTTCTAGAAACAGTGAGGAGGCCCGTCTGGCTGTAGTAGAGTGAGTGAGATGGAGAGAGGAAGGAGATTAGAGCTGAGAGGTACACAGAGGCCGAATCTTCTGGGGTCGTGGTGAGGACTCCTTATATTGCTCCAAGGGCAATGGGGAGCCATGGGAGGAAGGGGGCAGAGGAGGGGCAGGGCTTTCTAGGATCCTCTGTGAAAGCCTGAAGAGTAACATTCCCCAGTACTGGGCCCAAGAGGAGGTCAGCGAACAGAGCAGAATGGAACAAAAAAGAAGGAACAGAGCCGAATGGTGACCCTCCCCGGCGTCCATCCCCATCAACACAGCAGACGCGTTCAGATGAAGTCTTCTAACCAACACAGCCCGACCCACTTTCGTTTGCTTGTACCCAGGCCCTCCATCCCTAACTAAACCCACTCTGCATGGCTTTTTCAGGTCCTCCTCAGTCCTCATCCCAGCAAAGTTTCCTCCAAACCAGCTCCCTCCAGACCTGCATCTGCAAAGCCAGCCAGGTTTCACCCTGGGGGCATTATATATCCACCCAACCCATCCTCCTTGGCTTCCTGCTAAACTACATTCCCAGCCTCTCTTGCAGTCAGATGGGACCGTGTGACTGAGTTCTAGCCAGTGGAACAAGGATGGAGGTGATGGCACCATTTCTGAGACACAGTGGGCTCCCATGGTTTCCTTTCTCACCCTCCTTCCTTGCCTTCTGGATGAATGGGGAGAGCGGGGCCAGGAGACAGAAGGAGCTGGGGTCCTGGAGAAACCATAAAGAAGGGCCATCCTCTCAACCCCTTAACTGACTCTAATGGGATTGTTATGGAAGCAAAAAGTAAATTCCTATTATCACTGAAGCAATGCCATTTGTCACAGGGCTAGCATCACGTACCCTAACTATACCACATCCCACAGCCAACTTAGACCCATTAGTTTAGCACTTGCTATGCATCAATCACCATGCCAGGCATTCAACGTACTTTATCACATTTGGTCTTCCCGTAACCCAGAGGTAAAGATGCTATCCACATCCCCATTTTGTAGATAAGATAATCAGAGCTCAGATAGGTTAAATAATTTTCTTTCTCCAAGGTCACAATGCTATTAAATACCTGACTTGAAATTCAAAATTAGCCTAATATATAAAGAGCTCCAGGAAATCAATAAGAATAAAAAGGCCAAGAGTACTAGAAGGAAAAAAATAATTGGCAAGTAATATAAAAATTTTTCCAAAAAATTTCACTGAAAGTAAAAATAGCTCTTAAACATAGGAAAAGAGGATCTACTTTACTCACAAAAAGAATAATAGAAATTGAATCATTATGAGCTCCCTTTATCCCCCAAGTTGGCAACCCCAAAAGCTGAGCAACAGAAGTCCATTGGCAAGGCGATGGAGCACCAGCACTCTGACACATTGCTAGTGGCAGGGTAACTGGAACGATCCACCTGGGAATGACCCCATGTGGAGAACAATTTCCCCATATCCAAAACACACACGCATTCTCCTTGAGCAGCAAACTCTTCTGAGAATGTATTCCTTGGATATGCTTGCTCTTATGTGAGGCAGCAAGAGTAACATTTACCTACCTGTAGCCCAGCATTTTTCTAGGTTCTTTACAGTAACTCATTTATCCCTCACAACAATGCTTTAAGATGGAGATGCATTATACCCCTTCTACAGATGATGGGACTGAAGCACAGAGAGGTTAAGTAGCATGCCCAAGGTCACACAGTACAAGAGCTCAAAAATGATTCATGGACAAGGTTATTGATTGCAGTAAGCTTGTAAGAACAAAAGCCAGGCATCCATTGATGGGGATGGAGGTTGGGGAGTGGTAAAATAAATGACCCCCAGCCATGCACTGAAATAGAGGCAGTTCAGAGTAACTGTTAAGAATAAGGGCCCTGGGGCCAGACGCCTGGGTTCAAATTCCCAACTCTGCCACTTTCAAGTTGGGTGCCCTGAAGCAAATTATTTAACATCCTCAGTTTTCCCATATGAAAAATGAGGGTAATAATAGTATCCACCTCATAGGTTCTTGTGGCAATAAAATGAGTTAAGGTATATAAGGCATTTAGACCAGGGATCAGTGTGAGCTTTTTCTACAAAGATCTGGAGAGTAAATACCTTCAGCTCCTCACGCCACACAGTCTCTATGGTAACTACTCAACTCTACAGTTGTAGCTAGAAATCAGCCATAGACAGTACATAAATGAATGTGTGTGGCTGTGTGCCAATAAAACTTTATTTGTAAAAAACATGCTGTGGACAGATTTAGTCCTCTGATTGTAGTTTGCTCTCTGTCCCCTGGGTTACACTCAAGCCTCACACAGAGCACAATATAAGTGGTTTGTTAAATAAATGAACAATCTGGAACATCACGTGGCCATTTTCAAAAAGGAATGAAAACAATCTCTACGTATTGATTTGGTAAAACTCCTGAGGCAATTATTAAAATTAGGAAAGCCACGTACAAAGCAGTGGATAACTAGGGTATGTTCTATCTTTCGTGCTAAGGGAGAAGTGTAGTAAGAACATAAATCCCTATTTGCTTATGTTTGCATAAAGAAATCCTGGAAGAATATACAGTCGACTTTTTTAAAATGTGGTCACTTATGGGGCAAGGCAAGAACTGGGTATCTGAGGGACAGGACTAGAAGTTAAAATTTTCCCCGGATGCCTTTTTATGCATTTTAATACTGGAATTATATGAATGTATTATTTGACCAAGTGGTTAAATAATTTAAGACTCTATTGGGCTCCAGATCTGTCCTCTAGCACGGAGTCCTTAACCTCAGCCCTGTGGACATTTAGGGCAGGATAACTGTCTGCTGCGTGTGGCATCTGTAGGCTGCCGGGCGGAATCCCTGGCCTCTGTCCACTAGATGCCAGTAGCGTCTCCTAGATGTGACAACCAGAAATATCTCCAGAATTTGCCAAATGTCCCCCGGGGGAGGCAAAATCAGCCCAGCTAAGAACTACTACCCTAACCCAATTCCTACTTGTGCGGTAATGCCACACACCCTCTGGTTACCCCAAATTCTTTCTAAAAAGACTTTTTAGTGAGGGTTTATCAGGTACCTGACCCTGTGCCAAGCAGCACTAAAATATGACAAGAAGCCACCCCCCAAAAGTTGCCATTTTTATTTACAGTTCACTGAGGGGAAACTGAGGCTCGGGAGGGGAAGCCAGGGTGGTGGCGCCCGCGCCAAGCTGCCGCCCCAGCCCACCCTCCTGCCCTAACTTGCCTGCCCGCGCCCTTTCCTGCCTCCGCCAGTGGCACCAGCACTCACGGAACTGGGGACCTCGACATCATCTTGGACCCAGTGCCTGTCCCCGCCCCACGTCTAATCAGCTCCCACGTCCTGGTGGATCTTCCCCACAATGACTGTCATATTCGTCCCTTCCTCTTCATGTCATTCGCCTTAAAGTTTCATCTCTGCAACCCAGAATTTGAAGCCTTTGAACGCAGTGGAAGAGAGCTGGGGTGTCTGGCTGTCGCTGCAGCCGCCTCTTAACTCTCTCTAAGACCCAGAGCCCAGGGAACTTCCAGCTTGAAGAGTCTTCCAATCTGACCCCACCCATGAACCATTCCTACCAACCAGGCCCCCTACTGCCCTGCAGGAGTGAAGCACAGCCTGTGTGCACACTCACCATTCCGACCCCAGGGTCTTTGCACTGGGAGTACCCCCAACCAGGCTTCCCCAGATCCACATGGCTCATTCCCCCACTTTCCCTGGGTCTCTGCTCAAATGTCACCTTGTCAGTGGGGCTTCCCAGACACCCCATTCAAAAGTGCAGCCCCCACACTGCGGAGTCCCCTTTCTTGCTTTGTTTTCTGCACAGCACGTACCACCTCCTGACAATTTATTGGTTTCCTTCCTATTTGCTCATGTCAGTCTCTCCCACCAGAATGCAGGCCCCACGACAACAGGAGCTTGCGTGAGCCTTGTTCCCACTGTCTTGGCCTCAAAAAGAGTCTGGCATACATCCTAATTGTTGACAAATGAATGAATATTTCAACATGCTCTTCCCACCCTCTTCCCTGGGAACAACTGAGCAAAAGAAGAGGAGCTATGAGAAGGAAATGAGAGTAACCGGGAAGCCTCCGCACCTTCATTTATGCTGTGGCCCCCGCCCTGGCCCACACCCTTCGGAAGCACCCTCCCTTTCCTCGCCGTGCCCTTCCACATCTCATGGCCCTCGCTCACGTCTGTTGACTGACAGGGACTTGCAAACCTAGAGAGGTTGTTCTTGTGGGACGTCGCTCTGGCTTAATGTTTTAGCTTCCTGCACACATCCCCACTGTGAACGGGGCTGAGCTTCGAATAGACACGGAAGGGGCAGGGGCAGAAGGGAGCAGAGCTCCTAGTGGGAAGGATCAGGTAAGACCTGCAAGGCCTGGGACCTGACACAGCTGGATGCAGGAAGCAGGAACAGTGAGAAAACTCCTACTCACTCTTCAAAACCCTGCACAAATGTCCCCTCTTGTAAAAAGCCAGACTCCCTCAGGAAATGTCTTACCTTTGCCTCAGGACCCCCAGAGATTTGTTCCTCCACCACAGTCCTGACAAGGGGCAGGGGTATTGGTTCTGTCTCCCCCGAGTCTGGGAGCATCTTGAGGGCTAGACCTGGGCCTGGGTCCATGGCATTGCCCAGCACATAGAATTACGATGGTCCCTGGAGTCCCTGCAGCTGCCCTCCTAGACATGAATGCCACACCCCCTTGCTTTTCATCAGAGAACCAGCTTTAGGCAAGATGCATGCAGAGGTGAAAGTTCATCCTTAAATCTATCCACTTTTTTAAAAAGATTTGTATTTATTGATAGTTTAGAGGGAGGGAGATGGAAAGGAAACACCGGGTGCATGGCCCAAAACCCAGGTATGTGTCCTGACCAGGGACTGAACCAGCAACCTTTGGGTTGGCAAGCAGGCACTCCACCCACTGAGCCACATCAGCCAGGGCTATCCGCTTTTTCATTAGCTGCTATTGAAGCCTCACTGGGGTCCTTGCCTCCCTGCAGATCTGGGACCTAACAGGTCCTACAGCTACTTCCTCAAGTGCTGGAAGCCAGAGGAAACAAGCAAATGTAGGCAAATTTAGGATGCCCTGGGGGTGGGGAGGGGTGCAGTGAGGGGTCTCTCGAGCTCCTTCATTCCATCAACAAACCCTGCTTAGGCTAGGAAGAGGGGGGCCACTCACCTCTCTACCCATGGCTCTGCCCCCAGGAAATGTCTCCAGGGAGCCCCTCCATGGACCCCTCCCCCTGAGCAGTCACTTCCCCTCCCCCCACATGCACATGGCACCTCAGACCAGAGAGGCTATGGATGCCCCAACCGTCCGCCGCCCCACCAGCCTGCAGCTCCTCTGGACCAAGGCTTTCACCCTGGCATAGAGCCTAAGGTCTGGCCTGTGGGCCCCCTCAGACCACCGAGGCAGGCAGGGCGCCCCCAACCCCCACCCAGCAGCATGCACCACTTCCACCCAGCACCCATTCAGCCAGAGGGAACCAGAGAAGGTGCTGCAGACAGAGCATCCAGTCCTGTTACCTCCCCCACCCCAACCACATTCAAATGGGGACTTGAATGTATTTCCTGAACTGGGGGCGGTCACAGTCAAATCCGCCTCCTTCTGGACCCTGTGCCCATACAGAAATTGCTACTGAGAAAGAGCAGCTATTTCTAGACTCCCAAACCCCAGAACCCACTCTCGAGGGCTCAGGACCAGGTCCTCAATGTCCCCCAGGGGATGAAGGGAGCTAGGAAGAAGAGAGCCCTGGGTCACAGCCCCCCACCTGCCCAGACTGCCCCAGGCCCAGGCAGGAAGCCAAGGGGAAGGAGATGTGAGGGGAAGGAAGGGGCCCAGGGCCCAGAGGAGGAGACACATGTGGGGAAGGAGGCAGAGGAGGCCCCTCCCCCATAGCTAGAATCTGGGGGTAGAGGGTCAAAAAAACCCTTAGGCACCCTGTTGGCCATCCAAGGGGTTCCTAGGTACCCCCTTAAGCCTCTCAGAGAATGGCACCTGGGGCCTTGAACCCCAGTGAAGTCAGCCTGGGGCTCAGGAGTGGTTAACCTCCAGCTTGCCAGTTCTCAACTTAGAATTGGACTCACTTTGTGCCTATGAACGCATTCCTGTTAACCTGGGGTGGGTCACCCGAGAATCTCTGTGTTGCCATCCACACATCCCCCTGTCCCCTAAGCCAGCAGCGAAGTTTGCATATACCCCTCTACCTTGCCAGCCCAGAGGTTCAGTGCACTAACCCAGCCTGGAATACCCCCACTTCCAACTTTCCGCCCGACAGCCTGCAGTGGGCTCACCTGGGACATCTGGGGGCGCAGGTTGACCTCGCGTAAGTTGATGGCGTGGGGCAGCAGGTTGTTGAGCAGCTGGCAGAGAAGGACCCCATCCCGAAGGGCCTGTGCCAGCTCGCACACCTGGGCCCCGTCCCAGGTCACGCGGTGGCTGGGCGGCAGGACCCGGCACTGGATCAGCCAGTGGGTACACTGTCGCCACAGCTCCATGGCTGCTGCCTTCCCCTGTCGGCCCGCGCTCCCCTCGCAGCTTCCACCACCCGCCCTCTCGCCTGCCTGTGCTACTAGCTACCACTTCCTCTTCTTTGCCTGTAACTGTCGCCGGGAGAGGGGGTGGAGGAGGAGGAGTCGGGGGGTGGGGTGGGGGCGGGGGTAGCACCTGCAGTCCAGCCCTGCCTAGCCCAGCCCCTTCCACGAGGGACCTGACCTGTCTTTCCCCCATTAACACAACGCCTGGGCACTTGGGTGGACGAAGTGGCTGCGGGTGGTCAGGCTAAGTTGACTGAGACCGGCTGCCTGTCTCCATATTCAACCTTTGAGCAGTAACACTTGAAAGTACTCAAAATCCGCTCTCTGCCTCCACACTGGTCCAGCCCCATCACCGCCTGCCTGGACCAGTGCAGTCTCCTCCGCCGTGGTCCCTACATTCCCGCCCTCTTCCACGGGACAACAGCCAGAGGGCGCCTGGGAGCACCCGAGTCAAGTCAGGATGTCCCTCCTCCTGTCACATACCTTCCTCTTTGGGGGGAAAGTCTTCCCAGCAACCGGAAAGGCCCTTTCTGACCTGCCTCCTCTTTGCCCTCACCGCCCCCAACTGCCCATTAATTCACTTGCCACGAAGGCCTCCTGCTGTTCCTCCAACAAGCCAGGCCTGGTCCTGCCCCAGGGCCCTTGCACATGCTTCTCCTCTGATTTGGGCAACTTTATAGCTAGCTGCCTCACCACCTACAAGTCCTTGCTCAATGTCACCTTCTCATGAAGTCTTCCCAAACCGCCCTATTTCAAATCACAGCCTTTTATCCTATTTCATCACACCCTACCCCTACTTTAAGCCCTGATCATCAAACCTAATCTTATACTGATTTATTTATTGTCTATTTAGGCATTTCTCTCTTATGTACTGCTGGGCCCAACCCCTCAGCACCTAGCACATATACATGCTCCATAAATATTTGTTGACTGAATGAATAAACAAGCAAATAAATGGTTGAAAGCTCTACTGGCACCAACTCTGACATTTATCCCAAATCCATGTATTTATCCCCATGGCCCTGGTAACTACCATCTCTCTCCCTAAAGACTTCGCTAGTGTCATTCATTAACTGATTTGTTTAGCAAATATTTACTGTCTTCGTAGCCCTTATTGCCACCTGAAATCATCTATGTGGTCTCTTGCCTACTAGGTTGTGAATAGCCTCCCTGTCCCCCTCAAGCTCACTAACACCACTTGCATTTTTAATGTTTGCAACCACTAGGGGGCGCTAGGCCACTTCACTGGACAAACCCCCTACCTACCCTCTGGCTGTACCAAAAGTAGGCTGGAGGCAGGGTGTCAAGGAAAAGATACTCCCCTGACTGAGCCCCTCTTCCACATGAGGGCGGAAAGTGTAGCCCAGCCTGGAAATTTGCAGCTTTGAGATCCTATAGGTACCAGAACTTTTCATTCCCAAGCATGCTTGGCTCTCTATGCGTCAGTTTCCTCATCTGTAAAATGGGTAACCCTTTAGCGTTATGGTAGGGATCAGAGATGGTGGGACTGCCACACAAAAGAAAGGAAGACAGGATGGCCTTCGGGGCTCTACATTTGAATCGACCACTCACAAACCGGCTCTGTTTGGGCATATGGCTTAGCTGTCCGGCGCCTCTGTTTCTGTGTCTGGAAAATGGGGGTGATGAAAGTAGTACCTACCTCATTGAGTGACCTAGGTAAAAATTAAATGCGTCGAAACAGGACAAGCAAGCAATACAGTCCTGGCATACAGCCAGTGCTCATAAACGTTCACTGCGACCACTGCTCTTTCCTCCCTCCCTCCCTGCCTTCCTCTCTTCCCCCTCTCCCCCAATGTGGCCAGGGCGGTCTCTCCTGTTCCCGACCCCCCCCCCCCCAGCTTTCTCATGCTTGTCTCCAAGCATCATGATGGAAGCTCCACCATCTCCTTCCTCCCACTTGGAAAACTACCTGAATGTTCCCCCACCCTCTCTGTGTCTCTTCAGAGTCTAGCTTGACTCCATCGTGCTTGTCACTGGGGGAGGCGGTCGTGTTTTCCCGCATCTCTCTAGGAAACCCAACACTCAGCTGGGGTTCCATTCCCGGAAACTTCCTCCTGCACGTCACAGCCGCTGCCACTCCCCGCCAAGCGAGAAAACTCGAGGTTCCGGGGTTTCGTCCCGGAACCCCGAGGGACAAAGGGATACTCCCTTTCCGCGTCCCGAGGAGCCAGGGGGTACTTAGAATCATCCTGAGGTTAATAAGGAACCGAATTCTAAGAAGCCAGACGAAGAGGGACCAAAGGACGACTGGGCGTGGCCAGTCGGAGGGGGCGGGGCTATGTTCTAAGGGGACGGGCCAACTTTAAGGGACGGACAGTTTCCCCAAGGTGGTGGGTGTGGTCTATGAAGAAGAAGGTATTATCTAAAGGGGACGTGGATAGTGCGAAAAGTTCTAAGGAGGCGGAGCGGGAATGAGGGGGCGAAGTGAGGTTTAAGAGCCTGCAATTGGAGGCGGGGTCAGAGGGGGCGTGGTCTTGAGGGGCGGGGTGGGAAGGGCCCGGAGCCCCGGAGCCTCAGGCTTGAGTTCCGCCCCAGCCTCCTCGGAGCTCCGCGGGTCCCGGCCCAGGTGAGTGGAGGGCCCCCGGGCAGATCCAGGACCAGGGGTTTATTCCAGTGGGGAATCCTCTTTTTTTCAGGTGAGACCACCGGCACTCAGGGAGGACCTGGGTGTCTGTCCACGCGGGTCCGCGGACTTAGAATGGGTTACCAAATGCCCGATGGGGTCGTTCTGCATCACGCGTGCTCGTGTACCTGGGTGTACCTGGGAGTGCTCCTCTAAGCGTGTTTCCTTTGCATCACGGACACCCTCCCCGCTTCCACTTTCGCCTGACCGATCTTTTTAAACCACAAACCAGATTGTGCCCCTCCCTTACATAGCTTGCATTCCATCAGACTGAAATGAAATTTTGGGGTCCACCGTTTCTTGCATGGTCTCACCCCTGCTGACCTCACTGCTCACCACGTAGCTCTTCGCTCACTGTGTTCCAGCTCCACTGGCCCTACTTGATGTCAAATGTAAAAAGCAAGCTCCACGTCACCTTTGCATTTGCTGTAGCCCCCACCTGAACTGCTGTTTTTTCCAAATTGTTGCGTAACTGTCTCCTTCCCTTTACGGAGGTCTCAGCTCCAATGTCACCTTCTAAGAGAGACCTCCTTGAGTCAGCTCTTTGAAGTAGCCTGCCCTCTCCAGCCATCTTATCACGCCTCCCTGTTTTACCAGCTTCCTGGATTACTTTCTGGATTTATTCTTGTTTTGTTGCGTGTCTGTCCACCAGACAGCGAAGGGTGAGGGCAGGTCTCTAACCTAAGTGCTATTTTCAGGGTCTAGAACAGCACACAGTAAGTGCTCAACCAGCTGGTGGTTGCTCAGTGTCAGGTTTGTCCATCTGTGTCCATATATCTATGTGCTTGCTGGTGGCTGTCCCCTGCAATGTGTATACCCATATATGGTCTATAGGGCATGAATACCCCCTCTCTCTTTTCCCTAATCTTGTCCCTACCTCACCCCCTCTCTTGATTCTGTCCCCTTCCTCTCTCCTCTGCCCAAGTGTCCAGAAACTATTCCAAAAGACATGGGGTGTCTTTTGCCCACCCTGAGCTTTCCCCACCCCACAGAGTTTCAGTGATCCACCTCGGTGCCTACTAAAGAGACATGAGACGGAAGAAGCTGGAGTTGGGGAACTCTTAAGACAAGGCTGGGCCCGGCCCAGAGGACAAACAGGATGTGCACAGGCATCCAGGAGACACGCCTGGGGCTCAGGTATGCATCACCTGGGGCCAGCTCCAGGCCCAGCTCCCCGCCCCGTAAAGTCACCTAGGGCTGGTCTGGGAACTTCCTGTGCCTTTCAGGCCCTCAGCCAGGCTGACTCAGGATGTAAGAATCCTGGTGCTCTTTTCCCACAGACCCTGGCCAGGCCCCAGAGACCTTGTAGGGTAGGGAGTGAGAAGTGGACCCCTTACATTCTTTCTATCCAGGGCGGATTTTCTCCACCAGATGGATACTGAGACAGACCTACATGATTTGATGAGTGCCAAAGTGTCTGAGACCTAAATTTGACCATAATAATGAGGGAATATATTGGGTCCAAAATTGCATTTGCTGACATTTCTATAAAAATGTGGGCTTTCAACATCCTTAAACGTAGTGTTACATTGGAAGGCCATGTATAGGTTAGATTTGCTTACATCCTAAGAATCCTTGTGTGCACATAGGTTGCTTAGAAGCTATAGACATTAGTAAATTAAATTACTTCCCTACTGGAACGTTCTTACACCCTGAGAACCACCGGGTTCCCTCCCTCAAAATCTTTCCAGTCCTACTGACGGACGGAGTCCTTCCTAGGCCTTCCGATGGAAAGCCTGCATCCACCACTCAGAGCTTCACATCCCATCCCTGGTTACATCTTTCTGCTTGGCTCTCTCTGAACTATCTACACACTCATCTACTTGTTTTTCTTAATCACCACCTCCCCCACTAGAACGGCAGTGGTCTGTAGTCTGTTTTATTTACCGCTGGGTCTCTAGCACCTAGAACAGTGCCTGGCATGCCGTGGGGGCCACATAAATATTGGTTTGAGTGAATTAGTTAATTGAATTTCTACAACGGAGCATTATGTCATCTGCATAAAATACCATTGCATTCGAAAGCGGTGCCTGGGCCTTCTCCCTTTGCAAGAATCCCAGTGAGTGTCTGGCCGTTTCCATGAAATCACAGCCGACTCTAAGGTAAAGTTACTCACAGCCTGAGCACAGGCATACACAGTAGACCCTTGAGCTACATGGGTCCACTCATATGTGGGTCTTTTTAAAAATAAATACTGGAAATGCATTTTCCTTATGATTTTCTTAACAACATTTTTCTTTTCTCTAACTTACTTTGTTATAAGAATACAGTATCTAATACAAATAACATACCAAACGCGTGTTGATCGACTATTTATGTTATCGGTGAGGCTTCTGGTCAACCATAGGATATTAGTAATTAAGTTTTGGGACAGTTGAAATTTATGTAAAGATATTTGACTGTACAGGGGTCAGAGCCCCTAACCCCTGCACTGTTCAAGGGTCACCATACAATGACCCTTGACCCAAGGGTGTATGTCTAGATTTTACCTGTATGTCTGGCACACACACACTCACACACACACACACATTCATTCTGACTATGAGTAACTTGTTTAATTAAAATGAGTATTTATATAATATATACTTATACAGAGAAAGGTGCATTTTAAGATTTGATAGGATATGGGCTGTTGTCTCCAAAATTAAGAGGAATACAAAAACAAATTCAAAAAAAATGCTAAGAGGAGCATAGAAGGGAAGGGCTGACCTAGCCACCCAGGAAGCAGGAATAATTATTCTCATTTTACAGACGTGGCTGGTTAAAAGTGCAGAACTCAGCCCCAGCATTGACTGCTTCGAAAAGCTCCATGCAGGTGCCACGGGATGGAGAGGACTTTGCCAGCCAAACCTGGTACCACGGCCCCCTGTCCCGCCAGGTGCTGCCTCCTGCAGAGCCTCAGCACATTGCAGTGGGGAGCCTCTCCCACCTTTGACCTGCTGGGGACTCCTGGGTCTCAGATGAGGGATTTAGGATCAAGGTCTTTTGGAAGGGGGACCGGGGACTAAGGACTGTCTTGAAGCTTGGTTGGTGTCGAATGTCACTCCTTATATTTAAATTGTCACTTTCTTTGGGATAGTGTTGAGGATGGTAACAGAGGTTGAAGAAGGTCCTAACTCCCTCAAAGCACCCCTTAGCTCTCTTTGTCTCTCTTTCTTTCTGGGTCCCAAGCACCGATGGCCACCAGGGCCCCATCTCCCTCTTAGTTCAAGGCTCCCCACCCTCATCTTTAGCTCTCAGGAATCCTGGGACCCAGGGTACCCTATCAAATCATGAGAGGCGGTATAGGTTAGTGGTTAGTATCCCACACCCTAGAGTCAGACATCCTGGAATTAAATCCCAGCCCTACAATTTACATTCTGTGTGATCTAAGCTAAGGTATTTCATTCTGTGGACCTCAGTTCGCCCATGTGTAAAATGATGATCTTGTTTAACCTTGGTAAAGGGTTAAATGAGTTCACATGTTTTACACCTAAAGCAGCACCTAGCACCCAGTAGGGCTGCACACATGTCTACTGCATGTATTGTTCAGTCCTCAGGCCCTATCACCAGCTCTGCTTTGCCTCTCTGGTGTCAGAGCCTTCGGCCCGTCATCACACCAGCCATCACGGCTGTCATAAGACAGCTTGAAAATTTCATAAGGGGGGATTCATGGGCTACACTATGGAATAATCCAACTAATGTATTATTTTGAAGCCACAGTTGCAAAGCAAGCCAATACGTTTACTCAGATTGGGAGTTGCATCGGTCAGTATCAGCTAGCAGCTATAACAGACCTATCTAAGATGTCACTGACTAAACACAATACACATTTTCTTTTGACTTTTTTTTATTGTTGATATTGTTACAGATGTCCTCAATTTCTCCCACCTTCTTCCCCCTCCACCCAGCCCCCCGCCCCAGCCTTCACCACATTGTTGTCTGTGTCCACGGGCTATGCATATATGTGCTTTGACTAATCTCTTCCAGTCCCCAACTCCCCTCCGAGATCTGTCAGTCTGTTCCATGTATCCATGCCTCTGGTCCTATTTTGTTTGTCATAGTATTTTGTTCATTAGATCCCACATATAAGTGACGTCTATGGTATTTGTCTTTCTCTGACAGGCTTGTTTCGCTTAGCATAATAATCTCCAGGTCCATCCATGCTGTCACAAAGGGTAAGAGTTTCTTCCGTTTCATAACCATGTAGTATTTCATTGTGTAAATGTATCGCATCTTTTTTATCCACTCATCTACTGATGGGCACTTGGGCTGTTTCCAGATCGGAGCTATTGTAAATAACACTGCTATGAACATAAGGCTGCATATTATGTCACAGTCCAAGGTGCTTGAAGAGTGAGGATATGGAATTCCAGAATTCCATAGGGTCCCCAGTCAGGACCCTAGTTCTTCCCATCTTGTGGCTCAGCCTTACCCTCGGGCTTTGGTAACATTGGCTGACAAATAGGGGACAGAACCTGTAGGATTTTGCAGGAAGTTTATTATGGGCCAGGTGTGGGCAGTCCCCACTGCACTTCTGCCCTTGTCACATTGGCCAGATCTTATCACATGATAGCTGTAACTGCAAGGGAGCCTGGAAAATGTAGTCCAGAGGTGTACCCATGAGAAAAGGGTAAATGGTTTGGTACAAAACTATCCAGTCTCTGGGATGGCTTTTCTTGCATGGAGGTGGGGTGGGGGTGGGGATGTGCCATTACCTACTGGTCTGGGCTCATGCCTAAACCCTCTGCCCCCATCCTTCATCCCCAGAAGGCTGAGGCTCTTCTCCAGCAAGATAGTGACTTCTTGGTTCACCCATCTCCGTCCCATGGGGGCCACCTGGTGATCTCCTGCCATTGGCAGGGCTCAGCCCTGCACTTTGAGGTGCTCAGTGTGGCCTTGCGTCCCTGATCAGGCTAGCCCGCATCCCTATTTCAGCTGGAAGATGAGCATTTCTCAAGCCTGCCTGCCCTGGTTCGCAGCTATGTGATTGGCCAGAACTCACTGACCCAAGCTACAGGGGCTGTGGCCTCCAGGCTGGTGATGCGAGACTATTCAACACAGCTTGGGCCAGGACACCCTCCTAGATGGCCTGATTCAGGGAGAGCTTTTTAGGTACTCAACAGACTCCCAACCTACCTGGCGATACCAAAAACCCCTGGGTTCCTTCACATCAGCACTATTGATCCTTGGGGCCAGATCACTCTCGGCTATGGGGGCTGTCCTGTGCATGTAGGGTGTTGAGCAGCACCCCTGTTCTCTACCTACTAATGCCAGTAGACTCTTCCCCGCTCTACTCCGTAGTTGTAACGGACAAACAATGTCTCCTGACCTTGCCAAGTCCCCAGGGGTAGAGAGCACCCTGGCTGAGACGCAACAAACCTGAGTGACAGCGGGTAGTGGTTTCTGGGCAATGGTGGGCTGCCCTGCTCAGGCTGGGTCTCCACACCCACCCTGTCTCTTTCGCCCAGGGCTAGGCAGTGGAGCGACAGTTAGCCCGCAGGCCTGGAGCATGTGGGGCAGTCAGGAGAAGGCCACTGTGGGCCAGGTGAGAGTCTGCCAGGACAGCCATGGCTCAGAGATTTCTTTGCCCCTCACCCCCTGAGTGATCTTAGGGAGGTGACATAACCTCCTGGGAAACGGGGACAATGATGCTCTCAAAGTTGTTACGGTGGTTAAAAACACATGGGAAATTTATAGGTGCTTACAATGTGGGTTTACAGTTATTCTCAGAAGCTCTGCGTGTTCTGACCTTGGCTGACCTCCCTAATAACTCCCGTCTCTGCCCACAGTGTGGTGGGCGTCACGGTCTTCCTTTCTGTTGCTAGAATGTTTCAGATTTGTTCCTGCCTCAGGGCCTTTACACTGGCTGTTCTGGCCATTGGAGAGCCCATCCCCCTGATCTTTTTCTGACTCCTTCTCCTATAACATGAGTTCCTCAAAACAGCTTCCGCTAATCATCCCGCCTAAAGAAGATGCCCCCTCCTTCATGCCTGGTCTGCCCCACCTGCCCTGTCAGTCTCCCAGCCCATTCAACAGGGGCCCTCTCTTCATGCCCGGCTCTGTACTAAGTGCGGAAATACATCAGTGAACACGAGAGGCAAAGATTTCTGCCCAAGTGGAGTTAACATCTTGTTAGAAGAGAGACCAGGAACAACAAAAATAAGTCAATTATGGATGATTTGGGGTAGAATTTAAAGTACAATTAGCCCTGACCAGTGTGGCTCAGTTGACTGTCATTCCACAAAATGAAAGGTCACTGGTGTGATTCCTGGTCAGGGCACATGCCTGGGTTGCAGGTTTGGTCCCAGGTCTAGTTGCATATGGGAGGCAAGCGATTGTTATTTGTCTTTCATATCGATGTTTCTCTCCTTCTCTTTCCCCTTCCCTTCCCTTCTCTCTAAAAGTAAATAAATAAAATCTTTAAAAAGATAATTAAAAGGATACCAGGGAGCCCTGGCCAGGTAGCTCAGTTGGTTGGAGCATCATCCTAATGCACCAAGGTTGTGAGTTCGATCCCCAGTCAGGGCAGATAGAAGAACCACCCAGTGAGTGCATAAGTAAGTGGAACAATAAGCCCATGTTTCTCTCTTTCTCTCTCCCTTGCTCTTTCTCTATAAAATCAGTAAATTTTAAAAAATTTAAAAAGAGATACAACAGAGTACGGGAGATTTTACATAGTAGTCAGGAAAGGCCCCATGAAGAAAAATTTCAAAGGGTAAGGAAAAGAAGTATGTGGATAACGGGGTGAGAGTGGCCCAGGCAGAAAGAACAGTGCAAAGGTCCTGTGGCCAGAACCAGAGTCTGAACTACTCATTCAGCCAAAAAGAGGTGAGTGTAGCTGAAGAAGTGGCAGTGAGGGGGAAGTCAGAGGGAGATCTGAAACCCAGATTTTGAGAGCTTTTTTGGCTACGGTGAAGACTTTGGCCATTACTCAGGGTGAGCTGGGAACCACAGGAAGGCCCTATAATATGGTCTATTTAAATGCTTTGTTAGTACAGCATCTCCCAGAAGTCTCGGCATAGTTTTAAGTTCTAATAATTTTTAAAGTAAACATGCCACAAGTTTAACAAACGACATCATTTGAAAGTTTGATAAATTCTGTTGCTTTTATGTTTATGTAGTTTTGTGAATTTTGATTAACATATTTTTATCTTCTACCATCAATATTTTACCATCTTCAATCAGAGGGGCACGAGCAAAGGATTCAGATTTAAAATATGATATTCAGAATTTGCAAAACTACATAAGTACCAAAGAAAGTTTATTTTCAAATCAGGGGTGTGTAGCATTGATACTAGGGAAGTTGTTAAAGTTCAAAGCCATGGAAAAATAGGTACGAATACCTGGGTACTGACTGAATGAGTGGATGAACTGGGACCCACTCAACTGTCTTCTCTGTGTACCTCCTGTACCCCCTCTTCTATGGCCCCCAGGGGCCTCCGCTGTGCCCATACTTGCTCTGTCTTACATAGGTAGTGACCCTGTGTTGCTGAAGACCCTGAGTCCCCTGGGATTCACTGCGGACAGTCTCAGGGCCTTGGATGAGCAGCTCCTTGCCAAGCCACCAACCCAGCCCCCTCAAACACCCTCACTAGTGCGGCCTGATGCCTCTGGACAGCTGCCAACGTACTAGGAGCTGGTGTCCCAAGTGTTCAGTGCCCAAGGAACATCCCCAGGCCACAGCTGCCCAGAGCCAGAAGCCCCATGGTGGGAGGCTCGGGAGCAGGAGGAGGAGAGATGTTTTCCAAGACCACAGGCAGAGGTGGCTTTCTGCCCACCTGGCGCCCCCTTCAGCCTGCTGGGCTCCCAGAATCAGCCCCTGGAGCCAGAAGTCCAGCGTGCTCTCCAAGGTCTATTCCTGGAGCACCGTGCTGGGAGCACTGCCCCCCACTTACTACTGGCAGGCTGCAAACTGAGTCGCATACAAGGGCCCTTCTTGCCAGGCAGTGGAGAGGCCCAACTGCACCTCTCACACCCCTGTACTCTGTTCACTTGTCCTCTTTGCTCCCCCCACACAATGCCCCGCCCCCAGGCTGCTGGCCCACTGGGAGTGACCAAGGCTCAGCAGGATGCCATGGGGGGTGCCTCTGGCCTGGAGCTGCTCACACTTCCCCACAGCCATCGCTTGAAGTCAGAACTGGTGGAAAGGTGAGGCAGCTATCTGGAATTCCCAGGGTCTCCAAATCTCCCCACTCAGGGAGGGGAGATGGGCAATGACACCTCCCGTCCTTCCTCACTCCGAAATACAAAACCTCCCCACTACCCCCATACCCTTGCCCTCTGCCTCCACAGGCACGAGGAGATGGTGCTGGCTGGTGCGCTGGCATTGCTAAGCTGCACAGAATCGCTGAAGCAGCTCGTAGGCGCCCTGAGGGGCCTGGTGGAGCTGGCACTGGTGTTGCGGCCAGGGGCGGCAGGGGACTTGCCTGGACTGGCTGCGGTCATGGGCGCCCTGCTCATGCCCCAGGTGCGTGGGGTGCAGGGATGAGGGGAACGCCTGAGTGCAGGCGATGAGGAAGAGGAGGCTTCTTACCAGGGTTCTTACCCCAGGTGTCCCGGCTGGAACGCACTTGGCGCCAGCTCCGAGAAGCCATACCGAGGCCGTGCTGGCCTTCGAGCAGGAGCTGAAGCTGCTGATGCGGCCGCTGAATGAGAGCACCAGTAGGTGGCATCATTTGGAGCCGCACGCCTACTCTAACTCAGAATTCTAGCCAAGTGCTAGGCCAAATCCCTGCCTCTATCCGTAGCCCTGCCCATTCACTATTGGCTCCGCCCTATTTCGCCCTAGGCCCTGCCCTCCAAACCAAACTGGGCCCGGGACCCAATCTCTAGGTCCCGCCCCCTCTGTGCCCTAGGCTCTGTCTCTTTACCATAGGCTCCGCCTTCTCATCCTAGGCTCCACCCTATGCACTGGGCTTGGTCCTAGCCCCAATCCCTAGGCCCCACCCCTGCCCTGTGCCACGCCCTTGACTCAAACTCTGCAAGGCTGAAGCCTACTTGACCCAAGTCCCACCCGCAACTTGAATCCTAGGATGCCCAGCCCAATGTCTCACAGTCTTCACCCTAGGCTCTGCCCTTTGCCCCGTACCCACCCCACACCCTTCAACCCACAGGACCCTGAGACCCTGGAGAGGTGGCGCTACCTCACGTGGTACTAGTGGTGCGCCTGCTGGAGGGCAAGGAAATCCCCGAAGCTGGACAGGAGCTACAAGCAGCTGCTACGCTCTCTGCAGGGGGTGCATCACATGGCCCAGGACACGCCCAAATTCCCGTAAGGCTGCAGCCCAGCACCTGCAAGGTGAGCACCCCCTCTGCGCTGTGCTGCCCTAATCGGGTGCCCCCAAATCCTGCTAGGGACCGGAGCCTCTCGCCACACCTCCCAGAGTCCCACACAAACTGGATGGCTCCCCTTAGGGGCTCTCAAGCCTGTTCTGCAACCAGCAGTGATGAAAGTGACCTACGACCAAAAGGGGGAGATCTGCCCCCCACAGCCACGCCCACAGGTCACACTCGCACCCATCCCAACTCTCCCCAAGTTTGTTGTGCAGGTTGGCCTGGGACCCCAAATCCTGACTCTGGGTGTCTCTATCTCCAGGCACAATCCCTAAGATACAGCCCCTAGCAGCTCAAATCAGGAACAGCACCTCCATGCACGCTGGCCCAGCTCACCTCCACCAAGCCCCTCAGCCACGCCCTTCCCCAAACCTCCAAAGAGGCAGCAGCCCGGTCCCCACCAACCCTACCTAATTATTGAGAGTACTTGGAACGGAGTCCCGCAAGGCCCCTGCTGGGTCAAAGTCCCCAGGGGATAAGAGAAATGTGAGGAGGGGCAAGGAAGGGGACTGCCCCCCCCCCCCCCCGGCACCGAGCCCCGCCCCCAGGATTCCAGCCGAACCTGGAGCTGCAGGAGCCGCACTGACTTTGTGCGGAGGCTGCTCTTGGGGGGTGGGGGGGAGAGTACCCCGTGAGCTGGTCGTCTGGAGAAGCTTCAGCACATCCTCAGTGCCCTGTTGCAGCACCTGGAGCCTGACTGCTGAGTGCAGAACCCCCTCTTCACACTGGGACACTCGGACTTCTGGGGACCTCAGCAGGACACCAAGGAAGTCATCCCAGGTTGCTCACACAGCCAAACAGGGTGAGGACCCCTCCCCTGACTTGCAGAAGGGAGGGGGCCAGGTTTGCTAGACCCACCCTGCCCAGTAAAAATAAACTGGGATCCTGGGGTGAGGGAAAGCCTCCTACCCGGCACTAGAAGACACAGATGTCTGGAGGCCTGGCTGCCCTCCCCCTCCCACCCCCACCCCCACACATCCCACAAATGGTGAACTGGTAGCTTCTAATGATAAGAGAACTTGCAAAGAGGCCAGAGTTCAAATGCGTGACTTCTAGCCCTGACTGGTGTGGCTCAGTGGGTTGGGTGTTGTCCCAAAAACCAGGTCACTGGTTTGATTGCCAGTCAGGGCACATGCCTGGTTTGCAGGCCAGGTTCCCGGTTGGGGGCTTGTGAGAGGCAACTTATGTTTCTCTCCTTCCCTTCCCCTCCCTCTAAAACTAAATAAAATTTAAAAATAAATAAATAAAAGTTGTGTGACTTGAGCAGATGGCTTGCCCTCTCTGTGCCTTCCTTCAACACAAAAGTGAAGCTGCACTTTCTAAGGGTTATGGGAATTACAGCTCAATGTTTAGAGGCAATGGGTGGAGAATGCCTGGCACACAGTAGGTGCTCAATAAATGCTACCTGTTCTCAGTGAGCTGCCATGAACATGAAAAGAATGATGTTTAGTGTCCTTTCCCTACACTGGTCATGGATAAGGACCCAACTCTCAAGAAGGGACAGGGTGTGTCCAAGGTGTGCCCAAGTTTACCGCCCCTTCCTCATTCCCTGTGCAGCCTGTAAGGAGGGTGGCATTTGAATATCCGGCCCTAGTACCTAAATTTCCTAATAAAGCAGGGACTCTAGGAACTTCACATACTTTTTTTTAATATATAAAACGAAACAGCCCTAGCCAAGTGGCAGGAAGAAAAGATTTAAAACATGACTATGTACATCAACGGTAGAAGGCACAGCGGGTCCATCTGAGGTGAGGGGTGGAGGTGGGGGGCAGCAGGTTACACAGGTCTCAGCTGAAGCCACGGGGGCAGAATAAAGTGCGTAGGTCCTGGGGGCCCCCCCGTGGCCCAGAAGCAGCAGCCGACAGCCTCCCTCTTCCCACCTCTGGCAGGGTTCAGTTGAGCGTGACTCGGAGGTAGGAGGTGGGCACGTACCCTTCACCTCCCTGTTTCCGCCTGACCCGAGTCCAGCCATCACCCTTGTCCTCTTCCATGAGACTTAGGTCTTCACCCTCAGCCATGGAGATGGTGCCCTCGCTGGACCCTGTCATGGGGGTGGAGGCAGGCTCAGGTCTGCTTCAGGCAGATTTGAACAGAGCCTAGCCAGACACCCCTCAACACCACCCAAACTGATGCTCACCTTCAAAGTGATAGATGGCCACACAGTGACCTATAGGGGATGCAGGCTCCTCCTCAAAATCCTCATCGAACTCTGTGTAGATGGGGGTGTCCTGGCCTTCCTCCAGTGGGGGCTCTTCAGAGCTGGTAGGGGAGAGCAAAGCAGTGAAGCAACGCCTCCCATTTCCCCGGGGGGCAGACCCACTGTGGCCATCCACTCACCTCTCCTTGTTGTCCTGTGATTCCCTGTTGCTGCTGCTGCTGCTGCTGCTGCTGTCGGGAGGGGCACTAGCTGGGGGGTCCGGAGGCCGAGTGTGCCGGCTCAGACTGTCCCCCCGGTTGCTCAGGACCCGGCTCTCAGCTTCTGCCAGCCAAGCCTGAGAGAAGACCATGCGGTCAGTTCCAGGGCAAGGCTCTGGGGTCAGCGCGCTCTGGGCTCAGATGTTTCCTGAGATCACCCATGCACACCCAGAACTGTGATGAGAAACAGCTGGAGCCTCCCCACAACACCTCCCTGTCCCCCAGGCAGTGACTCAGGCTGGCCGGCCCCCGCCCCTCCCCAGGGTCTTCGCTGACCTCATACTTCTGCACTTCCAATTTCAGCCGTTCGATGTTGTTCAGAGTTTCTGCAATCTGGGGCTCCAAGCTGGCGGGGTCCCCCATCTGGGGTGTCTTCTCATATACATCCTTCATTTTCTTCAGAGCTTCCCTAAGACCAGACAGGAGGAGGAAAAACAACAGCCCTACGTGATTTAACAAGCAAACAATAATGCGCTTTGCTTCAGGGAGCAAATAGCCAAAGACAGTGGTTCAAGCCCACATGCTAGTAAGTGCTTCAATGTCTGGGCTCAAATCCCAGTCTGGGCATTTCCTAGTTGTGTCATTTGGGGTTGTTTTGAACCTGTCTCAGTATGCTAACCTTGACAATGGGGATGATGTTATATATATCTCATGGGAATGGTTGTGAAGATTAACAACAGTGCCTTTATTTATTCAGATGCACACTGAGGGTTGCACGGCGGGCACTGTTCCAGGCATCAGAAATGTAACACCAAGCAAGTCAGCCAGGATCCTGCCCTCTGTTCACACACAGTCTCTCAGGAAACCTTGGGAACTCCAGCGAATCCCTGTAAAGAGTTTGGAGTAGTGCCCGGTACACAGTAAGTGTTCTATTATTGCTAGGTGTTATTCTTATCATCAGTCTCTGGGCCCTATTTCCTCCAAAACTAAATATACAAGCAGTAATAGTTATGAGCATAGATTTCTGGAAAATGTCAAACATGGGTTCAATTTCTTTCCAGTTCTAATATGACCCATATTACAGATGCCGAAACTGATGCACAGAGGCAAAACAGCTGGAATTCAAGGTCAGTCTGTCTTGACTCCAGAGCATGTACCCTCAACCCCTAACTTGACACCAATAAAAACCCTTTTAAACAAGATGGCAAAACAGAATTTGTCTGCCTGTCTGCAAGTGGCAAACGTCATTTCTATTATGTAAGAGTACTGGGAAGAGGATCTTGCTGTTTGGAAAGAATGAATACAAACTTTTATTAATCTGCCAGATTTGTTATTGTTAATATTTTAAGTGTTTGAGTTAGCTAATAGATAACCACATGTCATTTTTTAGCCCATTAATGTAGTGAATGAGACTCATAAGCTTTTTAAAAATATTTTTAAATGTTTTATTGATTATGCCATTACAGTTGTCCCATTCCCCCCTTCATTCCCCTCCACCCTGCACACCCCCTCCCCCACCAGTCCCCCCCTTTAGTTTATGTCCATGTGTCTCAAGTTCTTTGGATTCTATATTTCCCATACTATTCTTGCCCTCCCCCCATCTATTTTCTATCTACTGTCTATGCTACTTATTCTCTGTACCTTCTCCCCCTCTCTCCTCCTCCCACTCCCTTGTTGCTAACCCTCCATGTGATCTCCATTTCTATAGTTCCGCTCCTGATCTGTCTGCTTAGTTTGCTTTTCTATTAGGTGTGGTTGTTAATAACTGTGAGTTTGCTGTCCTTTCACTGTTCATCTTTTTTATCTTCTTTTTCTTAGATAAGTCCTTTTAACATTTCATATAATAAGGGCTTGATGATGATGAACTCCTTGAACTTGATCTTATCCAAGAAACACTTTATCTGCCCTTCCATTCTAAATGAAAGCTTTGCTGGATGGAGAAATCTTGGATGTAGGTCTTTGGATTTCATGACTTGGAATACTTCTTTCCAGCCCCTTCTTGCCTGTAAGATCTCTTTTGAGAAATCAGCTGACAGTCTGATGGGAACTCCTTTGTAGGTAACTGTCCCCTTATCTCTTGCTGCTTCTAGGATTCTTTCATTTTAATCTTGGCTAATGTAATTATGATGTGCCTTGGTGTGTTCCTCTTTGGGTCCATCTTCTTTGGGATTCTCTGAGATTCCTGGACTTCCCGGAAGTCTATTTCCTTCACCAGATTGGGGAAGTTCTCCTTTATTTGTTCAAATATCTTTTCCACTTGTTGCTGTTCCTCTTCCCCTTCTGTTACCCCTATAATTCAGATGTTGGAATGTTTAAAGATGTCCTGGAAGTTCCTAAGCCTCTCCTCATTTTTTTAATTCTTGTTTCTTCATTCTTTTCTGTTTGGTCGTTTTTTATTCCTTCTGGTCCACTCGATTGATTTTAGTCACAGTTTCCTTCCCATCACTATTGGTTCCCTATGCATTTTGTTTCATTTCACTTAGTGAAGCCTTCATTTCTTCATCTAATTTGTGACTAAAATCAACCAGTTCTATGAACATCCTGATCACCAGTGTTTTGAACTGTGCATTTGATAGGTGGGTTTTCTTGGTCACTTAGAAGTATTGGTTCTGGGGCTTTGAGGTGTTCTTCTTCTTGACCCATAATGTTTTGGTCTGTTTGTGCTTGTTAGTATGAGTTGCGGAGCCTTGGATGTTCATCAGGGCGGGGCCACCCAGTTTGCTGGGTTGTGACACTGTTGTGGGGGCGGGGTCAGAGAGGGGTAATCGAGTTTTTTTTCCCCTGCTCTCAGATTTTGGTCCCCTCTGCTGCTTCCCACAAGTAAATTGGGCCCTTCTGGTGCTATTTCCCAGATGTGCGGGCTTGTACACCCTCCAGAACCCTGTGGGTCTCTCCAACGAACTCTCTGTAAGCCTAGCAGCGTCTCCCAGAACCTCGACCCCTGAAATTTTTTCCAGTTGGTGCTTTTAGGCTTTATTTCTTGGCGCTGGGGTCCTGGGTTGCACGGTCTATCTCACTAATTGATCCTTTGCCTGGTTTATCTGAGTGTGAATGTGTGACCGTGGTCAGCCAGCCACCTTGCACCCTCACTGGGTCTGCCCATTGGCACCCTGCGCCTGGGATCTGCCAACCACTGCCTGCACGCCTGGGTCAGTCAGGCCACTTTTTCCTGCACCAGCCACTGACTCCGCCCCTCTTACTGGTCTGGATGAATGGTTTGTTGTTGTCGGACTTCAGTACAGTTTAATTTTCTCTTTGTTTTGGTTGTGTTCTGGTTTTTAAATATTTGCTGTTCATAAACTTGATTGTGTGAGGAGGTACAGTGTTTCCACCTACACCTCCATCTTGGCTGGAAGTCTGCTTTTTTTTTTTTAAATATTGAACTGTCTTTGCATTGTGGGGTTAACACCCGACTACTTGTGACTTTTTTAAAGTCTTTTTAAAAAGCTGTTTTATTATGATAAAATGTACATAACATGAAACTTCCCACTTGAACCATTTTTGGTTCATTTATGCCAAATATACAGCTCCAAGGCACGAAGTACATTCATTGTTGTGCAACCATCACCACGGCATGAGGTATTACTTTTAAAATACACCACTGGGCCCTGGCCGGTGTAGCTCAATGGATTGAGCACGAGCTGGGAAGCAAAGGGTCACCAGTTTGATTCCCAGTCAGGACACTGCCTGGGTTGCAGGCCAGGTCCCCAGTAGGGAGCACATGAGAGGCAATCACACATTTATGTTTCTGTCCCCCTCTTTCTCCTTCCCTTCCCTCCTCTCTAAAAATAAATGAATAAAACCTTAAAAAAAATACACCACTGGATTTGCCTGGCTAGGATGTTGCAGCAGAATTAAGATCATAAGTGAATTAAAATGAACCCATAATTTTATTTTCTTAAATTCTTGCTAACTGATTATGAAATCGAAACACCACCAGCCTCTAAAATGAGCTGGTGGCGTTCACTCATTTGGGGTGTACTGGAACGAGTTGTATAACATGGAAAGTAACTGTTTCTTACAAGGGGGTAGGAATTACCTATATAGCCACCAGGGCCCAGGGCTTGTTGGGAGAGGTTTGAGTACTATTCGATGTACACATGTCCCTGACTTACCATGGTTTGACTTACGATTTTCAACTGTGTGATGGTCTGAAAACTATACCCGTTCAGTAGAAAGCATACTTAGAATTTTTATCTTTTTTAGGCCTAGTGACAGGCAGTACGCTACTCTGTCATGAGGCTGCCAGCAGCAGAGAGCCACAGCTCCCGGTCAGCCTCGATCAGGAATGTGAATAAGTGACACATTTATAATAATACAGTGTGGTATTATAAATGCATTTTGACTTTTGGTATTTTCAATGATAGGTTTCTCAGGTGTCACCCCATGGTAAGTTGAGAAGCGTCCGTAATTCTTTATGTTTTTTTCTTCTTCGTCCGCCTCCCTCTCACCTTACCTCTGGTCAACCTCCTTCTGTAGTTCACGATTTCGTTCCTCCAGCTGCTGTTGAAGCCGCTTTCTCCGCTGCTCTGGAGGCAAGTGGCTAAAGTCTTCAGTCACCACTGTCTACAAGGTGGAAAGAGAACTGAGTTCGGATCACTGAGTCCGAGCTCCCAGGCTCTAAGACGTTCATAGGCTACACCAGTCCACCTTCCTCCCCACCCAAGGTTCTTGGGGGGCAAGGCCATGCACAGAGCAAAGCAGGTCCGAGTTCCGCAATGGGAGGAGGGGCCCAGCCAGCAGCAGGAAGCGAGCCCAGGGTCCCGCCACCCGGCCGCTGGGCAGACTGGGGCCGCCCCTCCTCCTCCCCTGGAGGCCTCACTTACCCCACGGCTACCTCGAAGGCTGCGGAAGGATGCTAGCCGCGGTTTGACCGACTTACTGATCTCACTCAGTATGGCCAAGGGGTCGAGGCCGGAGCGGGGGGACGGGGGTCCATTAGGCAATGCCGAGGGCAGGGGGCCCCCCAGGGGGGAGAGGGGTGGAGGACGCGGCTACCCGTGGGGACCGTGGAGGGGGTAGGTCAGGAGGGATGGGAGAATATAGAGAACGAGTACAAATGTGGACGGATGGAGGGACGCAATAAAGGAAAAAACCAAATGGAGAAAAGAAAAAAAACGGTAAGAAAACCACAACTCAAGATGCACAATTACACACAGAAAACGCATGCAAAGAACACAAAAATCTGGGAGGTGGCAGGAGGGCATGAGACTGTGAGCCAGAAGGCCAGACCCCTTCTTCCCCCAATAGCTCCCACATTCCCTGCACCCCGTGTTCACTACCTAGGATGGGGTTAAGCCCCTGTTTCTGTCTCCCCACCCCCAGCTTTCTCAGCTCACAGTCTAGAACGCGGAGGGAGATGTGTGCAGCAGTCAAGGCCAAGCAGAGAAAAGGGTCAAAGGCATGAAATATCAGAGGATTACAGGTGGAGTTTCAGCAGGGTAGGGAGGAGTGCCATATACAAACTGAAGCGGGGTAGCAAGGGTCAAAGGTACAAACTAGGCAGGGGGCAGTTGCTGAAGGTATAAACCAGGAGTGTCCAGGTATGTGTTTGACATTGAAAACCAAAAAACCCAAGATAAAAACAGCCTGGATGTCAGGGCCCAGCCCCATAAAGTGGGACGGAGAGAGGCCCAGGGGACGTCACCAGGGCCAGCATCCGCGCCCTTGACCAGCCCTCAATGCCACAAGCAGGTCTTCTCCTAGCATCCTGAGAAGCAGCAGACAGACGCCACAGCCCCCCTCCTTCTCCTGGCCCCCTGTCAGCCTCAGGGGACTCCCAGGCCAATCACCGCCTTCTTTCCCTCTAGCCTGGGATAGCAGCCAAGAGGAAAATTCCTGCCCGGGACTCAGAGTTCCAGCGGCTGGGGCTGACTCAATGGGCCCCCTCCACACCGTCACTATCCCCACTCACACCCCTTCCCCAAGAACCCTGGCCCCCACCTTGTTCTTTTTGCCAAAGGGCCAGCGTTTGGCACGGCTACGGGCCGGGCCTCGCAGCTCAGGCCGTCCGTCTGAGGGGGTGCCCAGGCTGCTATCCGAGGGCGCGCGGTTCATGGGCTGGCTGAAGTCTTCAAATTCCACGTCGCCTGGGCGGGCAAAGCCTGACTTGTGCAGCTCGATTAGAACCTGGGAGTCCTGGAGGGAGGGTTCGGGGAGGGCAGAGGGCAGTCAGGGGCAAGACTAGGTACCTAGTTTTCAGGGTCCTCCTGCCCACCCCAGGATCAGGCACCCACGTTCTTGGTGTCCACAGCAGCTGCAGCCACCTTCATGCCCTCCAAACACTTGGCGATGATGGGCAGCACCTGCAACTCGGCCTCTGACAGCAGCCCATACCCAGCCCCCAGGTGGGTGGCCCGGCGCTCGTCCATGTCCTGTAGCTTCTACAGGGACAGGGCAGGGGTGCTAATCGTGGGGCTGAAGCACAGACACTTCCAACCCAAGGTGGTCAAGGGAGAGACAAGGGGCCAGGGTGGTTTCAGAGGGGACATGAAGGAACCCACTAGCCCCCTGCCTAGGGAGTCAAAAAATGTTTCTCAAAGGAGGCAACAATGGAGCCAGGAGAAAAAGCAGACCCAGCATAGATAACTGCTAATCCCAGGATTAGGAACGAGAGTGGAATAGAAGACTGACAAAGAAGAGGGAAAATTCGAGATCTTTCAGAGGGGTTGTTAGAGCTGGGGCTTAGAAGAATGAATAGGATTTTCAAAAGGAAAGACAGACATCCCTGGCAGGAGGAACAACTTCAGTGAAGGCAGAACTCACTATTACTGTCTCTAAATCCCTTTCAGTTCAGAGACTGGGACACTGCTTCTGGGGTTTGGACAAATGGGTAGGAAGGAGATGGTTAACAGTGAGGTCTTTTTCTGGGAAGGTGGGGCTGAGGGCTTGGAGCACTCACATCGAATATCTGGGGCATCTGGGAAAAATAGAAGTGGGCCTGGTCTCGGTTGAACCGCTGTAGTTGGGCTGCGTACTCGTTTTTGCTTTCTTCTGCCATGTGACTCCGAAGGTGAGCTTGTTGCTTGGCCTGAAGAATATCACAGTGGGGGTCACTGGCAGATTCTGGCCCTGTCCCATCCCAACCCCTAAACCTGTCCCAGATCCCACAGGCACCTTCTCCACATCGGCCTTTGTGGCATTGATATCCTGGTCTAGCCGCTCTGCAGTCTGGGCCGCCTTCTCAGCCTCCCGGCAATCACGCTCAAATTTCCGTTTACTCTGTGTGGGGGACAGAACCAGAATAAGGGGCCTGCCACCATCCCTGATGGCAAGGGGGTATGGGAAGCTAAGATTTCAGGGACTGGCAGGAAGTCACCCAGTAAATGGGGGGGTGGGGGGGCGCAATGGACATTGTGGAAACCCTCAGGGAAGAGAGTGGTCCTGGCCAGACAAAGGGGACAGCTCTGGGTCAGCAACCCTCACCATGTTCCCCGGGACCATAGCCATCCTCCACACCCACCAACTCACATTCTCCAACTGTTTGAAGCCACTTTCCAGCTGCTGCTGGGCCCGACGGCCTTCCTGTAAATGCTGCGGGAAGGGGAGCGACAGGCTTAGGTCACGGCAGGGGCCCTCAGGAAGGCCCAGGGAGGAGACCACTTACCATCTTCCTCTCCTGTTTCATCTCTTGTGAGTATTTAGCCAGGTCAAGACACACACGGACGCTGAGGTTCTCGGCCACCAGCTCCCGCTGGCCCGCAAAGTCATTTACTTCCTGGAGAATCTGCACAAAGGACTGCTGCTGGCTGAACCTCGGGGCAAGAGGGGGGCAGGGAACCAGAGGTCAGGCCCCAGAACCCATCTCCATGAGAAGGGGTAAGACCCAAGACATTCACCCCTGAAGCAATGACAAATTCTGGCCCATATCCCATATCCCTAACTCTTGAGTAGGATGAATTTTGGAACTCAGAATTTGGGGGTTTAGAAAGGAGACACAATGCTTATACCATCTTTTTTTGCATCGCCCCAGTGCGGTCAGGGGCAGCTTCCTGCAATCTGGGGGCGTCAAACTCATTTTCACCGGGGACCACATCAGCCTCCCAGTTGCCTTCAAAGGGACGAAATAATTTTAGGACTGTATAAATGTAACTACTCCTTAACTGTTGGAGTTGAAATTACATTTGGCCCTTTGAAAGCAACCAAGAGGCTGATGTGGCCCAGGGTGGAAATGAGTTTGACACCTCTGCTGTAGTCAAATATTATAAATACCTTTGCAGTGAGAAGTATTAATATTTACACTGAATGGGATAAAAACCTAGCCCATAATTAACCTGATCGGTATCAAGTGAGCTCAGGTCACAGGTGGCCTCCAGATAAGTTACTGGAAAAACTTAATTTCTAGAACTTCGTAGATTCTGAACGGGAGACCCAGGTTAAAGTGAAATGCTCCTACTTACTATGGGCTGGGCACTGTTTTAACACATTAACTCAGTTCATCTTCACATGAGCCCTATTAGGGCATGGTCATCGTGCCGATTTTACAGACGAAGAAAACAGAGACACAATACTGAAGTCACTTGCCCAGAGTCACTTATTTAGTAACTGCTGGAGCTTTCCCCATTTAACAGGTGGGGGGAAATGGAAGCAGAAAACTTGAATCAATTGCCCAAAGCAGTTTGGCTACTTAGGATTCAACCCTGGAGCCTGTACCTAAGCTCTTACCTCTAGTTGAGAATCAAGGTGAGAGGGGAGGGACCTGAATGAGTGGCCCAGCTAAGGGAGAGCAAGTGGGATCAACGCTACCTGTCCCCCCAAATCTAGCCTCACACCTCCTCTCCATCCTTACTTGGATTCAGGGTCATCTTTGACAGGTCTCTTGGGCAAATATTTTTTCACCAAGCTCCTAAGGGGAGAGAGAGGCAGGAAAGTTGAGCCCCCAGCCCCCCAAACGCGCCCTGTAACACCAAGGGAAGTTCGCCCTCGGGTCTCACCGCAGCTGCTTCGCATAAGCCTGCTCCACCTCGGTCCGCTCTTTCACAAACTTCACATATCTGTCCAACAGGTCCAGCCCCCACTGCGTGTGCCGCTCTATCACCTCAAATTGATCCTGACAGAGGGTGGGGGTGGGGAGGACCAGGTCAGGACCCCGCCTCTAGACACCAGGGAGCTTCAAGGCTGGAGCTAGGAGAAGGAGTGGCTTCCCAGACCCGCCCCTGCGCGGCTGGGGCGGGGAGGCAGGAAACCGGCGGGAACCCCCTCCCCTTCCCGGGAAGGGCCAGGGAACAGGGGCGGGGCCCTAGCCGGACGGCAGGGTCCCCGTCTCCGTACGTCCCCCGACTGCCAAGAGGGGTGTGGAACGGGCAGGGCCACTCCCCTAATCCCCCCAGATTCCGGAAAATCCGGCCGGCCCGGCGTGAGTCAGGGCTAAAGGAACAGGGTTCCCTGCCGCTTCAGGGGGGGCTCAGAATGACCAGGGGGGCAGACACCAAGTTTCCCGGGTCGACATGCTCTCTGGTACCCCGCTGTACTTAATTTACCCCACTGACTCCACTGCACCTCCAAAAGAAATCCTACAGTTGAGGAGGGGGGGGCGATCTAGTCACCTCGCTGCACCCAGGAACCCAGAGATGCCACCGCCCCCAGAAAGAGGAGGGGTCGGAGGTCCGGGCTAGGATAGGGGGAAATTCCTGGGGCTTCCAGAGCTGAGTTTAGAGGGTGTCTGGGGGCGGCCCCTCCTGGTGCCTGGAAAGGGCTGGGGGAGGAGAGCCAGCCTCACAACTCCTTCCCCCATTAGAGCGTCCCAAGCCCCTAGGTGTTGACTGGAGGCGACGCAAAGGGCGGTCAGAACTTCTAAGTCCCACGTGGGGTAGAAAGTGGCCAGACGGTCCCCTCCCCCTCACCAGCCGGACAGGCGGGCGGCGGGCAAGAACCCAGGGGCCGTAAGATAAGCCGGCCAGCCCAGCCTGGACGCTCAAAATAGGTGACCTCACTCGGCCGCCCCGGCCTGGTCCTAGGACTCCTTTCTCCTCACTCTGACCCTGTGACTCAGTTTCCCTAGGCCGCACCTGCAAGGTCGCCCTTCGCCCCCGGGCGTCCTGAGACGCCCCGGGAAACTCCGAGAGAGGGCGGAGCGGGGATTCCAGGGATCGGTAGAAGGAAAAGCGTGGAGCTTCGTCTAAGATACTGCGGGGGCAAAGGCGGGAGTCTGGACCCCAGTAACAGAGGAACTTGGAAACAATCCGATTGGACTCACCCACAGCTCGGTCCCCCAATCCATGCTGCTCCGGCCGAGGCCGCAACCAAGACCGCCGAGCCGGGTCTCCGCAAGCCAGCTACCCGCCACCCGCCGCGGGGAGACTCAGCCTAAGGCGGTACGCCCGGTCCCGCCCCACCACGCCCAGGACCCGCCCACTCTCGGCTCTGCCACGCCTCTTCAGGCTCTGCCACGCCCCGGCCCTCGCGGAGCTCTTCACTGAGACCTAAAGGCGTGGCCCCCAGGAAGGCGGTCCCAAATAACGCCCCGCCCCCTCTCGAAGCTACGTAGTCTCAGAACTGTGTTAGACAGACGCCTTAAAGGATCCCCATCCATTTTGCAAAATCCCCAGGCGCTTCTTATCCTCCCTAACCCTGCCCCGCCCGAACTGTTCTAACTTTCCTCTTTCCCTTCAGTCATTTCGTAAAGGGTCAAGACACTAAACCCCATCTAAGAGGTCCTTCCTCCACCCCTTCGCAGGGAGAATCTGAGGTCACCCAGCTCTTGCGGGCCGGCCCGGCTCCAGACGTCTATGCTCATCGTACTAATGATCTAGTCCCTCCGGCCGCAGGGCGGATAGGAGGACTTCGATCCTGCCCAGGACATGCCTCCGCCAAGGCCGGGTCCATTAGCACCCCCACCGCATCCTGCCTTCCCTTCCCTAAAGTCTGCACCGACCTGAGGACGGGCCGTCCTTGGGGCACCGGGCCCAGGCCTTCCCTCAGCTCACGCTCAGTTCACGCTTGCACCTGCCCATTTTTCAGTCGCATCCATCAAGGCCCAATTAGGTTTAATTGTCTGTACTGACTGGAATTCCGACTCCTCCCCTCCGCCCAGACACTCGGGCCTGGGGCTGGGAAGTGTTTTGGCACCCTCATAAAAAGTTCGTTCACACTTTGTTAATCCCTTTGAGGCACAGGGATGAAAGGGGAGAGATCCCAAACAGCTCCCACCCTTATTCTCTTCCGCCTGCAGTACTTTCTCTGTGGCTACAGAGGTGACAGATGCTCTGTTGCAGCTGGGAGTTCTGGCTCCAAGGACAAGTTAGGTTCTGAGCTTCCGGATTCCCAGTACACATCACATACCAGGGAGCCCTGGACAATAGCTCCCGGAGTCCACACAGTGAGAGATGGCTCTGTGGGAACCTGGCCCCACCTGCTGGTGGCTTTTGAACTAGAAAACCCCAAGTTCCCAAGTGGGTTGCGCTGGAGTTTGGCGAGGCTGGAGTCTGGTCTGGGTAGCTCAACCTGGGATTAGGATACCGACTCAGGTCTCGGACTCAGATTAGAATTGGGATTTATGCCAGCCAGATTGGGACTGAAGTGGGGATAGAATCAGATAGATCAGAGGCTTAACAGAGGGGTCAGCAGCCCACTAAGGGGTGTAACACTCAAACTAGGGTCCAGCGGTCAGGGCTCAAATGGGGTTCACGCTCAGCCCAGGTGGGTGGTCCAACCACAGCAAAGGCTCAGTGTAGGTCGAGGGTCAGAGGGGCATGGGGAATTTGGGTTCAGGCTGAAGTCGGGCTCAGCTGCTGGAAGGGGACTCAGCCTAGGGTCTGGGTTCAGCCCATAACGAAGACCACCAGCCTGGGATCTCGGGGTGGGCCTCTAGTTGGCTCACCCTGGGATGAGACTTCTCCTAAAGCCGGGATTTAGGCCGGGGTCATAGGTCATCCTAGGGTAAAGAGTTAGCCTCGGGCTAGGTTTAGGTCTCTAGGGTTGGTCAAAAAGATTAGAACAAGACAAGCCTCACAGAAGATGCGCGTGTTTACCAAAACCGTGAACTCCGGCCGCGAGCCACATCCCGAGGGAAGGAAAGTGGAAGCTGGTTCTTGGGAATCTTGGGAAAGGTAGTTTGCTTAATGCTTTGTTGAGCTGTTTGCTCCCTCTGCATTCTGGGTACTGTAGTCCTGCGCCGATCTGTCGCTTAAGAGTGGGCGGTCAGATATCAGGTCTATTACAATTGGTTGATGAATTGTTTATCAAATTACATCCTGTACAGTTCTAGAGATCGTTGACAGTGAAGGCGGGGCTAAGTAAGACCAACACTCCCGTTCCGAGCCAGTGCTGTCCGTTTGGTGTCGTAGAGGGCGGGCTTGAGAGGAGGCAATCGTTAATTTGTTGGGTGAGCTGGAAAAGCCCCAAGGTCGGCCCCCACTGTGAGGTGATTGGCTCATCGGTAGGCGGGCCTGAGAGCGTCAAAGGCGGTTTCAGGGGAGGAGGGCTCTTGATGGCTCCGGAGGTAGGGGTACGCCGGCCGGATCCCGGTGGAGTGGGGGCAGAGGCTATTTCTGCTGCTGCGGTGGGCGCATCCGCCGGCTGACGCTATAACATGTCCCAACGTGCGGCGGTCTGGAGCTTGGGGCGCAGCTTTGTCCCAGAGAAGCCTCTAGCTTGGTGTCGTCTAGTTCTATTTCCCCCGTTCCTAACGCAGGATGGAGCGGTCCAGCGCTCGGGTTGCTGGGACCGGAATGTAGTCGTCCCGGGAGCATCCTCAGTTCTCCGGCTGGAGTTACCTGGTCGACCACGCTAGGATTGCGCCCCACCCCCGATGGGCACGTCTGCATCTTCCCGGGACCCGCCCTCCCCCTCAGACTTAGCCCTCCAAGGGGCGCTAAGTACCCTTGGCGCCATCCAGGAGAGTCCTCGGGTGTTCTAGAACGGGGTCCTCTGGGCACTCGTTGGAATCTTGGGGACTCAGGGATCTAAAAGTTGCTCGGGGGTTAAGGGCCAGGCACCACAATAATAAATAACTGCTTTCAGGTTGGTACTTACCTGCCGTGGGCACTTCCAGGTGCCCCAGGCTTTGTTCCTGGACTGTCAGAACAGTGACCGGAGGACCCCGAGCCACTATTCCCCTGCCTGAGGTTGGTCTGGGGAAACAGCCTCCTGTTCTATCATTCCTACGGAACTGATTGAGCTGTCCTAGAAAAAGGGGTGCCCGGGCTCTTGGGTGATCTTTGTGCCAGAGTCCTAGGTCTGGGCTGGTGGGAAGAAGTTGAATTGCCTCTGGTTCCTTGGTGTCTGGCAGGGCGAGAAGCTACCAGACATCCACCTGAACAGCTTCTTCTTCCTTTTTTTAAAAAAAAAATTTATTTACTTACTTATTTTTAGAGAGGAGGGAAAGGAAGGAAAGACGGAGAGAAACGTCAATGCGTGGTTGCCTCCCGAGCGCCCCCTACTGGGGACCTGGCCTTGCAACCCAGGCCTGTGCCCTGATTGCGAATCAAACCCGCGACCCTTTGGCTTGGAGCAGGGCGCTCAATCCACTGAGCTACACCAGCCAGGGAAAAACAGCTTTCTCTTTCTACACACCAAGGGCTTTCTGCAGGTGAATGAAACTAAGCCTCCTGCGGCTGGACCTTGAGGGGACAAAAGAGGAGACTCCTGTGGTGAGGGACTTTAGGGGGTTTACTAGAGGAGGGTGAAGTGCACAAGTGTCCAAGCCCACCTCCCCCTAGTTCTGGGTTCACATCCTACCTCTGCCTGGCATCCATATGATCTTGGGCAAGTCCTTTGATCTCTCAGACCTTCCTCAGAATTTCCTGATCCAGAACATGGGAATAATAATATCGCACGCAATACGTGTTAGACACTGAGCTGGGGTCGGGGAGAATGCATAGCAATGAACACCACAGCCCCAGTTTCTGCAGTCAAAATGAGTAGCTAGAATTGATCATATGCCCAGTTGGTACCATGTACCATGCAAAGCAATTTCTATGGGTTTCCTTCCCTGTAGCCACCTCTCAGCGTTGCTGTAAAAATTTTAATCCTGTAAGGCAATTTTACAAGTGTTTACACAGGCTTAGAGGCATGTCACTGGCTCAGAGTCAGAGCCTGCATGCCAATCCAGGTGTGCTGGATTCCACAGTCCAAGGCAGGAAACCATGAATATTTTATTTGATTTTTAAAAACTATTTCTTTTGACATCAACGTTTTATTTGGGGAAAACAGGGATGGGCCAGGTCCAGAGGACCAGGGAAGGTCTCCCTGAGGAAGGGACATGCAAGCTGAGTGGCACAGGTTGGTTTGGAGTTACAGCAAGAGGGTTGGGAGGTGTGGGCAGGATGGGTTATAGGAAAATTGAGTGAGTGGATGTTCAATGAATTCAAGGTTATGTTAAAAGAGGTGGCTTTAGAGGGTCCCTGCTGGAGTCCCTCACATTCTCCCCTTTACTTTCTGCCGCCAGGTGGGGTTCAGTCTGACCCGTATTCAATCTGGCAGAGTTTGATCCTCCTCAGTGAGTAGACGGGGTGGTGGAGAGGCCAGGATGGTGGAGGATGGATCTGTCTTCTACATCTGGAACCCAAAGTCCCTGTTCTTTCCCAGGGGTGGGAGGAGAGGGCAAGCAGAGATTCTCCCTTGCAGGGTGGGTAGGGAGGAGACAGGGTGGGACTGGATCAGTGGGAAGTAGTAACCAAGGCTCCCTCTTACCCACTCCCCAGCGACTGCCCTCCCCTGTCACATCTCCACCCTCTCCTGTTTCTCTTCCTTATCAACACCAAGGACCTGCAATGAGTTGAGGGGCCAGGGGCTCCCCTAAAGACCCATCATCTGTATTTTCCTAGGTATAATACCCACATGAGTTGATCAGGTGTAATGAGAAGCCAGGTGAAAAGAACTTTGCTACCCTTAGAAAGAAAGCCACATGCTGTTTAATTCCCCTTCACACCTTCTGATTATGGCAAAGAGGAAGAGGGGGTGGGATGCCCATTGAGTGGTGGGGTCTCAGGGTGAAAGGTCCAGACACAGTGGTACTGTGAGAGTTCAATCATTCATGCTTGTTGAATGCTCCCAGTGCACCAGGCAGCTCCTCCTGCAAGCTTTACAGGTGTTATCCACTCCTTACTCTGTAATTGTGCCCATTCTAAAGATGTGAAAACTGAGGCCTGGGAACTGGGGTTCGCACCCAGGCATCCTGGCACAAAGGTCCAAAGGGACCTCTGTATATATAGAGATGTTGCCTCTCTACACATGCAGCATTTTTTTAAATAAGGTAAAGTGCGTCATTGTCACAGGAAGTGCCAATATAATTTCTGGTGCAGGCAGTGCATGGATGGGGCAGCCATCTTGGTAGGTGGTAGCCAAATGCTGGAACTTTGTGACCACTGATTCAGCCCAATGCTGGCCCCCAGGGAGGAGACCTAGAGGGCCCTAGGAGCCATTGAGTCCCTTTGCACAGGTGACATGCTTGACCAGAGCCTTAAGCCTCATGGCTCCTCTGTTCCCTGTCCCCCATCCTCACTCCAGGGTGCAGGTGCAAAAGTATGGGAGCAGAAGAAGCTCTTCATCTCTCCTGGGATCCTCCCCAATTTGCTCTCTGAATCAGGGCTCCTGAAGCCAGACCACCAGGCCATCCCCAAAATGACAGTGGTGAAGCAGGCTACCGGATGGGCAGGGAGGGGACAGGGGTGGACAGGGCTGCTTTGTGCATTCCCCCCACTTTCTGCTGTTTCTCCGTCCACCATCTCTAAACTCGTCCACTCGCCCCCTGCAGGGACCACTGCTGTGCTCAGCAAGACCAAGGCAAAACCTGCAGTGTCACAGGAGACCAGCAGGTTCTTCTACCGGGGGCACGAGCAGCACCAGGTGTTAGTCCCATGGAGTCAGACCGGACCTCGGTTCAGCCACCCCGGTACTTGAGTTCTGGCTAAGACAGAATTCAGAACCAAGACACAAACTATAAGAGAGTTTATGGAGAAAGTCACAGATGTAGAAGAGACCTGCAAAAGAAATGGGCTCAGGAAACAAGTGACAGCAAAAGAAGGGCTGTTGGAGCTTATGGGGAAGAGAGCAAAGTACACACGGAAAGATGCGAGCCACTCACCTTAGGGATCGAGAGCGTGCGCTGGGCTCTTCCTCTTGAGGGCTTTAAAGGCAGGGGTTCTAAGAGAGGATCTTAGAATATTCATCAGCTTTCCAGGTGTGTACTTTCAGGGTTGTGGTCCCTACTGCTTGTTTGGCGCCAGGGCAGGGGGTCATTAGTCAATGCAGCTGGTCCAGAGGCAGCCAGGGTGTCACTTGATTGGTATTTCTGCTCTTCTGGTCCTGGAGCTGAAACATGACTGAGGCCTAGATGTTATCCCAAGGGGTTAATGCTTACGGGTGTGGTGCTGCAAGGCCTGGACGGAGTCGTGTGAGGCCCCTCTCTGACCCCTTGTTCCTCTTCCAAGGGGGTCTACCACAGGACTAGTGACAAGTGGGGGGGCAGGTCCCAACTGCATGACAGTGGTATGAAAGGTCAAGGTGTCTAAATCACATGACCAGCAGTATGCTCAGAGAGGAAAGGTTACCCTGTGGGTAAGGTCTTGTTTTCCCAGTTTTGCCCCTTGCTGGGCACCCGAGGCTTTCTGCCCTGGAGAGCTTGTGTACCTGGCCCCTTGTCCTTGCAGTGCTCATGTCCGTCTAACTCCCTCCCACAGTTTGGGGAAGCCAGGGCAGGAAAGAGTCAGGCCTTGGGGCTTGGAAGTGGTGATGGGGACCTGGGCCAGCTGATGTTCAGTGGAGGGCTCTCTCTCCCCTTGGGGCCTCAGTGCAAAGGACAAGAAGCTGGGGGCTCTGGGCCATTGCAACAATTCCCACAACTACAACATGAATGTTCTGTGAGCGCCCACAGCTCCCTTGTCGTCCCAAGCTCTTTCCTCCATCTGCCCCACTACCCAGTTCCACATGGCGATTGGCTTGAGGGCCAAGGAGGACCAATATAGCCTCAGTTTCCACACCTGCTGTAGCCTGATGCTGGGGTAGGAGCGGCCATTGGACATCACAGATAGTAGATGGGATGGGAGCAGGTTCACAGCCCTAACTACAGTTTAGGTGTGCCACGCTGAGTTTAGTTTTGTCAGGTCCTCCTGGCAGCTGTGGTATGGAATGAAAACTGATGTACCCATTTGGGACGTAGGAAGACTGAGGCTCAGAGAGGGGGAGTCGGCCAGCTAGAGAGGGAGAGCTGGAGACTCCCACACATGGTTCCGTAAGTCCTGAGCTAGCATGCAACTCCTCCCACCCCCCAACTACCCCCTTCCTAGGTAATGGTCCAGGAGAAAAACCCCGAGGGCTTCCTGTGGATGGTGGAAATGCCCCTTTCAAGCTGTCTGTGGTCATGTCTGCCTGCTTCCTGGCTGCTGGCTTCTTCTGGGTATCTGTCTTCTGCAAGAACATGTAATGCCCTTTCCCCAGGGGGTCTCACTTCCCTTCACCACTCCTTCCCATCCCTTCCCCTGACGGATGCCTCCTTACCCCTTTCTGTCCCTGACCCCCCCCCCCCCCCGCCAGGCCAGGTGCAACGTCTTCAAGATCCACTGGCTCAAGGCAGCCCTGGCTTTCACCAAGTGCCTCGCTCCTTTTCCACAGTGTCAGAGTCTGGGCCTGGGTCCAGGGACTGCCTGGGCTTCCTGGGTCCGACAAGCAGCCTGAACAGGCCACTCCTCAAATCTCCACAGACCCTGGGCGTGGCAGTTCCACGTGTCCATCCATTTTATCATTTTCGATAGCTGTCTATCCCCTTCATCCATCTACCTGTCCTGACTGTCTGCATGACTGATTGTCTCTTTGTTCATCCATCTAACTAGGACCTTTCCTCCATTGCTGTAGCTGTGACTGGCCATCACTGTCCATCCCTCAGTCCAGCCATTACTGGGCCGTGACTGTCCATATCTGAGCCCACTCACCATCCTGATTGTCACCATCAGTTCAGTCAGCTTTCTAGCCGCCCATCTGAAAATGATTGTTCGTGTTCCTAAACCACCACCATCCACCTGTTATAACCCCTGTCCGGCTGTCCATCTGTCTACCTCCAGATCAACTACTGTTTTATCAACAGCTGAGGCCACCCCATCAACGGCCTCACTGTCGTGCACTACATCACACACAACAGTGACCTCTGCTGGGCAGGTGGCAGGCAGTGGAGGAAAGGGCTGGGTGCCCCATCTCACCACACCCCTCCCGACCTCCAGGCTGAAGGCTGTCCTCTTCACCACCATTGCCTTGATCAGTTCCAGCTGGTCCCTTGTCAAGAATGTTCTGTCCGACAAGAAGGTCTTTGGGATCATGATCCTGATACAGGTCCTTATGGGGCCCCGTGTGGGCAGCAGGCAGGCACACCTGCACACGCGGGCGGGCCTGCCCACCCCATCCCTGCCCTACAGGTTCTGGCCAACATGGCCTGCGCCATCGTCCAGTCCGGTGAGGAGGGCGTCAGTGACTATGGGCTTCTCTTTCTGGTGGATCATATCTACTGTGATGCCATCCTCTTTCCTGTGGTTTGGTGAGGACTCTGCCCCCACCCTCCTCCAGGCCCAGACCCCGCCCCCCACGGACATGGGTGGAGGCAGCACCGGCTGTTCCCTGGGTCCCCCACTCCTTCCCAGGCCCATCGGCATCTTCAGGGTGTATTTGGCACCCACCGGAAGGGTGAAGCCCTGCTCTCTGGGGCCTGCTGTGCTCCAGGCCCTTCGTGCCACCCCCGGATGGCCCTTCCCTGTCCTCTGACTGCCCTCCTGGCTTCTCTACCCCCCCACTGTCTCCTGCATATCCCCCCCCAGACGTTCTGCCCCATGTCCTCCCTGTGCCCAGCGGGCCTCCACCCTCCTCCCACTGGTCCTGCCTCCAGCCCCCGTCCCCTCACTCCAGCTCTCTGTGCACATTCCTCAGTGGCAGGAACCTGGCCAGACTGAAGCTGTTCAGTGTTACTGTGCCATGGTAGGAACAGCGTTTCCCCCGTGAAGGAAGTGTTGAGGGGGAGGACAGCCACCCATTGGCACACCCTCCCTAACTGCCCCCCCCAATTTTATCTGAGCCCCTCCACTCAGCTCTCTGCCTACTCTCTGTGGACCCCACCCAGGCATCCCCAGTGGGTCCTCTGATCTCTCACCAGGCCCTATGCCCACACCTGTCCCTTGCAGGTCACCTGTTACATCTATTTCACACGGAGCGTTGCCATCCTGCCTGTGGGTGGCCGTGCCTTTCTGGTGGCAGTGGCTGTCCCAGGTGAGCGCAGACACCTCAGGTAGGGTGGAAAGGGCGGCCAGACAATGGAGATGGGGGAGACAGGTGTGTTTCTAACGCCTCGCTCATCCCCCAGACCTTGCTCACCATAGGTTACAAGTTCCAACAGGCCGGACACACACACCCCTCAAAGTAAGTGTGAGCCCCAGGCCAGAGTGGACAGGGCTCTGATAGGTAAGACCAGAGGCTGTGGCATCCGATTGGGTGGAGGTGGGGGGGCGGGGCCTGGCAACTCTTAGGCCAGCTGGCAGTTCTGGGAGCGGAGTGCGGGAATAGCTTCGGGGGGGCAGTGCCAGAAGGTTCAGAGGATGGATTTGGGAGGCCCCTGGGGGCAGTGCCTGGCACCCCTGAGCTCCAGGATCACCTTGCTGTCTGCCTCTAGGGTGATCCATTCTGGGTTCCAGGAAGGCCCGTCCCAAGTCAACTAAACAGCCAGTGGGTAGGAGCTGTTGTGATCATCCCCCCCACCCTGCCCGCTCCCATCTCAGACCACGCCTTTTCACCTTCCTGCTTTCTCCTCTGCTCACATGTGCCTCACCCTGGCTTTTCCCCCAAAGCGTGGGGGTTGAGAAGGAGGAGGGCCTGTGTGCATACGGCACCAACTCCCTCAGGAGGTGATCCCAGAGCCCACTCAGGAGAAGACGGACACCCCCCTCTTCCCCGAAGTATAGAGGAGCCCTGTCCCCACACAGGACCATCCCCTGCTTCCAGCTATGCAGTAACAACCAGTCTGGCCCTGGCCAGGTGACTCGGTTGGTTGGAGCATTGTCCCGTACAACGGAGGGTTGAGGGTTCCACCCCCCATCAGGGCACATACCTCAGTTTGGGGTTCATCCCCAGTCAGGGCATGAAGCAGAAGCAACCTATAGATATTTTTTTCTTGAAATCGATAAACATATCTCAGGTAAGGATTTAAAAAAACATTAAAAAATGATCAATCTGTTTTGCTGTCCTGGTTTCTTGCCTTTCTGGGGGCTGAGGTCTGACCTGGGCTGTGTTTACAATTTAGAAACCTGTACTATTCACTGGAGGGGCAGTTGCAGTACCCATCACTTTGCACACCCAATAACTATGAATTGAGCAAGTACTGTGAGCGAGCCCTATGCTGAGCGCTGAGGACAGAGTGGTGACCGAGACCCACCCAGTCCCAACATTCAAGAAGCTCACAGTCCCTGAGGGTAGGGAGGTTGGCGGAGGGACAGGGAGAGGGACACATCATCAGACAGTTTCATCACAGGGCTCCGGCTCAGCCTGGGAAGTCAGGGAAGTGCATAGAGAAGTGCTGGGGAGGGTGCTGGTCCAAATGAGGGAACAGCACGTGCAGCAAAGGCTGGAGGTGAGGGAGAATGGTGCTTGAAAGACCCACAAGTGGCTCAGGTGAGGAGTATAAGTAGTAGTAGCTATCCGTGGACCTTAACTCATGACAGAGCTTGTGAGGCACAGAGAGGCTAAGTAACTTGCCCAAGGTCACACAGCTAAGGAGTTAGTGGGAGATTCAGGACTCAAAACGTCAGTGACCACACCTGGATCCTCCCTTATTTGCTGTGTGGCCCTGGATTAGTGGTTTAATCTCTATTTTCTCACATGTATGTATAATAGGGGTCACTGAGTATCACATGTGGATGTATTTCTGGCTCAGTGCTGTGCCCAGCAATGCAGCCTGACCTTTCATGGACTGCCCAAACCTTGGGGAGAGACCTCAGGTTAGAGACAGACCTGTGCAACACACCTGTAGACAGACTCCTGAAATGCATTTTGTCCTCCCCACCCCAGCCTCATCCTTAAAAAAAAAAAAAAAAGATTTTATGTATTTATTTTAGAGAGAAGGGAAAGCAGGGAGAAAGAGAGTGAGAAACACTGACAGGCTGCCTCCCACGCTCCCAGCCCCCAGCTGGGGAACCTGGCCCACAACCCAGGCGTGCACCCTGACCGGGAATCTAACTGGAAACCTTTCGGTTGGCAGGACAACACCCAACCCAGTGAGCCACACCAGCCAAGACCCAGCCTCTCCCTTTAATTAGCGCACCCAGGACTCCTTCTGAAGCTTTGAAGAAACATTCCTCAGTGGGAGCCCCTGGCATAGGACAGGGGTCAAGGAACCAGGCTGGGGTCAAGGCCTCCTGCAGGCAGAAACAAGTGTAACTGGGGCTCAGATGAATAAATAACCCAGCCAGACAAGGAAGTGGGAAGACATTGCAGGTTGAGGAAGTTATTTGAGGAAGGAAGAGGAGTCCAGAATAGCTTTCAAGTCCCTCTGCAGGGTTGGCTGGGGCAAGTGGGAGGGCAAGAGCAGCTGGCAGAAACCTCAAAACAGGCAGACACACTTGGACTTTGTGCCAGGAACTGTTTGCACCAAGGAGGGGTTCGAAGCAAGGAGGGACATGGTCGTACAGGATCGACGTTTCGTCCGCATGAATGCTGGGGTAGGCAGAGTTACAGCTCCCTAAAAACGTCTTCATCCTAATCCCCAGAGTCTGCGAATGTGTTGCATGACATGACAAAAGACGCTTTGCAGGCACGATAGTAAAGGATCTTTGAATGGGGGCTTATTCTGGATTATTCAGGTGGGCCCAGTGTCATCACCGGTCCTTGGATGAGGGAGGCGGAAGGATGAGTCAGAGAATGGGCTGTGAGGATGAAGACAGGCTGGAGTGATGTGCTCTGAGGACGGAAGAAGGAGCCAGGAGCCAGGGAATGTAGGCAGCTTCCAGAAGCTGGACCAGACGAGGAACAGATTGCCCCCTAGAGTCTGCAGACGGAACTAGCACTGCCTATGCCTTCATTTTAGACTCCCGCCTTCTGAACTATAAGATAATGAATGAATAGATGTTGTTTTAAGCCCTGCGCTTAGAGTCATTTATTACAGCAGCAGTCTGAAACTCACACAGTCTAGGAGCACAAACTCTGGAGTCCAGCTGTCTGGGTTCAAATCCCAGGTCTGACCAACTGGAGGATCTTGGGCACATGGCCAAAGCCCTCTGTTTCTTCATTTGTAAAGTAGGGATAGAAGGAGCACCTAAGGCCTGTGAAATAAACCAGATGAAATAGACAAGATGCTGCCATCTAAACCTTATGGAGACATTTGCTGCAGCAGCATGTATTCACACATTATACATCATAACTTTGTGAAGGGACACAAAGGTCTGTTTTAGGAAAAAATCCTTAGTTAGCATGGTAGAGATTAACTGGAAGGGGCAGGTCTACAGCAGAGAAGCCAGGGAGCGCAGGGGTGGAGAGAAGGGATGGGCTCCGAGAAACAGTCCCAGGGTCGGCGGGGGCTGGACACAGAGGGTGAAGGAGAGGGAGAGGGCGGAAGGGAGTGACCCCGGCTGGGAGGCCCGTTGGGCTGCCCGCAAAATCAGGCACCAGAGAATAGGAGCAGGTGTCAGCAAAAGCATACGGGTCGAGCACATCCACCGCTCACTATGTGCGGGTGCCACACTGAGTGTTCCACTTGCCTGATGCCACCTGCTTGTCACCCCAAGACTAGGAGGGAGGTACCATGACTGAAAGTCCAGTGTACAGATCAGGAACACTCTGTGAGAAGTCAAAACTAGAATGAAAACCTGCCTGCTGTGTCCTCCCAGGATGGGGGTCCCTGGTGCCCAGGCCTCTACTGAGTGTGCATGAGGTCATGGGGTGAAGGAGCCATAGGGCAGGTGGATTGATTCAACCAGGTCAAGGTTACCTATGAGTTAATGAGTAATGAGTGGGACGGGGGCGGTCAGGGGAGACCTGGCTGTGGGTCGTGGAGAGTGTAGCAAGGATCCTGTCTTGAAAGTGGGGGGCCAGGAGTGCAGGGGGCTTCTGGTCATTTCCAGGCCTGGCAGTGCCTGTGTGGGGAAAGGACGGGGCTGCGGCAGGGAGATAACTGCACCCAGACAGGGGTGGGGTGGGAGCGGGGTGCCCAGGCTCCCCACCCAGAAGTCATTTCCACTTCCTCTTCTCTCCTGGTACCCCAGCTAATGTCAGGCAAAGCACAGGGCACCCAGCTAAATTCGAACTTCAGGTAAAAAACAGGTACTCCGTCAGTACAAGCACGCCTCAGACGGCCCACTTACTGTCTGCCCAGGCAGCCTCGCCCTGCCTCCTTCCACGCCCAACCTCTGGGCCAGGTGGGCCTGCTACCTAGAAGTCCCCCCACAAGCCACCTCCCCTACCCCCGCACCTCTGGTTTATCTTGCTCACCACCCCCCTCCCAAATTTCACACACAAAAGTCAAGAAGCACCTCTGCTCTCACCTCTGTCCCTCCCACTGGGTGTCCCACTGAACTTTCCCCTCCGTCCCTGGGGTCTAGGGGCTCTGGGGCATCTCAGCTCCTTCCATTGCCCAAACAGCAGGGACTCTGATCAGTCTCGCTGTTCAGATGGATTCACTGAGGCTCTGAGAAAGGAGGAACCAAGCCTTGCAGGGACAAAGACCAGGCTCAAGGTGGTCGAACCGCAGAGCCTGACCATTGAAAGCTATAATGAACCAGGAAATGGGGCGGGAGTGTGGGGGGATCATGGGAGGAAAATAAGGGCAGTTTTAGGGGGGGCTGGGAGGCTGGGGAATCCTGGCAGACACCCCTACCCCAGCTTCAGAAGAAGCTGATTTGATCCTGATTCTAGAGAATGAGCAGGTGTTTGCACTCTGACTGCTCTTCTGCAGAAAGGGTGTTGCAATCGCAGCACACAGAGGCCGGATTTGTTTTGCTTCTCCACCTCCCTCAACTCTGGGCACTGGGGCAAGGCCTGGGGGAGGGGGAGAGCAAGAGCATGGTTTACAGGAACTCAGAACCGGTTGCTGTTAACCCTTTCTATGGGACTTTGGACACCAGTCTTCCAGGAATCAGGATCCCCTACCCGCTATGCTTGACCTCACCCTGCCCTCAACCCACTCGACGCCCCTACCCCTGGTGCCCGAGCTTGCTGGGAATCAGACAGATGCATGTTAAAATGACAGGGGCACAAATTCACAGATTTGCCAACATACTCTCATGGGAAGGGGGGAACTGACAGTTTCCTGCAGGGCTAACAATTGCGTATGTAAATCAACACAGTAATGGATGGGAATTCAGCGGTATCTAGTAAGATTACCAATGCAAACAGACTTCAGAAAATCTCCTTTTCTTACAGTTACAACCCTGTGAAGTGGGCAGTGTGAGAGCCCTGTCTCACATGGGGAAACTGGAGCTTGATACCACTAATAAGCGTCCGAGCTGGAAAGTGGGGCAGGCTCATAACTCAGGCTCATAACAGATGGACAATCTGTTGGAGCCAGTGACGGTCACACACTGTAATGGGAGAAAGTCCTTTTAAAAACAAGGGAGTTCTCGGGGCTCTGGTAATCAACAGTCTTTAATCGTTCTGAAGAGGCAGGGTGTGACTCAGGGAGCCCAGGAAGAAATGTGTGCAGAACGTGTGAGCATTTGTGAGCGCAATATCTGTGGCAATAAAAACATGGTATTTCATTACATGATCATGTTTGGGACCTGGATGGTGGGTAACAGGCCCAGGAGGAAAGTTATCTTTTTCCTATATATCTATTTGTACCTTTTAGATGTTAAATCACATGAATATAATACCTACTTACATAAAAATTAAATGTGATTTTAATAATAAAATCCTAAAAGGATATTGATGTCAGACAGATACAAAAACTAACAATGGGCCCTGGCTGGTGTAGCTCAGTGGATTGAGTGCGGGCCTGCGAACCAAAGGATCGCCATTCCACTCCCAGTCAGGGCACGGGCCTGGGTTGCAGGCTAGTTCCCAGCGTGGGATGCACGAGAGGCAACCATACATTGGTGTTTCTCTCCTTCTCTCCTTCCCTTCCCCTCTAAAGATAAATAAATAAAATCTTTAAAAAAAAACTAACAATGGGGACTTTCCTCAAAGGTGACTTTTTCAACCATCATAGCCATTCAGGCAACCCAACAAGGGAGCTCCAGGCTCCTGTTGCCCTAAAAAATACGCTCACCTGGACAGTGAACTCCTGTGCATACTTCAAAGCCCACATGAAATGCCTCCTCCTCCAAGAAGCCTTGTCTGATCTGCCAAGAAGCAGAGCTCTTCTCCGTCTGAGTTAACACTCCAAGGGGCTAGGAATGTCTGTGCTGAACTCTGTCCCCGATCCCTACCCCAGCATGGGAGACTCTGGAAGTGGGACTCTAACTGACAGCATACAGATGGATTCATAGAAGGGGGTGGTTAGTAGATTCAGGGACAAAACTGGCCTGGGGGCCAGGCCCAGATACCTGAGGTTGGTGGGGTGGGGGTCTCTGGCCCTCAGTGTTCCTTTGCTACAAAGAGGGTGTAACAGGGAAAGGGCCCTGTTCACTGGCTGCCCTTGCCCACGAGGGAGGCCCTCAGTGCAGCGGGCAGTTGTGTTCTTATTGAGGGAGAACATGTCCTGGGGTTACTTACCCCAGCAAATGCTGGCCCAGGAAACTGAAAAACTTAGGAAACGGTATTGAGAAATCAGGGGCAGCCCCAGGGAGGGGAGAGGCCACAGGGAGCAGAGGGCTGGGCTGAGTGTAGGAAAGGCGGGAGCCAGATAAAAGGAGGCCTCCAGAGGCCTTTGCTCACTCCTCCCTGCCTCTCCTTCTCTCCCTCAGTCCCTCTGTCCCTCAGTCCCTCTGTCCCTCCACTATCTCTGTACCATGGGGCCTGCTTCAGGTCCCAGCCTGCTGCTCCTGCTGCTGACCAGTCTCCCCCTGGCCCTGGGGGACCCCATGTGAGTAGTCACGACTGCACCCCAAACAAAGGGACTTCCGAGGAGGGCATTCATGGTGGGTTCAGGTCCCTGTAAAATTCAGGTGCATTTCTGTGTCTGTGGAGGAGGAGTTAGTGAGTCAGAATGTTAATAAATGTCTATAAAAGTTACTGCCTGTGACTTTGAGAGTGTACGGTTGGCCGTTTGTGGAATTCAGACGTTGCAAAGTGGGCTGAATGTTTATAACACTGGGGGTCTGTGGGTTTATGGTGCATGTGGTGTTTGGTGATTCTGTGGATGGGGTGGTTTGGGCTTCACAGGATTTGGAAGCTTGCAGTTTCGGCATTTGTAGAGATGTGGTGTGGGTTGGCTGGCAGTAGGGTGAGGGTGGATTGGTTGCACTTACAGGCGTGAGGTGCTAGAGGTTTCAGTAGAGGCTTGGGTGTTCAAGATTCGAGCTTTAAAGGGTTGGTATATGTGAATTTGGGCCTGTATCCTCTGTAGGGCCTGAGGTTCTGGGCGTTTAGACACCGGGTTTAGTTCAGAGATAAGGGCTTCAGGAGTATATTTGTGGGTTCCCCAATTGAGTTTTTGGAATTCTAGAGAGTTGGGGGACTTGCTGGCTCTGGTTTTGAGGTTCAGGGGCTGATGGGCCCTGCAGCCCTTGAGCCATTGCCAGTCACTGGATCCCCTACAGGACCAGGGTCTGGGGCAGATCTCTGACCCCAGCGAGGTGCCTGGGATAACCCCCTGCACTTCTCCGGCAGGTACTCCTTGATTACCCCCAACGTCCTCCAGTTGGAGAATGAGGAGACCGTGGTGCTGGAGGCCCACGATCCACCAGGTGACGTTCAAGTAACAGTCACCGTATACGACTTCCCAGCCAAGAAGCAGGTGCTGTTCAGTGACAACACCCTGCTGAACAGAGCCAACAGTTACCTGAGCACCATCCCCATCAAGGTGGGTGCACGCTGGAGCCCCGCCCTACTGACACCCCGCCCCTCTCTGGATCTCCTCCCCTTTGGAGCCCCACTGCTTATAAGCCCCTTCTCTTCCTCAGCCCCTTCCCCTCTTTGAGTCTCCTCCCCATTTGGGCCCCATCTTTTATTGGCCCTGCCCCTTCTGAGCCCTCCCCCTACTCAGCCCCTTCCCTTCCAAGTCTGACCATCTCTCCTTCCTGAGTCCTTTCCTCTTTAAGCCCTCTCTTCCTTCAGAGCCCCTCTCCTGTCTGAGCCTCCTCCTCTCCCTGAACCCTAGCCTCTCTCCTGCCCATGCCCCCTCTCTGAGTATGCCTGGTCCCCAAACCTGGGCAAACCCGAGAGGCCAGAGTGATGGGCAGGCTCTGTGGTGAGGAGGGGTAGAGGTGGACCCAGCCAGAGGCCTAGAGACTGGACAGTGGGCAAGGGGCCCTGGAACAGACCTCTGCTGATGCCTGCTGCCCTGGTCCATGCCTAGATCCCAGCCAACAAGGAGTTACGAGCAAAGAAGGGGAACAGGTTTGTGATTGTCCAGGCGGCCTTCGATAATGGTAAAGTTCCAATGGAAAAGGTGGTGCTAGTCAGCCTGCATAGCGGGTACCTCTTTATCCAGACAGACAAGACCATCTACACCCCAGGCTCCACAGGTAAGGGGCTGGTGGGTGGCTTAATGGCCAGGCCTGGGTCATTGGAGGGGGTGGGGCGAAGAGCCTCACTGAGCTGTCCCTGTCTCTCACACCACCTCCTAGTCCTCTATCGAATCTTCACTGTTGACCACAAGCTGCTGCCCGTGGGCCGGACGGTTATCATCAGCATTGAGGTACGAGCCAGCCAGGGCCTCAGACACACTTGGGCCAGAGATTCAGGGAGACAGAGAATCTGAGACAGAGAAAGAGACGCTGGAAAAGTCACAGCAGCAGAAACCCAAAAGCAAAGAAATATATAGAGGCACAAGCACGGAGGTCTATAGAGGGGCAGGGACCCAGGAAGATTGCGTGAAGCAAAGCTTGTACCCTGGCTTCCAGCTCCAGATAGACCCCTGGTCCCGGTGGCTCGGGCCAGACCACTCCCCTTCCGGAGGCTCAGTTTTCTCATTGGAAGAGTGCGATAATGACATAATTCTATGCAGTAGTCTGTCCCGCCTACTGCAGCCAGGAGGCGCCTGTGAGCCTGGGTCAGGTCCGTTGCCACAGCCTTCCAGGGCTTCCACTTCCTTCCTGGTAAAAAGCCCAAGTCCTCCTGTGGCCCACAAGGCCCTGCATGACCTGCCACCATCCCCTCCCTCCCCTCGCCAACTTCCTCTCTCCCCCTCACTCACTGGGCTGCTCCTGCCACACGGCCCTACTGGCGGTTCCTCTGACATTGGAGACAGGGACCTGCCCCAGGGCCTTTGTACTGGTTGTTCCCTCTGCTCGGAATACTCTGTTCCTCCAAAGAGCCACACCACTTGATCCTCATCTCCTTCGAAATTTTGCTTAAATGTCAGCAGTGTCCCAAGTCTCTAGCAAGGCCGCTCTGAGCAGCTTGTATAACCCTGCCCCCGACTCCCACATGCGCTCCACTCTCCTCCCGTCCTGCCACTCTTCCGGCATCGTATAAATTGGACTTATTCCTTTACTAATTGTCCCCTCCACCAGCCTCTGTGGGACCTAAATTCCCTAGGGGAAGGAGTCCTTAATGCGTTTGTTCACGGCCTTATTCCCTGAGTCCCACAAAGTGCTTGGCCCGTGCTGGGGCTTTAATAAAAATGGGCGGGAAGGGAGGAGGCAGGGAAGGGAAGGGACCGAGGAGGGGAAACGCTACCTGTGCCAACGGGAGCACGTTAGCCACTTGTCCCAACTGCCAAGAGAAGCCAGAAACCCAGATTTTTATGTAATGTCTCCCAATGTTTAAAAAAAGAAAGAAAGAATATGTGCACATGAAATTTGCTATTTTTGTAGATCAAAAAGTTGAATGTAGGTGATTATGTATGGCTTAGGACAAATCAAATGCTTAGCCCAGCATCCTGCACAAAAAACCCCAGTGATTCTTAATAATCAGGGGACACTCATCATAATGGGCTCCTGATTACATGAACTATGTCCCAAGCCAGCGATGTAGTGGCTATATTTATCTCCGAGAGGCTAAGTAACCTGCTCAAGGTCACACAGCTTATAGGTGACACAGTGGGATTTGAGCCCATGCTGGCAGACTCAGGTCCACGTTCTTAACCACTGCTTCTGCAGATGTGACACAGACAGAGAGGCACAGGAGAGCCAAGGGGCAAAGACTGGTCCCTGAAAAGGCCCCCCCTCCCCCACTTTCTATCTACAGACCCCCGATGGTATTACTGTCAAGCAGGACTCCTTCTCTTCTCAAAACCAAGGACAAGGCATCTTGTCTCAGACTTGGAACATCCCAGAGCTAGTCAAGTACGCCAGGCCATCCTGGAGGGGGGTTGGGGCTCCCCCATCCCCGAATAAGGGGTAGGGGGGCTACCGGTTGTGGCCAGATCACTCACCTGCCTTCCCCACAGCATGGGGCAGTGGAAGATACTAGCCCACTACGAAGATTCCCCTCAGCAGGTCTTCTCCGCTGAGTTTGAAGTGAAGGAATACGGTAAGAGGAGGAGGAAGCCAGAGCATGGGCCCCCATAACCCTGGGCTCAGCACCGGGTCCCCCCACCAGTGCCCTCTCTCCCTGCCAGTGCTGCCCAGTTTTGAGGTCCAAGTGGAGCCTGCAGAGAAATTCTACTACATCGATGACCCCAATGGCCTGGAAGTCACCATATTGGCCAGGTAAGAGGTCAGATGGGGACCCGGTCAGGGGTCAGGTGAGAGACCAGGTGAGAGACCAGGTGAAGGACTGAGGAAGGGCCAGGGGAAGGTGAGGTGAGTGGCTGGAGACTCTGAGTCCTCACCATGGCCAGTGGAATTTGGGGGGAGACTCAGCTTCTCAGGGCGGGAGAATCTGACACCCCCCTCGCTGCACAGGTTCTTGTATGGGAAGAATGTGGAAGGAACGGCCTTCGTCATCTTTGGGGTCCAGGACGGTGACCAGAGGATTTCACTGTCCCAGTCTCTCACCCGTGTTGTGGTACCTGCGAGAGGCCCCCTGAGCTTCCTCCTCTTTGACCCTCTCCCTCTCCTGACCCCCTCCCCGCTGGGCCCTTCCCCTCTCTGAGCCTTCATTTCTTACTCCAGATTACAGATGGCACTGGGGAGGCTAAGCTGAAGCGAGAGGTCCTGCTGGATGGGGTGCAGCCATCCCGAGAGGATGCCCTAGTGGGAAAGTCATTGTACGTGTCTGTCACCGTCATCCTGGACTCAGGTGAGGCCTCAGTGCCACCCCACAGTCCAGTCCGAGGGGGAAGGCCGGACTGAGGCAGGAGTCCCAGTCCAATGGGGAGGCCCAGGGTGAAGGTGGGGTGCAGTGTGAGGTACAAAACCCAGGCTGACTCCCAGGAGGAGGCCCAGTGAGAGGGAGGAGGCCTTCAGTGAAGGTGTAGGGCCCTGTCTGAGGGAGGCGGCCCAGAATGGAGGTGGGGTCAGTCTGATGGGGAAGCCCAGCCCGAGGAGGGAGGTCCAGTATGAAGGCAGGGTCCAATCTGAGGGGGGAGGCCTGGCCCCGAGGGGGAGCCCAGGAGCTCACCCTCACAGCTGGCCCCCTCAGGCAGTGACATGGTGGAGGCAGAGTGCAGTGGGATCCCCATCGTGACCTCGCCCTACCAGATCCACTTCACCAAGACGCCTAGGTTCTTCAAACCTGCCATGCCCTTCGACCTCATGGTGAGACCCAGGGCAGGGTCACCCTCCCCCCACTCCTGAGTACTGGCCACACTGCTGGGTTTGCTGAACCCCCTCCACTATCCCCGCACCCACAGGTGTTTGTGACGAACCCCGATGGCTCCCCTGCCCGCCGCATCCCCGTGGCAACTCAGAACTCTGCCCAGGGGCAAGCTCTAACCCAGGATGATGGTGTGGCCAAGCTGATCATCAACACACAGAAGAACACACAGCCCCTGACTATCACAGTGAGTCTGCACCAACCTCCGGATCCCATGCCAGGGAAACGGAGGACTTAACTATGTGGTGGGGTCCTAATGTTTGTACAGAGGGATCTTGTCATGTTCCCAGTGGGGTCCTTTCATTTGCATAAATGGGTATTGCCATTCACATAGAGATGTTTCATTTGCATAGAGGGGTTCTTGTGTGCAGAGTGGCGTCTTGTCATCTGCAGAGATGTCTTATAAGGACCCTTCTGATGACATTGGACCCACCTGGAGAAACTCAGATAGTCTCCCCATGTCCAGATCCTTAACTCAATCCCATCTGTAAAATCCTCTTGTCATGTAAGGCACCATATTCCCAGGTCCTGGGCATCGGGACACAGGCATCTCCAGTCTGCCCGATTGCTCCCTCTTTCCCTGCTCAGGTGCGCACAGTGAAGAAGGACCTCCCGGAGGAGCGACAGGCCACTAATAAAATGCAGGCCCTACCCTACAGTACCATGGGCAACTCCAACAACTACCTGCACCTCTCTGTGCCCCGCGTGGAGCTCAAGCCAGGGGACACACTCAATGTCAACTTTCACCTGCGAATGGACCCCGGCCTGGATGCCAAGATCAGATACTATACCTACCTGGTCCGTGGCTTCATAGAACCCCCAGGTCCCCTTCCTCCTCACTTTCCCAGCATCCCAGATGCCCCCTCCACTCTCCTGCCTTCCCAGTTGTCATGCCAACCTGTCCCCCCAGATCATGAACAAGGGGAGGCTGTTGAAGGTGGGACGCCAGGAGCGAGAGGCCGGCCAGGACCTGGTAGTGCTGCCTCTGACCATCACTCCAGACTTCATTCCTTCCTTCCGCCTGGTGGCCTATTACACGCTGATTGGCAACAACGGCCAGAGGGAAGTGGTGGCCGATTCCGTGTGGGTGGACGTCAAGGACTCGTGTGCGGGCCATGTAAGTGTCACTGAGTCCCTCTGTGCCCATCCGAGGGCCCCGCTTGGCCACCGCTTTCTCTGTCTCTGCCTCTCTCCATCCTTCAGAAGCCATTCCTCTCCCTGTTTGTAGAGATCCTGCCTCTCTCTTCTTTTTTCCATCTCGTTTTCTTCCATGTTTTAGTCTCAGTAGCTCTCTTGCTTCCAGTTTTCTGTTTTCTTTAGATTTTTTTAAAATTTATTTTTAGCAAGAGAGGAAGAGAAGGAGAAAGAGAGGGAGAGAAACATCAGTGTGTGGTTGCCTCTTGCAAATCTCCTACTGGGGACCTGGCCTGCAACCCAGGCGTGTGCCCTGACTGGGAATCGACCCGATGACCCTTTGGTTGGCAGGTGTGTGCTCAATGCCCTGAGCCACACTAGGCAGGGAGTTTTCTCTTTCCTTGATTCTCTGCCCGTCATTGGTTCTGCACGTGTCCCTTCTTCTCTCTCTGTCTCCACCTTCCTCTGTCCTTGACCGACCAAGGCCGGGGCCTCCTGGGCTGACTTCTCCCTCTGCCTCTCTGCCCTCCTCACAGCTGGTGGTGAAAAACGCCCTGAAGGAGGGGCGGCAGCAGCATCTACCTGGACAACAGATATCACTCAAGATCGAGGGTAACCAGGGGGATCGAGTAGGACTGGTCGCCGTGGACAAGGGCGTGTTCGTGCTGAATAAGAAGAACAAGCTGACTCAGAGCAAGGTAGGCCCCCACGTGGCTGAGGTTGGGCAGAGGCACAGAGATGGCTTTGGGTGGAGGTGGAAAGGCTCTGAGGAGAACTGATGATGTGGGGGTGGGGGGTGGATTGAGTGTAGAGGTCAAGATGGACACAGACGTGGGGATGGGTTGACGTTGAATTGCAGATAGGAACGTGGGTGGACGTGGGTCAGAGGTGGGGATGGTCATGGCAATGGGCCCAGCTCTGAATCCGGCAGCAGCGCAGTCCGGATCGTCCACCGTGGAGCGTCTGGGGATTGGGATGAGGACACGGGTGAGGTTGGGTGGGTGTGTTGGTGAGCTGGCGCAGGCACTGCTTACCTGGCCTCAGCCTGCCCTTGACCGTTCCCCACCCCACAGATCTGGGACACCGTGGAGAAGGCAGACATTGGCTGTACACCGGGCAGTGGAAAGAACTATGCGGGTGTCTTTACGGATGCAGGGCTGGCCTTCATGACCAACAAAGGCCTGGAGACAGAGCAGAGGTCAGGTGAGTCTTGGACCAATGGACATCCAGAGAGGGGCAGCACTTCTACCCCCAGATGGGATCAGAGGACCCTGAGTTCAAGTGCCGCCAACTAGCAAATCACTTTCTTCTCCGAGCCTCAGTTTCTTCATCTGAAATGGGAGCAATAACGCTCCTACCTCTTGGCTACTGGGAGGAGGAAACCAAGGACAGGCAGTCAGCACTTAATCCATCTCGTTCCATCCCCCCTGCCCCTGCCCCTTAGATGTGCACTGCCCCAAACCAGCCACCCGGCGCCGCCGCTCCTTGCAGCTCGTGGAGAAGAAGATGGGCAAAGGTGGGAGCCCTCATCCACCTCCCTCGCCCACCTCCCTCGCCCTTACACCTTGTCCATTGAGACCCCGGCAAAGAGGGAGGAAGGGGTGTGGGGAAGGTCTCCCGCAGCGGCGCGGCGGGGGTGACCCTGTGTGTGCTCTCGCAGCGGGCGAGTACCAGAGCAAGGAGCTGCGCAAGTGCTGCGAGGACGGCATGCGTGAGAACCTCATGAAGTACTCGTGCCAGCGCCGGGCGCGGTTCATCCTCCAGGGCAAGGCCTGCGTGGACGCCTTCGTGGACTGCTGCAACTACATCACCCAGCTGCGGGCGCAGCTCAGGCGGCAAGGCGCCCTGGTGCTGGCCAGGAGTGAGTCCGGGCGGCGGCCGGGGAGCCCTGTCTGAAGGGGGGCGGGTGCCTGTCCCTGGGGGACTGGAAGCGGAGTCCATCACGCGGGGTTCCGAGAGCAAGAGCAAGTGTGAGTGGCTTGTGAAACTGAGGGAAATTATGTTGCCAGTTACAGGATGAAAGGGAAAGAAAAGAAAGCCTTTGCTTAAACCCCGAGGAAGATTGGGAAACCCCTCCAGGGAGACTAAGGCAAAACTCATTGTCCCTCTTTAGACAGACTGTTGTGCAGGCTTGAAATCGTCCCCCCGGACTGCTGGCTAGTTCGGAACAGTTGGGTGTGGGTTCTCAGGAAGCAAAGCCGTCCCCCTAGAACCCGCAGCACCACAGTCGGAATTCGGGCAGCAAAGCTGTCTGTCGCCAGCATGCGACTCGCGGAGCCGCTGAAGGTTTGCCCCCGGGTCTTAGTCCTTCTGGGGGGAGGCTGGCTCCGCGTCGCAGGGCCGAGCTGTGTCCGCCCCGCCCCCAGCAGCTCCTCGGCCTTTCCGAGACTTTCCCGTCCTTGACACACATGAGGTGTTTCTTCGTGAACACATTCAGGTGCACATTTTTGGCAGAGCTGTTACAGAAGAGATTTGGCGTCGTTCTGGGAGCCTCCTCTCAGAGGCGCGGGACACTGATTCGTCCCACTGCCCCAGGTGCGAACCCTGAGCACCGGAGGCGGGTGGTGTCTGCCACGTGTCTCCATTGCCAAGTGCCTCTTCATTCCTTCTTAGCTAAAAGTTGTTTTTTTTTTTAACTTTTAAAATTTAAGTCGAGAGAGATTTGCCCAAAGATCAATTTTCACTTAGCCTTGAAGATCTTAGCTTTTAAGACAACAGATATGGATGATGTCTTATATGCTAACACGTGACTTTTGTATACATCTGTACTTTGGGGGGGTAGGACTTAGAAATTAGCAGCCATCTCTCAAATGCAGCTGTTGCCAGTGTGGACAAATATTTCTACGTTCTTTTAGCTGGAAAGCCAGCACCCCCTTCATCCCTCCACCCCTGAAAGACACAAAGATTCCCAACACACAGGAGTGAAGGCCTTTACCTTCAATTTCATCGCAAATTATAACAACGAGGCATGCTGCTCTACTCCGGTGACAGAGACTTTCTTTTGCAGAGGGGAGGTACAGCTACTGAGGAACTAGACAGAACTCTGACCTGCTGGGATGAGGCTTACATGCGTGTAGGGATTTATTTTTAGTCCATTGCAGGTGAAACAGGATTGCTTACACATTAGTGCCCCCAAGTCAAAGGCACTTGGACGAGTTATTCCAGAGCACAAGTGAACTTAGGCCTGTCTGGAATCCCATCTACCCTGTGCTTAGACAGACCCATGGACGAATTAAAACCTGTCCATCATTTCTGAGGAGAGCCCAGCCAGGGATAGACCCTTTTCCAGCCCAGCTTTGTTTGCTGGTTGATGGTGTCCAACTGGCTAGAGAGACCACCACCTCCTCAGGGTCTCCATCAAGTCAGGAATCTCCCCGCTCACGTGGCTGCTCTCAGGACCCATGTGACTGCAGATGCAGCAGGCACAGCACCTGTGGTCAAGATGCCTTTGGAAGCTTCCACGAGTGCTTTCATTTCTTTGGGAATCCTGGGAAAGGAACATAACCAGCCTGGATTATTTTTGCCTTTTATACCAACACGGTTGTAAGATATGACTTTTAGTATATGTTTTAAAGATTTTATTTATTTATTTATTTATTTTTTAAATTTATTTTTAGAGAGAGGGGAAGCGAAGGAGAAAGAGAGACAACAACACATCAGTGGGTGGTTGCCTCTCACACGCCCCCTACTGGGGACCTGGTCCGAAACCCAGACATGTGCCTTGACTGAGAATCAAACTAGTGACCCTTCGGTTCGAAGGCCAGCACTCAATCCACTGAGCCACACCAGCCAGGGCTGACTTCTAATATTTTTTATGAAGGCAGAAGCCCTCAAAGGCAAATGTGCCTGGGCCCCCGCCCCAAGTCATCATGTGGCCATGGGTGTGTTTCACTGCTAGGAACCCCACCAGGGTTCCCCACCAAGGCTGTAGAGATGAGTATCTAAGGGGAGAGCAGGGGATGTGGTCTGTTCTAAACCCAGATTGTCCCCCACCTTTGCAGGTGATATGGAAGATGATATCATTCCAGAAGAAGATATCATTTCCCGAAGCCAGTTCCCTGAGAGCTGGCTGTGGACCATCGAGGAATTAAAGGAGCCAGAGAAAAATGGGTAAGGCTGGAAAACCCCCCATTTCAACCCACCCCGGGCCAGCCTGTACCAACACCCAAGACCAGACTCTTTCATTTACATGCCTTCCGACTCCCTCTCTGTTCTGGGATCACAGTGGAACCCCATGACCCAACCCAGAAAACCAAGTGTTGGACCACCTCCATGTGCCCGCCCCCGCTCCCCTGAACCTGTGTCCTGGGGCCCCTCCATACCTGCTCGCCCCCTCACCACATCTCCTAATGCCCCCATTGCTCCCCCATCTAGGGTCTCCACGAAGATCATGAAGGTGTTTTTGAAAGACTCCATCACCACCTGGGAGATTCAGGCTGTGAGCTTATCTGACAAGAAAGGTGAGAGATGGTGGCTTCTTAGAAGCCAGGGCCCAGGGCCCTGGGCATTTTCTTTTTCTCATCCATTCCAAAGACCCTCTGCTTCTTGGTGGCTGACACTCTGCCTCCCCCTGGTTACCAGGTGGGGGAGGAGTACATCAGAATCTAGACTGTGAGTGTCAGCACTTTTCATTTTTCAAATTGATTTTATTTTTAGAGCAGTTTTAATTTCACAGCAAAACTGAGCAGAAAGTACAGAGATTTCCTACATACTCCCTTCCCCCCACCCCACGCACAGCCTCCCCCCATCAACACCCCCAAGGTCGATGCATTTGTTGTCACTGAGACATTGGGTTCATTCTTGGCGTGGCACACTCTCGGGCTTGGTTGAGTGCGCCGTGGCAGGGGCCTGCCGTGGCAGTAGTTATTGCACAGAATGGTTTGCAGCCCCAACAACTTATAAGGATGTGATGTGGACATGATAGTGGGCAAAGTGATTAAGAAAAAGGAGGAAGCAGGGTGAAAAGGGGGGTTGAAACATCGGCGGTCATATTGTGAAACATAAGGAACAGGTGTCCAGTCCCTGGCCACCACAGCTGGAGTGAGGCTCTGAGGGGCTCTGGCCAAATGCGGGTGGTTTCCAGCAGGGCCAGGAGCCGGGCGAGGGAAGCAAGGCGCTGCCTTTTAGTGCAAAATGTAGGTGGGGCCGAAAAACTTAGTCATCAAGATAAATACTATTTCACAACAAAATATCCGGATTTTAAGTGGAGACCAGAGCAGGCTGAGCCGTACTTAAGTCAGAGGCGAGAGGAAAAATGTGGGACCCGCATGCATGTTCCAGGTATAGTTCAAAGGTTCATTTTTTCCTAGATTATTAAATTTGTCACGAAATATTGAAACGTTAGAAAGTAGGTGTATTAAAACTCACTATATTAAGTGTCAATAATTTATTTGTACCGGAGCCAAAATTTTCTGTGTTAGTGTTCTGTTTACTTATAATATATAATGAATTATACTTTACTCTCATTTTATTTCCTGGTTTTAAGATTTTCGAAATCTGCTTCTTTGTTTTTAATGGAAGGGATTGAAATTTTTCTGGCAATTTTTCTTGAACAAGTGACAATCTCAAATGAAACCATTCACACACATGGGCGCACAGTTTTCCTTCGGCCTGAGACCCCACACCCTCGGCGTGGGCCGCTGGACGGCGTTAATCAAGTCCCTTGGCCTCTCTGGGCTCCCCCCTCAAATGGACCTGACAGAAACAGCACCTCCTCCAAGCATCGTTGGGAGCACTGTTAGGAGCTAATTCTTGTGAAGCCCTTAACTTAGTGCCCGGCACATTGTAAGTGTTCAGGGAGCCCGGGCCACCCTTGTTGGAGTTAAACGTGTCCTATCTATGAAATGGCAAATGTCTTTCCACAATGCACAGATACTTCCTTAAGTAGCACAAATCATGCATCAGAAGTTATTCCTTTTTTATTAACAGATTGTTTTATTTTATTTCGTTTTTTATTTTTGGAGAGAGAGGGAGACAGATTTGTGGGATTTGTTGCCCCACGTCTGTGTGCTTTCACCGGTGCCCTGCACACAGCGCCCTGACCAGGGGTCGCCCCTGCAACCTCGGCGCTTCCGGACGACGCTCTGACTCACTGAGCTACCCGGCCAGGGCCTTAAAAGATTTTTTAAAATTTATTTTTCTTTTATTAATTCTAGAGAGAGAAGAAGGGAGGGAGAAAGAAAGGGAGAGAATTATCAATGTAAGAGAGAAGCATCAACCGGTTGCCTCCTGCACCCGCCCTGTCTGGGGACCAAACCCAAAATCCCGGCATGTGCCCTCCTGGGAAATCAAACACGTGTGACCTTTTGGTCTGCAGGATGTCCAAGCAACTGAGCCACAACGGCCAGGGCCTGAACAGATTTTTAAAACAGTTTTAGGTTTATAGAAACAATTGAGCAATAAGTATAGAGTTGCCTCATTTCCTCGGCTCCCCTTTCTCAACACCTTGCATTTTGAGTGGTACATTTGTTACAATCGATGGGCCAATATTGATACAGTGTCATTAACTGAAGTCCATATTGACGTTAGGATTAGTACTCAGAACTGCGCATTCTGTGACTTTGGACAAACATATAGTGACATGTATTCACTGTTACAGCATCACACAGAATAATTGTTGCACTGCCTTAGAAATGACATAAATTATGTGCCAGAAGTCATTTTTTTTCAGTTCTCTTCTCATCCTTTCATCTCATGAAAGGAGAAAAGCTCAGTCCAGTACCAGGGTGCCTTCACCTCCTCTCCAATTCTTGTTCAACTCCTTTTTATTTTGTTAACAAGAGAGAACAAGCAGACTGGCATTCTTCAGGCGATGTGGACGGCCAGCTTTTAACGAAATGTTGTGTTTTCCTGGAGGTAACCTCCTCCTTATGGCCCAAGGAGCTGCTTTCTCATATACCATAGTGACACCAAAGGAAACTGGAGTTTAGTGATGCCGGAACAAATAGTAGGTGACCATAGCAGATGCCCCTAGGGCAGTGGCCGAACTGCTGCAGGGTTGGGAAACAAGGATTTTGTTCAAGCTTCTGGTTTTAGTTTTTGTGATTGAAAAATGAGCAAAAAAAATATTACATTTTAATGAATTTAGTAGTGTAACATTATTTTTCATGTGATAGTGTTTTTGCAAATTTTGCTGGTACGAACACTCTGCTGGGCTTTGGTCTGGTCACAAGTAACCACTGTGCTGAGGGTTACTTTCACTCAGTGCAGATTTGCGCTGCCCGTCAAAGACAGAGTGTGGGCAGTGGGTGCCGGTCTACGTTTTCTGGGGGCCCCATGGGAAAGGGGTGGGTGAAATTGATTTCAGGAATACATTTTATTTTACCCAAATATATCCAAAGTATCATCGTTTCCACACTTTGTAAAAGTTTGCAAAACACCTATTATACTACTAATAATGTTACAATTATAAACCCATTGATATGTAAGAATGACCTATTAAGATATCAGAATTTTTAATGTTTTATTTTACTTCTATTTGTACTACGCCTTCAAAATCTGGACTGCACTTTATGCTTGGAGTGCATCTCAACTAGGATACAAGATTTTCATTGGAAATATGATCCGTATTTTAGGATTCATAAAACTTGCAGTTGAAAAGCAGATTGGCATAATTAAGTTGCTCCAAACATACTTTAAAAAGTTTTCCCATCACTGAGTCAAATGTGATTTTTTTAATTGAGATACAATTTACATATCGCAAAAGTCACCCTTGAAAAGTATGTGATTTCAGTGTTTTTTAGTATATTCATAAGCACTGGCTTTGAAGTTTAAATCTGAGTTAACTAAAATGAAATAAAAGCAGAAGTCCAGTTCCCACTTGAGCTAGCCACATGTCAAGTGCCCAGTGACCACATGGGCTTGGGTTACCGTTTGGGGGGGCACAGGTACGGACCCTTCAGTTAGGCTGGCTTGCTTTCCTCCTCCACCTCTGTCTGTGAGTAAAACGACGGAGACATCACTAGATCATGGCCACTCCCAGCAGCCACCATCCCCTGTAATCCCTCACCATTAACTCTGTTTTTCTATGGGTTTCTGTAAAGACAGGCTGGGCTCGTGGTCAGGGGCAGGCCCTGAGACTCGGCGCGGTAGAACGTGGAACTGAATATGGACCTTGTCCACCTGGCCCACCCCCTGCCCCTGACACTCAGGTTCTGTCCCCCCGGGCAGGGATCTGTGTGGCTGACCCCTATGAGGTGATAGTAGCACAAGATTTCTTCATCGACCTGCGGCTGCCCTACTCTGTGGTGCGGAACGAGCAGGTGGAGATCCGAGCTGTCCTCTACAACTACCGGGAGACAGACACACTCCAGGTGGGTCCTTGCAGCAGCTGAGGCATGAAGGAAGGCTTGGGGGTGGGGGTCAGTGGCAGGGGGAGGCCATGGCACGTGCCCCTGACCCGACCCTGTCTGCCCGGCAGGTGAGAGTAGAACTGCTCTACAATCCAGCCTTCTGCAGCATGGCCACTGCCAAGAGGCGTCACCTGCAGACTCTGACGATCCCTCCCAAGTCCTCAGTGGCTGTGCCTTACGTCATTGTGCCCCTGAAGATCGGCCTACAGGAGGTGGAGGTCAAGGCGACTGTCTACAGGTTGTTCATCAGTGACGGTGTCAAGAAGACCCTGAAGGTCGTGGTGAGTCCTTGGGGTACCTGCCGCCTCTTGTCCTTCAGGAAAGTCTCCTGCTCTCCTCACGCTATCAGCTCAGTTTTGGAGCCCCAGACTCTGAGACGCTAATAACGTCCGACATCCACCTTAGGGAGGTCAGGAACCCGAGAAGTTGGAAAGGGCTGCCATCGGGGGAGGCACATGAGACTTTCTGCTCAGGCATGGAATTTTAAAGGGGTGCCCAAAACCTCAGCAATAAAGATAAACAATATTTTTTATTAAAATATGTTTTCATATCAAATATAATATTTTGTAACACATTTCAGTACAGGAGTTTTGTTTTGACTTTAACATTTTTGGGGAAACACATTTCACCGACCAAAATTTATAAACCAATAATATATGATACGAGAGCACAGGAAAGTTCTGTTTTTACCTGTGATTTTTAGCCTTAAAATATACATTAACAGTTCTGTTTCTGCTCTTTCCCACACTTTCAAATATAATAAGAGATCGAATCATCAATAAAAGGCTTCTCTCGTCTTTTATTGATATTTTAAAGCAAAACGAGATCACACACAAGATCACTAATATTTTAATGCAATCGCTTAACAAATCAAAAATAATGCCAAATGTATCTGCGATGAACAAAAGAGCAACATTTTTAAATAAAGGCAGGATCTGACAGTGTCTGGCCAAGTCGTACGGAGCCTGGAGAGGAAAAGCCAGGGCCCCTCCCACGGGTGCCTGCGGGTTTTTTCCCAAATTGTTAAACTAGTTGAAGAAAACCTTGAATCATTGAAAAGTAAATGTGTGAACACTGACAGTGTGATTTTATGTGATTTTATGTTGAGGTGTTTTATTCGTACCCAAACCAGAATTTGTTGTCATTTTTCTTTCCTGGCTTTAAGGGACACAAACTCACATTTTTTTCCAATTATGTTGATGTTCTGGAATAATATTACCATAAAAATTCAAGTATATATTTAGAGACCTACGATTTTTTTTTTTTTTTTGCGGTGGGCCCCAATATGGCCCCGTGTGGGCTCCGGTGGGAGAGAAAACCCAGTAGTGCCAGAACCTGCGTGGCCAGCTCTTTCCGCTTCTGTACTCACTGGCACTAGTACCTTGAATCCATCACAGTGGGGATATTTACACCAGGGAAATCGGCCACACTACAAATCAGGATTTTTATCTTCCTGGGGAGCTGAATGCTAAATATTTACCCGCATGCCCTGGGAGGATATTTAGTCTGCAAAGGGAAACCTGGGCATTACTACCAGGTGAAAGGAGAATGGATTCTAAGAAAGAAAAAACATCCGCTATCCACAATAAAGGTTTGCCTGAAGACATAATGAAAGTTTGAGTTGGGTCTGTGATACTAATTAAGGTAACCCCCAACACTGTGCTAAATCCTTATGCACAATCATTTATTTTATTTTACATTTTCTTTTATTATTTTTTATTTATTTTAATCATTTGTTTTAAAAATTCATTTTAAAATTTTAATTTAGTTTTTATGTATGTACTTTTTATTTTCTATTATTTCATTAATTATTGTATTTTATTTTTAAATTTAATTTCATTTTTTTAAATTTATTTTTATCTTTTTTAACCCATTGAGAGGCACTGGGTTGAAAACAGACTCTGGAGCCAGACTACCAGGTTCAGACCCCAGTTCCGTTCCATTAGGTGTGTGACTCTGGGCAAGTTGCCTCCCCACTCTGTCTCCAGTTTCCCCATCTTTAAAATGGGAGTAATAATAGTGGTACTCAGCCCAATGCATTGTTGTTAAGATTAAATGAGTTAACCTAAATAGAGAAAGCTTCTAAGCATATAGGAAGATTTCCAAAGGCTTTGTTATTTTATCATAATTAATTTATAATTTCATTATTAAATCGTACAACAAACAGTATGTGGTAGATGTTTGTATTGCCTCCTTCTTGTAAGAAAGGAAGCTGAGGTTCTGAGAGATTACATCACTGGCTCCCAGCCACATAGCTAAGACTGGCAGATGCTGTCATGTGTATGCCACGGTCATCCCCAGAACAGTGCCCTGCTGACCAGCTGTCTGTCTGTCTGTCCTTTTATTCCCCGGGCTCCCCCTTCTGTCAACACCGTCCAGCCGGAAGGAATCAGAGTGAACAAAACTGTGGCCGTTCGCACACTGGAACCAGCAGAAAAAGGCCAACGTGAGCAGGAGAGGGGGCAAGTCCTGGGTGGCGATGCAGGGTGTGGCAAAAGGAGGCTGGTGCCATGGTGTCTCCCCTTTGACCCACAGAGGGTGTGCAGCGAGAGGAGATCCCGGCTGCAGACCTCAGCGACCAGGTCCCAGACACGGAGTCGGAAACCAGTATCCTCCTGCAGGGTGAGACGCCCTTGGTCCAACCCCAGCGAGCCCAGGAAGGTGTGGGGGCCGTGACTCCTGCAGAGGGAGTCTAGTCCCATCTACTTTGGGGACTATTTGACTGTGGTGCCTCTCCTCCACTTCAGCTGGAACAGCCTCTCCTTGATCTGTTCATAGAAGGTGGTATTTAGTTCAGATAGCTGCTGCTGATAAATAAGTTTCAGTAAGGAGTGGTAGAATTCAAGGGCAGACATTCTGGAACTAATCGCCCCGGATAGAGGACTGGAGGAGAGGGTGGGAAGGTACAGGAAGGAGCTAGAAAGGCACCTTACAGCCTGTGAGCTGTTAGGTTTGAGGGAGAGATGCTTGGTCTCCTCCTTTGGGATGGAGGAGAATAGTGGTGTCTGCATCTAAAGGTTATTGGGAGGACAAAATGAGATACTATATAGCGTCCTCTTAGAAGAGAACTCGGCAAATAACATAAAGCATTGTATAAGTATTCGTGACAATTGTTTCTGGAATTATTTTACCACTGGTGGAACAAGAGAACTCAGGGACAGCTCCCCCTTCGGTCACATGCCCCAGCCCCCAGCCGTCCCCGACTCTTTGGCCCTGCTGGTTGGAGCCTGGGAAGGCTGGGGTTAGCTAACGCCGTCCTTCCTCCTGGCTTCAGGGACCCCAGTGGCCCAGATGGCGGAAGACTCCATCGACGCGGAGCGGCTGAAGCACCTCATCGTGACGCCCTCCGGCTGTGGAGAGCAGAACATGATCGGGGTGACGCCCACGGTCATCGCGGTGCACTACCTGGACCACACCGAGCAGTGGGACAAGTTTGGCCTTCAGAAGCGTCAGGATGCCCTGGACATTATCAAGAAGGGTGTGTCCCCTGCCCCTCTGGGAGACTGCCACTCCAAGGCCCCTCTCTGAGCTCCCGCCCCGACAGAGGTCCCCGTGACCCTGAACCCCCTTGAAAACTCTCCCCTCTCTGAATCCCCTCTCCTCCACACATCCCTCCCAGTTCTGAGCACCCTCCTTCCTCTCTGAACCCCTGTCCCACTCTTCACAGAACCCTAGTCGCCTCTCTAAGTCTCTCCTCCCTGGCATACACCTGTCCCAGCCACTGCCCCCGCTCAGCCCCTGCTCCTCTGGGAACACTTCCCTCCTTCCTGCAGGGTACACCCAGCAGCTGGCCTTCAGACAACCCAACAGTGCCTTTGCCGCCTTCCTGAACCGGCCGTCCAGCACCTGGTGAGCCTGCCCATGGCTTTGCACCCTTCTGAGGAGGTCCCGGATGCTGGCCTGGGGTAGTCTAGGCTGGCCTCCCCAACACGGCCTTGTGCCACTGGACCCCTCCACCTGCAGAGTCACCGGGCCCACTAGCTAAGTGGCCTATGTCATTAAGCACTGCCCGTGAGCAGCATTGGGTCCTCAGGCGCTGCCCTCCCCACCTCTGCTCATTGTTTGGCTGGGACTGCAGTCTCTGGATCCCAGAGCCAATTGACTCATGCTCTGCCCCTGCACCCAGGCTGACAGCCTACGTGGTCAAGGTCTTCTCCCTGGCTGCCAACCTCATCGCCATTGACTCTGAAGTCCTCTGTGGGGCTGTCAAGTGGCTGATCCTGGAGAAGCAGAAGCCTGACGGAGTCTTCCAGGAGGATGGGCCCGTGATACACCAGGAAATGATTGTGAGAGGCAGGGGTGCAGGGCGGGTGGGGGCAGAGCAGGGTCTGAGTGTCCCAGTGTGGAAAGGAGAAAGACTGCCTGCCATTTGCCCAATTGCCTACATTGGGGTGGACGGAAAAGTAAAGGAGCCGAGAGCATCGTTGCTTTTTCGCAAAAACCAGGGACCTCAGAGTCCAATGCAAAATGAAAGTTCCCCAGCTCCCCATTGATTTGAATATAAACAAAAACTCCTTCGAGTTGTGTTTTTCAAAGTGTGGTCCCCAGGCCAATAGCATCAGCATCAGCTGCAAGCTTGTTAGAAATGTACATTCTTGGGCTGGAGCCCATATGCACCAAAGCAGAAGCTTAAGGGGTGGAGCCTAAGAATTAGAGTTTTAATAAGCCCCCTACTCCAGGCGATGCTGATGTGAGCTCCAGTTGGAGAACCACTGCTTCAGCCCGACCTTTCGGGCTTCCAGACTCACAGGCTTGCCCCTCCATCTGTACTGCTTGGAACCATGCAGTGTCTAGACGCAGGGCCTTTGCACATGCTGTTCCCAATGCCTGGCATGCTACCCCTATCTTCTTTGAGAGCTCAGTCCTACTCACTCTTCAGGTTGTGGCTCCACCCGTCATCCCTTAGGGACATCTTTCCCAACCTCCCCGATCAATTCACCCTCCCAGTATCCATTCTCACTGCCACATCCACTTATGCACAGCACTCCTCAATTTGTAAAGATATATCTATTGATGAATTGGTGGGTTCATGTCTGTCTCCCCTACTAGACAGAGAGCTCCATGGGAGCTGGGGCCAGCGTCTGGTTTTTGTCTACCACCTTGTCCACAGCAGCAGCAACACTTGCAGAATGAGCAAATGGACAAATGAATACTAGAGTGTGGTCCTCCCGAAAGACACTGGGGAGACACCCAGCCCTGCCCTGACTCGCTGATCCTACCGGGGTGTTGGCTGGCATGTGGGGACACATGGGTGACCCCATCCTTTCTCCCTGATCCACATCCTAGGGTGGCTTCAGGAACGCTGAGGAGAAAGATGTGTCCCTCACAGCCTTTGTTCTCATCGCACTGCAGGAGGCTAGAGATATTTGCGAGGGACAGGTCAACGTAAGTGTGCCCTGTCCTCCTCTCCTCCCTCCTGTCCTCAGGCACAGCCACCTCGGAGGTGCTGTAGTCGCTGCATCTGCTTTGTCCTGGGGTTTTGAGTGTGGGTTGTTCGGCCTTTAGTTTCCCAAGTGGGGAACCCCAGGATCCCAGCTTCACAAATTGCTTCTTCCTCCTCAAGACCCCAGAAAAGTGGTGGGAGAGAGAAGGCCATTACCTTAATGACCAAGAGGAACACAGGCCCTTGTTGTTCAAATCTTGCCAATTTGAGAGAAATTGTGGTAGAAAAGAGACAGCTCTAAGGCTGTGGGTCAGACAGATCTGAAGTTAGATCATAACTGTCAGGTTAGTTATTAATTTCTACTACAACATAATGACATTTTCTACTACAGCATAGTACAATGGAGTATAGCACAGGCTATGGAACCAGACTACTGGGATCGAAATAAAGAGTTTGATGGAATTAGCTCGAGAAAACCAACTGTGACTATTCCAGGAGTATTGCAAGTTGATTATTGAATGCAATCATTATTAAAAATTAAATTATATAAACTTACATTTAAATTAATTAAACTACACATAAAAACGAAGGTTGTAAACACCCAAAGCTCATCATTTTTTAAAAGATTTTATTTATTTATTTTTAGAGAGGGGGGAAGGGAGGGAGAGAGACAGGGAGAGAAACATCGATGTGTGGTTGCCTCTCGCACACCCGTTACTGGAGACCTGGCCCACGCCCCAGGCCTGTGCTATGACCAGGAATCAAGCTGGTGACTTTTTGGTTCACAGGCCCACACTCAGTCCACTGAGCTACACCAGCCAGGGCCATTTCTTAGTTATTTTACTACTTCTTATTATCATCCATGCTCTTCAGATTACTTGTGTCTGTTATACCTCTACTATGTGGACATATGTATGTGGACATACCATATAATTTCTTCCCAACTCTACAGTCAGTGACTTTGTGTTGGTAGGATGAAATCGGCCATGGCAGTATTTGCACCATGGAGGTCAGCAAACACTACAAATCATGTCCACCTCAGCCCCTCGTCTCTCTGAGTCTCAGTATTCTCATCTGTGCAGTATGAATGAGGATGAAAATAAAACTGACCTCATTGGATTTTAAGGTTCAACGAGTGGATATGTGACTGGCACGTGGTGTCAGCTATGATGATGACTAGGTAATAGGTGGACTCAGTAGTGTGCTAACCTCCGCTCGCTCTAACTCATGAGCGTCTATTGGAGGCATCTCTTTCCCACTCTGTGTTAAGCAATGTCACATTGGTAGCTTGAAATTGGCTATGATAGCAGTATTTACACCACAGTGATTGGCAAACTATACATCAGCCCCTCCCCCACCTGACTAGAGAGCTGGTTATTAAACATTTACCAGCACACCACTGGGTGTACAAACTGCACCAGGCACGTGATAAGTACTTAGCAACAAAGCAGTTCATGGTGGCTAAAAGGTCTGGGAACCCCTTAAAAATAGATCCAAGACAGATATGGCCCAAGGACAAAAACCTGTAACCTTGCAAGCTCTCTGTGGCAGCAGTGCCCACCTGAGCAGAGTTCCCAATCTTCTTTCTCACAGAGTCTGGAGGGCAGCATCAATAAGGCTGGAGACTTCCTTGAAGCCCAGTATGAGAGATTGCAGAGACCATATACTGTGGCCATTGCTGGCTACGCCCTGGCCCTGTTGGGCAAGCTGGAAGACTCCTCCTTGAACAAATTTAAGGAAACGGCCACAGGTGAGAGGCAGCCTGCTGGGGTAAGCAGAGATGCATGGCTGGGGTCTGAGGGTGGCCATCTTAAACTGGGCTGCATGGCTCTCGGCTGAGCTGGGATGGAGTGTGTGGCTCTAAGTGTGAACAGTCCTCTTTGTAAGTGGCCCGAGAAGGTTCACTACACCGTTTAACAAGTATTTGTTGGGTAATTGCCATGACACAGAAGCAAGGGCATGGGCTCTGACATCAGACCAGTTCAAGTTCAAATCCCACTCTGCCACATTCTTACTGTGTGACCTTGTACAGTTCATTGAACCTCTCTGGACATTGTATATAAAATAATATCTGCATCATAGGATGGCTGAGAATATTAAACGAGTGATACAGGTAGAAGAAGGTCTAGCTCATAGTAAGAGATCTATCACTGATGATGTTATTGCCTTTAGTATTGTTAGTAACATTTTCATTATTTCAAGGGATTGGATAAGATAATGACATATGAATTTTAGCACAATGAGTAGCACACAGTGAGCACTTAATCATTGGTTCCAGTGATGAGACTTTGTCAGGTTCGTGCTCACTTATGTAACATATTTGCATGTATACTGAAGTGGTTGAACACAGAGAAGTTGGCTTCTTGCTGTGTAACAGCACAGTGTGGGTGTCCCAAGCTGGTGGACAGCTCTCCTCAATACAGAGATGCAGGGATCTAGCCAGGCTCTATCTTTTCATGGCTCTGCCACCTGGTGTCTCAGAATCCATTCTCTCCAAGCAAAAGGGGAAACACTCAGGAGGACTGTGCAAGGGAGGTACACTGGGCATGAAAGGAGCCCCATCAGTTGTTTGTTTGTGCACATTCTATTGGCCACAGCTCAATCACCTGGCCATACCAACCTGTAAAGGCATCTGGGAGATAAAGGCCAACTTTGTGCCCAGGAAGAGAAGGGAATGGTTCTTGGTGACGGTTCCTGCCATAAGTACTTTCTTAAGTACTTGGGACCTCACAGTGAATGTGGCCCAGCCCCTGCCGTCGGGGTCTCACACTGCAGTTGAAGAAAGAAATGAGTCAATAGATTTCTGTAGAGCATCATGGTGCTGGGACAGGAGAAGCACATGATATTCTGAGAGACAGAAGGAAGGGCTTCACTCTGTCTTGAGATGCCATTGAAGCTGAATTGTGCAGGGGTAGATGGAGAAAAAGGAGCTCCACATAGAGAGAACAGAATATGCAAAGGCCCAGAGGTAAGAATAAGCATGGTGAGTTCAGGTAATCTCCTCCCATAGATCAGTGGGGCTGCAGTTCAGAATTCAAATGGAAGAGTGAAAGTTGATAAAGGAAGAGAGTGAGGCAGAAACCAGCAGATTGAGAGCCACAAATGTGGTCCAGGACACCTAAACACCAAGAGGTCTTCTACCAGTCTTTTTTCTGAGCTATCTTGAGACTGAATAAAGTTGGAAGCATGGGGTCTGGTGTTCTCTCTGCAGACGGGAACCGCTGGGAGGAGCCTAACCAGAAGCTCTACAATGTGGAGGCCACATCCTATGCCTTGTTGGCCCTGCTGCTGCTCAAAGACTTTGACGCTGTGCCTCCTGTTGTGCGCTGGCTCAACGAGCAGAGATACTACGGAGGTGGCTATGGCTCCACCCAGGCAAGTAGTCTCCCGTCCCCCTGGGCAACTGCATCCTTACCTCCTCTGGCCTCCCACTGGCCTTTCAGATAAGATGCTGACATTAAAAGAGGCAGTTAGTTGGAATGAAGTTGAGAAATTAGGTCTTGTTTTTTTGTTTGTGTGTTTCAAATCTGTCTGTGGATTCCGAACTAAATTCTGAATGCCTCAAGCTGTGTTTTGAGCCTCCTTTTCCCTCTGGTATCTAGATCATGTTCTCAGGGACCAGGTTCAGGTATGAACCTCTCTCTGATGGGTTCTAGACCATGTTCCCACTTCCACTGGGCTTCTCATCTTATCCTGTCTCAATGGCAGGTTCTAGACCAAGTTCTCAATTATTGTAAGGAATCATCAAGTCCATCTCTCCCTCCGATGGGTTCTAGACCATGTGCTCAGATCCATAAGGCTCCCAGCATTGCTTTGTCTTACCGTGGGTTCTAGACCACACTCTCAGTTTTCTAGAGCATTATTGAAGCCTGCCACTCTCCCTGGTGGGCTCTAGACCACAGTTTCTACAACCTCAAGTTCTAGCAAGTTCGAGCTCTAGTTTGATCCTCTTTCTCTCAGGTGGCATTCTTAGTGTCACTTTTGGATTCTAGGTCATATGCTCAGTGTCCCCAGGCTCCAACTTCATTCTTTCTTCACAATTTGGAGACACACTCTTAGTGTCTCCAAACTCTTGTCTTAGTCTCTCTTGTCTGGATGGGTCCCAATCACATTCTCAGTCTTTCTAGACCGTCAGTCTTAAGCCTGCATTTCCTGGTGTATTCTAGACATGCTCAGTGTCTCCTAGCTCTGGTGTAGACCTTGGAGAATTCTAGTGTCCTCTGTGTCTCCTGACTCCCAGTCTTACCCTTGTGCTGTCCAGTGGGTTCTAGTTCTCAGTCTTAGTGTCACCAAGCCCTAGTCTGAGCCTCTCTCATGCAGAGAGTTCTAGAACATGTCCTCCACATCCACCAACCCTCAGTCTTATCCTCACCCCCTCTGGTGGGTTTTAGGCCACAGTCCCAGTGGCCCAGCTCTAAGCTGAGCCTCTTTGTCTCCCAGTATTTTCTTACTGCTTTCTTGGTCTCCCACATCACCCTCTTTCTCTCTTGGGGGTTCTAGGCCACTTTCATGGTGTTCCAAGCCCTGGCCCAATACCACAGGGATGTCCCTGACCACAATGAACTGAATCTGGATGTGACCATTGAACTCCCCAGCCGCAGCGATAAGATCGTGCACCGCATCACCTGGGAATCCGCTAGCCTCCTGAGGTCAGACCAGGTACGACTGCCCGGCAATGCCCCTGGCTCTCATCCTCCATGCCAGTCAGAGTCTGCCAGGAGGCAGAAGGGAAGGCAGGCGACCACTGCAGCCAGGGTAGGGCTTGGTTGCCAACACCTTCTCCTCTCTCTCCTTACTCCCTGCAGACCAAGCAAAATGAGAATTTCGTACTAACAGCTAAAGGGAAAGGACAAGGCACTTTGTCGGTAAGGAGAAGAACCCACACCTGCTTGGCTCACCACCTCCTCTCAGTCCCTCTGCCCCAGAGGGACCCTGCCCTTCCCAAGTCAAGTAGGCTGACACTTTGTCTCCCCTCCTATGTCTCTAGGTAGTGACGATGTACCATGCCAAGATCAAAGGCAAAGCCACCTGCAAGAATTTTGACCTCAGAGTTAACACGCAACCAGCCCCTCCTGGAGGTAAAATAAATAAAGACCCTATTTGCCACCCTGCCCCCACTGCCATGCTGGTGCCTGTCCCCCTCCAGAATCAGGACCCAGACACCCATCCTTCTGTCTTCTGTGTTTCAGACAAGAAGCCTCAGGGTGCCAATAACTCCATGATCCTTGACATCTGTGTCAGGTGAGAGATGGGTCACTGAGGTCCATCTTGATCATCCCTCTTGTCTCTAGTGAGACTTCTTGTAAATAATATGAATGGTACCTAATCCTCTCTGGGGGTATGTGGTATGTCTGGTACTGTGCTGAGTACCCTCCAGGGGACAGACAGCACAGCAGTCCTGCTTCGCCTGGCAGTGTGAGACTAGCTATGACCACGTAAACTGAGACCATGTAAAGTGATGTTAATAATCCACGAGGGAGATTATAATTGTTCCAGGAATTTTACATTTTTTATCACAACATCAAAAGCTCTCATACTGCTAGTTATAAAACTATAAACTATTGAAAAGTAGAGTCAGATAAGTATTTGTTTAGTGCACTGTAATTCAAAACGTTAGAACATTGAGATTAAGGTTGGTTTTGATTATTTTGTAAAGCACTTATTCAAAGTCCTGTGGTTTGAACAGTGCCTCCTTTCTTTCCTGTATAACTCATGATATGGAGCAAACATATTTTCTCTGATGTTGTGAAGTGTCAGGTTCCCTTCTAAGTTTGGGTCACCTGCCAACATTTAACCCTTTGAGCTTTCAATGTCATGAGGTATCTGAGTTCCTTCAACAGTGAAGTTTTTGCCAGTGTCACTTCCTCTGGGACATCTTTTTTTTTGGGGGGGGTCACAACCCCTTTGTTCATTTATGGTGATGCCCTTGCCTTCCTTGAGCTCCTCTGGCTGCAGAGTGGTCTCTCCACCAGCAGCGGGTCCACACGCCCATCATCTGCTGTTTCTTCTCTGGCTCCGTGCATGTGCTGTTACCGCTCTCCATTTCTTGGACGCACTTTCAGCTCTGGCAGCCAGTTCCCATTTGATTACCCATTTTGGGAAGATCTCACATGGGTTTTTCACTGGGAGAGAAGGAAGTAACACGACTGCTCATGTGACCCAAATGATGGGTGCTCGGTGACCCATCACTGACAGACTTTGAAAGAAGTGATATGATTGGTCATTGATTGTGAATGCACATTTATTTACATAGGGATTGGTAGACTGAAGATCTAGCAACTAGATTTGTCCTTCAGGCAATCACTCATGAATAATATACTGTGGCACTGAAGCTAGAACCGTGTTGTGTGGGGACTCGTGTTATTGAACTAGACCATGATAATGGCATCATGCAAAGTGAGAACTGCCCATATTCTTGTTTTCGTTTCCTAGAAAAACTGAGGCATGGAGATGTCCAGTGATTCATCAAATGTCACAGAAAGCTGAAATTTGAACCCATGTAGTTGGGCTTCAGAGGTTGAGCTATTAGTCACCTTGACTACTCATGATGCACCTTCCCTTTATTCCCTCCCCTTCAAGGAGTTTTTTCTAAAATCTAACATCCCTCTGTGCTGCTCTGTGGGAGTCAGCAGCCTCAGCCCTTGATCAGAACACCTTGAGCAGGCACTGACCCCCTTGGACTGATCCCACCTGGGACTCAACCCCTCTCTCTCTGCCCCATCCAGGTACCTGGGAAACTCCGATGCCACTATGTCCATCCTGGATATATCCATGATGACTGGCTTTTCTCCCGACACTGCTGACCTCAAGAAGGTATGAAAGTCCTGGGCTCAGGGGCTGAGATTAGTGGGGAGGGGTCTGGAGGAGGCTGATAGAGAGAAGGAGATCCAGGGGGGGGTTTCACAAGTCCTTCCCTTCTCCAGCTGAGCACTGGCACCGACAGATACATCTCCAAGTATGAGATGGACAAGGCCTTCTCCAATAAGAACACCCTCATCATCTACCTGGACAAGGTAAGGCTTCCACTGGGGTCTTGACCCCTACGTGTCTGGCCTTTGCCTTTTCTATTGGCCTTTGTCTTAGAGTTCTCTGCTTGATTCATCCTTTCTAGAAGAAAAGAGGATTGTGCATGAGATGGGTTAAACAAGTTTTTTGTATTTTAATTTTTGTACTCTTAATTTTTTATGTGATTTCAACCTTACAGAAAAATTGTAGGGAAGTGTATAAAAGTTCCATATACTCTTTACTCAAATTCATTCATTGTTACTATTTTCCTCTAAATATACATGTCTATCACATATACATACATGTCTGCCTTTCTTTCTGCCTTGTTTTTCCTCCTCGTTTGTTTATTTTTTGCAGATTTATTGAGATACAACCGGCATACAACATAGTGTAGGTTTAAGGCCTGCAATGTAATGATCAAGTAGATGTACACTGGGAAATTATGGTCATAGTGAGTCAGCGGGCACATGCATCATCTCATGTAGTTATAATGCATGTGTGTGTGTAGGGCTTTTAATATTTACTGTCTTAGCAACTTTCAAATAGGCAGTGTGGTATTTATAACCATGGGATGTTTTTGTGGGCACAGATAGCGATCCGTTGGCCAAAATTCCATTTCATGGCCACACCAAATAGAAAGGGAGGCTGAGAAGAGTAATCTAGTTATGAGCCTTGGAGAAAAGGAAAATAGACTTGTTGAACTGCTCGTGAATCTTTGCCACTTCCTGCTCCCCATCCTCGCCACCCAGATCCTTCTTTCCTAGATCCCTCCCTCTCTCCACCCCTGCTCCAGCCCCCAGTACCCTGTGCTGGATTCCCTCCTATGTCCCCCCACTGACTCACCACCTCCTTCCCCCAGATCTCGCACGACGTGGAGGACTGTATATCCTTCAGAATTCACCAGTTCTTTAATGTGGGGCTTATCCAGCCTGGGGCGGTCAAGGTGTACTCCTATTACAACCTGGGTGAGCAGCCAACCTAGGGCCTGGGGTCTGGGGGTTCCAAGGATCTATAAGTTGGGGGCCTGTGGTCCCAGGGTTCTGTGGGTTAAGGACCTAGGGGTACCAGGGTTCAGGACCTAGCATCTCCAGGTCAGAGGGACTGGACTTGGGAATTTGAGCCCACAAGCATGGTCTTGGGTGGAGGCCCTGGCTTTCTGACACCTCCCGCCCCCTCTGCCCACAGATGAGACTTGTACCCGGTTCTACCACCCGGAGAAGGAATCCGGAATGCTGAGCAAACTCTGCCACAATGAAATGTGCCGCTGTGCTGAGGGTGGGTACACAGGAGCCAGGAAGTGTCAGGTTACACCCCCCAGATCCCCCGCTTCCGTGCGGGTGATACAAGGAGTCCCAAAAGCCCACACCCAGTGGACACCAAGAGGGATGGGCCTGGGGCTGGCCACATGTGTGGGTGGTGGGCCCTCAGTGAGACATGAGACTTAGATTGTGTCCCCTGCCCATGCCCCTCGCAGAGAACTGCTTCATGCACCAGGCAGAAGAAAAGGTCACCCCTGAAGACCGGCTGGACAAGGCCTGTGAGCCGGGAGTGGACTATGGTAAGGAGGGGGCAGGAAGCATGCATGTGTGGTTGCGTGAGAGTGACAGTGTGTATGGCTATGGTTGGGTGTGTGAAAGACTGTGTGGCAGCAGGTGTGGTCATGGTTGTGTGTGTGACTGGCTGCAAGCGGCCGCAGCTACATGTAGCTGTGTTTCAGGCTGCAGCTGTGGGTGACTGGTGTGTGTGTCTGTGTGTTTTATGGAGGGCCACTATTGTGTGGGCAACCAAGATTATGATTGGGCTGGGTATGTGCAAGAGTGTGAAAAAAGGTGGTTGTGAGTAGATGTGGCTGTGTGTGTATGTGAAGTTGTGGTTGTGAGCAGCCGTGATTAGATGAGATGGTGACGGGGGGGCAGGAGTCGCTGTCCTTGTGTCCGTGATGAGCTGTGAGTGGCTGTAACTGTGTGCGTGGCTGTATGTGACTCTGTGTGAGATGGTGGTTGTGAGTGACTGATCTCCTGTGGTTCTGTGTGAGAGATGGTGGTTGCAGGTAACAGCAGACAAGGAGCAGCTGTTCCAGTGTATGTGATGAGTTATGGGCAGCTGTAACTGTGCACTTGGCTGTGTGCAACGATGTGAGAAAGTGGCTGTATGACCCTATGGGGCTCCTTGTATCACTGGGGGAGGCAGGGGCTGTAGCATGACTGACTGTGATCCTGCATGTATCGGGGGAGCCACATGCACAGGCGTGCTTGTAGGTAGGGTGCCCCCCGAACCCTGCCCATGACCCATGCTGGCTGTCTCCCCAACCCTACCTACCCAGTGTACAAGACCAGGCTGCAGAGGAAGGAGCTGGCAGACGATTTTGACGAGTACATAATGGTCATTGACCAGGTCATCAAATCAGGTCAGTCCCCTGCTGCCTTCTGCCTTTCTGCTTCCCCCACCTTGCGCACCCCAGCTCAGCTCGCTCCTCTGCCCTCCAGGCACTGACGAGGTGCAGGCTGGACAGGAGCGCAGGTTCATCAGTCACATCAAGTGCAGAGCAGCCCTGAAGTTGCAGGAGGAAAAACATTATCTCATATGGGGCCTCTCCTCGGACCTGTGGGGAGAGAAACCCAAGTGAGTGCTGTCCCCGCGCCTGTGTGTGCTCGCCCCTCCCACCCTTCCTGGGCCTCTTCTGACCTGCCATCTGTCCCTCCTCCCCAGCATCAGCTACATCATTGGAAAGGACACCTGGGTGGAGCTGTGGCCCGATGCTGACGAATGCCAAGACGAGGAGAACCAGAAAGTGTGCAGGGACCTGGCCAGCTTCAGAGAGAACATGGTCGTCTTTGGCTGCCCCAACTGATCCCCATCACGGTACCCCCCCCAATAAAGCTTCATTTGTATTCTATGTGATCTCCCAAAGTCTGAAGGTCTCTGACAGGGAAGAGGCAGTTTTGGTCCCTACCTGCCTCTCCTACATGTCAGCTCCTTTCGTACCTGAAATCTCCAAGAAATCTCATTTGCAGTCTTGCCTGTGTGCTTGCACCCTTGCCATCCTTACCTGCAGCTCACTGCCCCTTCACCTGAGTTCTCACCTACTTGCCCATTGTCTCCTTACCGCGCCCTCACCTGAATTCTTACCACATTCTCATCTGAATCTTTCCCTCCTCTCTTACCTGCATACTCAACTACATCCACCTGCATTTTTGCATCCTTTTACATTTTTTCCATCTTTGTCTGCGAACTGACCTGTATTTTATATTTTCACCTGTCTTTCCACCTGCATTCTCACCTATATTTTCTCTGTATCCTCATCTGAGTCCTCACCTGCATCTTTACCTACATCCTTCTCTGGATCTCTTCCTATTTTCTTACCAGCATCCTTCCCTGCCTTCTCACCTGTGTCTTCTTACCTGCATCTTCATCAGGATCATAACCCTACGGCCCTCCTCTCCTTCTTCTCCCTCACCTGCATCCTCACCTGTTCTCATCATCATCCATCCACAGCTGACTATTTCCACTTGCTATATATCACCTGCATTCTTTTTTGTCCTCTAAGCCAGGGGTGTCAAACTCATTTTCACTGGGGAATATATCGGCCTCCTGGTTGCCTTCAAAGAGCTGAAATAATTTTAGGACCATATAAATGTAACGACTCCTTAACTGTTAAGGAGTTGAAATTGCATTCAGCCCTTTGAGGGCAACCACGAGGCTGATGTGGCCCCGGGTGAACATGAGTTTGACACCCCTGCTCTAAGCTCACCCTCCCCTCCCCAATCCTCATGAGAGGGCCCGAGCAGACTCCTCAGTGCTTCTGCACCACCCAGTGGGTGTCTGTGCCCAGGAGGGGGTGGTAAGGGGCAGGTCGGGTGATATTTCCGGCTGGAGCCCTGAGTGAGTGAGGGAAGGCATGAGTCAGCAGCTGAATGGAGCGCAGGAGCTATTTAGGTCACCACAGCTCCAGAACTGCGTGGGGTGGTGCGACGGCAACCACCAGAATGGCAACCACCAGGCTGAGTGGAACTACTGGTTGCAAAGCGAAACCGGGGCTCCAAAGGCCTCTTCTAACCTCTAGGTCCTCGAGGACTGTTGAGGGCGGGCTCTGAGCTCAGGGCTCTGGGTCCAGCCATCAGGGGAAAAAATCTTCAGCCTAGAAGTCACCAGAGCACAGCCCCCTTCCCCTAAGACTCCTGGGTCCTAGAAACCCTTACCTCCCACTTCCAGGACTATGGGGGACACATTCACAGTCCACCCTGCTTCCTCCAGCCCCCAGTTGCCAGAGACGTTGGTGGAGGGCAGACTCAAAGACCCTCATCACTCACCGGATGTCCCTGCTGACATCTGCTCGTTTCTTCTCATTTCTTCTCATTTCCATCTTCTCATTTCTTTTCTTGCTTATTTCCCCTTTCTCCTGCCTGTTTTCTTCATCTCTTTAAAGTGAGGGGTTTCGTTGGATTTCAGCACCTGCAGTTCTAGGCTGTGAACAGCACAGACAAGATCCGAGGGAACTCCCATTCTGAAGGCAGCATGGAGCTGGTTTCGGACGGCGAGGGAGCCGCCTGTGGTGGGCCACCAGTAACAATCATTTAGACAGAGGGATGGTCCCTGTCATGTGTGGGCTTAGCTAGGCCATGGAGACCAGTCGCTTGGTGAAACACTGGCTAAATGTAGCTATGAAGGTATTTTTTAAAAGTGGGATTCATGCCTACTTCGATTCATTTAAAGTCAAGTCAGTTGACTTTAAAAGCATTTTATCTTCGATAATGTGGATAGAACTTAGCCAGTCAATTGAAAGGACGAAAAAAAATCAGGTTCCCCACAGAAAAGGGAATTCAAGACAGCAGAGAAGAAATTCTGCCTGAGTTTCCCGCCTTCCGATTTAAAGACTGAGCATCAACTCAGCCGAGTCTCCAACCTGCTGGCTCGTCCTGTGGATTCCAGGCACGCCCACCACACAATCGCACGAGCCGGTTCACGTAAACCTCTGTCTCTGTCTGTCCATACATATTAGAGAATACAGATACAAATTAGATACAGATGTAGCTGTAAATAAGATACACAGATACAGATATATATGCATAGATGTTTTACTGGTTCTTTTTCTCTGGAAAACCCTGCTTCATACGGGTGGTCAAGGGAGTCCTCAGTGAAGAGGGGGTTCTAGAGTTGAGATGTAGGTGACAAAGGGGGATCTGGGAAAGATTGTTCCAGGCGGAGGGAACAGTACATGCAAAGGCCCTGGGACAGCAGTTTCAAGGGTACAAGGACATCAAGATAGTGACAGCCACACAGTGTCCATTCTAAGCTCAGGGAATGGCGAACTCTTTCTTTAAATGGCAAGATAGTAAATATTTTAGGCTTGGAGAGGTGAGATAAAATTGAAGGTATTGTGAAGGTACTTTCACCCTGGCAAACCCTGTTTGCTTGGGATGGTGCGGTGGGCGTGATTGGTGCTTCACTGCTATGGACATTCTCTGGATGAAGAGTGATCCATCTGAGGCTTGGCCGTCCAAGCAGGTGGACGGGTGAGGGGTGACTCCCCAGGCCAGTCTCTCTCCCGAGGCCCAGCCATCTCCCATGGATTAGCTGGCCTGAGGCAAGTCAACATGTTGAGTCACCCACCCCCAGAATGAGATTCATCCACTTAGTGCCTGACAGTCACCAGCAGAGGACAATCCGATGTGTAGGTGGTGGCCAGTGTGACCAGCACAGAACATGGACTGCGGCGAGGTTTTGGCTGCCGGTCAGGGAGGCAGCATGGGGATTGGGGCACAGAGGAAGGTGCCCCAGCTATGTTTCTACAGCTTACCAAGGTCCCACCCCTGGGAGCCACTTCGGTGGCTGTAAGGGAACAGGAGGTCAGCTGGATTTGGCCCACGGGCCACAGTTTGCTAATGAGCTCATTAGGAGGCCACTGCAAGATTTTAAACAGGGGTGAGATAAGAGCTGCCTTAACTGTTTAAAAAGCCATTTCACTCCTAGTTATGTACCCAAAGGAACTGAAACCTGGTACCCAGAAAATGTACGTACATGCAGGCTCACAGCAGATTGACTCACAGTGGCCAGGAGGTGGGAACAACTTGAATGCACACCAACAGATGAGAATGGATGAGAACGAATGTCCACACACTGGGATGTCACTCAGCCATAACAAAGGAGCAGAGCAGTGACACTCCTACCATGTGGGGAGCCTTGAGAACAAGAGACTCAGGGAAAGTAGCCAGACACAGAAGACCACACGGTGCATGCTTTCACTTTCACGAACTACCCAGAACAGGTAATTCAATAGAGTGAGAACACAGACTAGTGGCTGCCACGGGCCAGGAAGGTTGGGGAGCGGGAAGCCACTGCTCAGTGGCTGTGGGGTTTCCTTTGGGGACATTGAAAATGTTTTGGAAGTAGAGCTGCACGACATGGTAAAGGCATTAAATGCCACTGAGCAGCTCACTCTGAAATGGTTAGTTTTATGATGTATGAATTTCACCTCAATACAATAAAACACACACAAATCAATATAAGCCTCAGTGAGGTTACACTAGCTGGAGGACAGAGAATGAATTATAAGGTGGCCAGAGGTAAAGCGCAATGTCCTGCTGGAAGTTACTGCAACAGCCCAAGCAAGCAATGGTGGCGCCTGACTGTGTCAGAACATTTGGGCTACCGTAACAGGGTGCCTCAGAGTGCATGGTGCAAACAATAGACATTCATGTCTCACGGTTCTGGGAGCTGGAAGCCAAGATCAGGGTGAGAGTTCTCTTCCTGGCTTGCGGATGGCCGCCAGCTCACTGTGTTCCCACGTGGGAGACAGTATTTCTCTCCAGGGTCATCGAATAAGGCCAGTAGTCCCACCACCAGGGCTCCACCGCCGCGACCCAATTATCTCCCTAAAGTTCCACTTTCAAATACCATCACACTGGAGACTGGGGCTTCCACACGGCACTTTGAGGGGCACAAACATTCAGTCTGTAACACTTAGCCATGGTGGCAGTGATGGGGGTGGAAACAGGTGGCTGAATTTGAGGCCTGGTTTGGAGGTGGAATCACCAGGCTTTGCTGAAGGGTGGGATGTGGGAGACAGGACAAATGGAGGGTCCAGAATGACTCCCGGGCCCCAGGCTTATTCATCTGATTGGGTAGTGGTTCCCCCCATGATTTTGAGTTCCAATTAAAACTCAAAAGACACAGGCTTGGTGTGGCTCAGTGGGCTGGGCATCGTCCCACGAACCAAAAGTTCTCTGGTTCAATTCCTGGTCAGGGCACATGCTGGGGTTGTGGGCCAGGTCCCTTGTTCATACGTGAATTGGTGGGAGTGAGAGGCAACCTATGGATGTTTCTCTCTCACATCAGTGTTTCTCTTCTTCTCCTTCTCCCTCCCTTCCCCTTTCTTCAAAAATAAATAAATAATTTTAAAACCTAACACATGTGCATGAACACATACATGAGTGCACTTATGCCCATGCCTGCACCTGCCTGGGTGCACATATGTGCACATGCTATACACACACACACACTTGTACGCACCCAGATGCCGGGCCTCACAGGGTTCAGGGTCCCTGAAGGATGGACGGCGCAGGCGAATGAAGAGTCAGGCACCCGATTGGATGCCGTAGAACAGCCAGCCTCTGTGGGTCTGACCAAACTCTCAGAGTTTGATTTAGGCTTTATTTTTATAGAGATTGTTGTATAACATTAAAGGACCAGGTGCATGGCGTGATCAGTTAAGCAGAAAAAAACAATACAGAGGTAACCAGGAAAAGTACAAGAATTTCCAGTTTCTGTTATGTTAAACAAAAGTTGTTTTGACCAGGAGAACTATTAATCAAACAATTTTAAATAGCTCTAGTTTGAATGTCTTATTGTTTATTAAAGGTCTTAGAATTTGGCATGGGGCAAAAGGTTCACTAGACCGAGCAGAGCTTAGGAAATTCATTATAAGGCCTTTGTGATGTCTAACTCAGCTATCTATCTTTCTGTCCAAAATGTTTCTCTATGTACTAGGGACTCTAACTCCTTGGTAATTGTTTCTACATGCTTAGTTTATAGTTGCTAACAAGCTTCTCTTGTTTCTTTGCCTGTCTACTTCTAATTAATATATATTTCTGTTCAAGGTAAAGAAGGGGCTGTTACTCCAACAATTTTTAGACATTCAGGGGCTATTTCATTAGAGGGAACTTTGTTCTCTGGTCAAGAAATTATTTTGCACAACTTCATTGGAATTATGCAAATCAATGAACCTGAAATACAGGTGTCTAACAATCCCACCACCTTTTGATCACCAAAACAAACTTGTAAGGAGATATAGACAGGAAATCCAGCCACAGTTGCCTCTGCATTGCAGATGCATTTCAACCGTCCCTACTGTGTCAAGGGACGGTTGCTGGCCGGCTCCCGACACCTAGACATGTAAACAAGCACACATGCCCGCACCTGCACACTCCTCCATGCACGCTGCATGCCTGTGCACATGCATACACACAACACACACCTGCATGCAGACATGCATGTACACACAAGCATATACACACCCACACACAAGCCACTCTTGTGTTTTCTCTTACTCTTATCACTATCTAAAACTCTATAGATTATTTTATTTATTGGGCTCATTGTCTTCCTTGCCTGACTGGAATAGGATCTCTGTAAGACCAGGGACTTCTGTCTCTCTTGTTCATGGTTGTGCCCTGGCACCTAGAACAGCGCCTGGCACACAGGAGATACTCGGTTTATACTCGGCGACCGCGTGGACGAGGCGGCCGGAAGGGAAAGCCAGGGCCTCTGCTCCCCAGTCTCCACCTGAGTCACGTCTCCAGCTGCCTCTGGAAAGTATGAGAGCTGCATGAGTGAGAGTGAGACGGGGCCGGCGGGGGTGTGGGGACAGGAAGAAGAGGAGGGCAAGGGGGAAAGGGGAGGGGCTGAACCCCAGCTCTAAAGGCAGCCCCGGGACCCACGGGTGCTTGTCTGCAGCGTGCAAAGCCCAGGAGTGTTGGGCAATTGTGGTTTTCCTCTCAGCCCGCGAGACCCAGCTGTACCGGCCTAGTCTGGGCGTTCGGGGCCTCATCAGCGCAGGCATGGAGGAGACAGTGGTGCGGCCTTCGGTGTTCGTGGTGGACGGACAGACGGACATCCCATTCACAAGGCTGGGACCCAGCCGCCAGAGAAAAACATGCAGTGCTGCCCAGCTGGGTCTGGGGCTCCTGCTGCTGCTGCTGGTGGCCGGGATGGCGGTGCAGGGCTGGTTCCTGCTGCAGCTGCACCAGCGCCTGGGACAAATGGTTGCCCCACTGCCGGTGAGTGGGGCTGGGGGCTCGCGGCAGGCCGGTCTCCTGTGTCCCTGCGTGTCTCTCTGGGCATGGGTGTGCCGGGCGGGGGACAGACGCAGAGCAGTGCAGGGTGAGTTCATTCACTTCCCGGGGCCTCAATTTATTCATCTGTAAAATGGGCGTGAAAATAAGAATGACCACCTCAGAGGGAATAAAATACAATGTTGCGTGACTTGTGCCCGTGGTGCCTGGCATGTGGCAAGCGTCCACCCAGTGGAAGCCAACGTTGCTTTTTTACAAAATTAACATTGTGGAGGCGAAGGACGCACAGCACATGGATCGGATGCCTTTCTACCACTATAAGATCAGCCTGGCAGTGGCAGCTGGTGTCCTACTGTGTCATGTTATTGTTTCTTCTACTTCGGGAGCAACTGAAATCTAGTCTCTCAGCCAGTTTAATGCTTATGACACAGCTTTGTTGTCTGTAGCTTCTGAAACCCACCTTCTGGCACTGGGCATTACCAGTCGCTGTCCCAGGTCACTGTCACTGGGATTGCAGCTAATCCACTCTGTCCGAGTCTCTGAGAATCTCTCTGTGTCTGTTCCTGGTTGGCCGCAGATGTGACTGCCTGCTGGCCACACCTCTGGGTTTGTACGTCTCAGGTCATGCCCATGTGGTCAAGACTTTGTATCCTATGTCTCCAGGTCATTTCTCTTTGTGTCTGGATCTGGTGGCCACGTGGGCATGTCCTCATGCCCACGTGGCCTGTGTGCTGCTGTCCTGCGCACATTCGCCCACGCACCCATACACCCGCCTGTCCCCGGCCCGTGGGCTGGTGCTGTCTTTGTTTCTGGGTCTCTGTGTGTCACAGACTCACCTGGACCCATAAACTGTGCATCCACGTGTGTCTTGTCATTGTCACTTAAGTATCCAGTGTCGCTTGTCCATATCCACAGGTTGGCATTTATGCCGTATGTCTACGGATCTGGAATATCATTTATTGTATAAACCCTTACAGAGCTCTTACTACTGTCTCAGGGCCAGGCACTGCGATCGCTGTACACAAATGGCCTCCTGGGGTCCTGCGCAGGCGCTCTTTGGTGTCCATTTACAGAGGGGGAAACGAAGGCAGCACAGGGCCGAGGCCCCTGGGGCTTGGGGCACGTGCACGTGGCCCTGAGTGTGGGCCTGAGGGCGACGCCGGGCCCACGGTCTGTCTGTGAGTCTGAGGGACACCAGGGCCAGCCCCTCGCGTCCTCACTCTGGGCTCCTCTGCATTTTCAGGAGAAAGACCCGTGGTCCGGGGAGCAGCTGATCCCAGGTGAGTCAGGGTCGTGGGCCCCAGGGAGAGGCGTGGGATGGTTCCCACGCTGCCCCACCTCCACTGCCCAGTGGGATTTGCGCAACAAACCCAAAGCCCACGGATGCCCCTCCCCCAAGCCCAAGAAGCAGAAGTTTGGGCCACTCCGGAAAGGGTGGGGTTGGCGGCAGCAGGTGGACGTGATGACCTCCTGGAGGCCCGTCCTCACCCTCCACACGGTCCTCCCTGCTGACTCTGACTCTCTCTCCAGAGCGGAGGTCCCACCAGGCTAATCCGGTAGCGCATCTCACAGGTGAGGAGGACCCGGGTCCTGGCAGGGGGCGGGGGTGGGGGCGGCGTGTCCTGGGGAGACCAGACAGACACACAACCTGCCCGGGTAGTCATCCATGCGTTGGTTCAGTATTCATTCAGGGCTGCCCAGGGCACAGGCACGGCCCAGGTCAGTGTGCTTCCAACTTGATTCACTGAATAAACCTGTGAGCCTGGCTCACAGGTGGTATACACCATGATATACCTCATACACATTAATTCATTAACTCCTGAGCAGGTAAGAGCCACAGCTCCACTTTACTTCGAGGAAAACGCACACAGGGGTGACAAGGCTGCTAGACCGGGGTGGGCGCTGCTTCCGTTCCTCAGTTCTGTCCCTGACAAATTGGGGCACTTCTGCCAAGTCACTTAATTGCTTCATGCCTCAGTTTCCCCACCAGCAAGAAGACAACAAGATGGGTGTAGGGTGTATAAGAAGCAAGTGACTTCACTGCTCTGTACCTCAGTTTTCCAACCTACAAGAGAGGATAAAGTAAATTAATACATAGAGGTGGGGGCTCAGAGAGGGGTGGTGACCGACCCGAGGTCACACAGCAAATGTAGGGCATATGCTGACCCATCCCCTCTGCCTCCCTCCCCAGGGGCCAACTCCAGCCTGACTGGCAGTGGCGGCCCGCTGCTGTGGGAGACGAAGCTGGGCCTGGCCTTCCTGAGGAACCTCCGCTACCGGGACGGCGCCCTGGTGGTTGCCCGAGCTGGCTATTATTACATCTACTCCAAGGTGCAGCTGGGCGGCGTGGGCTGCCCCCAGGGGCTGTACGGTGGCCTGCCCATCACTCACGGCCTCTACAAGCGCACGCCTCGCTATCCTGAGGAGCTGGAGCTGCTGGTCAGCCGGCGGTCGCCCTGTGGGCCAGGGACCAGCCCCCGCAGCTGGTGGGACAGCAGCTTCCTGGGCGGCGTGGTGCACCTGGACGCCGGGGAGGAGGTGGTCGTCCGGGTGCCGGACGAGCGCCTGGTCCGGCTCCGTGATGGCACCCGGTGCTACTTCGGGGCATTCATGGTGTGAAGGAAGGAGTGACAGTGGACTGGATGGGCTCTGACCATGGAGGTGTCCCAGGAGACAGAGAACCCAGCCAGCAGAGACCTTGGAGGATGTCCCAGGGACCCCAAAACCCAGCAGTTGGGGAGTCAGCGGGCACCACCAAGGGCCAAGAACCCAGCCATGCCAAGAGGCTGGAGACTCAGAGGGCACCTCTGGAGAGGACAAAAAAAATTGCAGAGCCCACCACAGACAGCACCAGAAGCAAAGACCCAGAGACGTGAGGTCTGTAGGCCTCCAAACAGGGTAAAGCCCATCTGCCTGATATTCCGGAAGGAGGGTTGGGTGGGTATTTATGCTTCTGATTCCAAGGAAAGCGGAACTTGGGCAGGGGGTCAGGGGACTTGGCTGAGAGCAGGAAACATCCCCCCCCCCACTCCCACAAGTGTGGGCAGAAGGAATGGGATTTATCACTCAGATTCATCCGTATGGAGAGCCCAACCCCACCCATGGTCACAGTCACACTCAAGTTCCTCCCACGGGCTGTGGCCACACCTCGGCCTGGTCACACAAAGTGACACTCAGAGGCACAGGCACGGGGTGTGCTGGTAAATGTTTGACAACCAGCTCTTTCCAGAGGGAAGGGGCTTCCTGAATCTGCCCAGTCCCAAGGTGTAAATGCTCCCATGGAGGCTGGTTGCTGGCTACCAACATCTCACCAGCCGCTGGCTGCATCCCGGCCCTGCTGGGCAGCCACACCCGCTAGGACACCGCAGCTGTGAGTCGGCCCCCGGGCCAGGGCCTGGCGCCGTGGGCACTCAGAAGATGTTTGAAGAAGGAAGGAAGGGGCAGAGGGGGGAGAGAGGGACAGATGGAGACAGGGGCACCTGCCGCATCGCAGCACGTCACACCACTCCGCAGTCTCACCCGGTCCCAATGACAGGCTCAAGCACACAAAGCATCGGTTCCTCACACAACCCCATCCAAGTCGTAGACAGCATCACAAACACTTGGTCACTGACACTTCTTGATAACCACACATGACGCAACACACAAGAAGTCATCGTCCCAACCCCAGGCACTCACGCGGGCCATGCAGTCACACACATGATCATCGCATCAGACTTCACCTGCCACATCACAGTCGGACTCATCACGCGCACACAGCATCGCCATGACAAGTGCACATCACACACACAGCCCGAGGCTCCTCTCAGCCGAGAGAACACGTCCTGGGGTGAGGACCAGGCTTTGTGTGTAACCCTGGGCCCCTGACCACGGGCCTTGGAACAAACGGCAAATGTTGTTTATTCATCTGGGTCCACCTAGCCTTAGGGCTGGGGTGGCTAGCAGAGACCCAGAAATAGACGGAATGACCTCCAGAGGTCACTTTACGAATAAGAAACCTGAACCCAGCTGGCTCAACTGCATGCAGGGAGCTTGGGGAAGAGCAGAGAGCTCACGCCTGGGTCTGCCTTCCTCAAACCCAGTCCCTGGGGGAGTGGAGCCTACATCCGCCCAGCACCCTTACTGCAGACGTCTGGTACAGAGAGGCAGCCTGGAAGCGTGCGGTGGCCGGGGGCCTGGGGAGAGTGCGGGGGAGAGGCAGTAAGGACACACACACGGAGGGTATTCGGTGGCGTGGCTGCAGGAAGTCCTACTTCCAAGGACTTCAGATGAGGGATCAGATCCCAGAGGTGAATAAATTATTATTGTCATTGTTGATATGGCTGTTGTCATTGCTGCCCCGTACAGGGCTGAAGGGAACAGGCTTTTCGATCTGACAGTCCCAGGTTCCAATTCCACGTCCCCACATCCTGGCTGTGTGTCTTTGAGCAAGTCCTGTCACCTCTCTGTGCCTCAGTTTCCTCACCTGTAAAATGGGAGGTCACAACAGTCCTTGCGTCACAGGTTTGTTGTAAAGATTAAGTCAGATCAGGCATGGGAAAAGCCATTTGGCACGGTCCCTGGTACCCAGTCGGAGCTCTGTAAGTGTGCAAGTGCCAAACGTGATTTAGAACTGCTAGCAAGAACATTTCTTGGACACTTTCCCAATGACAGACAACTCACGTCGCATCTTTATATATATACCTGGACAGGAGCTATTCTGTCCCCATGCTCCTGATGTGAAGACAGAGCAGGAACACCGTGCCCACCCCCACCCCCACCAACAGGGACACAGGGCTTCATGCCTCTCTGCCATTACTGGGCTGGTGGGAGGTGGGACAGCCCCAAAGGCCTGGCCCCAGCCCCGCTGGAGTTTCCTTTACTCTCATCATGGTCTTTCTGTTTCCGTGGCTTTGATGAGCAGACCAAGGTGCAGGGCCAATGTATTTATTGCAACCACGAACTTCCGCCTGGGGTTGGAACCTTTCACTAAGTTTAGCCTCCAAGGATTATTTCAGGTAGGGGCATCTCAGGCTTGAAGTGAAGGAAAGAGGGAAAGAGGGAGGGTGGGTAAGGAGGGGTAGGGGTAGGAGGGGTGTGGGAAAAGAGGGAGGGGAGAGAAGGACGGAGAGGAAGAAGGAGGGAAAGCAGAGAGCGCCCTGCAGGCGCACTGGCTGCCGCAGCAGCAGGACAGCGGGGCAGGCTGCCTGATCATGTGTCAGGGCAGGAAGCCCCTAGCTCAGGCCACTAACCTACTTTTCAACTTCTCAGAAGTTTAGCTACTTGGTTTCCGCTTTTACCTCCCGGGCTCCAGCATCTTTACAGGCTGAGCCTTCCCCTCCACTCCAGTTAACCCAAGCCCTGGATTTTGCCATCTACAGCCTCCCCTCAGCCCCTGGGCAGGAAACACTACCCCCCCCCCTTCCTTTCATGTCTTGTCAAGACTTAGAGGTAGTGGAAGGAAAAATGATGAGAAAGTCATTTATTAATTTCCTACCATGATGTCGTGCCCTCCTGCCCAGGGCACTGTGTTCAGACACTGCAACGCACCCTGTCAGAGAGACAGGGTGGTTCTGGCACCAGAGCCCAACCGCCTGGGGTCTCACCCCAGTTCGCCTTTGCCAGCTGGGTGATCTTGAGCTGCATTCGTTCTGGGCTTCTCTGGGACTCAGTTTCCTCATCTGTAAAACAGGATGGAGAGTGGCCTCTGGGTCACGCTGGTTACTGTGATACGAGCGGACTTGAGCCTTTAAGTACTCTTCCAGGGGCTGGCCCACCGGGAGCCCTCCAATGCCCACAAGGCTCTTTTGTAAGCGGAGCTGTAATCGCGGGCACGTTTAAGTTTTGGGTTCTCCAGCTATGACATCAAAGATGACCTTCCGTTCTTAGGGCACTTCTAGTCACTGAGTGTGTTTTTAAAATGGTAATTAGTAGCCAATACATAGACCATCACAAAACTCTGCTCAGGGACAGACCCAGATTTCTGGGTTTTCTTGGAAAGTTGGAAGCTGTGACAACAGCCCAGTCTGGGGTGGGCAGTGGCTGTCCCCTTTGGAGGGGGCATGAGCTCACCAGCTCACTGCAGTCTCCACCACAGTCTCCACCACTCCACCCCTGTCCCCACACAGAGGCTCAGTGTTACAGAACAGGGCCAAGGGGAGTATGATATACTATTACCAAAGGACCCCCCCACTAGGTTTGCTATGCCAGCCACCAGAGGAAAGCCATCTTTCAATGCCAGAGATTTGTGAAAAGGAAAGGAATGTTTATTTAAAGCTATACAGACTTAGAGTAGTGACCCAATGTCTTCATTAAAATATTAAAGTCCTTTAGGATACCCACAGACACACACAGTCCTTCCTTCTCCCTCTGCCCTGGTCTGGATACCGTATCTCAGGAAAAGAAGTAGAAGTCCATGATTTGGGCTCCCAGCACCATCAGCTGTGTTGCCACCAGGATCTCCAGTTACTCCAAAGCCATGGGGCACCTTCTCATGCCCCACCAGCAAGAGCCCTTTCTCCCCTTTTCTTCCAGGCAAAGTCTCTTCTGCTTCCTAAGCCATGTGACAAAAGGGAGCACCCCAAAGCTACATGGTCCTCCCTCTCGCCAAAGCTGCAGGGTTCCCACTCTGCCAAAGCCACATGGTTCTCCCTTCACATGGCTGCCGAGTCCGGGTTTAAATCCCTGCACCAACCTTCCTCTGCACCCCCATTTCCGACTCCTCCTACAATCAGTTACACCTGCCAGCATTCCCGTATTGTTCCAAGTTTACTGGGCTGCCATCGTGAGTCTGGGCAGGTGTGGCTTCATGGCATGGAGCCAATCTTCTCCAAGCTCTAATGCAGGCGCTGTAACCAGGGGAAGCTGCCCCCTAGTTCCATCTTGGGTGGAAGTCACTTCCATCCCCCTGGCTCAAAGCATGGCCATAGCTATTCAACATATCAATGCAACCAGTTAAAGGTTATAGAAAGGTTAAATGGCCATGCCAGAGGTTAGCTGCAAAGCTGTTGCTGCATGAAACAGCTCTGCATGTTCCTGCTCCATGTGTCCCCTCCCCCAACTCACACCTGTGGGGGGAAGGGGGGAGGACATCCTATACATCTTTCTAATATTTCCTGGATACCTCAAGTTCTGGACCCCATTCCAAATCCCAATTTGGGGCCCCCCTCCTGGCTGTACCCTGTCACATGAATAACAGCCACATTTCCTCACCATGCCATGTGGTTGTTCTTCTTACAGTAATAATGGTCACTCATTGTAGGTCATGCTTCTCATGTCCTCACTGTGTGCCCGACACTGTGCCAGGTGCATTAATTCACAGTAACTCTCTTCATTCTCATAATGGCCCTGTAGGACACCCATGTTAGGGACAAGGAAGTCCAGGCACAGAGAGGTTAGGTTACTTCTCCATCAAAGGTGAGACAGTAGATGACAGTCTGAGATGACCATGAGTTTCAAAAGAAGTGAGAGTTTGTAGTTGTTTTAGTTTCCCATTGCTGCTGTAACAAATCTCCACCAACTTAGTAACTGAAGTCAGAAATCAGACAGGAGTCTTACGAGACTAAAACCAAGGTGTTGGCAGGAGGGATTTACCCCCAAATCCTTTTCCTGGGTCTGCCTCTTGGGGAGCCCAAACTGACCCATGCATAGGCCACATGGATGCAAACTCACCAGGAATGCAAATAATTTAGCTTCTTTTTGTTCCTAATGCAATTTAATTTAGGCCAAGGTCCCTTTGCATCAGGATGCTGAGAGGTTGATACAGGTCTACCTGTATCAGAACCACAGGGAACCACCCCTCCCCACATGTTCCTTCCCTAGGACTATCAAAATTCCAGGGAGCTCAGGGAAAGCCCAGGCATCGAGAGTAAGGAGGGGTCAATCTGATTGCCCAGCCATATGTCCAGCATCAGTGTGCCGAGCACCAGTGTGCTTCCAAGCCATCTGCCCTCCAGTTTTGTACTTGGGACCTGCCAAGAACGGTACAGTCTCTGCCATTCCTGAGCCTGGCTGATTTTTGGTGATAAGGCTAATTTTTGCCCAGGGAACTCTCCGAGGCTGCCCATAGCTTCAACTGCCCAGAGACACCACTGAGCCATTTCCTCTGGGGACCTGCAGCACCTCTGGGCTCTGCAATGCGAGGCCCCCACCTCGAGCACTTCTCTGGGGTAACTTTTCATGTTTCCAGGATTCTTTGTTCAAAGCAGTTCCCAGAAACTTCCTCCCTGGTATGGGTGCCAAATTGGGCCCCCCTTAAAATTCACATGTTGAAACCCTAAGTCCCAACATCTCAAAATGTGATTGTGTTTGGAAAGGCAGTCACATTCCAAAGAGGAAATAAAGACATAATGAGGTCAGTAGCTGTGACCCTAATCCAATGTGACTGATGTTCATATAAAAAGAGATTAGGGTACCAAGATGGCGACGGAGTAGGACCAAGCGGATTCTATTTTCCCGTACACATGGGAGAAAATCCTGGCCGATCTATGGAGGAACAGTGCAAACAGCCAACAGTTCCCCAGCCTATATGAAAATAAGAGACCAGAAATTGTAACAGACACTGAAAAACCAGACGGTAAGGAGACAGCTGCAGGACAGTAGGGTCTCAGGGACTGGAGCAAAGACAGGAGCAGCAGCAGCCTCGGCCGGCGATCAGTGCCCTTTGCATCTGCCATGGACTCTTCAGGAGCCCCAGCACCCAGTGGGTCTACAGCAGACTCTCTGGGAGCCTCGGGCCTGCCGCAAGGTCCTTGGGAGAGAGCCGGGTCATCAGCTCCCTCCCTCCCCATCTAAGCAAGGCTGGGCAACACCAGAGAGAGACCTTTCTGCTTGAGTTTACAGAGAGGGTAACAAGGACAAAGGGCTGTGTTCAACCTTGGACTCTGTGGTCACCAGCCCAGGAGAATTGAGAGGCGCATTGTCGGGCTCTGACTCTGATAGTCACAGGTCTGGCTGGGGGATTAGGCTGTGCTGAGAGGCAGGCTTTCTTGAGAAGTTTTTTGATAAGTATACTGAAGGATTCTCCTGTGACAGCCGCTTGGCCTGCTCCCCACCCAGCCTGGCAGCAATCCAGAGGATGAGCGGAAGCCCTTGAGTTCCCCCACAGAACTGGGAAGGAGTGCGCCAGATCCTGCGGGACCCAGACAGCCCGGCTGGTGTGCGCACCTCCCCTCCCCCCCCACCCCAGCCCACAGTGAGGACTCCCCAGGGAAAAGTGCTCTGAAAAGAACCTAGATCCTCTTCGTGGGGCGCTGGGGAGAGGTGCCAGGTTAGCTCGTGGGAGAGCGCTCTCAGAAAGACCACACCAATCGCCCCCTCAGCCTGCTGCAGCCAGAAAAACTGGTTTGGCCAGTTTGAAACCAACAAGAAATGTGTGTGTTTTTGTTTTTGTTTTTGCTTTTTTTTAAAGTAATCTTAATTTGACTGCTCAAAACCTCACTGCTTTCTAGATCCAACTCACAAGTCTTTCCTCCCCAACAAGAGACCTGTCCATCCTTTGTCCATCCTTTCTTAAAAGTGGCAAGTTGGGTTGAAGATTATGGTTAAAACTATATATAGCCTAAAGATCTTCTATCTCTTCTCTACCAGCTGTGACTGTAAATATCATAAAATACTCTCCCACGTCATAAACCATTTTGCCTCCCCCTCCAACTGATCACAAAAAAAAAAAAAAAAGGAGTAGGTGGAAGCGGAGAACAACAGGATACCCAAAGGAGACTACGCCACTCAATTTCACAGATATTCTACCACAGAAGTTCACACCATAAACCCAGGGAGTCAGAACAGATCAATTTAAGAAGCTGAGGCTAACAAGAAGAGTCTCACAAACAATGAAAAGACAAATGAAACAATCCCCAAATGAAAGAAAAAGAGGAAGCCTCAGAAAGAATTTTAGATGAAATAGAGGCAAGTCAACTATCAGATATTGAATTCAAAGCACTGGTTCAGGAATTTCAAAGAGCTCACAGTGAGCTACCAGAAGCTACAGGGGCACTACAATGAACTCACCACAAACTATATCAACATGAAAAAGGAAATAGAAACTATCAGCAAAGGCCAAGAGGAAATGAAGAATACAATTTCTGAACTGAAGAACACAGTGGAAGGAATCAAAAGCAGGATCGATGAAGCAGAAGATCGGATCAGTGAGTTGCCTCCAACTCGCTTTCCAAAAAAGCGAGTAGAAAAAAAACTCCCAGAAAGTAGAAAAATCTCCCAGAAAGAATAAGAAAAGGAAAAGAGGCTCAGAAAGAATGAAGAAGGATTAAGAGAAATGCAAGACAATATGAAACCTAATAATATCCAAATAATAGGGATACCAGAAGGAGAAGAAGAAGAACAAGGGATAGAAAACCTATTTGAAAAAGTAATGAGAGGAAACTTCCCTAATTGGATGAGAGAAGTCACACAAATCCAGGAATCACAGAGAGGCTCAATCAAGAGGAACTCAAAGAGGCCCACTTCAAGACACATCATCATTAAAATGGCAAATTCCAAGATAAAGACAGAATCTTAAAGGCAGCAAGAGAGAAAAAGGAAGTAACATACAAGGGAGCCCCAATAAGGTTAGCTACTAATGGACTTCTCAATGGAAACACTCCAAGCAAGAAGGGAATGGCAAGAAATATTCCAGGTAATGAGAACCAGAGGCCTGCAACCAAGGCTACTTTACCCAGCAAGGCTCTCAATCAAGGTAGAAGGCCAAATAAAGAGCTTCCAAGACAAAAGAAGTCTAAAAGAATATGCCTCCACCAAACCAGCTCTGCAAGAGATGCTAAAAAGACTGCTTTAAGAAAAGGAAGGAAAAGAGGCAGACAAAGAGGAACACAGGTACAAAAATGGCAATAAGTACCTATCAACAATAGCATTAAATGTAAATGGATAAAATGCTCCAATCAAAAGACATAGATTAGCTGAAAAGATAAGAAAGTATGACCCACACATATGCTGCCTTCAAGAGACCCACCTCAGGACAAAAGACCAACACAGACAAAAATGAAGAGCTGGAAACAAATTTTCCAAGCAAATGAACAAGAAAAAAAAAAGCTGGAGTAGCAATAGTCATATCAGACAAAATAGACTTCAAAAAAAAGGGCCATAAAGAGAGACCCAGAAGGTCACTTCATAATACTCAAGGGAAGAATCCACCAAGAAGACATTAACATCATAAATATATATGCACCCAACATAGGAGCACTCAAATATATAAAGAAAATCTTAGAGGACTTCAAGAAAGATATTGACAGCAACACAAATATAGTAGGGGATTTTAATACCCCACTGTCAAAAATGGACAGATCTTCCAAACAAAATATCAACAAAGATATTGTGGCATTGAACAATGCCCTAGATGAAATCTACTTAACTGATATATATAGAGCCCTTCATCCCAAAGAAGCTAAATACACATTATTTTCAAGTGCACATGGAACATTTTCAAAGATAGACTACATGATAGGACACGAAACGAGCCTCAACATATTTAAGAAAACTGAAATCATCCCAAGCATTTCCTTCAACCACAAGGGACTGAAACTGGGAACCAACCCCAAAGGAAAAAACCCAAAACACCAAAAATCATGGAGATTGAATGGCATGCAATTAAACAACGAATGGGTCAAGAATGAAATTAGGGAAGAAATCAAAAAGTTTCTGGAAACAAATGAAAATGAACTCACAACAACCCAAAACTTTTGGGAGACAGTGAAGGCAGTCCTGAAAGGGAAGTTCATAGCAATACAAGCCTATCTAAAAAAGATAAAAAACATTTCAAACAAACAACCTAACCCTACACCTACAAGAACTCAAGGAACAACAATAAGCCCAGAGCCAGTAGAAGGAAGAAAATAATCAAGATCAGAGCAGAATTAAATTACATAGAGACTAAAAGCACAATTCTAAGGATCAATGAATCCAGGACCTGGCTTTTTGAAAAGATAAACAAAATCAACAAGCAATTAAGCAGGCTCATCAAGAAAAAAAGAGAGAGGACCCAAATAAACACAACCAGAAATGAAAGAGGAGAGATTACAACTGACACCACAGAAATAGAAGTGATTGTAAGAAATTACTATGAAGAACTGTATGCCATGAAATTTGAAAACCTAGGTGAAATGAACAAATTTCTAGAAAAATATAATCTTCCAAAACTCAATGAAGAAGAAGCAGAAAGCCTGAACAGACCAATAACAGCAGATGAAATTGAAACAGTAATCAAAAAACTCCCGTCAAACAAAAGCCCTGGACCAGATGGTTTACCAAAAGGTGGTTCTACAAAGCATTTAAGGAAGAACTAACCCCTATTTTTCACAGACTATTCCAAAAAAATCCAAAATGATGGAAGACTCCAAATCTTTTTATAAAGCCAGCATCATCCTAATTCCAAAACCAAATAAAGACACAACAAAGAAAGAAAACTTCAAGCCAATATCACTAAAATCCTCAACAAAATATTCGCAAATCGCATCCAACAATACATCAAAAAGATCATACACCATGACCAGGTGAGATTCACCCCAGGGATGCAAGGATGGTTCAATATTCTCAAATCAGTAAATGTAATACATCACATAAACAAAAGCACAGACAAAAATCACATGATCATATCAATAGATGTGGAACAAGCTTTTGATAAGGTACAACACCCATTTATGATAAAAAAAAACACTCAGCAAAGTGAAAATAGAGGGAGCATTCCTCAATATAATAAAGGCCATATATGAGAGACCTACAACCAACATCACACTGAATAGGCAAAAACTTAAATCTTTTCCTCTAAGGTCAGGAACAAGACGAGGTTGTCCACTTTCACAACTTCTATTCAGTATAGTACTGGAATTTTTAGCCACAGAGATCAGGCAGGAAAAGAAAATAAAAGGCATCCAAACTGGAAAGGAGGAAACAAAACTGTCACTGTTTGCAGATGACATGATAGTGTACATGGAAAATCCATAGACTCTACTCAAAAACAGCTCTACCTAATAAATGAATTTGGCAAAACAGTGAGATACAAAGTCAATATCCAGAAATCAAAGGCATTTTTGTATACCAACAATGAAACAGCAGAAGCAGAAATCAAGGAAAAAATCCCATTTGATATAGCAAAAAGAAAAATAAAATATTTGAGAATAAACCTAACCAAGGAGGTAAAAGACCTGTATACAGAAAACTACACAGCCGTGAAGAAAGAAATCAAGGAAGACGCAAACAAATGGAAACATATACCATGTTCAGGGATTGGAAGAATTAACATCATCAAAATGTCCATACTACCCAAAGCAATTTACAGATTCAATACAATACCTATTAAAGTACCAATGGCATATTTCACAGACATAGAACAAACACTTCAAAAATTTATATGGAACCATAAAGGACCCCGAATAGCAGCTGCAATTTCGAGAAAGAAGAACAAAGTAGGAGGGATCACAATACCTGATACCAAACTGCATTACAAGGCCACTGTAATCAAAACAGCCTGTTACTGGCATCAAAACAGGCACATGGACCAATGGAACAGAACAGAGAGCCCAGAAATAAACCCAACTCTCTATGGTCAATTAATATTTGACAAAGGGGGCAGCAACATAAAATGGAGTAAAAATAGCCTCTTCAACAAATGGTGTTGGGAGAGCTGGACAGCTACGTGCAAAAAAATGAAACTTGAGCACCAAATTACACCATACACCAAAATAATTTCAAGGTTGATAAAAGACTTAAATATAAGCCGTGACACCATTAAAATCCTAGAGGAGAACGTAGACAGGAAAATCTCAGATATTTCACAGCACAACATTTTTCTGATATGTCCCCTAGAGCAAGGGACATAAAGGAAAGAATAAACAACTAGGATCTCATCAAAACAAAAAGCTTCTGCATGGCTAAAGAAAAGGGGAGGGATTTGGAGGAACAAATATGGAGGACACAGGGACAAGAACCAAGGGGGGTGGAAATGGGAGGGAGGTGGGGAGCACAAGGTGGGGGGGGGGGGCTGGGATGGGAGAAATAGACAAAAAAACTGTACTTGAAAAATAACTAAATAAAAAATATATAAAAAAGAAAACAGTATTAAAAGAATAAAAAGAAACAACTAGATGCGAAAACATATTTGCCAATGATACCCCAGACAAGGGTTTAATCTCCAAAATATACAAAGAACTCACATGACTCCACTCTAAGAAGACAAGCAACCCAATTAAAAAATGGGCAAAGGACTTGAACAGACACTTCTCCAAGGAGCACATACAGAGGATCCAAAGACACATGAAAAGATGCTCCATGTTGCTAGCTATCAGAGAGATGCAGATTAAAACCACAATGAGATACCACTTTACACCAGTCAGAATGGCCATCATAAACAAAGCAACAAACAACAAATGTTGGAGAGGTTGTAGGGAAAAGGGGACCCTAGTTCACTGTTGGTGGGATTGCAGACTGGTACAACCATTATGGAAAACAGTATGGAATTTTCTAAGAAAACTAAAAATGAATCTGCCTTTTGACCCAGCAATTCCGCTGTTAGGAGTATATCCTAAGAACACTGAAACACCTATCCAAAACAACCTATGCACCCCAGTGTTCATAGCAGCACAATTTACAATAGCCAAGAGTTGGACCAACCTAGGTGCCCATCAGTAAATGAATGGATCCAAAATCTATGGTACATTTACAGAATGGAATTCTACGCAGCAGAAAGAAAGGAGCTACTACCCTTTGCAACAGCATGGATGGAACTGGAAAGTATTATGCTGAGTGAAATAAGCCAGGCAGTGAAAGACAAATACCATATGATCTCACCTTTAACAGGAACCTAAACAACAAAACAAATAAGCAAGCAAAATATAACCAAAGACACTGAAATACAGAACAGGCAGACAGGGACCAGAGGGGAGAGGGGAGAGAATTTCAGGGGGAAAGGGGAAGGATCCACAGGAACAAGTATAAAGGACACATGGACAACAACTAAGGGAGGTGGAAATGGGAGGGAGATGGAGAGCACTAGGGGGGTGGGCTGGGATGGAAGTAAAAGACAGAAAACTGTACTTGAACAATAATTAAATTTAAAAATGCTTTAAAAAAGAAAGAAAAGAAGGAAAAGAGAGAGATTAGGTCACAGACACACACAGAGGGAAGACCATGTGAGAACACGGAGAAAGGACAGTGTCAGCCAAGGCTTCAAAAGCAACCAGCCCTTGCTGACACCTTGATCTCAGGCTCCCAGCCTCCAGAACTAGGAGAGACCGTATTTCTGTTCTTGAAAGCCCCCAGGCTGTGGTGTTTCACTGCAGCAGCCCAGGCAAACTAATCCAACCCTTCTCCTCTTTCCACCGGTCCTAGGTGATCTTGTTCTTGATTGGGAGTGGAGAGAGAGAGGAAGTAGGATCCTTGTATGTGAAAGGGAGAGGCAGAGACAGAGAGAGAGAGAGAATGCAGTGCAGGCACAGGTTGGAGTCATGGATTCAACTGCCAGGGGAGGAGGGTCCACCAGCCAGGAAAGCAGGTAGCCTCTGGAAGTTGGAAAAGACAAGGAAACAGACTCACCCTAGAGCTTTCAGAAAGAATACAGCCCTGCTGATACCTTGATTTTAGCTCAATGAAACTGATTTGGACTCTGACCTCTAGAACAGGAAGACGACCCATTTGCATTGTTTTAAGCCTCTAAATTTGTGGTAACTTGTTGCAGGAGCAGGAGCAGCAGCAGACTCCTACAGCTGGGGCCTGGGTAGAACGCCCAGCATCCACGACAGTCCGCCCTCATGCCACTTGGATCCACATGCTTTGTGAAGATGGCCGCTGTGTTTGGGGAAAGCCACTGCAGGCATCCTGTTCATCTCTGTTCCAACCAGAAAATGAAAGTGAATGGGACAAGCCACTGCTGCAGCCAAATCTAGTAACCTCAGCTAGTGTTCATCAGCTTCCTCCCCCATGCTCCATCTAAATTCCCTCCACCCTCAGCAGGAGCGTCTGCTGTTCATGCAGCCTACCCCGGGGGCAACCCAGTGCCTCACCCCTGAGGGGTCTGGCACTATGATCACTGTGCTTTTGGACATTCAGTTAGAGTGGCATCAACTTCTGTCATTCTGCTGTGAGGCCATATTGCATTTTATAGATGGCTTTGGTGGGCAAGGGATGTGAAGCAGAGCAATTTTGGAGGCTCCCACTGTCCTTATCCCCAGAGGAAGCTTACTGACACCTGATCTGCTCGGTGATTTCCAAGTACGTTTTTTCTGGTGGCTTATCAGGCGTCATCTCTAAACCTCATACCCACCCTGCGATGTCAATGCAAGCATGTGCCCTCACTACAGAAGAAGGACAGAGAGGCACGAGGGGGTAAATAGCTAAAGGCCCTTCATCTAGGAAGTGGTGGAGGCTTCTGACCCAAGAGCCTTTGCCCTAAACCACAGTCCTAAATTGATGGTACAGCACTCTAGCCTCACTCTAGCCTACCACTCTAAACAAATTGATGCTTTGTTTCATAGTATCATCCTCATGTGTGTCTTTTGGGGCCAGGGGGTCCTCCTCTCATGGGTCCTGGGTACCCTCAGACGAGAGTTGGGGGAAGGGTGCTAAGCCTTGTGTATTGACCTCAGAGACTTAAAATCCATGATTTTCAATAAGTTTTCCTATATGCCCCACGCTTTCTCCTCCAGGCTCTTCTCCCACTTCTGGACACTCTCACCAAAACTTGGCCCTGAGGACTAGCTTGCCACTCCCCTTGGGGGCTCTCCTATGTTACCCTGGTCAAGCCCCTTCAGCTCACTGAGTCCGTTTCCCCAGCTGTCCTCAATGCAGGAGGAAAATAGCCCATCCCCTACCGAGTAGGTAGGAAGATTCAAAGATACATCTATGGAGTGATAATTTTTTTCTTTGTGTGTATGTGTGTGTTTTTTATGAATAAAAATTTGAAGTAATTGATCTGTCTCCTTTCCTTCTCCTGATCTAAATTTCCAGTCTTTCAGTTACAGGTCGAGTGATCTTAAGCAGCTGACTTAACCTCCCTGTGCCTCACTTTCATCTGTAAAATGAGGATAATAACATCCCCACTACTTCATACCTTATAGTACAATCCTCGCTACCTGGGCATAGTTAAGACATGCCAAGTGCTTCATTGAGTGGGTCTTGGCATAGACTCAGTGCTCAGTCACATTGACTGCCATTGCTGATGGTTTATGATTTATTCTTCTTGCCCCTTTCTCCATTCAAGCAGTAGTTGATTTTGCATGTTCATTCCTTCCCAAAAGAGATGGTGGAAAGTAGGAATAACCTATGAGTATCTTCCTGGCATTGATCTCCAAAAGCCTAATGTGATAAAGAGGCTTGGGGTTTGGCCAAAACTGGGGGGATAAGTAGGGATAATTCTGAAGAACCACCCAGGTTCAGAGCACCCATGAGATCCACTGAAGCCAGTGTTGTTCCTGCTTCACATCCGAGTCCCCCTCTGCCTGGTCCTGCTGCCCTCACTCCCTTACAGGTGTTGAACCTGAAGGTGTTGAAGCATTTTGCAGTTACCTCCCAGCATGCAAATCTCCATTTCAGAGTCTGTTTCCTTGAAACCTAATATACTTAGAGGGTCCTCAGCTAACACAGGCAGACCCGATTTCTACTACAAATACAGAGACATGCTGAGTAAAGTATAATGTAATACTGTGACGTACAGATGGGTTTGCAGAGAAGAAGAGTCCTTCAATGCCAAAAGGAAGAGAGAAGTTAAAGCTGAGTGACAATGATGAGCTATTGTGGTTAGGGGTCTAGTCCCAAAAGTAGACTCTCTGTGGCAAGAGATGATAACCCCTGGGGGCAGAAATGTGGATCAGCTCTGTGGGACACAGAGGACGGGGAACTAAGGCCTCCACCCAGAACCTAAAGCTTGGAATTGTAGTCCATTCTAATTAAGAGTGTCTAGAAAAACACTCTCTATTCTGGTGGGGGCAAAGGCACCCCGAAGAAACCAAGACCTCAGACCTACTTCGCGTGTTAAGTAGAGTGAATATGGAGTCTCTACTTTACAGAAAGTGCAAGAACCATGCACTTTCTGTAAAGTGCATACACTTACCTTTACTGAAAGGTAAGATCCATGGGGGCAGAGAATTTGTCTGTTTTGTTCACCTTTTATCACCTGAACCCAGAACAGTGCCTAATACACAGTAGGTTCTCAAACAATAATGGCTGAGTAAATGAATGTGACTTTGACCAATAGAATGTTTCAGAAGTGGCATTACATGAATTCTAGGAACTAGGCCTGAGAAGGCCTAGTAGCTTCCACTTTTGCCTTCTTGGAGCACTCAATGGCCATGTGAAGAAGTACAGCTATCTTGTGAGAGAGAATGAGTGGACAAAGAGACTCTGGAGGATGAAAGACATGAAAGGGAAGTCGTAGCAGTTCCACCAGCCCCAGATGAGCTGCCCCTTCCTGTGGAGCTGAAACAAACCAGCCCCGCCAAGCCCTTCTGAGCCAACTCGTGAGCCGTGGGCAAATAGAACAGTTGCTGTTTTACACCACTAAGTTTTGGGGTGGTTTATCATGCATCAGTAGGTAACCATAGATCTTGAGATTCCTTTTCAATAATTATACAGATAAGCAGGCAGACAGACAAAGAGATGAATAGATAAACCGATAGATGGGTGTTTGGATGGGTGGTTAGATGGGTTGGGATGAATGGATAAATGGGCAGATGAGTGCATGCGTGAATGGATGTGTGGCTGGGTGCATGGGTGGGTGGGTGAAGATGGATGAGTGGATGGATAGTTGGATGGGTAAGTGGATGGATGGATGGATAGATGGATGGATGAGTGGGTTGGTGGGTGCATATGTGGGTGCATGGTTGGGTGATGGGTAGATAGATGAAAGGATAAATAGAAGTATGGACAGGCAGTGGATAAGTGGGTGGATGGGTGGATAGCTGGATGGTCAATTGCATGAATGGATGGCTGCATAGATTAAGAGTGATGGATAAGGGATTCACCCATATATTCTAAATCAAACTCTAAACATATTAACAGCCCATTTTGGCATAAAATAAACACTAACTCATATAGTATAGGCATTTATTGCATGATGTACCCCCAGCTTTAGGCTAAAATCTGTGTATCTAAGAAGCAGGAAAAGAAAAACCCAAGGCTACTGTGTATTCCAAATTTATATCTGGAAGTAATAGATTGTCATGTGTTGGGGACTGCCCTGCCTGGTTTCAGGAGCTGAAACCCCCCATGGCTAAGGCTGAGTGAGTGACCTTCAGACCATAAGCCACTAAGGAGACAAAGCTTATCTCCCTGGCAGGAGCGCCGCTTCTGCTCCTTTTTCCATAACCGGCCTCCAATGCTTGATCAGTTAGCCAATGACAGGTAAGATTCCCCAAGGGGAGAATGACCTCAGACAGGCATGATCATGTGAATGAATCTGTGGCTGGGTGCATGGGTGGGTGGGTGAAGATGGATGAGTGGATGGATAGTTGGATGGGTAAGTGGATGGATGGATGGATAGATGGATGGATGGAAGGACTTGGGGGCTATGGAGTAAGGGGGTGATGGACCCTCGCCCCCCAGCTTTGACGAAGCCTGAGTCCTCAGTCTGTCTGAGGGAAGTCTCCGAGAATTCTTTGACTATCTGCCTCCTCTGCCTGACTTAAGATTGAAAATAATGAGAGAGTCTTGTGCCGCCTTGTGCTGGGAATGGCAGGTTCCCCGGGGGTAATCAGGCATAAAAAAGAATTCCTAAAAGTCCTGTGAAACCTGCTTTCCTTAGAGTGCTTTCATTCATATGATAAGGGTCTGAGCAGGAAATGAGTATGTCTCCCAAAGTTTCTGCAAAACTCCCTTCCTGACAGACTTTGACTCAGACTAAGCCCTCAGATTTCTTTGAAATGTTATCTACTATTTGATCCTTGCCGCCCTGTATTCCTGTGTATTACAACCCAATAAAAGCCCCTGGAGGAGGGGGCTCTGGGCCCTTCCCCTTTAAGGTATCGGCCACCTTTCCTCCCCAAGCAGATCATGTCTTGATAGTGTTTACTTTCACCCATGCTGGATGGGGATACTTGTGGGAAAAGTCACCCCCACAGTCGTGTTACCATCACTGTGATGACAAGGAATATCCTCTGAGAACATCTTTCACTTCCCGAGAGGAAGCCAGGCACATAAATCCTATTCCACTGACCAATGTGTCTATGTCTGGACCAGTCCACATTGCTACTGGGGAAGTCACAGCCCTTCTTATCTTTCTTCTTCAGAATTATCTCAGTTATATAGAACCCTTTACTTTTACTCATCAGGTTTCATGGAAAAAGAAAACCCCACCCTGCAGAGATTTTTATTGGAACTGCATTGAATCTGTACATCAAATTGGAGGGTACATATTCCTTATAATAATGAGTCTTCCAATCAATGAAAGTAGTATTATTCTCTTCACAATGTTTCTCAATGTTTCATATTTTTCTTCATCAATAATTTGAACCATTTTTAGATTTATTTCTAAGTGTTTCACATTTATTGCTGTGTTATATATAACACCTGCTGCTGGTATGTAGGATGCACTCGGTAGTGGTTGTCCTCACAATGACACTGAAAACATGTCTCTAAGCAGACAGTCTTCTCTTATTTCTGATCTGTAAGTGAATGCTTCAATGTTTCACCATTAACGATGGATCTGCTCTGGGGTTTTCAAGTAGCTCTTGTCAGATTAAGGAAATCCCCTCAGTCCTAATTTGCTGAGATTTTTGGAAGTCATGAATGTGTTGTGTATTGTGTGTTATTAAATTTTATCTCTGTATCTCTTAAGAATACCACATGATTTTTTCCTCCTTTCGACTGATAATGTGGTGAATTATGTTCATCACTACTCTAATGTTAATTCAACCTTTATTCCTGGAATAAATGCAACTTGATCATGATGTGTGTTTTAATACATTACCAAATTTAATTTAATGATGTTTTATATAGGATTTTTGCATGTTTCAGAGGGAGATTTTTCTGATTCACACTATTTATTTCTGGGTTTGGTATCAAGGCAATGCTGGCTTCATAAAAGGAACTGGGTATGGGTATTTTTTCCTATATTCGGAAATAGTTTGTACATGCTTAGCACTATGGGCCACACTGGTGTTGACCACTAGTCAACACATCTACATCTGGTGTCTGATTTGGGGGCAGGGTTTTTTGTGGAGGAAGATTTTAAAGTTATTATTCAATTTCTTTAATGAGTTTTAAATTCTTCAGACATTGTGTTTTCCCTTGATTTGATTTTTAAGTCTACATTTTTTAGGAGTTTGGGTATTTCTATCTACATTTTCACAATTATGGGTGAATAGATGCCACACTGGTGAATAAAATAATTCTTCACGTATTCTTATTTCAACCTCTGCAGGCTCTATAATTATGTCCTCTTTCTCATTGTTAATATTTCTAATTGGCACCTTTTCTTTGTTTTTCTTTAATCAATGTCACCAGAAGTTTATCATTTTCTTCTTTCAAAAAACTAAACTTAACCTTCTCATTACATGTTTGTTTTCTAAAATTCCTACCCTTATTTTGACTATTTTTTCTTTCTATTTTCTATGGCACTATTCTATTTCTAAAACTCTGAATTCAATACCTAGCTCACTAATTTTCATTTAAGGGTCTCGATTTTCCTCTAAGTGTTACTCTGGTTTGAGGTCATAAGTTTGACATGGAATGATTTTCAGTTCTAGAGATGAAAACATTGCATTCCCGTGTTCTGTTTTATTAATGAATTTTATCTGCCCTTTTCCTTTTCCATATTATAAGTTTTGAGCTTCACATGCCTGTTTATTACCTATTGGTGCCAATGAACAAAATGGCCACACTTATCTTTAAAAACAACAAGGCTTCCTAATGGATGATTTTTTTTTTTTTATTTTTTTTTTTTATTTTTTTTTTTCCCCCCCCCCCCCCCCCCCCCCCTCCCCCCCTGCGTTCTTTCCCCCCCCCCCCCCTCCCCCTTTCCTTTTTTTCCCCCTCTCCTTTTTTTTTTTTTTTGTGTGGTTGTTATTGGCCTTTTTTTTTTTAGTAACCTCTTAAAATGGGGTTAGTGTGATAACCCTGTATTTGATTTCTGAGAAGCATTTTATCTGTCCTTCCATTCTAAATGAAAGCTTTGCTGGATAGAGCAATCTTGGTTGTAGGTCTTTGGATTTCATGACTTGGAATACCTCTTTCCAGCCCCTTCTTGCCTGTAAGGTCTCTTTTGAGAAATCCGCTGACAGTCTGATGGGGACTCCTTTGTAGGTGACTGTCCCCTTAGCTCTTGCTGCTTCTGGGATTCTCTCCTTCATTTTAATCTTGGCTAATATAATTATGATGTGCCTTAGTGTGTTCCTTTTTGGGTCCAACTTCTTTGGTACTCTCTGAGCTTCCTGGATTTCCTGGAAGTCTATTTCCTTTGCCAGATTAGGGAAATTCTCCTTTATTATTTGTTCAAATAAGTTTTCCACTGGTGGCTGTTTCTTTCCCCCTTCTGGTACCCCTATAATTCGGATGTTGGAAGGTTTAAAGATGTCCTGGAGGTTCCTAAGACTCTCCTCATTTCTTTGAATTCTTGCTTCTTGACTCTTTTCTGTTTGGCCATTATTTGCTTCCTTCTGGTCCACTCCATTGATTTGAGTCCCAGTTTCTTTTCCATTACTATTGGTTTCCTGTGCAATTCCATTCATTTCAATTAGTTTCGCCTTCATATATTTGTCTAATTTGTGGCTATAATCAACCAGTTCTGTGAGGATCCTGATCACCAGTGTTTTAAATTGTGCGTCTGAGAGTTTTGCTATTTCTTCATCGCTTAGATTTATAGGCTCTGGGGCTTTGAGATTTTCTTGAGCCATTTTTGGTCAGTTTGTGCCCTTTAAGTGTGAGGAGGGGAGCCTTGGACTCCCAGGTCGCTGGGTTGTGACACTGTATGTGGGGGCGTGATCAGAGCGGGGAAAAGGCGACCCCCTCTGCTGTTTCTCGCCACTGGGTGAGGAGCAGAGCCTTAGGTGGTTCACCAGTGCCGGGCCACTCAGAGTCACTGGGTTATGACGCTGTATGTGGAGGTGGGGTCAGAGCAGGGAAATGGCGGCGCCCTCCCTGCCACTTGCTGTTTGGGTTTTTGTTCTTTTGTTTTTTTAAAAGAGGACTTTTGAAGGCATGGCTGGTGTAGCTCAGTGGATTGAGTGCAGGCTACAAACCAAGGGTCACTGGTTCAATTCCCAGTCAGGGCACATGCCTGGGTTGTGGTCCAGGTCCCCAGTGGGGGCCACATGAGAGACAACCAAACATTGATGTTTTTCTCCCTCTTTTTCTCCCTCCCTTCCTTGCTCTCTAAAAATAAAAAAAAAAATTTAAAAGAGGATGTCAGTCAAGATGGCAGCAGAGGTAAACATGGCGCACCCCCTCACACAACCACATCAATGTTGCAACTAAATTATAGAACAATCATCACTCAGAACTGGCAGAAATCTAGTTGAATGGAAGTCTGATGACTACAAAGTTAAAGAATTAATGAAATTAATGAAATCATATCCGCCCAGACTAGTAGCAGGGGCAGAGACTTGAAATGGACTGGTCCCATACCCACATATGGTAAATAAAAATTTGGGAGGAATATCTCGGGAGTGAGGAACTCTGGCACCAGGGGAGCAGCGTGAAAGGCACCAGTGTCATATGGGGAGGAACTGAAGTGGCTGACCATCAAGGCAATAGCTGGGAGATGGCTTCCTCCCAGACAGAAAGGTGGGCAGAGCCACACAGCCAGCAGGTAGATGCCATATTGGAGATTCCATCAATCTAGTTAACACTGTTTGGCTGCCCTGAAGATCCCCTGAGGCTCCATCCCACCCAACTTACAGCTGTTAACAGTAACTTTTCCATATGAATGCTTGTCTTGGCTCATGCTTCATAACTACCTAAATCCTTTCAAAAGAGTAACAGCTGACCTAAGTGAGTCTCCTGCCCCCAGTCCCCCCATACTTTTTGCTAAGTGGTCCCAAGCATGACACAGGCAGCAACCAGCCTACATTCACAACTTGGCTTCACTTGGGAGTCTCCAAACCCAACACAAGTAGCAGCCATCACAGATTGCTTTGTAGCTCAGAGGGCAGCCCTGGGTAAATCACAGGAGGGAGATGACCTTAGCCTGTGAAACCCCACCTGGGAAACCCCAGGGCCTGGGCACCCAGTAGACATCTACAAACCACATCAGATCACCACCACCCTGCCCCTGCACAGGTGATCCTCTACGGAGGGTGGAGGTTTGTGGTCAGCGAGCACAGCCAATCCTTGCAACTGACTTGCCTGGGTAAATCCCTCCCATTGATCTGACAACAGCAACCAAGGCTCAACTACAAGAGAAAAGTATACTCAGCCCACATGGAGAGTGCACCTCAAGTACCCAGCTTGGGTGACAGGGGAGGCTGTGCTACCAGACCCTACAGAACGCCTACTATTTTAGGTCACAATACCAAGACAGCACTACGTAATACATAGAAACAAACACAGGAGGCTGCCAAAATGAAGTGAAAAAGAAACGCAGCCAAAATGAAAGGACACATCAAAACTCCAGAAAAAGAGCTAAACAAAATGGAGATAAGCAATCTGTCAGATGAAGAGTTCAAAATACTGTCTATAAGGATGCTCAAGGGACTTAATGAGAATCTCAACAGCATAGAAAAGATCTAGTCAGGAATAAAGAAGCGTCTTTATTTCAATAATAAAAAACAATTTACAGGGAAACAACAGTCAAGTGAATGAAACTGAGAATCAAATCAATGATTTGGAACATAAGGAAGCAAAAAACACCCAATCAGAATAATAAAAAAAAGAACTCCCCCCCCAAAAAAAAGATAGTATAAGCAGTCTCTGGGACAACTTCAAGCATTTCAACATTTGCCTCATAGGGGTGCCAGAAGGAGAAGAGAAAGAGCAAGAAATTGGAAATTTATTTTAAAAAATAATGAAAGAAAACTTCCTTAGTTTGGTTAAGGAAATAGACATGGAAGTCCAGAAAGCACAGAGAGTCCCAAACAAGATGGATGCAAAGAGGCCCACACCAAGACACATCATAATTAAAATGCTAAAAGTTAAAGATGAAGAGAGAATCTTAAAAGCAAAAAGAAAAAGGAGTTAGTTACCTACAGAAGAATACCAATAAGAATGTCAGCTGATTTCTCAAAAGAAACTTTGCAGGCTAGAAGGGATTGGTAAGAAATATTCAATATCATGAAAAGCAGGGACCTACAGCCAAGTTGCTCTACCCAGAAAAGATATCATTTAGAACTGAAGGACAGATACAGAGTTTCCCAGAAAAGAAAAAACTAAAGAAGTTCATCATCACCAAACCATTATTATATAAAATATTCAAGGACTTTATTTAAGAAAAAGAAGATCAAAACTATGAACAATAAAATGGCAATAAATACATATCTATCAACAATTGAATCTAAAATATAAACTAAGCAAACAAACAGAACAGAGACAGGATCATGGATACAGAGAAAGTGTTTGATGGTTGGCAGATGGGAAAGGGTGTGGGGAATGGGTGAAGAAGTGAGGGGATTAAGAAGTATAAATAGGTAGTTACAGAATAGCCATGGAGTTGTAAAGTATAGGAAATGCAGTGCCAAGGAACTTATTCACATGACCCATGGACATGAACAACTGGTGGGTGGATTGGGTGAGGGAGTGGGGGGTGGTGGGAGGCAAAGGGGGAAAAAGCGGGACAACTATAATAGCATAATCAATAAAATATAGTTTAAAAATAAAAATAAAGAGGAAAAGGAAGGAAGGAGAGAGGAAAAGGAAGGAAGGAGAAAGGAAGGAAGGAAGGAAAGAAGGAAGGAAGGAAGGAAGGAAAAAAGAAAATTGATTCTCCAAGTATTTTTAATATTAATTAATTTTTTAAATGTTGGTTAATCATACATACCAAAGTTTACCATTTCAACCGTTTTTAAGTGCACAGCACTGGCATTAGGTACATTCACGCTGTTGTGCAACCATCCCCACCATCCACCTCCAGAACTTTCCATCTTCCCAAACTGAAACTCTGTCCCCATTTAACACCAGTTTTCCATCCCCGACCCCTACTTAACCACAGGCTCCCACCATTCACTTTCTGTCTCTTTAAATCTGACTCCTCTGGGAGGAGGTCCACTGGGACCTCCTACCAGTGGAACCACATAGCATCTGTCCTTTTGTGCCTGGCTTATTTCACTGAGCATAATGTCTTTAAGGTTTTTCCATGTTATAACTGGTATCAGAAAATTTCCTTCCTTTTTAAAGCTCAGTAATATTCCATTGTAGGTATATGTCATATTTCACTTATCCATTCATCTGTCCATGGACGCTTGAGTTGCTTCTAGCTTTTGGATGCTGTAAATAACTCTGCTCTGGACATTGATGTACAAATATCACTGTGAGTCCCTGCTTTTAATTCTTTTGGGTATAGGCCCAGAGGTGGAATTTCTGGATCATATAATAATTCTATTTTTTAATTTTTTGAGGACTCACCATGCTGTTTTCTATTGTAGCCACACCATTTTACATTCCTAACAGCTCCCCAAGCCTTTTTTACTGTGTGTTTTGCAGTGGCTCTGTGCATGCTCTGTGTGTGTGACCAAGAGATCAGTCTTGTTCATTGTATTGTTGAAATCTGTATCTTTACTTTTTGTCTGCTTAAGATACCAAGCTCAAGCAGGGGTGTTTTATAAATCTCTATCTTTGGCGGTGTTAAGTTATCTAATGTAAGGTATTTTACATTCTTTTTTTTTTTTTGCCATTCCAATTCTTCAAATTCTGCACAGCATTTTATGCTAATAGTATATCTTATCATTTGCATGTTTGAGTAGTTGTCATTTTTTGCTTTATTGATTGTGAGACTGTTTGAAATACACATTTAGAATTTTATATTTTATGACAAAGAGTTATCTCTAGTAATGCTTTCTATATTAAAGTCTATGTGTTCTGATAATAACAAGGTTAAGCCAACTCTTTTGTGTGTGGCTATTTACATCCTTCAATGGGCAACTTGTTATATGGTTTACATTTAAATGTAAACATATTGCTGGATTTTTTTCTTATCCTCTCCAACAATATTTGTCTTTTCATTTGAGTATTTAGACCAACGCAGTCTACAGTGCCAGACATCTCTGTAATCTGAAATTTTCTAACCACCACAATCAAGTTTTTTTTTAATGGTAAAAGTAACTTTTGCAATATATTTTATCTAACAATATATCCAAAATGTTATCTCTTCAAAATTCAGTCAAAATAAAAATTTTAGTAAGATATCAGTTCAGAGCATCCACATTCCAGGTTCTCCATGGTGATGTAGGTCCGCAGCTACAGCATGGAACAGCGTGGGTTTAGACCATCTACATTAATTTCAATTACTGATCTGTATGAATTTATCCTTGTGCTTTCTATTTCTCCTTTTTCACATCTCTTGTTCTCTCCTTCCTTGCCTTGTTTTGGATTATTTTTTCTCATTCTAGTATCTTCTCCCACTTAGTTCCAAAATGACCCCACTTTATTCCAGTCCTTTTGGACACTCCTGGAGATGCTTTAGTTTATAAACTTAATCTGTCAAAGTCTAATGCTGCCATTTCCAAAGCCTCCCCAACTGTCTTCATGTATCCACTCTCGCCCCCTACAGGCCGTTCTCCTACCAGTTGTCAAAGCAAGATTTTGGTACACATTTTTTTTAACCTGTTATGTTTATGTAAGATCATATATTATCTTACACAGACATTTGTTTGAACAAAGAAAATTTTAGAATCAAATATCTTTTCACACTCTTCCAAAAATGAAAATTGCTAATCAAAAGGAACAAAAACAACTGAAGTATCATGAGTAGCAAAAAGTTTGAAAGGACTTGTTCAAACTTTTCATTTTATTGAATTCATTTTATTTTTAGTGATTAGAACATCCTACATTTATTTTTTATTGAGGTATGCTTGACAGGCAAGAAAATTGTCCATAACAGCATAGGGAATACAGTCAATAATATCATAATCATTATGTGTGGTGCAAAGCAGGTACTAGCATTATTGAGGGATCACTTTTTAAATTATATAAGTGTCTAACAACTGTGCTGAACACATTAAACTAATATAAAATAAAATGAAATGTCAACTGTAATTTTAAATTTAAAAAACTGAACATGTTCAGAGACTTCCGACCAAGATGGAGATGTAGGTGGAAACACTGTGCCTCCTCGCACAACCAAGTTTTAAGACAACAAAGTTTTAGTAACAAAAACGCAACCAAAAACACAGAAAATTGAACTATACAAAAGTCCGACAACAATGAATGGTTCAGCCAGACTAGTAAGAGGGGCGGAGTGGGTCGGGCAGGAAAGATCCCCCTGACCAACCCAGGTGCTCAGGCAGCCATAGGTGGATCCCAGGTGTGGAATAGCAACAGGTGGACCCAGTTAGGGCACAAGACAGCAGGCTGACCGAGGTCACACTTTTGCATACAGATAAACCAGGCAAAGGAGCGAGCAGTGAGACAGATGGTGCAGGCCCCAATGGTGGGAAGCAGCAGAGGGGACCCCTATTGCCCCTCTTTGACCCCGCCTCCCCCCAGCGACTGAGTTTCCCTGCCCTGGTGAACACCCAGGGCTCCACTCCTCATACATAACAGGTGTGAACAGACCAAAACATGGCTCAATAACAACTCAAAGCCCCAGACCAATAACTCTAAGTGACCAAGAAATAGCCAACCTATCAGATGCACAGTTCAAAACACTGATGATCAGGATGCTCACAGAACTGGTTGATTTTAGTTCCACAAATTAGAGGAACAAATGAAGGCTAAACTAATTGAAATGAAGGGAAATACACAGGAAATCAATAGTGATGGAAAGGAAACTGGGACTCAAATCAAGGAAGTGGACCAGAAGGAAGAAAAAAAATGACCAAATAGAAAAGTATGAAGAAACAAGAATTCAAAAAAATGAGGAGAGTCTTAGGAACCTCCAGGACATCTTTAAACCTTCCAACATCCAAATTATAGGGGTACCAGAAGGGGAAGAGGAACAGCCACGAGTGGAAAACTTATTTGAACAAATAATAAAGGAGAATTTCCCCAATCTGGCAAAGGAAATAGTGTTCCAGGAAGTCCAGGAATCTCAGAGAGTCCCAAAGAAGTTGTACCCAAGAAGGAACACACCAAGGCACAGCATAATTACATTAACCAAGATTAAAATGAAGGAGAGAATCCCACAAGCAGCAAGAGATAAGGGGACAGTCACCTACAAAGGAGTTCCCATCAGACTGTCAGCTGATTTCTCAAAAGAGACCTTAAAGGCAAGAAGGGGCTAGAAAGTATTCCAAGTCATGAAACCCAAAGACCTACATCCAAGATTGCTCTATCCATCAAAGCTTTCATTTAGAATGGAAGGACAGATAAAGTGCTTCTCAGATAAGATCAAATTCAAGGAGTTCATCATCACCAAGCCCTTATTACATGAAATGATAAAGGGACTTATCTAAGAAAAAGAAGATAAAAAAGATGAACAGTGAAAGGACAGCAAACTCACAGTTATTATATTTAGGTGTGGTTGTTACCACACCTAAAACAAAAGCAAACTAAGAGGACAGCTAGATCAGGAGTGAACCATAGAAATGAAGATCATATGAAGGGTTAGCAACAGGGGAGTGGGAAGAGGAGAAGAGGGGAGAAGGTACAGAGAATAAGTAGCATTCACAGTAGGCAGAAAATAGATGGGGGGCAAGAATAGTATGGGAAATATAGAATCTAAAGAACTTGAGACACGTGGACATAAACTAAAAGGGAGGGAATGGTGGGAGAGGGGATGTGCAAGGTGGAGGGGAATGAAGGGGGAATAGGACAACTGTAATGGCATAATCAATAAATATATTTAAAAACTGAACATATTCAATGTATATATCTCAATGAGTCTGAAGATAGGAAAAGACCTGTAAAACTGTCATCATAATCAATGCTACGAGCTTGGCCATCACCACTAAAATTTTCCTTCTTCCTTCCTTTTTGTGTGTAGGATCCCACCCTTGATCCTACCCCCCTTTGGTTTTGTCCATGTGTCCCTTGTAGATGTTCCTGAAAACCCTTCTTCTTTTCCCCCCATTATCCCCTCTCACCTCTTCTCTGGTTACTGTCAGATTGTTCTTAATTTCAATGTCTCTGGTTGTATTCTGCTTGCTTGTTTGTTTTGTTGATTAGGTTCTACTTATAGGTGAGATCATATGGTATTTGTCTTTCACCACCTGGCTTATTTCACTTAGCATAACGCTCTGCAGTTCCATTCATGCTGTTGAAAAGGGTAGGAGCTGCTTCTTTCTTTCTGCTGTGTAGAATTCCATCATGTAAATGTATCATAGTTTCCTGATCCATTCATTTACTGATGGGCACTTAGGTTGCTTCCAGGACTTGGCTATTGTAACTTGTGCTGCTATGAACATTGGGGTGCACAGGTTCTTTTAGACTGGTGTTTCAGGGTTCTTAGGATATAATCCCAGGGGTGGAATTGCTAGGTTAAAAGGCAGTTCCACTTTTAGTTTTCTGAGGAAATTCCATACTGTTTTCCACAGTGGCTGCCCCAGTCTGCATTCCCACCAATAGTGCACTGGGGTTCCCTTTTCTCTACAACTTTGCCCACACTTGAAGTTTGTTGATTTGTTTATGATGGCCATTCACAACAGTGTGAAGTGGTATCTCATTGTGGTTTTAATTTGCATCTCTCTGACAGTTAGTGATAGTGAGCATCTTTTCATATGTCTCTGGGCCCTTTGTATATACTCCATGGAGAACTTTCTGTTTGAGTCTTCTACCCATTTTTAAATTGGGTTGTTTGTCTTCCTAGAGTGGAGTTGTGTGAGTTCTTTATATATTTTGGAGATCAAACCCTTGTCCGAGGTATCTTTGGCAAATATGTTTTCCCATACAGTTGGTTCTCTTTTCATTTTAATGCTATTTTCTTCAGCTGTGAAGAAGCTTTTTATTTTGATGAGATCCCATTTGTTTATTCTTTCCTTTATGTCCCTTGCTCTAGGGGACCTATCAGTGAAAATATTGCTGTATGGAATATCTGAGATTTTCCTGCCTATGTTCTCCTCTAGGACTTTTTTGGCGTCATGACTTATAGCTAAGTCTTTTATCCACATTGAATTTATTTTTGTGTATGGTGTAAGTTGGTGATTGAGTTTCATTTTTTTTGCATGTAGCTGTCCAGCTCTCCCAACACCATTTTTTGAAGAGACTATTTTTATTTCATTTTATGCTTCTGCCCCCTTTGTCAAATACTAACTGACAATAGAGACTTCAGCTTATTTCTGAGCTCTCTAATCTGTTCCATTGACCTATGTGTCTGTTCTTATATTAGTACCAGGCTGTTTTAATTACAGTGACCTTGTAATACAGTTCAATGTCAGGTATTGTGATTTCTCCTACTTTGTTCTTCTTTCTCAAAATTGCTGCAGCTATTCAGGGCCATTTATGGTTCCACATAAATTTTTGAAATGTTTCAAAACATTAAAACATTTCTATATCTGTGAAATATGTCACAGATATAAATATGCCACAGATATATATTGGTACTTTAATAGGGATTGCGTTGAATCTATAAATTGCTTTGGGTAGTATGCACATTTTGATGATGTTCATTCTTCCAATCCATGAGCATGGTACATGCTACCAAGTGCTGTGTAGTTTTGTAGGTACAGGCCTTTCACCTCCTTGGTTAGGTTTATTCCTAGGTACTTCATTTTTCTTGTTGTTATATCAAATGGGATTTTTTTCCTGATTTCTGTTTCAGATATTTCATTGTTGGTATAGAAGAATGTCTTTGATTTCTGAATATTGACTTTGTGTCCCACTGTATAAGTGGAACCTCTTTAAAATGGAGCTGGAGCTGTCATCCCAGAGGAACTGCCTGGCCCATCCTATGCTTCACACCTTTGGAATGTTGTAACAGGGCAAAAGAACCTGTGGGCTGGGATGAAAACAACTTTGTGTCCCAAGCAGTTGTTTGCAATGATAACAAGAAAGCAGCTATGATAACTACAGTTTGAACATTAAAAACATTCTTTTTTTCCTTTTCTTTTTTAAATTTTAATTGTTGTTGAAGTAGTTTTTTTGTCTTTTACTCCCATCCCAGCCCACCACCCTCCAGACCTCCACACCTCATTCTTTAGAATTAGCATTACCGTGTGATGTTATCCACACCAACAGTAATGCCTTCCTTCTGCTGATGCCCTTGTTCCCCTTCCCTTTCTCATAAATACCCCTTGCCTTTGTCTCCTAATTGGGACACTGAGCTTCACTGGGCTTCTGCCTGAATCAGTGCTTACAGAATAGCTATTCTTACCTCAAAAAAATACTCATTTGCTTCATACATTGAAAGGCCTTTCATTTTGGGGTTGACATAGATATGATTGATTTAGGTGATCGGCCATGCCTCTCTCTCCTCCCTGGAAGTTATGTGGGGAGGGGCAGCTGAAAGTTTCAGCCCTGTAATCACATATTGGTTTTTCTGGGATCCAGCCCCTACCCTAAAGTTATGCAAGAGTTACCTTGATGTATAAACGTAGGTATGTTTGAAAGGGGATTGTTATGAGAAACAAAAGATGCCCCTCTCACCCCCATCATTCAGGAAGTTATAAGGGTTTTAGAAGCTCTTGTGCTGAGCTTCTAAAGACCAAGCTTCTAAAGACCCAGCACAAGACCAAATATGCACAAATATCTATTTCCTATTACAGCAAAATATCACAGAAGCCCCTGATATTCTCTGTAGACATGAAACAGGAACATGAAGATGGGAATGAGAGAACGGAACAAAGTTCTGAGCCCTGGTACTCATGAACATGACCTTGTTTGGAAATAGGGTCTTTGCAGATGTAATTAAGACAGAACAAAGGAACTTGTATCTGAAAAAGGGGGCACATGGTGGTAAGCCCAGGTCCAGCAAGTAAGGGTCCCTGTGACTCAGAGTATGGCTGATGGTTTTCATCTTCATGGACATTCGGTCAATAACTATTTACTAAGCAACTTCTATGTGCCAGGCCCTGGAATCAGGGTCCACTCTTACTCCCAGGTAGGGTTCTGGGAATACCTGACCAGCAGGATTTCAGAATTGCTAGTCTTCCTCTTCCCAGATGGCAGTGTGTGCTGTGTGTTCCTGATGACCACTCTAAGTTGGATATGGCAGGAGGCTGATAATTCAAGGCTTTGGTTCTATGGGCTTGCCACTGGGATGCACACTTTACCCCTGATGCAGAAACAATTTCACCTCACTCAGGTATCCTGACTCTACTGCTTGATGCTGTGACAGGTAGGACTGTGGGGCCATCTCTCTGAGGAAGTGACAACTTGAATACAGGAAGGAGAATCAGGTGAGTTTTGGGTGACTTGATGGGTGGATCCTGGTAGTGATTTGTGTTTTCCACCTAATATTTTCAGCTTTTCTTATTCCAGGCTCATGGGAACATGCCACTTTCCCATGTCCCCTGAAGTTAGGTGGGTAACATGACATGCCTCGGCCAGCGGAAAGTGAATGCTTGTGACATTTCAGTTACCATGAGCAGATTTGAATCCCTCACTGACCTGCACCTAGTATGAGCTAGTAATAAACATTGATTGCATGAACACATTTAAGGGAAATTTGTTGTTACAACACAGCCTACCCTAGCCTACCCTGACTGAATCACAAGCTTCAACTGACAGAGGAAATTCCTTTGACAATGAAATTAGAGATTTTTTACATCCTATCAAGGTAATAATCTTGAAAGCTAAGTTTGGCAACAACAAAAAGAGTATTTTATAAATTCTTTAAACTGTAATTATGTGTTGAGACTCAGAGCTGAAGTCTCCTGTGGCCACTATAGGTCATCCCAGACGAGAAATAGCTAAAGGAGTTCATCACCACCAAACCAGTGTTATAAGAAATGTTAAAGGGAGTTCTATGGAGAAGAAGGAAAAAAAGATTAAAAATATGAATAATACAATGGCAATAATTGCATACCTATCAGTAATTACTTTAAATGTAAATGGGTAAATGCTCCAATCAAAAGACAGGGTACCTGAAGAGAAGAAAATAAGTGGGCCCATAGGAGACCCACTTCATATTGAATAATACATCTGCTGAAATAAAGGGTTGGAAAAAGATATTTCATACAAACAAAACAAAAAAAAAGCTGGGTTAGCAATACTTCTATCAGACAAAACAGACTTTAAAACAAAGCCTATAGCCCTGGCTGGTGTATCTCAGTGAACTGAGCGTGAGCCTGCAAACCAAAGGACTGTGGTTTGATTCCCAGTCAGGGCACATGCCTGAGTTGCAGGCCAGTTCCCAAGGGGCCCACAAGAGGCAACCATACATTGATATTTCTCTCCTTCTCTCTTTCCCTTCCCCTCTAGAGATAAATAAATAAATAAATTTTTTAAAACTATTATTAAAAAAATATAAAAAAGCCTATAATAAGAAACAATGTAGGACATTCCATGTACAATAACCAAGTTATGGAAACAACCTAAGTATCCACTGATAGATGACTGGATAAGGAAGATGTGGTACATATATATGATAAAAAATTACTTGGCTATAAAAAAAGAATGAAATCTTACCATTTATAACAGCATGGATGGACCTAGAAGGTATTATACTAAGTGAAATAGGTCAGACACAGAAAGACAAATACCACATGATTTCACTTATATGTGGAATCTAAAGAACAACATAAACAATCAAGACAGAAACAAACTCATATGTACAGAGAACAAACTGATGCTTGCCCAGTGGAATGCTGTTGGAAGCTAAGCATTAGGGAGAGGAAAGGATTAAGACGTACAAATTGGCAGTAAAGAGCAGTCATGGGGTTGTAAAGTACAGCGTGGGAAATACAGGCACTACCATTATAGCGATGTATGCTGACAGACTGGTACGAGACTTATCAGGGCAAATACTCTCTACGTTAGATAAATGTCTAACCAACCACTATGCTGTACACCTGAAACTAATATAATATTGAATGTCAGCTGAGTTAAAAAATAAAAATAATTAAATTAAAAAGGTTACGATATGTCAGAGAGCTGAGGTTATGATAATGATAATCACAACAAAAGTAGTAATAATAATAATAACAATAATCACCCCCAGTTTCTTACTACATACTAACCCTGTGCTAGATATTTGATGGATATTAGCTCTTAATCTTTATAACAAGACTGTGAAATAGATAACATTATTACCTCCAGGGAACCAAGGCACAGAGAGGTTAAATAACTCAAGGTTACACATCTGGTAAGTGATGGGAGCCAGAATTCAAATTTTGGCTCCAGGTTCAGGAGTTAGGGTAAGGAAATCAATGTGAGTCATGCAAGTGCAGGGTCAAGTCCAACCTTTTATTTTAAATATTTTGGAGAAGGGTGGTCAAAAGGCACAAACTTCCAGTTGTAAAATAAATAAGTCACGGGATGTAAGGCACAGCACAGTGACTATAGTCAATAATGCTATATTGCATATTTGAAAGTTGCTTAAGAGATTAGATCTTAAATGTTCTCATCACAAGAAAAAATTGATAATAAAGACCCCCCCAAAAAAAACCCCACTCTGACATTTTGTTCATTCTGCACATCTTTGGGCAATAATTTTCTGACTTTTAAAAACATTACACTAGAGCCCTGGCTGGTGTGGCTCAGTTGGTTGGAGCACTGTTCTATAGACTGAAAAATTGCAGGTTTGATTTCTGGTCAGGGCATATACCAAGACGGGGTTCCATCCATGGTCAGGGCTTATTGAGAGGCAACCAATCAATGTTTCTCTCTCACATCAATGTTTCTCTCTCCCCTCCTCTTTCTTTAAAATCAATAGGTGTGTCCTTGGGTGAGGATAATAAATAAATAAATAAATAAATAAATAAATAAATAAATAAATAAATACAAATATAGCCCTGGTTTGTGTGGTTCAGTGGATTGAGTGGTAGCCTGCGAACCAAAGGGTCGCAGGTTCAATTCCCAGTCAGGGCAGGTACCTGGATTGCAGGCCAGGTTCCCAGCAGTGGGCACATGACAGGCAACCACACATTAATGTTTCTCGACCCCCTTTCTCCATCTCTTCTCCTCTCTCTAAAAATAAATAAATTAAATCTTTAAAAAATAAATAAAATTTAAAGATATTACAAAACAATGTTACTTAACTTGATCACTGAGTTCTCAGGTGTCCCCTTGCTTTTGCAACTGACTATATCACTCACTTCACCCTGCTAGGCTGTCTGGCTTTAGAATCTAATTTTCTAGCCTCTGAGTCATACAAGTCCTTAGCATGGAGAAATGGGGAAAATCCCAACTTTTCCAGTCCTACAGAGGGGACAGGGATGGAGTAGGGGAAATTGGTGCTAAGAGAGGGTGTCCTGATGGCCCCTCTCCTAGCTGAAATCCAGGAAGTTAAGGGAGAGGAGCTATAGCCAAGGGGCCTTTGTTTCCTTCCTGTTCAGATCTCCACAAGGGAGAACACCAAGAAGCATAGCCTCTGGCAAGCTGGGAACATCCACAGCAAAGGGACAGTGAAGGGGCCGCCAAGTTGTGAAACTAGGATGCCCTCACTTCCCAGGGGCGTAGGTGGGTATGGTTGGTTCCTTGTTCCCTGTGGACAGAGCAGGGGCACAAGGGGCTTCACCCCTCAGTCCCCTCACCTACACTGTGACTGGAATCCCCTGACTTCTCAGAGGTTTGACTTAGCTGGCAAGGGGAGGAAAGCTCCCCAGGTCTAATTTTTGCAGCCTCTTGCATGAAGGCACAGCCTTTGTCAACCAGCTTGGTTTCAGAAACTCCACCCATAGCAGAACTGCACAGTCTAGAGAACAATCGATCTTTGGACACCCCCCAGTGACACCGACCCTGTACTCCAAAGCAGTGGGAAAACCCAGGCTCTGGTTAGTGATGCACATGTGTGAGAAAGGCAACACCTGCTAGGTTTTTAAACAGAGGCTAACGCCTCACTAATAAATGTTTTTTGTGGATTTTTTCTCTTTGTTATTACAGATCACACTACACTGAATTCTTATGTGTGTGTGTATCTGTGTTTGTGCCTCATGCAAGTGCACTTTACTTATGCAAGCAAAACTGCTAGGTAGAAGGAGATATGTATTTTGGTATCTTGATTGATTTTCTCAAATTGTACTTCCAAATGCTTAGGTCCATTTCAAACCCTAGCCTCCAATTCTCTGAATATGAATGAGATGGTGTTCCAATTCATTTATATTGCTGTTAATAACCTGGCTGCCCATATTTGTTTTGTATTCCTAGAGGGCATTAGTCACTTTTTAATGGCTTAACTTCAAAGTTATTTAAATCTTAAGGAAATCAGTCTTGGCTGACAGTGGCTCTTTTGCTCTTTTTTTAGCTTGGCTTGCATCTCTTCAATCTGTAACATGCCCATCTTCCTCTGTCTCAGTGTGTCCTCTCTTTTTCCTATAAAGACACAAGTCTTTGGCTCTGGCTGGTGTGGCTCAGTTGATTAGAGCACCAACACATAAAACAATGGATCTCGGGTTTGATTCCCAGTCAGGGCACATGCCATGCAGGAGGCAATCGATCAATGTTTTGTTCTCTCATGTGGATATGTCTTTCTTTCTCTCTCTCTCTCTCTCTCTTTCATTAATGTTTCTCTCTCTCTCTCTCTCTTCCTCTCTCACTGGAAAAAAAAGGATACCAGTCACTGGATTAAAGGTCCACCCTAATCCAGTATGACTTCATCTTGGCCTAATTACACCTGCAAACACCCTATTGCTAAATGAGGTCACACACCAAGGTTCTGGGTAGACACAAATTGCTGAGGGGGGGGGGGCTATTCAACCCACTACAACCATCAAAAACAGGTGGACTTCAATAACCAAGGGGAAGAGAGAACTGAAGGGCAATGTAGGGTGTTTATAAGACCAGGTCAGGAAGGAACAATTCATCCACTTATACCTCTCTTCCTATTGGACAGGTGAGCCATGTGGTCCCACCAGGTGTGGCCTCACTACATGTCAGGAGGCTGAGAAGATGGAGACAGGAGCACATGGATGTTTGGGGAGCCCCTCCACAACCCTCATGTACCTGGGTGCTTGCTCTGCCTTGGCGCCCAGCATGCAGTCTGGTCTCTAGTAGATGCTCCAGAGAATGTTTGTTTCGTGGAAAAATGAAAGAATGAATGCATGAGTGAGTACTTGAAAGGTGAGCATTGGGAACGGAGTTGGAAGACTGAGGGACAGGCAACTAACTCCCTGGCCCAAGGGACCTTCAGAAGCTGGTGGGAATTTCCCAGTACTGGAAGAATTCAAGTTCCGCCCCTTTACAGGGGCATCCCCACTGTGGGGCGTGGCGAGTCCTTGGCATGTTGTAGCAGGCCCAGGCAGTTAAGCTCTGAGCGCTGAAGTTCATTTCCTGAGTGAGCTCCGTTAGACTTGCGAACACACAACCATACAGCGCTGGCAGAGGATCAAGATGATGAGGGCGGAGGCGGGCCCCATCTTCATGGCGCACCGGGCGCACTTTCAGAAAGTTATTTGGCCGCTTGTTTTCTTGGTGGTCTGCATCGTCTGCTGGATGGTCCGCACACAGCCCTACCACCTTAAGCCGGCTGAGGTAAGTAGAGAATGAAAGAGATGCACACCTGTCACGTGCTGGAGGGCTTGGGGAACTCAGGGTGGGCCTGGGCCTGGAGGGATGGGAGGGGAGATGGGCAACCCGGAAGAGAATCAGGGCAGAGGGGCCAGATGGAGAGCAAGCTGACAGAAGGGCAGATTAACAACAACAAGAAGACAAAATGGAATGAAGTCTGAAAAGCCAGGAGGAGATCTGGCTGGGAAGGGACAGCCAGAAATAAAGACTGGAGCAGGGAGGTAAGGCAGCAGCAAGGCTGCCCCAGGGTCCGGGCTCAGGGATAGCCCTGTCAGGAGGTAAATCCCGGGTGGGGATCCCAGGGTCGATCGCTGCATCTGGGAAAGGTGCAACGGATGTGGCACAAACAATGAATGACTCGGCTTTGGTGTTCCCCCAGCACGCTGACTCAGAGGCTGCTGGGGGCTTCACAAAGCTGGGAGAGAGGGCCCAAGGGGCCCTCCAAGGACAGGAGGAACCTCACCTGATCACGTGAGAGCCCAGGATACCCCTGCCCTGGCCAGGGATCGCTTCTGGGGGCTGGGCAGGGGGCTTTTTGGTGGACAGAGGTAGGTGCAAGCACATCCCACCCCCTCTCTACCTTATGTCCAGGAAAGTTCTTTAAGGTTTTTTCTTACACACCCAGCTAACTGAAACATACTTCCTCTTTAAGAGGTTTTTCTTTTTTAATTCACAAGTCAGCCCCTTAGAATAAAGAGTGGGCAGTGGAAAGAGAGTTCTGATTCCCCTGTTTTCTCATTTCTTCCAGCAAGACATAGCCGAGCTTCATCTGAACTACACAGGTGAGGTGGGAAATGGGCTGAAGTGTGTGTGTGTGTGAGTAAAACAGAGAAAAACTGAAAGAGAGAATGAAAAAGATGAAAAAGAAAGAAATGTCAAGAGAAAGGGAGAGAGAGAAAATAGGGGAGGGGAAATAAAGAATGAGAAAGAGTGAAAGAGACAGAGAGAGATGGGGCAGTTTTCCTGGGTGCGTGCTACCTTACTCTTTCCCTCAGTCCTTCACATTTTATCCTCTGCCTTGAGAGAGCCCAAAATAACTAAAACCCACTAATAGCAATGACTGACATTCCTTCATTTTTTCCACAAAAATTAGTTGAACACCTACTGGGAGTCAGGCACGGTCCTGGGAAGGGAATAGACAAAAGGCTCTGCCTACATACTTTTCTCCATCTATGGGGACAATATATAAAGGAACAAGAAAAGTATGTAGCATGCTAAGTAAAGCACACAGAATGTTTTAGAGGAAAATAAAGTGGGGGGTTGGTATCAGGGTGCCAGGGTTGGGTTTGCTGTTGAAAGTGAGGTCATCCCTGAGAAGGCGAGATCAGAGCAAAGATGTGAGGAGGGGGAGGGAGGGAGTCATGGGGGGGGGTGTCTCCTCCCATCCTGAGGGTTAGGTTACAACAAAATATTTTGGACATTCACTCTACAGCCATCAGTTTTCCTAAACCTGCATCTTTCTACCCGCCAACCCTCTGCCTCCAGGACCACGGCAGGACCCCAGACTGCTCTGGAAGGGAGACCCAGCACTCGGTCGCTCCTTCCTGCAGGGACCACAGCTGGACAATGGGCAGCTGCGTGTCCAGCATGATGGCATCTATAGGTTGCACATCCAGGTGACACTAGCAAACTGCTCCTTCTCCTCAAAGAACACTGAGTCCCGAAGAGCCCTTCTAGCTGTGGGCATCTGCTCCCCAACCACCCACAGCATTACCCTGCTACGTCTGAACTTCCACCTCAGTTGCACTGTTGCCTCCCAGCGCCTGACACCCTTGGTCCATGGGGACACTCTCTGCACCAACCTCACTCTGCCGCTGGAGCCATCCCAAAATGCCGATGAGACTTTTTTTGGTGTTCATTGGGTGCACCCCTGATTGTTGCACTTTCCAGTCCAGACGTGGGGAGAGGTTTTCTCCCTTTTTTCCCATTGTGTTAAGGAATATTATTTTCTTACTACAATACTATATAAAGTATATAATAAATATATATATATGTGTGTGTGTGTATATATATATATAGTTGCATGGCTCGTTCTTTCCTGAGAATGAATTCTGCACTATAAGGCCTTTTCATTATCATTATGCAGATAAGCTGTGTCATCACTCAGGAAACAAGCCCAGACATGCCTGGGCTTTCTTTAGAGTGAGATGTTCTCTGGACACACACAAAACATGCACACACACTGCTCGCATACACAGAGCCCCCATGCACACATGTACCCACCATGTATGAGGCCCTGGAGGGCTCCAGTCCTATTATGTTGGATGACTGACTAAGGTCAGTTTTTATTGAGTTTTGGGAGGCAATTGGGGAGGGTTGTTTTAAGCAAAAAAGTTTATTTTAGGAGAACAAGAGTGCCAGCTCCTCACTGACAGGTGGCATTTTGTCTCTTAAATGGGCTATGAGAGAATGGTCTCTTCCTGCTATGCAAATCGAGGTAAGTTGTTTTCACATTTCCCCCTTTCTATCAAGAGCTTTCTCTGAAAATATCACTGATTAGTGTCTGGTTATTTATGTACTTAGCAATTTTTCTTTCATTCTTTTTTCTTTCTTTCTTTTAATTTTAATTTTTTTCTTTGGTCTGTGTCCCTTAAAGCCAGGAAGGACCTTTTCTGAGAATCATGTCCCACAAGAAAAGGGCAGAGGGTGAATGGAAACCATAAAGGCCACATGTGAGCAACAGGAAGGTAGAAGAAGGGGTTCTCATGCATTTTCTAGTCTAAGTTTACATTTTGTCTAGATTTAAGCATTGACAATAATCTCAAAGCCCTGGGCTATCATCATTCTATTTTTGTATCATATCTTTGGAGCCTAAACAGGCAAAAAGTACAAATATTTTTAACAATTATGCAAAATAAAATAAAAAGAAATATGATAAATCCAGTTTGTGCGATGATTCTAAACCAAGACCTGAAGGTTGCCAAATCAACAAATCAAAGGACTATGGAAAGTCAGGTGAAATTTGTTGTAACTGTCCACTGATAAACAGAATTGACTACATATTCCATCACCAAAAGGAATTCATTGGAGGGGGTGTTGTGATCTAGCTAGTGTGTACAGCCATGGTGAGCCATGGGCAGCACACACTGAATTGGTCAGAGATGAAGAGATACTTGGAGTAAGGAAAAGGAAGTTCAGTCACAACCACAGAGCTCTGCTGTGAGCACAGAGTTCTTCCTGGATGGTTGTCTCCATAACACAGAGTGGGAGAACTCCGCTAAGCCCTAGCACCTCCCACAGATCCTCCTGGTTGATGATGTAAAGCTTCAAGTCTCTGTCATAATTTTTATCATAACCAGTGGGTTTGTCTTCAATTTTATGTAGCTGAGTTTCTACTTCCCCAGAGGACCTTATCTAAGTGCAACAGGTAGTGTTTGCGTATACCCCCTTGTTCAGCAAGCAAATAATCAAGAGCTATTCTGCTGTCTGAATGCACTTTGGCTAAGAAATCAATTGATCTTTATTGGGCAACCATTGCCTTGGCAGTGGAATTAGCAATGTCTCCTAATGTCAGAGAGAGAGATTTCTGAGCATACGTTCATTGGTACACAGTGGAACAATAAATACCCTTCTCAGAGAGAAAGAGACAGAATCAGGTTTTTCCTGAGAGTTCTCTTGCGACTATGAAGGTTTAGTGGTGAGGTCCAATGGGAGGCCTTGTATGTGTTAATGGAGAGCATATAAAAAAACATTAAATACAGAAGGTCATGTTGTTCTTTTGTTGTCAGCGAAAATGGGGCTCTTTCACAGGGTCACAAGAAAAGCATTTCAGGTCACCATGCATGAGAGGTTGAGGGTTCATGGTAAAATTCACTGTAGAAGAAAAATCAAAGGACTGCCCCCGTGTTTCCAGTGTCCTATCTCCATCCATCCTGCCATGGAAAAAAGAATCTAGCCTTCATCAAGCCCAATACAAAGGCCAAATTCCAAAAGTTCTGTGCCATTAGCCCAGTCCAGTTCAGTCCCTGTCACTATCTGGCTAGCTTAGTCTGTATTCCTGGCTGCACTCTAGCTAGCTGTTCCCAGGCCTGCACTTGGAGCCTGCAAGCCCAGGCCACAGGCCCCAGGCCCCAGGTGGTTGGTAGGGCCACATGGCTGCTGCAGAGAGAAAAGGCATGAGTGAAAGGGGTGAGCGCAAGTTACCAAGTAAGAGAGAGAGAGAGCTTTGTTAAGCTTGGGTTGTATTATCTTGAGCTTGGGAAGGACCCGGTGCTTCTTCAAGCTAACCAATTTCCCAGTCTTTTGCAGGCCCACCCCCTAAACAATCTATATCATACATATTTCAGGATACTGTGCCCCTTTTCCAATTCAATTCTTTACCCAGGCTAGACTGACAGGCCTCGATGGTCTCCATCTTAGTTCTTACTGAACTAAGTCTCATACTTCTATTCATACTTCTAGTCTCATACTTCTACTATGAGACTGAACCTGCCTCATAGCAGAAGCACCTCCCCTAGCATAATTTTGGCTTCTACTGGACATGTGACCATCAGAGGAATTTCCCCTTTATTGTTCTATCTTGCCCTGCCACCTGCCTAATAATCTGTGGAAACAGACTGGTGGTTCACTGGGGAGTGTGTGAAGTTTTAACTCCTAGTGAAGCAGACCCAGTCTCCCAGTTTATTAGGCTTCTTAATATCTGAGCCCTTTTGCTCCCTTCCTTTATTAATATTTACTTACCCATGCTAACATATTTTCCCCAAAGAATCTAGGGTCTTGCAATCTTACAAGGGTAAATGGACAAAGGTCTCATCTTCTGTAGATTTTTCTTGCTGTCAAGGAGCATAGTTCTGCCTATTCTCAGGCCCAGATATTTTTCCTGTCTGCCAAAGGAAGGAAAGGAATGAGAGGGAAGGGACTCTTCACTCAAGAAGGAGGAATTCGGCAAAGTCCACATCAGTCTGGTGCTGTCCATGGGAGACAGCATATGCAATTATTAGAAGATGACATTGCTGGACAAGCTGGCATCCTTGTTGTATTCTAGAGGTGACAAATTTGACAAGAAGGTTAAAAATGCATAGTCCAAAAATGGGGAGAATTATAGCAACTAAAGGACTGGCTAGAGGCAAGCATAAGGTGATCGAGGGAGGGACTAACTTTGTAGTGACCCAGATTAGGCTGGAGGAAGGTGTATCATATCTGTCTGAAGCCCTGTTGTTTACCATACTTAATTCATATCAGGCTGATGGGAACACTCTAAGATTTCCCCTCTGAAGAACATTGGGCCTTTTCTGTCTGAGCCATGTGAGTAGAAAGCAAAAGCAGTCTCGAATGAAGTTCATAGACCTCTCCATACTTTGCCAACTCAACCATCTAGTCCTGAAAACAAGTCAACCAACCCAGCCTCATTTTCAAAGGCAGTGGTGCAGATGGGCTTCTAAAGTGAAACCAAACTGTATAAACAAGCAATCAGGTAAATAAGGTCATAGGCATACATTCTATGAAAACAGAAGGAAGAAAAACTACGAAGGTTAATAAACAGAGAAAATCAAAAAACAGTTTCTGAGTCTGTAAGACTATCAGTTGAGAAGATTTCCAGATGTAAGGCTTTTGCTGAAATAAAAGCAGGCAATGCCAGTCTGATAGACTCTCTTCACCTGCAGTTTGAACATCTCTGGTGATGTCATCAGGTGCTGAAGTGAATTCTGCATGGTGTACACAGACACAGCCTTAAGAAAAAAGTTTTAGCTATAAATAATTACTAGTCCAAAGATGGGAAGAGAAAATAAAACATTAGTTTGGAGGTTTGAGGAAAACTAGAATTTAGGAATCAGGTCAGTTTGCAGGTGAAAAAGAACACTTTCAAGACAATCAGAGTTCAATACTGAACCAGAGTTCAATAACCACAACTGGACATTATGATTTCTACTGAAATACAATTTCCCTATACAGAGTCAAAACTGGGAGACAAATATATATATATATATATATATATATATATATATATATATATATATATATATATCTCCAAAAGAAAGTAAAAGAAATCCCTAGACCAAAAATGAAATGAAATGAAAACCACCAAAATACCAGATGCAGAGCTTAAAACAATGGTTATAGGCATGCTCAAGGGCCCTGGCTGGTGTGGTTCAGTGGAATGAGTGCTGGCCTAAGAACCAAAGGGTCACAGTTCAATTCCTAGTCAAGGCACAGCCTGGGTTTCAGGCCAGCTCGCTCCCCAGTAGGGAGTACATGAAAGGCAACCACACATTGATATTTCTCTTCCTCTCTTCCCCTCTGTTTAAAAATAAAATAAAATCTTGGGGTTGGGGGGAGTGGTGGGGAGAAAATGCAGACAACTCTAGTTAAACAACAGTAAAGTAATTTATGAAAAAATTAAAATAAAATAAAATCTTAAAAAGAAATAAAAAGAAGGATGTTCAAGTATCTTAGGGGAAGAATGGATAATATCAGTGAAAATTTAAAGAGATAGTAAACTTTATTTTTTTATTCATTTTATTTTTTATATAGTAAACTTTAAAAAGAACATAGAAATCATAAAAAACAGAAATGAATACAATATCTGACATAAAGAATATATTAGAAGAAAGCCAAAGCAGAGAACTGAATTGCCAATATAGAAGAAAAGATAACGGTAAACACTCAAGCAGAGCACAAAAAAAAAAAACAACCCTGAATATTTAAAAATGAGGAAAATCTAAGGGACTTCTGGGACAACATCAAGAGTAATAACATTTGCTTCATATGGGTACCAGAAGAAGAAGAGAATGAGCAAGGGATAGAGAACTGTTTGAGAAATAATGGCTGCACCCTGGCTGGTATGACTCAGTGTATTGAACACCAGCCTGTGAAGTGAATGGTTGCTGGGTTTGATTCCTGGTCAGGGCACATACCTGGGTTGCAGACCAGGTCTCCCATTGGAGGCATGTGAGAGGCAATTAACCAATGTATATCAATGTTTCTCTCCCTCTTTTTCTTCCTCCCTTCCCATCTCTCTAAAATAAATAAATAAATAAAGTCTTAGGAATAAACTGAGGGAGGGAGGGAAGAAGGAAGGAAAAGAAGATTGAAAAACTTGGTGAAAGTTTTAACTTGATGAAAAAAAAGTTACATAAGTTCCATAAGTTCATCAAGATGAACCCAAGAAGACTCACACCAAGACATCATAATTAAAATGGCAAAGGTTAAAGACAAAAAGAATCTTAAAATCAAGAGCGAGACAGTTAGTCACCTACAAGGCAGTTCCTATAAAGTTGGCAGCTGATTTTGCAACAGTAACACTTCAGGCCAGAAGGGATTGGCATGAAATATTCAAAGTGATGGAAACCAAGGGCCTGCAACCAAGACAATTCTATTCAGTAAGACTATCATTTAAAATTTAAGGTGAAGTAAAGAGTTTCCCAGACAAATAAAGACTAAAGGAGTTTATTACCACCAAACCAGTATTGTAAGAAAAAGGGACTACTTTCAGAAGAAGAAATAAAGAGAGAGAGGAGCATAAGTATGAGGAAAAATGGCAATAAATAAATTCCTATCAATACTAACCTTAAGAGTAAATGTATTAAATACTCCAATCAAAAGACAAGGTAACTGAATGGATAAGAAAACATGACCCATATATATGCTGTCTGCAAGGGACCCACATCAGAACAAAAGACTAAAAGTGAAGGGTTGTAAAAAATATTTTATGCAAATAGAAGTGACAGAAAAAGCTAGGGTAGCAATACTTATATTACACAAAACAAACTTCAAAACGAAGGTCAAACAAGAGACAAAAAAGTTTACTAGAATATACTAAAGGAATCAATTCAACAAGAAAATACAACCCTTGTAAGTGTATATGCACCCTGCCTGGTGTGACTCAATTGGTTGGAGCATCCCAAGCACCAAAAGGTTGTGGTTTCCATTCCTGTTTGGAGCACAGGCCTATGTTATGGGTTCAGTGCTTCAGTTGGGGAGTATGCAGGAGGCAACCAATTGAGGTTTCTCTCTCACATTAATGCCTCTTTTTCTAAAAGCAATAAAAAATGTCCTTGAGTAAGGATAAAGAGAAAAACATACATGCACCCAACACCTATATTTTAGGAGCACCTAAACTATAAAGAAACTCTTGATGGACTTTAAAGGAGAGATTGACAGCTATACAGTCATAGAAAGAAATCTTAACACCTTACTTTCATCAGTGGATAGATCTTGCAGGAAAAAAATCAATAAGGTAACAGTGACATTCTGTGACACACTGGATCAAATGGATTTAATAGATATTTACAGAACATTTCATCCCAAAGCAGTAGAATATACATTCTTCTCAAGTGCACATAGAACATGTTGGAAACAAAACAAGTCTTAACAAATTCAAGAAAATAAAATCATATCAAGTATCTTCTCTGACAACAATGGTATGAAACTACAACAAAGAAACTGAAAAACATTCATGCCCTGGATGGTGTGGCTCAGTGGATTGAGTGCTGGCCTGATAACCAAAGGGTCTCTGGTTTTATTCCCAGTCAGGGCACCTGCCTGGGTTGTGAGCCAAGTCCCCAGTAGGGGTGCATGAGAGGTAACTACACACTGACATGTGGGTAGTTCTCTCCCTCTCTTTCTCCTTCCCTTCCCCTCTCTAAAAATAAATAAGTAAAATCTTTTTTAAAAAGAAATAAAAACATCCAAACACATGGAAGAGATAAATATCATGCTATTAAACAATGAATGCATTAACAATGAGATCAAGGAAGAAATAAAAACTTAACTCAAAAAATGAAAATAACACACAACAATTCCATATCTATGGGACACAGCAAAATCAATCCTAACAGGGAAGTTCATAGCATTACAAGCCTATCTCAAGAAGCAAAAAAAAAAATCTAGAATAAACAATTTAATACTACATTTAAAGTAAATATTAAAAGAGCAATGAACAAAGCCCAGAGTAAGTAGAGAGAAGGAAATAATAAAGATTCGAATAGAAATAAATAACATAGAGACTAAAAAATATATATATAAAACATCAATGAAATCAAGAGTCAGTACTTTGGAAAGATAAACAAGATTGACAAAACTTTAACCAGACTCATCAAGAAAAAAAGAAAGAAAACAAATAAATATAATCAGAAATGAAAGAAGAGAAGTAACAACAAGCATTATAGAAATCCAAAGGATTGTAAGGAAATACTATGAATAACTGTGTATCAATAAATTGAAAAACCTGGGCAAATGGATAAATTTCTAGAAACATACAATTCTTCCAAAACTTAATCAGAAAGAATAAGAAAACCTGAGTAGACTAATTATAACTAATGAAATTGAAGCAGTAAAAACAAAACAAAAAAAGCCTCCCAGGAAACAGAAGTCCTGGACCAGGTGGCTTAACACATGATTTTTACCATTCAAAAAAAAGAAAAGAAAAAAAGAACACCTCTCCTTCTCAAACTATTCCAAAAAATTCAAGAGGAGAGAAGACTTCCAAAGGCAGATAAAGATACTACAAAGAAAAATATATATTGGCCAGTATCCCTGATGAACATAGATGCTAAAGTCTTCAACAAAATATTAGCAAACCACATTCAGCAATACATTAAAAATATCCTACACTGTGATCAGGTAGGATTTATTCTAGGGATGCAAAGTTGGTACAATAGTCACAAATCAGTAAATGTGACACCTCACATAAACAAAATAAAAGATAAAAATTATGTGATCATATTAATAGGTTCAGAAAAACCATTTTGATAAAATCTAGCACCCTTTGTGATAAAAACTCACAGCAAAGTGGGAATAGAGGTGTCATACTTCAACATAATAAAGGCCATATATGCCAAAACCTATAGCCAACATCATACTCAATGGGTAAAAACCGAAAGTCTTTCTCTTAAGATCGGGAGCAAGACAGGTATGTCCACTTTCACCACTCTCATTCAACATACTACTGGAAGTCCTAGCCAAGGCAATCAGACAAGAAGAAAAAATATGCACCCAAAATGGAAAAGAGGAAGTAAAATTCTCATTATTCTCAGATGACATGATATTGTAAATAGAAAACCCTACCAAAAACCTCTGGATCTAATAAATGAATTTGGGAAAGTAGCAGGATACAAAATTAATATTAAGAAATCAGTGGCATTTTTCTATACCAATAATGAACTGTCAGGAAGGGAAACTAAGAAAACCATCTCATTTACTATGGCAACAAAAATAATAACATACCAATGGGGAAATTTAACCAACAAGGTAAAAGACCTATACTCAGAAAACTATGGTGAGTCTTTTTCCTAACCTGCTTGTCTTGGTATTTGTGTCTCAGAGCCACCGATAGCAAGATGTCTTCAGCGAATGCTAAAATTGGGCACCCTGCCCCAAACTTCAAAGTTTCAGCTGTTATGCCAGATGGTCAGTTCAAAGATATCACCTATCTGACTACAGAGAAAAATATGTAGTGTTCTTCTTATACCCTCTTGATTTTACCTTTGTGTGCCCCATGGAGATCATTGCTTTCAGTGATAGGGCTGAAGAATTTAGAAACTCAACTGTTAAGTGATTTTTAAAACATACAATACCTGAATATTTGGCCAGGGGCACTGACCTCTTTTCCCTTAGATTGTCAAATAAAAGAATGACAATAGCTACCCTGGCTGATGTGGCTCAATGGATTGAGCACTGGCCTGTGAACCAATGGGTCACCAGTTCAATTTCAGTAAGGGCACATCCCTGGACTGTGGGCCAGGTCCTTGAAGGTGTGTGAGAGGCAATCACAGATTGATGTTTCTCCCCCTCTCTTCCTCTCTCCATTCCCCTCTGTCTAAAAATAAAATCTTAAAAAAAAAAACACTGTTTGGTGAAAAAAAAAAGAAAAGAATGAATGAACGAAAATAGCCAACACAACAGTAGCCATCTGGTGTGAATGCATCAAAATTATACCTATCTTCTTGTCGGATTGGCAAAAAATATATTTTTGGTGGGCTGCAGAATTTTAGTAATTAGTTTATGTGTGCCATGAGATGAAAAAGGCTGAAAATCACTGCCATAGGGCAAGGGGAACAGATGAAAATAATCAACAAATGGGACTATATCAAATTAAAAGCTTCTGGACTTCCGGCCAAGATGGAGGTGTAGGTAGATACACTTTGCCTCCTCACACAACCAAAAGAAGGAGAATGACAAATTTAAAAACAAAAAACAGCCAGAACTGACAGAAAATCGAACTGTATGGAAGTCCAACAACCAAGGAGTTAAAGAAGAAACACTCACCCAGACTTGGTAGGAGGGGTGGAGCCGGGCAGCTGAGTGGAGAGGACTCACCTCAAGGCAGCCTCTGGAGGACTAGTGTGGTCAAGGTGGCAGCTTACAGACTCTGCGGTCCCATATTTGTGTGCAGATAAACTAGGAGGAACAACTGGGGAGCAAGACAGACCTCGAAATCTAGGGGTTTCCAGTGCTAGGAAGTAAAGCCTCGAATCCTCTAGCTGTAGAAACCTGTGGGGGTTGAGGCAACAGCAGGAGAAACTCCCAGCCTCACAGGAGAGTGTGTTGGAGAGACCCACGGGGTCCTAGAATGTACACAAACCCACCCATGTGGGAATCAGCACCAGAAGGCCCCAATTTGATTGTGGCTAGTGGGGGAAGTGATTGAAAACCAACAGAGACCAGAGCAAGCAGCACTGTTCCCTCTTGGATCCCCCACACACATACAGCATCACAACACATTGAGTGTGTTGCCCCACCCTAGTGAGCACCTAAGGCTCTGCCCCTTACTATGTAATAGGCACACCGAGACACACAAAAAAATGACCCAAATGAAAGAACAGATCAAAGCTCCACAAAAAATACAACTAAGCAATGAAGAGATAGCCAAAGTATCAGATGCACAATTCAAAACACTGGTAATCAGGATGCTTACAAAACTGAGCTCAGTCACAAAATGAATGAACAAATGAAAGCTACCCAAGTGAAATACAGCAAAATATACAGGGAACCAACAGTGACAGGAAGGAAACCAGGACTCGAATCAACAGTTTGGAGCAGAAGGAAGAAAGAAACATTCAGTCAGAACAGAATGAAACAACAAGAATTCAAAAATGATGAGAGGCTCAGGAACCTCCAAGATATCTTTAAACATTCTAACATCTGAATCATAGAGGTGCCAGAAGGAGAAGAGGTAGAGCAAGAAATTAAAAACTTGCTTGAAAAAAATAATGGGGAACTTCCCCAATCTGGCAAAAGAAATAGTGTTCCAGGAAGTCCAGGAGGCTCAGAGTCCCAAAGAAGTTGGACCCAAGAAGGAACACACCAAGGCATATCATAATTACATTACCCAAGATTAAAGATAAGGAGAGAATCTTAAAAAGCAGCAGGAGAAAAGGAGACAGTTGCCTACAGAGGAGTTCCCATAAGACTGTCAGCTGATTTCTACAAAGAAACCCTGCAGGCAAGAAGGGGCTGGAAAGAAATATTCGAAGTCATGAAAGGCAAGGACCTATATCCAAGATTGTTCTATCCAGCAAAACTATCATTTAGAATAGAAGAGCAGATAAAGTGCTTCCCACATAAGGTCAAGTTAAAGGAGTTCATCATCACCTATCCCTTATTATATGAAATGTTAAAGAGACTCATCTAAGAAAAAGGTAAAAAAATATGAACAGTAAAATGACAACAAAATCAGTTATTAACAATTGAACCTAAAACAAAAACAAACTAAGCAAACAACTAGAACAGGAACAGAATTATAGAAATGGAGATCATATGGAGGGTTATCAGTAGAAGAGATAGGAGAAAGAACAGAGAATAAGCAGCACAAACGGTAGATAGAAAATAGACAGGGGGAGGTTAAGAATAGTATGGAAAATGTAGAAGGCAAAGAACTTATATGTACAACCCATGGACTTGAACTAATGGGGGGAATGCAGGTGGGAGGGGAATAAAGGGGGGATTTTGGACAACTGTAATAGCATAATCAATAAAATATATTTTTAAATAAATAATTTTTAAAAATGAAAGCTTTTGCACAGCAAAAGAAACCATCGATGAAATGAAAAGGGAACCCACCATATAGGAGAGCATATTTATCAATAATATATTTGATAAAGAGTTAATTTCCAAAATATGTAAAGAATTTCTACCACTCAACACCAGGAAGACAAATGATCCTATTTAAAAATGGGCCTTGGTTGGTGTAGCTCAGTGGGTTGAGCACTGGCCTGCAAACCAAAGGGTCATTGGTTTAATTCCCAGTCAAATCACATACCTCGGCTGTGGGTCAGGTCCAAAGTAGGGCCGTGCGAGAGGCAACCACACATTGATGTTTGTCTCCCTCTCTTTCTTCCTCCCTTCCCCTCTGTCTAAAAATAAATAAATGAAAAATCTTCAAAAAAATAAAAATGAGCAAAGGACCCGAATAGATACTTCTTTAAAGAGGACATACAGATGGCCAATAAACTATAAAAAAGATGTTCAGCGTCACCAATTATCAGAGACATGCAGGTTAAAACCACAGTGAGATATCACCTCACACCTGCCAGAATGGCTAGCATCAATAAATCAACAAACAGCAGGTGCTGGTGAGGATTTGAAGAGAAGGGAACCATTGTACACTGGTGGTGGGAATGCAGACTGGGGCAGCCACTGTGGAAAACAGTGTGGAGTTTCCTCAAAAAAGTTAAAAATGGAACTGCCCTTTGACTGAGCAATCCCACTCCTGGGAATATAGCCTAAGAATCGTGGAACACTAATTCAAAAGACTATATTCATTCCTATGTTCATTGCGGCATCATTTTATTTCTTTATTTATTTATTTATTAGCATTTTTAAAAGATTTTATTTATCTTTGGAGGAGAAGGAAAGGAGAGAGGGAGAGAAATATCAGTGTATAATTGTCTCTCATGCATCCCCTGCTGGGAACCGGCCTGCAACCCAGGCACATGTCCTGACTGGGAATTGAACCACGGTTGTTTGGTTCACAGGCCTGAGTTCAATCCACTGAATTGCACCAGCCAGGGCTCATTGTGGCATTATTTACAATAGGCAAGATCTGGAAACAGCCCAACAGCCCATCAGTAGATGAGTGGATAGATAAAGAGCTGTGGTACATTTTCACAATGGAATACTACACAGCAAAAACAAAAAACAAAAAAAAAAAAAAAAAACGTAATCTTACCTTTTGCAAAAGCATGGATGGACCTGAAGATTATTGTACTAAGCGATATGATCCAGTCACACAAATACCATATAACCTCACTTATATGTGGAATCTAGTGAACAAAATAAACTGATGAACAAAATAGAAACAGAGGCATGGATACATGGAACAGACTGACAGCTATCTGAAGGGTTGGGGAAGACTTGATGAAAGGAGGGCTCAGCCATAGAGCATATATATGCATGACACATAGACGTAGTCAACAGTGTGGTGAAGGCCAGAGAGAAGGAGGGTAAAAGCTTGGAGGAAGTGGGCAAAGGCAGCGGGGGGCGGGGGGAAACAGGGTCATCTGTAATAGGGTCAACAATAAAAATAAAGTTTAAAAAAAGAAACACAATTTCTCTTCCCCAAATTACTCCTGTTTTCTTTCAAAGAGACTGCAGTAAGTCCAGTTTCAATTTGGCCTGATTATTTGCATAAACACAAGAAGAATGGCAATTGATCGTATAGGCTCTTTTAAATCTGATTTGCTGGAATCTCATAAGAAATCTTCAGACTGAGCCTTCATCAGTCCCTCAGGGTGAAGAAGCCAACCCACACAACTGCGATTAGGCTTTGTCTGCAATACCAATAGGTAGGGGTAAATTCGTCAGGTTCTTGAGGTCCCCAAAGTATCTCGAGATTCCTTCCTTGCCATCTCTCAGGAAAGCATCCTCTGATTCTCAGCTGGAAAGACTGCTGTGGACCATGTAAATAAGCAAGATACCAGGCCATTTCTCCAATGGGCTTTCATTAGCTTTGAAAGTCCGTCTTAATTCCTTAAAGTTTTATGGTGACATCCAGAGTCCAGACATATCTCTCTCTTAGACATGACATTCCAGTCAGAATCTTGGTTAATAAAACCACAACTGGAGGCCCTGGCTGGTGTAGCTCAGTGGATTGAGCACGGGCCTGCGAACTAAAGGATCACGGTTTGATTCCCAGTCAGAGCACATGCCTGGGTTGCAGGCCAGTTCCCAGCAGGGGACGCACGAGAAGCAACCACACATTGATATTTCTCTTCCTCTCTCCTTTCCTTCCTTTCTAAAGATAAATAAATTTAATTTAAAAAAAACCACAATTGGAAACTTGTTCTTACTGGATCCATGAAAACAAATGTATTGCTATGGCTCACTCATTAAGAATTGCCAAATTCTAGAGAAATTCGGTAGGGAGAAAAGTATAAAGCAAAAGGAAAATTCTTGTCCCTTTAACATAGTGAAAATGACTAAATTCCAACTTTGTATTCGACAGCTAAAAAGTAAGCAATTACTATTGCTTAGATTGGCAAACACATTTCATAACTTCTAGAAATATAAGCTTCTCGACTGGCAAACATACTCACACTCTGAAGAGACAGACTTTCATGAGATAGGTATTATAAAGCAAAACTCACTATATAGAAAGGAACAGTTGAAATAAGTTAAATTGATTTGCTCAGATGGCTGCAGTTTTCCCTCTTGATAAGATTTACCTCCCAGAAATTTGTATTTCAAAAGATGGAGATGAGAGTTCTTGGAGACCAGGTATCTGTATTTCAAATGTTCAGACTTTGGTTTAATAAAGTCAATTATCTCTAAGCCTCTTCCTTAAGAAACTTAGAGTTAAATTGTTGCCAGTTGGTGAGTATGCAACCCAAAGAAGCTTTCTCAAGGCACTGTGGATGAAGGCAGTATTGCCTATTATCTTTGAGGAGAAAAAAACCTTCTTGCTCTGGCTGGTGTGGCTCAGTGGGTTGAGCACCAGCCTATGAACCAAGAGGTCGCCAGGTTTGATTCCCAGTCAGGGCATGTGCTTAGGCTGCAGGCCAACACCCCAGTTAGGGATGTGAGAGAAGCAACCAATCGATATTTCTTTCCCTCTCTTCCTCTCTCTCTATAAAAAAAATAAAATATTTTAAAAGTTATTTAGAAATAATACATTTTTAAAAAGAAAAATAAAACTTTCTTTCTTGTAGACAAGGGAGAAATTGGGTACTTAGGTAGGCATGAAGTGTCCCTCAGTGCTTCCTAGCCCCGAAAACAGACCAAAACCCAAGATGGTGTGTGACTCCTTTTTTCTGGCCATTGGCATCCCAAAGATCATGCCTTGCAACTCCCCCAATGGGGGCAGAGATCTTCCCCCATAGATTTTCAGGTATGGAGTTTTACCAACAGTTAGTGGTGATCAGGCACTGCTAGTTGGGTTTATTTAACTCCACATGGGCTATATCAGATGGCCTCTGGCCTTAACTGGCCTTGTGAAGGTTCCCACCCTTGTGTCTGTCTGTATGAGGAGTTCCTAGTACCTCCACTACCTCGGGTGCAAAAACTCATCCTGTAACTTTAGCCTTTAATAGTTGGGCTAGTAACCTGTTTCCCTGCCCTTCATATTCTCAGCAGCTGCAGTCCTTCAAGAGGCCCAGTTAGGTTAGGGCAACCTCCCCTAGGAGGGGAGGAAGTGTCCTTGTTAAACTGTCCTACGAATTAGCTGGGCCAGCCGGAGATAGCATTCCTGGGGGCAAGTCCTGTCAGCCTTCTCTAGGGAGATCATAAATACTGGAACTCCGGGGTATGAGAGGGTGCAAAATCTGTGAGAGAGATTAACAAGCATTCAGTCAGTCCCCAGATTAGTTTTCTCTTGTGGAGGTTCTTTTAAAACCATTACTTCCCAGAGGAAAAAGGGGAGTGGGGAGGAGGGTTTTCGGGAACTACTATAAAGGATGCATGGACAAAACCAAGGGGGAGGGTGGAAGCAAGGGAGGGAAGTAGGTTTGGATGGGGTGGGGGGAGGGGTGGAGAGAAAATGCAGACAACTGCAATCGCACAACAATAAAATAATTTTTAAAAATAAAATAAAATAAAACTATTAGTTCCCAATTAGTTTACTAGAAACCTTCCCATTTCTGTACCTGCATCAAGACTTTCTTCTTATTGTACAAGTGGCCTTTTCAACAACTGTTATGTTTTATAAGATGCCTACTTCAAAATATAATAGTTTCAAATTAAAAATAGAGCTGCCATATGATCCAGCAATCCCACTTCTGGATATTTGTCAGAAGAAAATAAAAACAAATTTGAAAAAATTCATTCTTATGTTTATTGCAGTATTACTTACAATAGCCAAGATATGGAAGCAACCTAGATATTCATTCGTAAATGATTGGGTGAAGAAGACGTGGTGCATATATACAATGGAATTTTACTCAGCCATGAAAAAAGAATGAAATCTTGCCATTTGCAACAACACGGATAGACCTACTCAGTCAGTCGTATGCTAAGTGAAGTAAGTCAGAGAAAGGCAAATACCATATAATTTTGCTTGCATGCACAATCTACAAAAAAAATGAACAAACAAAACAGAAACAGACCCATAAATACAGAGAACAGAGAAGGTTGGGGCATGAAAAATAAATAAACTCTAAAAAGAGGTAAAATAAAATAATTTTTAAATCCTTGAAACATTAAAGTTTCACTTAGTTAAATGATAGATATTCGTTGCCTATCTAGATCATTTCCAAATAAGATAATATACTGAAACCTTAATTACTAAACATTAGCCTAAGTTTACCTGTGCCTGTCTTATTATTTGAAGTGAAGATCGGGTGCCTGTTAGCGGAGGTCTTGTACTACTCTGAAAAGTTAGGGGCTATTGCAATGGAAGAATACTCTGCCCAAAGGTCTCTAAGCATCTGGAGAGTTAGGCAAAAAGGTTTCCTTTTACAGAAAGGCTTAAACAATGCTAGAAAGAAGTAGAACTGGGGAGGTGGAATGAAAGAACAGCTTGGTAGGACAGGAGATCAGAGGATGTTCACCCTGGGGTCATCTGTCCTCAGAAAGGGCTGTGTGCTCACTGGGGAAGCCGAGAGCTAAGTTCGGGTGCCCGTAGGGAAAAAAATTTGAAATTTTTTTTCAAAAATTTTTATTTATTTTATTTTTAGAGAGAGGAGAAGGGAGGAAGAGAGGGAGAGAAACATCAATGTGTGGTTGCCTCCCATGTGCCCCCACACTGGGGACCTGACCTGCAACCCAGACATGTGCCCTGACTGGGAATTGAGCTGGTGACCCTTTGATTCACAGACAGGTGCTCAATCCACTCAGCCACACCAGCCAGGGCACACTTGTTTTTTACACTTTTGTTTGGGACCACATTTTACAAAATGCCTCTTGTCATTTACTATTGTTTCTGGGAAGGAAAGTTCTATTAAATGGTTCTAGTTTGAATATCGACTAGTATTTTTTTAATTTTTTTAATTAGAGTTTATTTTGAAAACCCTAATTCTGAGTTTCATTCAAATGTATGCCCATAGCTTCCAAAGTAAGGTAATATTCAGAGACAATTCTGACCAGATGGCTCAGAAAAAATTCCTGAAACATTCATATTTGAAGAGTCCTTATTAAGGAATATCTTTGACTTAAATCTAACCTAAAAAACTTAAGCCTTTTGTTTAAAAAAATATTGTGGGCAAGGGAAGAATGATTAGGTGGAGCACAGAGGATTTGGAGATAGTGAAACTACCTTTGCGATTCTATAAAGTTGGGTACCTGTCATTACACTTTGTCCAACACCCAGAAAGAACCCTAATATGAACCAGAGAGTCTACATGATAGTGATGAGTCAGTGCAGGTTCATCAGTTACAGGGGATGTAGACAGTGGGGAAGGGGCAGAGAATGCATGGGAACTCTATGCTTTCTGCTCAATTTTGCTATGAACCTAAAATTGCGCCAAAAAAAAAGTCTATTTTAAAAGAAACTGTGCACCTATAAAATGGTGAAAGAAAAACTCACCGTCTCTGAATTTTACTGCATGTATATTAAAGCTCAGTTCATGACTTTTAAACAAGATACCTTCTTCGAGATGATTAAATAAATTTTGAATCAACCTGGCGAGATGCACCACTCAGATCTCTCCAATGAAAGAATGCTCTGCCCTGGCCTGGTGGCTCAGTTGGTTGGAATGTCATCCCCTACACCAAAAGCTGTGGGACCAATTCTCAGTCAGAGCATGTAGGTAGGTTGCAGGTTTGATCCCTGGTTGGGGCACATATGGAAGGAAACTGATCGATGTTTCTCTCTCGTCAGTGTTTCTCTCTCTCCCCTCCCCTCACCCTTTCCTCTCTCTCTGACATCAATAAACGTATCCTCAGGTGGGGATTTTTTTTTTAAAGAAAGAAAAAGGCTGCTATTCTGCTGGAAGAAAGGCAGTTGCCTGAGTGCTCTGCCCAGATCTGGCTCCCACCCGCCTCACCCAGCAGCCCAGCCATCATGACCACAGTAAGGGTCCTAGGGCTCTGCCCAGCGTGGGATTCCTTTGTGAATCAGCTTCACTTCGGATTTCCCCATTGGCTTGGCTGGATTGTAGTCTTTCTGCCCAGTCCCTTCTGCCCTTCCTTCCCATTTCCATTTGTGAGTCATTCTCTCTCAATAACTCACACTTCTCAGCATCCACGTCCTAGACGACCAAAGTGACACCGTATTAAGCAGTGATACTTAAAGGATATCAGACCATCTTTCTGCTGCTTCCCAAGTTGGAGATAATTTCTTTCTTAACATCAGGTGACTCGGCAGGGAGGGAGTTAGGAGGATAAGATCCCAGGCTTCTACCTCCCCTTTCAGGGCCTCCCATGAACTAAACCCAACTGGGACCCAAGGGTGGGAAGGGACCTGCATGCCATCAGTAAAGGTCTTCTTCCCAGGAAGAGGAGAAGAGTGGACAGTTCATCTGAAGAAACAAACAAACTATCTGAACACTTAGTGAGGCAAACACCAGCCTGAGAGACAGAGTGTATGAAGATGACTCTAGCTGTTGTACACATAAACCTCAAAGTCCCAGTGACTTAACACAATGGAAGTTGACCCCTTGCCCACATAAAATGTAAAATAGATGTTTCCTGCTTGTCAGGAAGCTCTCCCCCAAGCAGTGACCTGGGGATGCAGGCTTATTCCACACTGTGGTTCCACCATTCATCAGTGGGCTCACCCACGGAAAGGTAAGGAAGGATCATTTTTAGGCATTTTTATTCGTCAGTGATGGAAGTGCAGCACGTTACTTCCTCTCAGAGCTCATTTACTAGAAGTCAGTCAACCTACAACAAACACAGGAAAACACAGCCTAGTAGCTGTGTGTGTCCAAGATGAAAAGGGAACAGTTTTGGTGAACCACTAGCCAGTCTCTGGGAGGGCAGCAAATTATTACTAAATATAAATGTTCTAGAAAGTAGTTTTGATAAGATTTATAAAGGCATAAGCTCAGGGAGTTACAAGGTCATATAACAGAGAAAGCTTACTTAATTGGGAGCAGGGGTTATGGAAGGGGTCTCTGAGGAAATAACATTTAAGGCAAACCCTAAATATGAACAGGAGTTGAAATTGGCTAGGAGGAAGGGGAAGAGGTTCAGGGGACTGAGGGTGAGAGTTCCTGGCTGCAGACTCAGCAGTGGATTCTAGCTGAGAACCAGGAAAAAAAGCCAGTTGAGCTGCTGCTGGGTACCCATTTTTATAGTTTTGCCTACCCTTCTGAAGGAAAAGATATGGTTTAATTGGTTCTCAAAACACTATCTAAACAAATATGGTGAATGACAGCAACCTCATCTCTTATTTCTGGGTAAGGATACATCACTCGGTTCTGTCCCAATCAAAGCAAGCCTGGATAAAATATGTGTGTGTGTGTGTGTGTGTGTGTGTGTGTGTGTGTGTATACATACACACATATACATATATATTTAGTATTATGAAAAGAAGGCTTATCTCGAAAGGAAAAATTATTTCATCTTGTAGGAGCAACTTTCCTCGCAAGTCCCCCCAGCCGCCACGGATGAGAGTAAATATGACTGAGACATGATGTGATCTGCTTAGGGAGGAGAAGTGGCCATTTTCCCAGAGGAAAAAGGCCATGAGCAGTGGCCAGTTTCTCAGGGGGAAAAGTCCAGCAGCAGCCAGTTTCTCCAAAGAGAAAAAGGCCTCGAGCCCCCTCCTCCAGAGCCTTTTATTGGGTTCTAATGCACAAAAATACAGGGCGGCAAGGATCAAATTGTAGATAACATTTCAAAGAAATCCAGGGCTTAGTATGAGTCAGAGTCTATCAGGAACATAGTTTTAGGGTTTCCTGCTCAAACCCTTAACATATGAATGAAAACACTCTTAGCAGGGCAGATTTCACAGGTTTATCAGGAAATCTTTGTGGTGCCAGATTTTTCCCCAGAACACGCTCTGGCCAGGCAAGGAGCTGCACCCCTCCCCATCAGGTATTCAAGCTTTAGGGGATTAGAGCCAGGAAGCGCTTCTCCCAGAGAACATGGGGACTCAGGCTATGTCAAAGCCGGGGTGGGGCGAGAGTCCGTTGCTCTTTGTTGCAGTCCCCGGAGTCCTTCCATGAAGGCCTCCCAAGTGATTGAGTCTGGCTTAGGTTGCCCCCCACTGTGAGGGGTCTTACCTGTCATTGACTTCTGACCAAGCTTTGGGGCCAGGGAGAGGAAACTGAGGCAGCATTTGCTACCAGAGACAAGCTTTGTCTCCTGCAGCTCACATTCCAGAGGTCATCCCTCGCCCTTGGTCACAAGGGGTCGAGATACAATTCCTAGAACCAGGCAGAGCAATCTACAACATCATCTTAAGAATAAAACATTTCTAAAGTGTCTGTACTACCCAAAGCAATCTATAAATTAAATGCCACTCCTATCAATGGCATTTTTCACAGAACCAGAACAAATAATTCTAAAATTTGTATGGAACCACAAATCGCCCTGAATAGTCATGGCAATCTTGAGAAGGAAGAAGAAAGTTGGAGGTATCATACTACCTGATATCAAACAATACTACAAGGCCACTGTGAGCAAAAGAGTATGGCGCTGGCATAAAAACATACACACAGATCAATGGAACAAAATAGAGAGCCCAGATGTAAACCTGCACCTATGTGATCAATCTATGACAAAGGAGGCAAGAATATACAATGTGGTAAAGACAGTCAATTCAATAAATGGTTTTGAAAAAAATTGGACAGATACATGCAAAAAAATGAAACTATACCACTTTCTTACACCACATACCAGAATAAATTCAAAATGAATTAAAGACTTAAATATAAAACCTGAAACCATAACACTCCTAGAAGAAAATATAGGCAGTAAACTCTTTTGCATTGCTCTTAGTAATATTTTTTCTGATATATCTCCTTGGGCAAGGGAAACATGGAAAGAAAAGAAAGAGGGACAGAGGGAGGGAGGGAGGGGGGGAGGAAGGAAGGAAGGAAGGAAGGAAGGAAGGAAGGAAGGAAGGAAGGAAGGAAGGAAAGGGGCTTTTGGCATAGTGAATGAAATCATCAACAAAATGACAAGACTAAAGGGAAAAGAAATTCACCAATGATGCATGCGATAAGGGGTTAATATCCAACATTTATAAAGAATTCATACAACTTAATGCCCCCCAAATTAAACAATCAAACTAAAAAAATGGACAGAGGACCTAAATAGACATTTCCCCAAAGAGAACATACAGATAGCCAATAGACATATGAAAAGATGCTCAATGTCACTAATCTTCAGAGAAATGAAAATTAAAACCACAATGAGGTATAACCTCACACCTGTCAGAATGGCTATTATCCACAAATTAACACACAAGTGTTGGTAAGGTTGTGGAGAAAAGAGAACCCTAATGCATTGTTATGGGTGCAGCCACTATGGAGAACAGTATGAAGTTTCTTCAAAAAATTTAAAATAGCCTTGGCTAGTGTGGTTCAGTTGGTTGGAGCATCATGCCACAACTGAAAGCTTGAGGGTTTGATTCCTGGTCAGGGCACATCCCTAGGTTTTGAGTTTGATGCCTGTTCTGGGCACAAATGGGAGGCAGCCAATTGATGTTTCTCTCTCACATCAACATTCCTCTCTCCCTTCCTGTTTCTCTAAAAAGTAATGAAAAAATAGTGTCCTCAAATGAGAATAAAAAAATTAAATTAAAACTAGAACTGCTTTATTACCCAGCAATTCCAGTTCTCAGGATATATCTGAAGAAATCCAAAACACTAATTTGAAAATATATGAATTCCTGTGTTCATTGCAGCATTATTCACAATAGCCAAGATATGGGAGCAACCTAAGGGCCCATCAATAAATGATTAGATAGACCTGGCTGGTATGGCTCAGTGGCTTGTATACTGGTCTGTGAATCAAAAGGTGACTGGTTCAGTTCCCAGTCTAGGACACATGCCTGGGTTGTAGGCCACGTCCCCAGTAGGGGGCATGAGAGATGCAACCGTACATTGATGTTTCCATCTCTTTCTCCTGCCCTTCCCCTCTGTCTAAAAATAAGTAAATAAAATCTTTTTTAGAAAAAAGAAATGCAAATTGTTAGTCACAGAATAGTCATAGGGATATAAAGTATAATATAGGAAGTATAGTCAACACTACTGTAATAATTATATATGGTGCCAAGTGGGTTCTAGAATTATTAGAGTGATCACTTTGTAAGTTATAGAAAAGTCTAACCACTTTGATGAACTAATATTGAATGTCAAATTTTTATTTTTAAAAATAAAAATAAAGCAAAAAAAGAATAATTCATTCATTATATTAGGAATCAAAATATTTACCTAGGAAGAAAATGTTGACCAGAACAACATCTTCTCCAACAGCCAGCAAGCAATTCTTCCTCCTTCTGTTGGGTGAGAATGGATGTGGGGCGGGGGGAAGTGCTGGTACAATAAAAACCTTCAATGAACATTTGTTGAATAAATAAGTAAGTGAATTTTTCAAAGTATTCTCTCATCTCACCCTGGTAAGTCAATTCCTTTGTACCTTCAAGTCTTTGAATGTTAATGAGCAATAGTATTTAACCTTTAAACTTTATCTCTCAGAAGTTTGATAATGAAGGGTTTCACTCAACTCTAAGTGTCTTTAGCTTTTATTATTAGTGTCCTTAAATATTATTTAATCTAAAATAAAATTTTTCTAGGAAAATGACTTAAACTTGTTCTGAAGTCTTTTGTTCTGTTAACTCTGTTTCTGTTTTTCTGCTATCATGGAATTCATGGTGGAGTTCATAGGGAAGTTCATAGTTTGTAGGGTTGATTTTGCTCACATGCCTATGATGCTTAGTTGCCTGCTCATCTTTGTGTTTGAAAATACCAGCTCTCCTGCCCATTCTATTTGCTAGAATTTGACTCAGGAAAGGAATGCTGGCAACTGGACTTTTTACATCCACTGATTTAGCCTCAGGACAAATTACACCCTTGGATCTGCTTTAAATGAGGGCCAGAAGAAAGAGTAAACCTAACCTAGCCAGGTCCCATGTTTCTTTCTAAGTAATCACCTTGATAAATGCCCCAAAACTTCCATTTTTCTGAATCTATGCGTACTACATTTGGAATTTCCTAGAACTGCCCAGTTTCAAGTTCATGGTTTCCTCTCGTTTTATCTCTCAATAATCCTGGTCTTGTCTGACTCACCTGAAATAAATACTTCCAATTTATATTTGCAACACCATGGGGGAAGGAAGTAGAGAGAGCAGTAATGAATCGAGTGGGATAAAGCAGTAACAGTCAATGAATCTGGGTGAAGATTATACCATTTTTTGTACTCTTCTCATTCATTTAAAGAATTTTTCTTTAAATTGGAAAATTATGTCCCAATACCAACTTGTTTCTAAAAAGTTGTCCATAGAAGCCATGTCAAGGTCTTCACTTGTCCCCAACATCTCGGGCCTTACTGATTTTGCTGTCTATTAATGCCCTTGCATGTGGGCTTTATAAAACTACCTCCGAGTCTGATGATTCAAAATCCAGTAAATATGTCCACTTCTCATCTAAACTAACTCTCGGCAGTGTCAGACACCACAGACCACTACTTCCTTCTTGAAACAGATTCCTGTCCAGCTGTTCCTGCTCAGGCTTTTGTGCAACCTGACCTCCCACCCAATCATTACTGTTGGAATCTCTCAGCGCTTTATCTTAGACCCTCTTCTCTGCTGTCTTGGTACTTGTTCTTCTAAGAGACCTCATCCTTGCTCAAAATGTCCACTGTATAAATACACCAACAACTCTCAGATTTCTATTCCCAGTATTCCCACTGGTCCCTTCGGAAGCACCTGGAGCCCTGACTGGTGTGGCTCTGTTGGTTGGGTTATCATTCTCTGAAAAAACAGTTGGTCGGGACACATGCCTGTGCAGGCTTGGTCCCCACATAGGTGTGGATGAGAAGCAAACGACTGATGTTTCACTTTCACATCGATGTTTTTCTCCCTCCTCTTCCCTCTCTCTAAAAATAAATAAATAATTTTTTTAAAAAGCATCTGGAAATCCACTTATTCCAAAGTGACCTGTGATCTTTAGGGTCCCCCAAATCCATAAATGCTTCTACCATTCATCCGGTTGCAAGAGCCAAAAGTCTTGCCTTCTCCATCTCAACCTTATTCAAAGCCTTGCTAGGTCTTATTCCTTATATCATGTATCTCTTGTATGAATTCCTTGTCTCTCCATCTTCCAAAGCCAACATTCCATCCCAGACCTTCCACTATCTCTTATCAGGATGATTCCATGGGCCTTCTTGGCTCCACTCTTTGTTTCCCATACAAACCTACATCCCTGCCAGAGATATGATTCTAACAAGCTAATCTGACTGCTTGTCTTGTTAATACTCTATTTCCCTCAGGATAAAGCTCTGGGCTGGCATCCACCAGCTTGCGTGGTCTGACCTTCTCATCCCCATCTGCGCTACCCTAGCCACTCTCCTCCCTCTGGCTCTCTGTACATGCTGCCCTCCCCACCTGGAACTCCCTTCCCAAATCCTCTCTTTACTGGATCGACTACAGACCTTAACTACTATCTGTTTATGACCTAATTGATGTAAGGATAACTTCTTCCACATATTAAATCAAGTGTCGGCACACACACACTGTGCTATTAAACCCATTAACTGACTTAATATTCCATAATCTCAAAAGCTACCAGGTTTCTTTCCATTTTACAATGGAAGTCACTCAGCCTAGAGATGTGAAGTCACTTGCCCAAGGATGCACAGCTTAGCTAGCCATGGCAGGACTGGGGCTGGCACTCAGCTCATGGAGGGGCAGGGGGACTCTAAACTGTTTGTTCTGTATGAGCCAGCAATCCCACTTCTGAGAGAGTATCCCAAATAATCGACATGGGGTCCCAGAAAGATATCTAAGTTCCCATGTGCACTAGAGCATTATTTACAATAGCCAAGATTTGGAAACAACCTAAATGCCTGCCCATCAGCAGATGAATGGATAAAGAAATAAAAAGAAATGTGGTCCATCCACACAATGGAATGCTATTCGGCCTTTAAAAAAAAGGAAACTGTGACATATACACTAACATGGGTGGACCTTGGGGACATTATACTCAGTGAAATAAGCCAGTCACACTCAGAAGGACAATTATTGTAGGGTTCCATTTACATGAGCCTCTAAAGTAGCCACGTTCTTAGAAACAGGGAGTAGAATGGTGGCTGCCAAAGGCCGGAGGAGGGGGGAGAGTTGTTAGCAGGCCCGGTTTCCGTTGGGCGCGATGAGTAAGTTCTAGAGACCTTTGCACAGCGTTGGGCCTACAATTAGCAACGCTTCACTGAACACTGACATTTTGGTTAAGATGGATCTCACATTAAGAGTCCTTAACACAATTTTGAAAAAATTCTCAACCACAGACATGCTTACTGATTTTACAGAGACAGGAAGGGATAGAGGAAGAGACAGAGAGAGAAACATTGAAGTAACAGAGAAACATCAAGCAGTTGTCTCTCATACATGCCCTGACCAGGGATTGAACCTGCAACCTGGGTGTGTGTGCTGACAGGAATCAAACCCACAACCTTTTGGTGTATGGGAGGATGCTTGGACCAACTGAACCACCTTGCCGGGGTTTAACACAATTATTTTTTAAAGATACTCTGCACTTTTCTCCACTCCTTCCTCACTGGACTGCTACAAACGCACACATGCTCCCATGAGAAGCTGTGTCTTGATTCACATCCCGGTCCCTCATACAATTCCACAATCCCTAATCCAAAGCCTTAGAAGCCAGACATGTTTTGGAATCCAGAATTTGCAATGTAATGTATGTAGCATATTGTGAGATAGAATACACATACTGGTCTCTGTGTCCGGTTCTTGATGCAGGGCTCCCAAACCCTTGTGAATTCCTCAGGAATAAAAACATAAAGAACATCAGTTGGCCTAATGAGGCAACTCTGGAATGACTTCAAGATAGGGGCTGTCACCAGAAAGACCAAGCCATGATCAGAAGCTGGGAATTTTCAGCTTCCAACCCCACCCTCCAGAGAGGGGTGAGGGCTGGAAACAGAGTTAAAATAATTTGTCATGCCCAGGTGAGTAAACCTCCATAAAATACTGAGAGTCGGGGCTCAGGGGACATTCCAGGTTGGTGAACACATCTCTACACAAGGATGATGACACCCCCCCCCCGACTCCACAGGAACAGAAGCTCCTGCACTCAGGACCCTCCCAGACCTCTTTGACTGGTTGTCCACCTGTATTCTTTTTCACACCCTGTAATACACTGGTAAATGTAAGCCAGTGTTTCCCTGTGTTCTGTGAGCCACTCCAGCAAATTAATTGAGCCCAAGGGAGGGGTCGTTGGAACCTTTAATCTACAGCCAGTTGATCAGAAGTACAGGTTATATATAACCTGGGCATTCGACTGGCCTCTGAAGAGGGAGGGGTGGGGCAGGAGCAGTCTTGTGGGACCCAGCCCTTAACCCGTGGGATCTAACGTTACAGCCAGGAAATGGTGCGAGGATTAGTTGAATTCTCAGACACCCAGCCGGTGTCTAAGAATTGTCTGTTGGTGTGGAAGATAAACATCTACATATTTGGTATCAGAATTGTCAAATGCAAAATGTTTTGTGTGGGTAGTAAAGGAGACTCACAGGAGAGAAACACACATGAAGGAAGAACTGGGTTTTTCCCTCGTAGCAAGGAAAAAACTGAGAGTTTTAACTTTACACATATTATTACCCAACCCGGGGCTACTGGGACAACCCTGATAATCAAGCACGCTAATGTCCCTGGTCTATGAGTACTACGGCTAAGGAATACTAAAGACCATAAATGCATCCACGTGGGGTCAGTTCATTTGGGCTGTTGAAGGAGATGGGGACGGAGGTGTCAGCAGGGCTGACTCCTTCTGAGGGCTCCGAGGGAAGGCTCTGTTCCAGGCCTGACTCCTTGGCTTGTAGACAGCCAAGGAGTCACTTACATGACTTTCTTGCTGTGTGTGTGTGGGGGGGGGTGCATGTTTGTGTGTGTGTATCTCCAAGTTTCCCCCTTTTACAAGGATACCAGTCATATTGGATTAGGACCAAGCCCAGTGACGTTGTATTAATTTAATTAGAAAACCCTGTAAAGACCCTGTCTCCAAATACAGTCACATTCTGAAGACTTGGAGTTAGAAATTCAACAAATGAATTGCGGGGAGGACACAATGATTCAACCCAAACTTCTATGTATACTATGAGGTCACCGGGCAGCGACCCGCATTCGAGGAAGTCTGGCTCTAGAGCTTGTACTGTCAACACACTACCTGTTACTGGACGTGTGACCTGGGTTGACCTCTCTGGGTTTCCTTGCCTGTAAAGCGGGAATAAAAATAGGATAGTACCTTCCTGATGGAGTCCTTGCAAAGCAGTTAGTGTCTGGGCCAAGTAAACATTAGTAAATGTCAACTGTGGGTATTGTTGCTATTGTAGAATTCCATCTGCACGCCTTTGGTCTCGGTAACACCCTACAGGTCCATGGGACCCAGGCATCCTTGTGGTGGAACACCCCCACACACAACATAACCCAGAAAGTAGGACAATCTCTCAGATCCCAAAGCCACCAGGTAAGACATCAACAAACTTGAGGATCTGCATCCTTGGGAACACTATATTAAAGGTCACTTCGCAGCATGGAGCAGAGCCTACTCAGATTGAAAATCACAGGGGGAAACTCTAGTTTCTCACGGTCCCCAAGGCGAGAAACTAGCTGTACTGGGTTGAACAGTGCCCCGCCCTCAGGGTTCATAGTCTCCCTGGAACCTCAGATTATTACTTCATTTGGAAAGAGGGTCTTTGCAAATGTAATTAAATAAAGAGGTGGGCCCTACATCCAATGTGATTTATCCCTATAGGAAGAGAAGAGACACAGAGGGAAGAGGCCACGTGCAGACGCAGCAGAGGTTGGAACAGCACAGCTACAAAGCAAGGGCAACCCCTGGGCTGCAGGCAACCCCTGGAAGCTGTTAGAGGCAGGGGAGGCTTCTTCCTTAGAGCCTCTGGAGGGAGCGTGGCCTGGCCGACACCTTGATGTTGAACTCTGGCCTCCAGAACTGGGAGATAACACACGTCTGCTGTTTCAAGCCACCCAGTTTGTGGCACTTTGTTAGGGCAGCCCTAGGGAACTACGGGGAGGGACAAAAGTGGGTTAACAGTTGTTCCTGTGGGAAATAATCCAATGATTAATAAATAATGATACAAAAATAAACGTGTTTTGCATACTCACAACTGTAAACCCACTTTGGCCCCACCCTGTAATAGGTATAGGGTATCCCATGCCATCAGAAGGAGGCAAGTAGGAAACCTAGGTCTTTCCTCTGTTTCTCTAGGGTTCTGTGGCCTCACCTATAAAATTCTGTGCATCTTCATCTCCTCTCTCTCTCTGCATAGAAGCCTTTTCATGTCTCTCTCTCCTATAGAGTTCCTGACATACCGTCTGTGAGGCCAGGCCCGCCACTCTCTGTGGAGATTGGCCCAGCTTGAATCACATGTCCACCCTGGCCCAATCAGCTGTGCTGACAGGAAGCATCACCTAGTGTCAAGGGTGTTATCCAATAAGCCACAACCAGTGTAGCTAGATGCTGACCAATTAGATTTGACACTGGTTCTCGACCAAGAATTCTGGGAACTACCCTTCCCCCACAAACTCTAGAAATGCACCAAGGGTTAAAGCTTTGGATGCTTTGTCACAAGGGCCATCTTAGGTGTCCAGAGGAAATATCCAGGAATGGCGACTGGGATTAACATGTACTCACCAACTAGTATAGAACTGGTTTAATAATTTAACGACTAGTATGGCCATATTCAGCTTCAGTTCTGCCCACTCAGGAGGGACAAACCCCTTGAGGAGTAGAGATGGGACAGGAAAGTGCAATTCACCTCCACTTCCATGTCTTCTCTGTCCATCTCATACCCTCCTGTCTGGCCACTGCAGGCCAAACTCCCCCACGTCTTCCTTGCTCACCCCCCTTCCTCTTCTTAAGACCCATCAAAGTCCGCTTGCTGCAGACTTCTCTGTCCATGCAGCCCCTTTGGTCCTAGATCTGTAAGGAGAGCCAGGGTCCAGCCGGCTCATATGGGCCAGTGGGCGTAAGTTCTGCATGGTGACAAAAATTACAGGGTTGGGGGAACCGGCCAGGTCTAGAGAGAGGGACTGTGTGCTGCTGCATGTTTAAAAACAGCTCTTCAGGGGGGGAAGTGAAATCATGTGCTTATTATAAATTTTACATAAATGATTGTATAGCACACCACTGACAGATAAAATAAAAATATTCTTTATTGAAAACTCTACATAGTCAGTTGGTTCTTACAGAATACCCTAACTTTCATCACTCTTGTACATCCAGCCAACCCTAGGCACAAGTGACAAACAAGGAGATATAGACAGTACTTTCCTTTAAAGACTAAGATAAAACGAACCAAAGATACATGCCCACACTTCACTTGCTTGTGCATGACCTGAGCAGCCTCTTCACAGAACCAGATAATGGTTGGAAAACACCAGACGAGAAGACTCCCTTGATGTGTGTGTGTGTGTGTGTGTGTGTGTGTGTGTGTGTGTTATTCACAACGTAATTGGTGATGACAAGACCCAGTTTTAAGTCATGTCTATGTGTTTAAAATCAATTCCTCCATCATTCAAGTCTGGATGACCAACAGACGATAAATCAAGCCCCGACTTGGGATCTGCTGATCCCACGGCTGATATTAAGTTATTGGTGTGATGTCACGGAACAGAGCTGACGAGCGATGTCCTGCACAGCTGCATTCTGCAGTATTTCCACTGTGCACTTACAATAGAGGAAAATAACCTCAAGAGCCCGTATAACGGTACAATGGAAATAACAAAATCCTTAAAGCATAGGGTGGTTACGAGTCTCAAATAACACTGTCTGGCACACAGTAAATGGCCCCCACACAGTTATCATTAAGTTTCCATTTTATTACCCAGTGCCACGCTCCATCTGTCAGTGTGCCCCTGGCCCAGCCGCCACAAGTCGCACACAATCACAGTCACAGAGTCAACCCAGCCCAAGAGACGTCAGCTTGGTGAAAGCTGGGTTTTGGTCTGTCTTGTTCACAGCTGTGTCCACAACACCTAAAACAGTGCCTGACACACAGTAGATGCTCAAAATGCAAGTTGCATGAATGAATTAAACTCATACAACAAAGAATTCTGCGAATCCCCAAAAGCTAGCCCACAAATCCCAGAGAGGGGCTAGACGTGAGTCTTTATTTCTCACATATTAACATAAATAAGGATTTTTGGGGGGGGTCTATTTTGTGGGCTGGTGTTTCTCCAGCCCTACACAGTAACTGCCATGTAGTAGGTGATCAATAAATATAAGTTCAATATATTAATATAAAGTTTGTTGTCCAAGCTCAGGCTCATAATAAATACCAAGGGTTTGACTTGGAGCAGGAGTGACAGAGGAACCAGAAGAGTCCTTGAGAAGGGGGTCAGCAGCCAGAAAGCCTGCCCAGCCTGGTGAGGTAGAAAAGCCAGAGCCCATTGCCGGAGGCCCCAAGAAAGCAAGGCAGGCTTCAGTCTCCCTACGGGGGGTGGCAACCCTGCCTGCCTCATGAAGTCTGTCCTGCCTCACGAAGGCTGTCAGGAGTGGAGTCCAATGGGGACCTTGGTGGACACACAGTAGAGGCCGAAGACGGTGGCACCTTGTGCAAGCTGCCAGGCAGGTTGCACCCCAGCTGCAGCCTTGAGGTAGACACCCAGGCGCTGGCCAGCACTGAGGTGCAGCAGGCCACCCCGGAAACCAGCTGCTGAGTCCCGAGCTTCAGAGGATGGAGATGGCAGGTCCAAGGTTAGGGCCAGAGCTGCAGCCCCTGCACCCCCTGCACCCAGCGACTGCAGGTGCAGGGCAATGGAGACAGAGCCAGAGCCAGCGCTGGCCAGGACACGTTGCAGTTCCAGGTGCAAGAAGACATAGTAGATGCCAGCCTCAGCCACCACCAGCTCCTGCGTGTGCCCATCATAGCTCAGGCCAGGTGCCAAGAACACACCTTTCAAGCCAGGTTCGCTGTACCAGTTTAGGAGACCGTCAGTCAGCAGCACTGCAGGAGGAGGAAATAGCAGGAGAGCTGAGTGAGGCTGTGTGGCCAAGGGACACAGCCCTGGGGAGAGAGCGCTAGGGCTCTGAGTGGGGAAGAGGTTCCCAGAGAGAGGGAGGGCTAGGGGATGGAAGGGAGGAAGGGAATCGAGGGAGGGGGAAGGCAGTCAGGAAGAGGGAGGGGAACGAGGACTCTGGGGGGGGGGGGCGGTAGCGGGTAAGAGACTTCCAGGAACAGACATGGGCTGGAGAAGGAGGTGTAATGCAAAAGGGGAGGGGTGTAGGACGGCAGACTCTGCGGAATGGAAAGAAGGGGTTCGGAAAGGGAGGGGAGGGAAATGGGGGGGATAGAATGAAGGAGGTGACTGAGAAGGAGGAGAGGAAAGGGAGAGGGGAGAGGTCTCAGAAAGAGTGAAGAGAAGAGAGGGGCGGGGAAGAGAGTTGAAAAGGGGAAGGGGCGAGGGTCTCTGGGGGGAGGGAGGAAACGCCAGTGGGAAAGAGAGTGTGGAAATTCCAGAGCCAGCCTGAGAGCCCAGACCAGGCTGGGACCTGAGGACCCAGCCCCGGGGCTGAGAGGGCACGTTTTAGGCGGGCAGATGGGTGTCAGCCGAGATCAGAAAGAAAGACTGATGAGGGTTAGAGAGGTGAGAAGAGCTTTCAGAGAGGAAAGGGCAGAGGGGCGGACTGAGTCAGAGGGAGGACTCCTCCGCGCACCCTCCCCGGGGGGACAGGGACGGTACGGGACACTCACCGTCTCGAGCCACCAGCTGCGCGAACAAGCCCTCGCCCTGGGGAGGAAAGGCAGAAAGTGGATGGAGGGTCCCCAACCGCCCCTGCAGCCCCCTGAAAAGTGCCACCACCAGCAGCACCCCCCGCACCCCACCCCCACCCCGGGCATCTGCTCAGGCCTTGAGCCTCCGCTATCCCTCCCCTGCTCCAAAAGAACACACCAACACAAGCCCACACCCGAAGTTGGGGCTAGACCTGCCCCAACCCTGAGGGCCTGCAAGGACAGCGCACGCCGGAATTTCACGAGGGCCTCCCTCCAGGTGGCCTTGGAAAAGGGGGACATCCCAGGAGTCCGGGAGAAAACCTAGGCTCTCCGGGAGTTAGGGAAAAAAAAGTGTGGGTCCCCTCAACAGTTAGAAGCGCCCCTCGGGGTCCACTGTGAGGAAAAGGTCCCGCCCGAGGGTGCAGTGTGCAGACGGGGTCTCGAAGGGGGTACGAGGTGAGAGAGGGTGGCGCCCGAAGTCCTGAATAAAGAAGGATGTTCTCGGGGGCCCGAAGGGGCCAGACCGTCGGCCCGGCACGCAGAAGAAGGGGGTGACCGCGGGGGTGAGGGATGGAGAAGGGGTCCCAAGGAGGGGCGCATCTCACCTGCGTGGAGTCGGGGAGGCGGGCGCGGGCGTCGGGAAGGACCTCGGGAAGGACCTCGGGGACCTCGGGGAGTCTGGAGTCGGGCGCCGGGCTGGGGCCCAGCGAAGCGAAGCCTCGGGGCACCACCCAGGTGCGGATGATGTACGCCGCGCCGGCGGCGGCGAACAGCACCAGCGCGACACTCAGGGCCCAGGGCAGCGGGACACAGACGCGGCGGCGGTGCGCAGGCGGCTGCTGGGCCTCGGGGTCCGGGACGGCGTCCGAGTTGGAGCTCATGGCCGGCGGCAGGCGGCTGCAGCCGGTGCCCCAGGCTCCGCGCTTTATAAAGAGTACCGAAGCCCCGCTTTCCGGGGCGGAGACCTTGGGGATCCCAGCGCCCGCCCCCTCCGGCCGAGCTTTCCCGTCGTAACTTTCTCTTCTCTGAATCTCCATCTCTCGTCCCCTTTGACTTTCTCGCTCTCCATCCAGTCTCTGGCCCACCGTTTCATCTTTCTCCCGAGCTCTCTCTCTCTGCCTCTCCGGGCACCTCTTTGGTACTTCTGTGTCTCTCCTTTTATCTATGCATCTCCCACAATTCGTCCCTGTCTCTGGTGACTGTGTCTCTGCCTGAGGTCGGGTGGCTCCCCCCCACCGCGCCTCTCTCTGGCTCTCACTCTCCATCTAGTCTCTGGGCCCCTCCCTGTCCTCTTCCTCCCTCCCTTCCTCGTATTCTTTCTGAGTCTCTATGTTGATTTGTCTCTTTTCCCTCCTTCTTGTCACTCCCACCCAGGCTCCCCCAGGAACCTCCTTAATCCGGCATTTCTGCTGACGGCTCAGAGGACAGCCAGGCCTCAGGTGCCTTCTGCTCTGGAGCAAACCCCCACACACACACAGCGGAACCCTGAGGGCCATATTCAGCCTTCCCACAGCCTCTCCTACCTTCTCCAGGGCCCTGGGCCCTTCCCTGGCCTGCCCCCTAGGGCAGCTTCCCCACCCACCCACCCAGGCCGCTTCCTGTCAGGAGCCCCCTGTGGACCCTAGAAGGGGAAGGCTGGAGAGTCCAAGCAGAGAATTTCCCGTGATAGGAAAAGGACACTTGAGTGAGGCAGAGGAAACTCAAATTTCCCTTTCACTCAGGCGGGGGCGGGAGGAGGAGCAGAGAAACAGCCAAAACTCAACCCAAAAGAGGAAGCAACCCTGGATTGAGAGATGGGAAGCAAGGCATGGGCTCCTATGGAAGCCCTGCTCTGTCCAGAACGGCCAGGTGGACACTGGCCAACTCCCTGACCTGCTACAGGCCTCACTCTGCCCGAGTGAAATGGGAACTTGGACCTGGCAATTGGTCTTAGGCCTCTGCCAACAAGCCAGGAAACACGGGGGGAATTTGGGTATCGGATGCCGCCCTAAGCTTGAAGTTCTTGCACTGGGGAATTACAGAAAAAACACCTGACATTGGCTCATGTTGCTGTGCAGGTGCCTAATGCTTCCGCTCTGTGAGTGGTTGATGAAGTGTGTCCAAACCAATAAACCAACATCAGGCAGTATCGCCGAAGGAGTTGTTAGCTATGCAAATTCTAGCACCTCAATCTATTAACATTCTGGAACGGAAAAAGCCCAGCGGTTGGTGTTTAAATGAGCCCTGAAGAAGATTCTGACACTTGCCCAAGCTGTTCCTCCACGCCTGCGGTCCCTCTGACTGGGATGTTCTTTCCCCAGGTCAGTGGCTGGCCTCGGTTCCAGCTGTCCTGCACAAAGACGGTGCACGGGGCCTCTACTTTCATTCACCGCTGAAACCCCACTGCAGTGACTGTTTTAAAACCCGGAACAAACTTGTAAGCCACCAAGGTGGCAAATGCTATTTCTCTCTCTTGGAATTTTACCACCCCCCCCAAAGTTCAGTCATTGGTGACTCCCACCGATTCCAAAGGAAAGTGTGATGAGTGGCAGCTAAAATAGAAGCGTTTGCTGAAAGTAAATTCCCAAAAGAGACATCAGCTTTTCTCCTGTTAACCAAAAGAGAAAAAAAAAAAAAAGGTGGGCGGGGGGGGGGGCTGTCCAAAAAAGAGGCAACAAGCATTTATTTGAAATAAAAAGGAATAGGTATTTGGGATGCACTGATCCAGGCAGAAGCCCAAACAGTGTTCTGATTAGGAGACACAGGAAAGGGGTATTTATGGGAAGGGAAAGGGGAGCAATTACGTCACCAGATAGAAGGCATTTCTGTTGGTGCAGATAACTTAACGTAGTGATGTTACTGCTAAACAGAGTTTTCCATTTTCAGTCCAACGGTCATTAGTCCAGGAGCCATCATACCTGCGTTCTTTACGAACAGGTTTTTGGGGGAAACAAGGTTGCTGAAGTTCAGCCCAAAGAATATTTTGCCTGTTTTGCGTTCCAAAGGTTTGAGGCAGAAGATGCGTGAGACGGTTCCTCTGGCAACTCTGGTTCCATTTGAAAATGGATCCACTTCTTTTCTTTTCTTTTCTTTTTTTTACACTCCCCATCAAGGTGGGAAAGTGTTTGTGTGTTTTGTTTTGTTTTTCTTGCTGCAAAGAGTGGAAATGGCAGCATTTCTGGTCAGAGGAACAGCAGTGACCAGTAGAAGAATCACCCTGAACACAGGAATATTAAGCAAACCTGGGAACTTGAAGGCAGGAGCTAAACTTCCCCACTCAACCCTCACTGCACACAGCACAGAGCCCAGGAGATGGGATGAGGAAAGACCCATCTGTGAGGGACCCGACCAACCAGGAAGAAAGGTTCAAAGATACTAAGGCCAAAGGGCCCCCCCCCCATACCAATACCGCTGCCCTGGCAAGAAGCCAATCAGCGTACTGTCAAGCCCTCTCCCGCCGCAGGCCATAGCCCAAGACTGCCTAAACTGACAAAAAGAACAAAAAGGAGGAACTCAGAGAACACCAAAGCTCAACATCTCAAACAACCCACATGTAAGGTCCCTCCCTCCGCCCTGTTACCTCACCCGTCAAATTTCCTTACTAGCTGTTTCTGCCATCTGGAATATTCTTGTTTGTTTACTTGCTTATGCTTATTTCTCCCACAAAAGTGTTATCTCCCAAAGAGGAGCATCTCCACCGCCTGGTTTCCATCCTACTTCCAGAGCCTAGAAAATTGTAGGCATCAATACTATGCATGTATTGGATGAATGGGCTCTAGAAATCGACAAACTACATACAGCCCAAAGCTATAAACCTTTTTTTTATTGTTTTTGGTTTTTAAGTGGCTGGAAAAAGTCAAAAGAAGATTTCCTGACATACAAATTATATGAATTCAAGTTTCACTGTCCACAAATAGATTTTATTGGCATACAGCCATGCTCCCTCGTTTACATAATTCCTTAGGCAGTTTTTGCAATTCTACAGCTGAGCCAAGTAGGGACAGAAATTGGCCCACAAAGCCCCAAATATTTAATCTTTCTGGACCATTTCAGAAAAAAATGGCTGCCTCAGCTCTCAAATCTCTGGCTGTGGGCAAGCAGCTTCACCTCTCTGAGCCTCATTTGTCACATCTGTTAAGTGGGGATAAGAGTAGATCTCAAAGGGCAGTTGAGAGCTTGCTGTGAGCAGTGACAGACACATTGTGAGTGCTCAGAAAAGGTGAGCTGTTGTGGTTACTGAACATTTTCTGCCTCTCCAGTCGGCCATCATCCCCCAGTGCGTGGGCGTAGAAACTGACTCCACAAGTTGAAGCCATTTAGCCAAGGAATCACAGTGGGAGTCCTGAACTCCTCTCCACACCGAGGGGTTTGTCATAGTTCTGCACACCCCCTCCAAGGAGGGGAAACAAAGTCTGGAAGCCTGGGGAAGGCTCAGGCCACAGCCAGGGAGCACCATGACGCACTGTTGTGGTTGGGACATCTGAGCCAGGCAGCCCCGCCTACCGTGGAGCTGTCAGCATTAGCTCCTCGCACCTCTGTGCCCAACTGTCTCCCTGAGATCAGCGTGGGCCCATTTTCCTCATCTCTAGGGGTAGGGCCTGCATCCTCACGCTCACCATAAAGGGCTCAAGGGAGAGAGTGGGCAGGAAGCAGTTGAAGGGGCAGGCACCCATCTTCCACCTCTGAGGCCCCATGAACAGGCCAGGCATCCAGGGTCCAGGAGGGACGCCTCGATTTTTTTCTACAAAACCTCATCTCCTTTTCTCTGGTTTCCCCACAGCCCCCATGACCTCCCTCAGCGTCAACCTAACTTGTCCTGGGTCCTCTGTCTCCTCAGAGGCAAAGCCTAACAGAGAATGTTACTGGTGTTGCTGAGTAAGGGCACAAGCAAGTAAGCAAATGACAAAACTGGGGGATGGGAGGCAGAAGAGGGATGTGAGTTGAGAAAAAGAGAGAAAGGGGAAGGAACGAATCCAGTGAGGTCTGAGGAAGGAATGAGGCACACAGAGAGGACTGTGTTATCTACACTGTCTATGTTAGTCAGGTCTCCAAAAATCTGGGTCCTAAATAGGCCAGAAAAGCACAGGCCTGGCACATGTGCACACCCGTGGTATTGTGTAAATGCTGCAAGGCATGCTGGTACAAAACACCGAGGCTTTGTGGAGTCGGGGTGCATCCCCGACTCTGGTCTCGTGTGTTTCCAACGTGACGTTGGGTGTTCAGAGATGAGAAAATGGGAGCCCACGCAGCCATGGGTGTTTCCAGTGGGGAAACAGCTAATAGAACAAGAGGCTTCAAACCCCAGCTCTGCCTGTTGTTAGATGTGTGATTTTGAGCGAATTCTTTCACCTCTACGTTCCTTGCTTTTCCCATCTGGGAAGTGTGGCTAACAACAGTGACCACCTCGTAGGATTATTGCCGAGAATAGGGAACCAGAGCAGCATTTGCCGTACATTAGGTGCTCTGTTGGGTTAGCTATCATGGCTGCCGATGGCACTGACCATCTGGTGGCTCCGTGTGATTACATGCAGAGGTTGATCTGGTGAATGAACAGCCAGGATCCAAAAACTATTGCGGACACCTATGGCAAAAAAGGTTCAAATGAAAACAGCCAAAATGATCTTTGAAAGAAAAATTGTCAGGTTGTGGTTTAAAAATCGGTTCAGTAATCACAGGTGTGAGGGTTGAGTCATCTCTTTCGGTCTTAATAGAAATTTCTAAGGGTTAAGAAAACTAAGTGCTACCTATAGGCTGTGGGGTTTGTTTCAGAACAGAAATACATTACGTAGTGCATTTCTGGAAGGCATACAAGAAATGGGGGATTTGGGCTTAAGTGCACACACACGAATAAAGAAACCAGTGGCCTGAGCTGTTTGTGAAGGGAAAATTTAGCACCAGTGACATCAAAGACAGGAAATTGTGTTTCCCTGATAAGGAGAGTTAAGTAATACAAAGACGGGGAACACCCTGACAGACCAGGGCAAGGCCCTGAGGACCCTTCGAGGGGCCCCTCAGGAGAAGCCAGCTCATTCTGCTGGGAAGCAAGCCAGCCGCCTTAGGAAGGAAGTCTCAGCAGGGCCACCACCTGGAAGGGACTCTCCAACCTGCCCAGAGGCAGCTGCCACACAGACAAGTATTAGACACCCCCCATCAGGCCATACAAGTATATAAACCAAAACAGACACACCACACAGGCGTGCACACCCTCACACACTCTCACACACAGACACATATGAGAACACATAATTATACATACACAGGAGCAGCCACCAAAGCTAGCCAACAAGCACACACAAGGACACAAGGAAGGACACAAAAAGATATGTATTTCAGGGCATATATCATCAAGCACATGGAGAACAGAACGGTTGCACACATACGGAAACAGACTTAGCGACGACACGACACAGGCATATGCACAGCCACACTGAGACAGACGCCAGAGAAACAATTGCAGATAACAAGATCAGTCATCAAAGCTAGCCACCAGCAGACTCAAGGACACAGCCATGGCCACAGTCACAGACTCAAAGCACTCTGGGGTGGGTAACCAAAGACAGCAGGAAGACCTGGAGAGGCCAGCCAAAGCCTTGAAATAAAGACATAAAATACAAGGGAACATAACCTAAGGAACACAGGCCTCTTCCCCAGTGAAGATCCAGGCTCCATCCCTCAAATCGCCCAAGACCACCACCTAGAGGGGACCCAGGCTCTCCTGAGAGTCTGTCCCTCCCTCCCTTGAGGAACCTCTGGGACCTTTTTCTTGAAAGCGGCACCCAGTGTAGGCCGTGAGCGCCCTCTGGTGAACCAGATGGACAGAGTTGGTGAGAAGAGGTCTACCATGACGGAGAAAAAGTTGCTCTTGCTCTTCCGCCTCAAATGCAAAGCCCCCAGCGCAAAAAGAACGGGGACGGGGGAGTGAGGGGACGGTCGTCCAGAGCCCAATCAGACGAGGCTTTGGGCGCGGAAACAGAACCAGGTTTTTCCAAGAGTAGGAAGGAAGACCCTCACCGGCCCCTGCTCGAGGCAGTTCCTGGTCGGAGCCCAGCGGATGCTGCTGCTAGGACCCAAAAAGTTGAAGTGAGACCAAAGATGTATTCGCTTTGGTCCGCGCCCGACCAGTAAAGGGTGGCGCAGGCACCCGGCATGGTGAGGTAGGGCGCCGTGGACTCAAAGGGCAGGATTCCTGCCTGCCCAGCGCTAGCTCTCAGCCGGAAAATGACCACCACGGAATCGTCCAACATGTGGAATGCCCAACATGGAGTTATCACCAGCTCCAACACTACTTTGACCGCGGAACTCTGAAAAACGTGGGCCCGCCCTTTCCAGGGATGATCCCGGTTCCCCAAGCCCCGCCCATTTCCCCGTCATTATTTGTAAGCCCCGTCCGATTTTCCAGCAGCCTCCAAGTCCCTCCCACTTTCTCCCTAGGCTCCACCCACTTTCTAGCTGAAAGCCTCCCAAGCCCTGCCCACTCCCAGTCTTTCCAGTCATTGTTTCTAAGCACCGCTCACTTCCCCATCATTAGCTTTTCAGGCCTGCCCACTCTCCAGTCCCGTCCACTTCCCCTTCTTTCTCCCTAGGCCCTGCCCACCTCCCCAGCCAAGGGTTTCTCAAATATTACTCATTCCCTTGCCCCACCCACTTCTCTACTTTTCTTGGGTTAGTACCACCCTCTCTCTCCCCTGACTCCACCCCTTGATTGTTTCCTATTTAAGATCCTCTCTCCTTTTTGGGTTCCATCTTTCCGGAGCGCTGTCCCTTCTTCCCAATCCAAGCCCTCAATCCATCCCCATCCCTAGTTTAACTTCCTCCGGACTTCGCGGCCTGCAGGTCTGACCATTTTGTCTTATCCCTTTAGGCCCCTCTCCTTTTGTGCCACCCTATCTTCTTCCAGGCCCCAAACATCACCAAGTTCCTGGTGTGGGATGGGGCCCACAGATAATGGAGAAAGGGAGGCTTCAGTTTCCCCTGCCCTGACCTTCCATGGCAAGGCCCCTCCTTCTTAGCTGTCTAAATACCTACAATGCCCTGTCTCTGCCCACCACCCCAGCCCACCTCTTCCCGCTGTGGTCCTGTGCCTCTCCAGAGCTCTAATACCAGTCAGGGTGGGTGCACCCACCTTGATGCCCACACCCCAATCTATAAATTTACTGCATACGGTGTTGGCCTTGCTTGAGATGGTCATCTGGTTACCGCACTTCTGCACCATCTATTGCCACGTTTCTGCCCCACCAAGATATTGGTAGCTTTGCACAAGTTATGTCTACTGCTGGGTGTGCCCCTTCCCACCAGCTTTGAGCCCCCATCCAACACCCATGAGGCCGTGGAGGGGTCTCCCTATATGTCTTTATCCAAGGCTAGACTGAAGAAGTGGCTTCACATCTGTGCGCTCATTAACTCATTTCTGGGGTGTCTGGGTCAGTGTATTATGTGAATGAGAGAGAAAGGGATTCTCCACAAAAGTGACTTTTGGTCGTCTGTTTACCTGTCTTCCTGGGTCTGGATGCTGGAGTCAGCATCTGGCTGTGCATTTTTTCTTTTATTTCTTTCTTTTTTAGTCTTTCATGATTTTGTCTTCTCCCTTCAACCTTTTTTTCTCTTTCATACAATTTTATTTGCTGTATGTCTTTTTAAATTGAACTTATTGGGGTAACATTGGTTAATACAATTATGTTGTTTTCAAGTGTACAATTCCATAATACAGTACATCTGCTGTATGTCTTTTTGAGTTGTGAATCTGGGTCTGAGTGTCTTGGGGTGGTCTGTGTTGTACATATATCCATGTGAATATATGATTCCATGTTTGTGCTTATGCACAAGTATGTCTGTGTGTGCATACAACTAGGTCTGGCTGTGTCTGTACTGGAGTCTGGGCATAGAGTGTATCTGTGACTCTGTGAGTGTGTGTCTTTGGGTCTTTGAATTGTGTGTTGTGTTGTGTTGTGTTGTATTGGCTTTGAGGAGGTATGTTTACTGTGGACAACTCCTATGCATGCACTTGGCCCGTGGGAGCCTGTGACCATGCATACGGGTAGGGGGTGGATCCAATGGTATTTGTGTAGCTGGGTGTGTGTCTGGGCCTGTGTGCATTGTGAGTATGGCAGATTCTGTGTGTAAATGTATCTGTGCGGCATGAACTGACCTGGGGTCTAGATGTGTGACTGGCATATGCCAGCCACCCCCAAAGTCCCCAGTGGGCAAATAGTGACTAAAGTCCTCTCACTTGGAAGGGGCATCCAGGCTGGGACACTAGCTTTGCCCTCCTTGACCAGGAAGGGAGTTGGGGGATATGAGAGACTGGGTTCCAACTGCCTCGCTCCACCAAACTTCGGTGGGCAACGGAATGAGAGGATCCAGAGGGTGGGCCTGGAGGTAGGCTCTTCAGGTGGATGGGCCTGACAGAGAGCCCGGCACCTGCTGGACACAGAGCCCCCTGCCCTTTCTGACTTCAGGACGGCAGCATCAAGGGCCCCGGACCCTGCTCACACAGTTCCACCAGTACGTCCCAGGTCAACCAGCTACAGAGCAACAGGTACAAGCATGGGCATACACACAGACCCCAAACACAACCACTCACACACCAGCACAACCCACACACCCATCAACACATGTGCATAATCTCACACACAGAGATCACAGAAAAGAGCTCATGCACTCACATCACATGTGAATAGGTGCACCACAAACACCTAGTCACATAACACATACACATGAGGCATGATGTGCACACTCCACAGCACATGCATCTGCATTCATGTAGATCCTCAAGCACACAGGTGCACATGCCAGGACACACCACATACACAAAAATACACAGTCACCTATGTGCAAAGGCATAGAAACTCATACACACCAAAAAAGACACACAAGGAGATTCACACCAACTCACAGCTACATAGAAATACACATACACCAAGAAACATACATCTACATGCATTCATACAGCCATACTAGAAAACATACATGCTCAGAGACATACTCTGTAGCAGGTTACCTAGATATAGATATCCATAAGCAACGCCACATGCACACGTACACATTCGCAGACACAAACACATACACACATAGCCATAATTATACACACACATGCACATATCAGGATGCACACATACAGAAAAAGTGAGTCCTTCCACATGTGTCCCCTCATCATCCCAACCCCTTACCTATCTCATTCACAGGATCTTACCCGTGAAAGTGTCCCTGGGACTCTGTCCTGCTCTGGCCTGACCATTCTCCCTGCACAGATGTCCCACACTCCCACCACATCCAGGCATGAAGACACAGGGAGGACAAGCTGCCCAGAATAAGGAGAGTAAGCCTTAGGTGACCAGTCTGTAAGTGGGGTCTTCTCTGTCCCCTGCAGTCAGCATCCCTACCATGCCACGTGAGAGTGGTTTATTAATGACCCACATCCCGGGCTTCTTTTGTGATGCCATCATCATAAATACTCCCTGGTGGCTCGTTACTTTGTTGAGGACTCAGTACTCATCACTGTGGCCTTCTTCGTCTCCATTTTCATGTAAGGGGCTGGCCACGTTCACCCCACATAGTGGCCACATGCCACAGGCAAGCGTCAGCCCTTTTCCTGGCAAAGTTGGAAACCCTACCCATTACAGGCCTAAGGCAGAAGGAAGTGCCTCTTTTCCTAAACGAATTTGGAAATCTTGCTGCTGGTTGGCATAGAAGGAATTTTTTCCTTGACAAAAAGGTAAGGCTCACCCCTTGGTGACATAGAAAAGAAGAAATGCCAGCCTCTCTGCCTTAGGAATGGAACAAGAAGAGTTCATCCCCATCCCCCAGTGAACAGAGAAGCCCCATCCTTTATATGCATAAAGCAGGGAGCATTCCTGCCCCTTTATCCCCCTTTCAAACACAGAGGGAGCATCCTCCCTCTTTCTTCTGGTAAAAAGGAAGTCCAACCATTTTCAGGCATTGGGGAAGAAGTCTATCCTTTTCTCCTTGTATAACAGGAAGTCCCACCCCTTTTAGATGCGTGACAGGAAATCCTGCCAATGTCTGACATAAATTAGGGGGATGTCCCACCCCCTATTCCGTTGAAATGGGAAGCTTTAGCCCCTTGCCTCAGTAAAATAGGAAATCTTGCCCATTTCAGGCATAGGGGTGAGAGAAGGCCCCATTGTGCACTGCGTGTGTGTGTGTGTGTGTGTGTGTGTGTGTGTGTGTGTGTGTGTGTGCATGTGTGTGAGATAAGATGAGAAGCCCCACCCTTTTGCCAGATTTAGTGAGAAACCACTCCCTCCTTTCCATATGAAGTGGAAAGTGTAACCTATCTGAGAAAAAGGGTTGGATATTTTCTACTCTTATTGCCCCCCTACCTCCCACCTCAGCAGTGATCCCACCCACCCTGAACCAGCCCTGCACATCAGCCTGGGAGAGATGCTATGAGTCCAGGGCCTGCGGCTGAGCTCGCCAGCCCTCGAGAGCAGCGTCCACATGACCATGATCTACAAGCAACTGGGCACCTTTGTGTTTGGTGGCATGGCCAGCTGCTCCCTGACCAACTTCACCAAGATGCCCACAGATAACATGAGGCTCCACTTCCTGGCTGCGTGCCTGCCTGACCGGGCCTCCTTCAACTGCAAGAGCGGCTACATGACCAGCTACACCTGCACCAGACACCCTGAAGATATCCTCAATGCCAGGCAAGTGGGCAGCTGGGAAGGAGAACCCAGGAAGCATCTCCTCCTCACCCCAGCTGCAGCTGATGTCAGCCCTCCCCCTGCCCATCCCCCAGGAAACTCTTCTGAGCATGCCTCTTTCGGGATGTAGCCATGGTGTGTCTGATGGTGAGTGTGGTGGGAGGCAGGCCACACACCCAGCAAGGTCAGAGAATGCTCCATTGTCCCCCTCCCCATCCCCCCACTCCATGCTTGGTGCCAGCAGTGCCAGGCACGGCTTTCATAGAGCTTGTGTGGGTTCCCCCTGGAGTTGGGATGGCAAGCATGGGGAGGGCCTATTTTGTCTTAAGGCTCATTCAGTGTCCCTGTCTCACAGTGGCAACTTCCAGAACCCTGTCTCCTCCTCCCTGCAGCTGGAGGCAGCCCGTGCCAGGCCAGGTCCACTGCCAGAGCTGCTTCTGCCAGGAGTAGGGGGCAGGGAAACCAGGTCCAACTGAGGTGTAGGTCTGACGTCTGGGTAGTGAGGTGGCAGGAGAAATTGGGAAGAAGGAAACCCTCTGGGAAGGAGCCGATGACTCACAGGCGCAGTGGACAAAGAACGTAGATCCCAGTGGTAGAATCTGATCACACACAGGGGAGCCGGATCTGAGCACCCAGACACCATGGTGGACAGATACAGTGACACAGACAGAGACCCAGGCCATGGAGCACGTGACAGTCACACGGATGTTTTCACACCAGCAACCCAGCAACTCTTCTTCCTGAAAGACAACCTTTTGGACTGACAAGTGGCAAAGTAACTTTTTTTCAAAGACCAAGTAACAAAGAAGCTACGGCTTCTGCTGTGACAGAAGAGCAGGGTCTTTGAAGCTTGAATTCAAGGTTTCTATCCCAGTGTCAACTCTGTGTGACACTGAGTGAGATACTCCAGTCCCTCCTCGGGCCTTCATTTTTGCATCTGTAAAATGGGTGTGCAGACAGCACCTGCTTCCTAGGGTTGTGGTTTCATAAGTTAAAACATAAACAAGCCATATACTCAAAGCACTTAGAACAGGATCTGGCCTAAATGTAACTATTGTCTTTAACAACAGGCAAAGCAGACACCCTCTGTCCCCCAGGGTGGATTGGTGGCTGGGGTGTATGTCAGCAATGTCTCGGGATACACAGGTGGGGTGGCAGTATGGCCCCTACGTGGCAGACAGGAGGCAGGACTTTCTCTGGGTTTGCAGACCTTGTGAAGAAAGGGCAGTCAGTTTTGTAAACAGAATGTTCTGGGTCTCCCTAAATTCCTGTGCCTCGAGTGTTATCCAGGTCCCCATACCTAATTCCTCCCAGAAACACACAACAGCCACGTTCTCATTCTTCCTGCTAGTTTCAAGGAAGTAAAATTAACCTGTTATTTTAAAATGAGTTATTTTGTTACAGATGATGTATTATAGAACTATACACTTGAAACTCATATAATTTTATTAACCAATGTAGCCTCAATAAGTTAAATTTTAAAAAATTTTTTGCCTGTTTTCCATTTCAAAATCAGGAGCCCAAGCCCTGCTCTTCCAGGGTCCCTGCTGAGCCCGACCTGGCGCGACTGCAGATCTGGTGCTGGCAGAAGGTGGGGGTCCAGGCCACGGCAGGAGCCTACCCACAGGGTCTCGCCTGACTGCTTCGGAAATCTTCCGACATAAAGCTCTCTTACAATTTAGGTGTCAGGGCCACAGCCAATGCCCTCTTTAGATGCTGAGATCCATTTCCATGCAAAATTGGCAAGAAGACTGTCCTGCCTCACACCATGGCTGCCCAGGATCAGATAGGCAGATGGGCATAAAAACGCAGCCCCAAGTGGATGGGTGTTCACGTCTGGGACCTCAGGGTGCCTGCCTGCTTCCCCAGCTCTCAGTGCAGGCTGGCCCCTGGGGATGGAAAACCCAGCTCTTATATATATTCTTTTCCTTGGCTCCGTTCCCCAGCTGCAGCTGGATCTTGGACTTTTGGCACCACCCAAGTGATACGGTCTTCAGATTCCTGCAAGGAGCCTTGATGGCTTCCAGGGTGGTAGGTCATGCTGTGGGAAGCCTGGATACCAGGGAGGGTCTGCCTGCTGGAGGCCATGGATACCTGGCACCCAGGATGGGGGTCCAGGAGAGGCCAGCCTGCGGTGGTGGCAGCCATGGGGCGCAGGTGATGTCAGCCCATCCTCAACCCGCCCCCCGTGTTGTCCTTGCAGGGTTTCTAATACTCTGGTCTTTTCACATCTCCATTGATGCCAGGTCCCAGTAGGTGGCTAGAAAGCCATCTGTCCCCTGCTTGCCATTCTCTTCCCCTCCCTCTGGATCCCCCACCTGCCGCTGAGGCCGTTGGAGAGCCCCAGTCGGGCTCCCTGTGCCTTGGTGCAGAGACAGGCAGAGGCACCCACTGCAGGGCCTGTGCTCTCCAGGGAGCTGTCCCTTGCCAGGTGAGCTACTCCAGGAAGCTGTCTCGCTGGAGGTCAGAACACGTTAGCCCTGCCCTGGTGGGGTGTCATAGGAAACCTGTTTTTATGGCTCATAATATATTAAAAAATTAAGAAATGCCAACACAGCATTTATGAATTTTTGATGTATATTAACATGGATTAGTAGACCTCCTATTTCAGTCTGGGTGCCATGTCTCAGGGATCAATTCTAACAACAATTACATTGGGTGACAACCTCAAAAGTCCATCTAAATCAGGATTTCTGTACCTCAACACTACTGACATTGGCAGGGTGGGGGTGGATAATTGTTGGCTGCAGGAGCCATCCTGCAGGATACTGAGCAGCGTCCCTGCCTCCCACCCACCAAAGGCCATTGCAGCAACTGCAAGCTGCAATGACTGAAAATGTCTCCAGACATCGTCAAGCGATCCCTAGGGACATCTCACATCTGTAAAATGAGCACATCTGCAAACAGAACCTGCCTCCTAGGAATTCACAACCCTAGCTGAGAATTCCTAGGTTAGAGGGCTCCACTGACCACCCCAGCAGCCCCCACCCAGGGAATTCTGCATTCCATAACCATCTGACGACTGTGGTCCCAGTGTGACCAGAAAGGGACCAGGCTTACAGCAAGTTTGCCTCAGGCCAGCCTGTACAGTGTGGGTTCCTGACTTCGTGTAGGAAAGATTTCACATCACAAGTCCAGGTGATTTTGAAAGTTATTTATTAAAGCTGGGCACAGTGAAACAAAGGAAGGGTTTAAGTTAGAGGAAGCAACAGAAGAGCTCTGGAAGTGTTATAGGAAAGAAGTGAGTTCAGTGGAAGGACAGAAAAACAGAGATGTGTTCAGGGCGTTGGCCTGGGATGAGCTGCCGCTGCCGACTGCTCCCCTGGCTGCAAGTCTCGTGGGGACCCTCAGCATTTAGGAGATGCACGCCTGTGGGGGAGGAAGGCGTGGGAGTGCTCCGGAGCCTGCCTGGGTCTTTGTTTAGGGGGTTCTTATGTTTTCCAAAGGTGGGCATTTTAAGGGGAGGTTTTAGGGGAGACTCTCAATAGAATAGTCATCAGCTTTATGCTGATGCACCAAAGGAGATTCAGCCCCCTGACTTGGCCTGTCCCGGGTGTGTTGGCACAAGTGGCACTAAATGGGTTTTAAGCCATTTACCCTCTGCTTGGGAAGAAGTGTAAACCATTTACTCTTTTCTTTTTTATTGAATTTATTGGGGACGACACTGTTTAATAAAGTTTCTGGGTTTCGGGTGCACAATTCCGTAACACATCATCTGTATATTGTACTGTGTGGTCGCCGCCCCACATCAAGTCTCCTTCCGGCACCATTTATCCCCCCTTTACCCTCTCACACCTCCCCCTCCCCTCTGACGATCATCATGCTGTTGTCTGTGTCTGTAAGTAGTTTTTTGTTTTTGTTTTTGTTTTGCTTAATGATTTACCTTTACGTGTCCTTGGTTAAGGAAGCTGGGATTTTGCAACTTACTAGACGGCTGTAAACAGCTTGGCCGTTTAACAATCTGTCTCCCTGTTTGACTTGTCCTGGCTAACTAGTCCATCTCACTGTGATGCTGCACATGTTTAAATGGAATGGAGAGAGGTGGCAACTCACAGATGCTGGGGGTCACCCTGGTTCACACTGACTGATCTATCAAGAATGTTTTCTGGAGTCCAGTGTGAGCTAGGGGTTAACTCAGCTCTTTTTCCCAGTTCATTAACACAGAGAGTCTTAGTATCATCCGCATTTGGGGCCAGATAAGTCCTTGGTGAGGGGAGGAGAAGGGCTGTCCTGGGCACTGTGGGTGTTTCATACCATCCGCCTGCTAGATACCAGCAGCACACACATGACCACCATCTGGACATGACAGCGGAGAGCATCTCCAGATGCTGCCACGTCCCCTGGAGGGCAGCATTGCCCCCAGTTGAGAACCACTGGTACAGACTGGAGGCCACTGGCGCCCTTGAGGTACCAGCCATGCAGCGAAGTCACTGACTAAGCTGCCAGCCCCCAATCTCCAGAAGCCTGGGGAGGTGAGGAGGCCCCTGGGGTGGCAGAGCTGGAGGCTGCCATCAGAAAAGGGTCTGGCCCTCCCTCACGGGCAGCACGGGAAGTTTTGTCCAGCCCTTGATAATAACTGTAATACTAACAGCTACAGTTTATTGTTTACTCGGTGTGAGGGGAAACTGGGGCAGTCTTGCTGGCTGGGCCACCTGACCTTCCCAGTCTTACTGGGGGCTGGGCACTCCTGAGGGCAGCCTGTCTTGCATATGAGAAAGTTCAGCCACAGGGAGTCAAACCTGCCCAGGCAAGGTCAGAGGGCCAACAGGAAACGTGAAAGGCAGGGTAATAGCTTGCAGTAAACTATGACGCTGGAGCAGAAAGGTGCCAATCCGAGTAAAGTGAGGCAGCCCCCGAAGCTCGCTACCCCTTGCCCCAACGTGAAATCCAGCTACAAGTCTTGCTCTTCCATGTTCTCTGACAGGCGAAGCTGGGGTCTCTCCGACTGGTACAAACCCAAAGCCCAACGGAAGTTTCCGGGGCGAACTTGTGGACCCCTCAGCCTTCCATCAGCTTCCACAAGCAACCCCAGCAAAAAGTGAAAGGAAAATCGCGGTTTTCCGGACTCCGCAGCTTCAAGACAAATCCTCCTGGGACCGACCGTCCCCCATTCCCCCAAACAATCGCAGCTCCGGAGCCTCAGCTCGACCCCACCAGGAGCCCTCCCCCTGATGCAAGGGTTCTGGGGAATGGTACATAAATGGAATTGGGGGGAAAGGGCTGCGGAGAGAGAAACTGAGGCAGGGCCTTCCGGGCGGAGTGGGGCGTGGTGGTGGAAAATGGGATCTCCCATCTGCTTGTTTACCCGGGGTCTCCCTTCCGCTGCCCAATCTCAGCCAAACCCCGGTCGCCGGCCCTGGCTGGGGCGGACAGGGGTGGGAGCACCTAGTGCTGATAGCGCCTGACGGCCTCCCACCAACGCCGGGAGTGGGTCGCCGAAGAGGAAGCATCCTCCACGCCAGCCCCATCGTCCTGGGCGGGGCCAGGGGCGGAGCGGGCGGGTGACAGGCCGTGACGCAGCCGGTCTTCTCTTATAGAGGCACCCGGGGGCGGGGGTGCAGGGACCGTGCTTCGTCGTTGCCGCCGCCGCCTCCGCATCCACCTCCCGCCTCCCACCAGAGCTCCTAGCAAAGCCGCCACCGCTACTGCCACCGCCGCATCCACAACCAGCGCCACCGCCATGCGCGAGATCGTGCACCTGCAGGCCGGCCAGTGCGGCAATCAGATCGGGGCCAAGGTGCGCGAGGGACCGGTCCCCGCTAGGCGGCTGGGAAGAGCAGAGGTCCCTGCGCTCCGCTGAGCTCCCTCGCCTGGGGCCTTTTGGCAGACGGGGTCCCCAGGAGGCTAGCACCCCGAGGACAATGGGGGAGGGGACGCAGGGACAAGGGCAGGCTGGGAACAAAGAGGCCGATATGGGGTGGGGCGCAGCCTTCTGTCTGCTGGGCACAGCTGGCTTCACAGCCGGCCCACTGTCCCCTGCACACGCACAAAGAGTCCCAGCCTCGCCCGCGGCTGCAGCCCGGGCGCCCTGACACCGGCGGTCTTGGCTGGAGTGGTGACTCGGCTTCACCCCGCCCCCGCCTCTCGCTTCTTGCGGTTTCGTCCGTGCCTCCCCACCAGCCTCTAGGCACCCCCTTCGACTTGCTGGGAGACAGGTGGCAGCCAGGGAGGTGATTGGGGGTCCTGACCTGGGAAGATGGAAGTCAGGGCAGGCCTGGATCCCCTCTCCTGCTCCACTGGTCCTTACCACCGCCACTGCCCCTCTAGTTCTGGGAGGTGATCAGCGATGAGCATGGCATCGACCCCACGGGCACATATCACGGGGACAGTGACCTGCAGCTGGAGAGAATCAACGTGTACTACAATGAGGCCACAGGTAGGATGGAGGGGCACCTAGGGGAGCAGTGCTGGGGAGGGGCTGGGAGGGGACCGCATGCTGGTTCCTGGCACTCACCCCAGCTGACCTCCATCTGCCTCCCTGCAGGAGGAAATTACGTGCCCAGAGCCGTGCTGGTGGACCTGGAGCCAGGCACCATGGACTCGGTTCGCTCTGGCCCCTTTGGCCAAATCTTTCGGCCTGACAACTTTGTATTTGGTGAGTCCGGGGCATGGAGCACAGACAAGGAAGCCCCCCTTTTCCTTTCACTTCCAAATGCTTGAGGACAGTTCTCCACCACGGCCCCCCAGCCCAGGGAGGGAAGTAGCCGTGGCAGCCAGGGCTGTGAGGTCAACGTGCAGGGCCACCGTGGGAGCCCAGGGGAGGCGTCCAATACAGGCCTGTGCACAGACCCCAGCGCTGCCGCTTCACGCACGCTCAATTACTGAGCACCTACGGCATGCCAGGCCCTACCGTATCCCCTGGCAACACAGCTGAGAACAAACCAGACCGAGCTCCCTTCCCCCTGGAGCCCACGTCCTGGTGGGGGGAGGGGAGAGGACCGTATAAATAAGTGAAGCTCAGGCACTGACCTGTCAGCTGGGCGACGCTGGGCTGGCTCCTCGGCCTCTCTGTGCCTGTCTCTTCATCTTTAAAGTAGGGATTGTAAAAAAAATCCATTTCACAGGGTTGTGAGGCGTAAAGCCATTGATTTGTGTAAGGAATTTAGAACAATGCCAAGCATTGAGGAAAAGGTAAATAAGCATTTGTTGTTTTCATTATCACCATGATTAATGTCGGCAACCGAAAAGGTGACGAGGGCATTGAAGGCAGGGAAAATACACAAGGCAGAGAAAATAGCTGAAGGTGGGCAAGGACAGAAGCAGAGAGGACAGTTAATAGTAATAACAAAATTATAATAATCTTGGTCATGTATAATAATCTCATCATTATTCAAGCACCAGGATGGCTGGAGGTGGCGCCGCAGGGGCTCTTCCCTGACTGCCTGCTGCGCCCTTCCCTCCCTCCGCAGGGCAGTCTGGAGCGGGCAACAACTGGGCCAAGGGCCACTACACCGAGGGCGCGGAGCTGGTGGACGCCGTCCTGGACGTGGTGCGCAAGGAGGCCGAGAGCTGCGACTGCCTGCAGGGCTTCCAGCTGACACACTCGCTGGGCGGAGGCACGGGGTCCGGGATGGGCACGCTGCTCATCAGCAAGATCCGGGAGGAGTTTCCCGACAGGATCATGAACACCTTCAGCGTGGTGCCGTCGCCCAAGGTGTCGGACACGGTGGTGGAGCCGTACAACGCCACGCTGTCGGTGCACCAGCTGGTGGAGAACACGGACGAGACCTACTGCATCGACAACGAGGCGCTCTACGACATCTGCTTCCGCACGCTCAAGCTCACCACGCCCACCTACGGGGACCTCAACCACCTGGTGTCGGCCACCATGAGCGGCGTCACCACCTGCCTGCGCTTCCCGGGCCAGCTCAACGCTGACCTGCGCAAGCTGGCCGTGAACATGGTGCCCTTCCCGCGCCTGCACTTCTTCATGCCCGGCTTCGCCCCGCTCACCAGCCGCGGCAGCCAGCAGTACCGGGCCCTGACGGTGCCCGAGCTCACGCAGCAGATGTTCGACGCCAAGAACATGATGGCCGCCTGCGACCCGCGCCACGGCCGCTACCTGACGGTGGCCGCCGTGTTCCGCGGCCGCATGTCCATGAAGGAGGTGGACGAGCAGATGCTGAGCGTGCAGAGCAAGAACAGCAGCTACTTCGTGGAGTGGATCCCCAACAACGTGAAGACGGCCGTGTGCGACATCCCGCCGCGCGGCCTGAAGATGGCCGCCACCTTCATCGGCAACAGCACGGCCATCCAGGAGCTGTTCAAGCGCATCTCGGAGCAGTTCACGGCCATGTTCCGGCGCAAGGCCTTCCTGCACTGGTACACGGGCGAGGGCATGGACGAGATGGAGTTCACCGAGGCGGAGAGCAACATGAACGACCTGGTGTCCGAGTACCAGCAGTACCAGGACGCCACGGCGGAGGAGGGCGAGTTCGAGGAGGAGGCCGAGGAGGAGGTGGCCTAGGGCGCCCTCTGCGCTTCCTGTGTCTGCTCCCACCCCGCCCGGTAGGCCGCTTACTTTCGACCCCTTAGAGCCCCTCTTGGGCCCTGAGAACCCTGCTTCACCTCTAAGCCTGACTCACTTCAGACCCTCTGACCCTACAACGTCCCCCCTCCCCATCCCTGTCTTTGGTAACCTTTGACCCTTGAGCCCCACTTTGCCCCACATTTAACTCCACGAACCCTGTTTCACCCCAGCCTCCCTTTCACTTTTGACCTTCCCCAGGAATTCAAGGCACCCCCAGACCAAAAAGCGCTGTTTACTTTTGACACCTGTCACTGAGCATCTCTTCACCTCCAACCTTGCCTCACCTTTGACCCCACAAGCTCACCTGCCCTCTGACCTTGCCTTCTCTCTGACTCCTGCAAGCCCCCTGTTTCATCCCAGAACTCAGTCCCCTCGGCTCCAACTGACCTTGGCTTCCCAGGGGTCGTGAGGGGCTGCCGTGGAGGGAGAATAAGTCCTGGGTCATGTGGACAAGAGAGGCTGTGCCCCCAAACCTCCCCCCTCCTCCCCTCTACCTCACCCTTAATAAATAAATTATTGTCCTGCCATGCTTCTACTGAGTGCATTTTCTATCTCTATGTGGGAAGGCCAACAAGCAAGGGCGCCCCGCTTCCTGCAGGATAGAGGTGGGCTCTGAAGGGACATCTGGTCAGGGGTAGGGGGTAGGAGGGTAGGAGGGCAGGAGGTACAAATTCTGGAGTCAGACAGACCGGCTGTGCCACTAACTGTATGGTGTTAAGTAAGCCATTTGCCCTCTCTGATCCTTGATTTGCTCGCCTGTAAAATGGGATCATATATTTCCCCCTATGATCCCTATACACTCACCCCAGGAATGTTTGTGAGGATTCCAGATCTTGTGGGTATGTTGCCTGGCACAGGGAGCGCTCGATGATGGAGCTGCTGCCACTCTCTGTGGGGCATCTAGCAAGTACGGAAAGCAAAGGGGGAGGGTTCTGGGGAGGTAGCAGCCTGGAGCTAGCATCCAGGGGACAGTCCCGTCAAATAACAGTCACTAACATGGATGGGGCACTCCGACATCCTGGTACATGCCTCATTGCACATAACCCTCACACCAACTACGTCTAAGCTTTTATCCTTTTTTCAGCCAAGGTTTAAGGTTTAGAGATGAAGTGTAGCAGTTTGCTTTGCCAGTGTAACTATCCCCAAAAGTTAGGGGCTTTAAACAACAAGAGTTATTTGTTTTGTGCCCAGATCTGTAATTTGGGCGAGGCTCGGCAGGGCAGCCCATCTCTGCTTCCTGTGGCATCAGCCAGGGAATCTCTGCTGGAGGCCGAGGGATTAGTTTTCAAGGTGGCTCACTCACCTGGCTGCCAATTTGATGCCAACTGTCGTCCAGGGACACAGCTGGGGCAGAGAGAAGGAGGGCGTCAGTACCTCTCTAGAGTGTGCTTGGGCTTCCTCACAGCATGGTGGTAGAGTTCCCCAGAAGCAAATACCCCAGGAGATCAAGCAAAATGCATTGCATCTTTCTGACCTAGCTTCAGAAGGCACTTGGTGTCCTCTAGATTCTGATCCAGGCCATCAGAAAGTCACATCCAGACTCAAGTGGGTGAGATACAGACTCCGCCTCTGGAGGCAGAGGCAAGATGCCATGTGAGCATGTGGGGTGGGAGATATCACTGTGGCCATCTTTGGAAATTACACTTTGGTCCCATGACTATGAAGCAGTGAGCTGGGGTTCAAAGACTGGCAGATTAGGTCTAGAACTCTGATTCCACCTTATCATGTAGAGTTTAGTGTAGGACCACGGAGGCATGTAAAGCAGAAAGGGATTTAATGCAAGGATTTAGACGCTTATGACACCATTGGAGGGGCTGAGAGAGTGGGCTGTAAGCAAATGCCTCTTAAACTTCAGTGTGCAAAAAAATCACAGGGAACACTTTGCTAGCACATTGATTCCTAAGCCCCACCCTAGAGTTTCTGATTCAGCAGGTCTGGGGGATAGGGCCCAAGACCTGGCATTTTTAACAAGTTCCCAGGTGATACTGATGAATGTGCCTATGAGACCACATTCTGAGTAGCCCTGGAACAGGCTGGAACAGCACAAAGCTGACCACCAAAGAGCTGCTCCCTCTGCTAGTCAGAAAGGTGGAGAGTCGGCAGGCTGCCATCACAACTATTAAGATCAAGAACACGCCCTGCCTGGTGTAGTTCAGTGGATTGAGTGCAGGCCTGCAAACCAAAGGATCATAGTTTAATTCCCAGTCAGGGCACATGATTGGGTTGTAAGCCAGTTTCCAGCAGGGGACACACGAGAGGCAGCCATACATTGATATTTCTCTCCCTCTCTCTCCTTCCCCTCTAAAGATAAATAAATAAAATCTTAAAAGAAAAAAGAAGTGCTCTTAAAAAAAAAAAGAACACCTCCCAAGACCCACAGAGATGAACAAATATTAACTAAAATGAATAGAAAATAAAATTAACTAAAATAAATTTCAGCAGGATTCACACACACACACACACACACACACACACACACACACACAAACGGAGAGGAAGGGGGTCTACCTCACTTCTACCTTCCAAATCTCCCAAGCATTTCTAACTGGTGGGATGAGTTCTACACCCAAACCAGAGCTGCAAAGCAGTCTAGGAAACGTAGTTTTCCCAGCTTCTGCAGTAGAAAGGAAGGCAAACCAGGAGGGAGAGAAAGAAGAGCCAATCAACTATTCTCACTACACTCTATGCTGGACCATTGGACCCTCACTGAGACCCCAGCCAGTTCACTGGGTCCTACTGCTGTCAGAAGGTAGGAGAAGTGTGATAAAGCCAGCCTGAATATCCAGCCCATAGCGACTCGCCTGTGAGCAGGCCCCCCCATAGAACTGGGTGGTAGAGCAGCGATAGACTAGGCAGTGAACTTGCTGCCTTTGGCATCCTAAGCCTAATGAGCCACAAAAGAGCTCCCTATTACTCCCATAAAACATCCCTTTTCTCAATAAATGGTACCATCCTATTGCTAAGTCCCAAATCTAGGAGGCAGCCTTGATTCACTATTTCCTACACCCAGCAGGCTCTTCCTGTCTTTTGTTGAATGCAGTTGTCTCTGCCTCCAAAACGTATCCCGAATCTGACCTCTTCTCCCTACCTGTCAATATTCTGCTCTAAGTCACCAGCATTGTTCACTCTGACAACCCATCCAGTCACTTGCCTGAGCCCCCTGATGCCACGCCTGCCCCCTGTAGTGTGTCCTCCTTCCACAACAGCCAGGGATGAGCCTTTATATGCAGATAAGAACATGTTCCTCCCCTGCTCAAAACTGCTTCATGACTCACTCAGATAGAAACCCGAATCTGCACCTTGGTCTTCACCTGCTGCTGACTATACCCCCATCACTCTCCTGCTCACTCATGAAAGTGAAACTACAGTGGCCTTTGTCATATGCTCAAGCATATCGAGCTTGATTCAACCTCAGGGCCTTTACAAATGCTGTTTCTTTTCCCCAAAGGTGTAAATAGCTAGCCCTTTTCACGAACAGATTTCAGCTCAAATGATGCCTCCTCTGGGCAGCCTCCCTGCAACTCTAAATTAGCACCCAGTAGCTCTCCATTGCTGACCTAGCTATACACTTGTTTCTTTTGTCTGTCTCCTTACCTCCCGACTGGAATATAAGATTCAGGAGGGCAAGGATCTCATCTACCTCAGTCACCATGTGCCTAGAACAGCTTGATGCAACACAGGCCCGCAGCAATTATTTGGTGAATGGATGGGCAAGTGAATGAATGACTTCATGCCACAGTGAAAAGTGAGAGTTTTGTTTTCTTCACATTAACGTGGGAAAACAAAGACACAGAGGGTGTGGGGCAGCTTCTAAAATGGCCCCAATGACCCCCATTTCCCCCATTTATGCCCTTATGTGATGTCTCCTTGAGTGTCAGCTGGACCTGGCAATGGCTTCTAACCGACAAGTTATGGCGAAGGTGATACAATGCCATTTCTGAGATTGGATTACAAAAGGCTGGGGCTTCTGTCTTGAGGAACTCCATTGCCATCTCAGCCAGCTGGAGCTGGCAAAGCAAGCAGCACGTTGGGAAGGTTTACACGCCAAGAATGGAGGGCAGCCTCTGGCCAGTAGCCAGCAGGAGACAGAGGCCCTTGTTGCAACAATGCAAATGAACTAAATCTGGCCAGCAGTCCCCCAGTGAGCTCAGAAGAACTCCTTCTCCAGTCAAGCCTTCAGATGAGGCCACAGCCTGACAGACACACCTGGTTATGGCTGAGACATCCTGTAGTGAAGGACCCAGCTAAGCTGTGCCCAGAGTCCTGGGCCCCCGCAGACACTGTCAGACCATGAATATGTATTCTTTTAAGCCACTAACTTTGGGACATTTGATACACAGCAATAGTAATTAATACAGAGAGATCAAATGACTTACCTAAGGTCACACAAACACTAAACAACTGAATCAGGTCTTGAACCCAGGTCTCTCTGAGCCAAAATCATTCTCTTAACCACTTGCTGAACCTATCTTCCATAATAATGACACTCACCAAAAGCTTGATTCAGGTCTGCAGGTGTGTCTATGGATCCTTGTATTTCAACATGACATCAGCATGCCTGTGTGTCTGTCTCTTTCTGAGTCTTCAGCTCTGCTTGGGTCTGTCCAACTGTGTCTCTTTCCAGGTATGTGACTGTGTCTGGCTATGAACCGGACTCACGGCCGAGCCCTGACTCTGTCTGTCCGTCTGCTACTGCTCTAGCTATGCCTGTGCTCTATGCATTTCTGTCTGTCATCTGGGTCAATTTCTCTGTCATCTTGTTTGTACTGACGGTTGTGATCTCTGCACACACGTCTGCCTGTCTGTGGCTTCCGTCTGGAAGGGTCCCTGTCTTACATCTCTGCATCACTACTTGGCTGGTTGAGGACTGACTGCTCCTCGTGTGTGCTGGCCCACTCTGCTGCTCACTTTGTGTCCATGGCTGTATCCTGCCTGGACTTGGTATCTCTGTGTCTGTCTACTGTCTGCAACTGTTCTGGCCTGTTTGTCTGTGACAACCACTTCCCAGCTGTGTGTGTCTGTCTGTCTGTGCCCCTGTTCTGACTGCTATTGGCTGCTGGCCTCCCCAGTGCCTTGTGCCCAATCTCTGGTCCAGCTCCCTCTAGTGGTCCGACAAGGAATATCTGGCGCAGATAGACCAAAGGGAAAGAAGAGTTGAGGGAAGAGGAAGCATTTTAGGCAAATTGTGAATCCTGGGCTGCGCAAAGAGGGGAAGGCTTGGGTGTGACAGCAGGGACCAGGCCTGGCCTGGCCTGGCCTGGCAAGATGGGACTGGAGTCCTGCCTCTGAGCCACCCATTGCCACCCATACTGGGGAAGGAGACAGGATGCCTGGTTTTCTCACAGTAGGTGGGGGCAGGGGCCTCCCTCCGGGGACGTCACCCATTAAACTTCCTCTCTCAGCCACACAGGAAGCTGAGCCTCCTCAGGGCCCAGCCCTGAGCAAGCATAGGCCCCAGGACCCCTGGGGAAAGGGCCTCACTGACCAGCCCTGCAGGGACCATGGAATCCAGAGCTGAGTAAGAGCATCCCTCCCCTATCTTCTAGACCAAGATTCCCAGACCAGGCTTGGGCTAGGGCCAAGGGGAGAGGGGTGGGGTCAGGCTGGGGAGGGACCCAGGGCCACGGAGCAGATGGCCAGAATCACAGCAGGACTCAGCTGGCTTTAGAATATGGACTCCACTCTGAGACACACTCAGGCCACTCTCAGCCCCTTCCCCCTTCTTCCTCCTCTCCCTTTCTCCCCTCCCATGCTTATGTGACTAAGTTTGTAGCTCTGAGTGTGCCCCTCACCTCTTGGTGTATCTGAGTGACAGGGAGCGTGGTTTCTGGGGGCCAGTGGGGTGAGGGAGGACTCTGTGTCCCTGTGTGTGAGTACTTGTGTGGGACTTTATCAACATGAGGGCTAAGTGGCGGGGGTCTCCAGGTGAGGGACAGTGTGTCTGCCGTCAGTCCCCATCCACTTCCTCTGCTGCCCTCCGGGTATTTCTCTATCTTCCTCCTCACTATCTCCCTCCCTGAGTGTAGTCTCGGCATGCTCTGTGTCATGGGTGGGAGGTGGGAAGAAGAGGAAGGCAGAGACCCCAGGGCTCACAGAAGTACTAGGGCATGCTGCCCTCCTTCCTCTGGTGAGGAATTTTGGGGTCAGCCCCTGTGGCCTCATAGAATCTCATACGGAGATGCAAAGGCAGGGCCTCTTGCTCTCAAGACCACCAAGATGCCAGCACATGTACCCAATCACACAGCCACACAAGAAACACAGACTCGTCACTATGTTTTGTCTTGGCCAACACTCTCACAGTCCTACCCGACACACACGCTGGACAGCCTCATCCTTTCGGGTGACACGAGATTGAATCACACATCTGCATGCTCACAGAAGTCATGCACACACACCTGCATGCTCACACAACTTATACAGGTCTTGCTCCTGCACATACAGTCACACTCCCTCATTCTGCTTCATACTCTCATTCACACAATCAACACCATTGCATGTACATCCTCACACAACCTACACAATCACTGCCACAAACCCTTGGGGATCACGCACACAGCCGCACAAGTCACACAGGCACACACAATCACACACATGTGCAGACACCATAGACACAACCACACACACAGAAGCAAGTTCATGAACCCATTAAGCCCTTTCTTGTCCCACAGAGGGGGTCCTCCTGCCATGTTTGATTGGTTCTTCGAAGCAGCCTGCCCTTCCTCTCTACAGGAGGGTGAGTGAGGAAGGGCATCAAGTGAGGGGCGGAGATGGAAGGTGGGCCTGGGGCCCTGAACTTAGAGGCCTACTTTCCCTGCAGATCCCCCCATCCTGCGGCAGTTCCCCCCAGACTTCAGGGACCAGGTATGCATGCTGAGTGCTTGCTCCTCTGTGGCCAGGGTCAGTCTCCCTGGGGGAGAGTGTGGGTTCCAACCCGAGTGGCCAAGCAGTGTGTGCTTTTCTCCACCCCCAGGAAGCTATGCAGATGGTGCCTAAATTCTGCTTCCCTTTTGATGTGGAAAGGTACGTGAGAAAGCAGACATCCAGAGACCTAGGGGCCCAAGGACTCAAGGATTCAGACACCCAGGAACCAAGGGGATCAGGGACCCTAACAACTGGGGACCTATACACCCAGGACACTAGAATGGTGGTGGAGCAACAGTACTAGGAGCATTGTTGGGGGTGTCAGGGAGCTGGGCCCCAAGGTCTCTGACAGCATTCTCTACTTCTAGGGAACCTCCCAGACATGCAGTACAGCATTTCACCTTCGCCCTCACAGACCTGACCGGCACCCGTAGATTTGGTTTCTGCCGTCTACGGGCTGGTGCCCACAGTTGTCTTTGCATCCTCAGGTGTGAAATATGGGTGTGAGGGGTGGGTCTCGACGTAGGGGCACTTCATGGAACCGATGTCCTCTCTCTACAGCCACCTGCCCTGGTTTGAGGTGTTTTACAAGCTGCTGAACACAGTAGGGGATCTCCTGGCCCAGGACCAAGTGAGGCCAACCTCCGTCCCCCTCACTCCATGGGAATCCGGCCCCCAGCCCAGCAAGCCCCAAGCCCAGGCCAGACCTGAGCCCCTTGCCTCTTCTCAGAATGCCCAGCTAGAGCCAAGGTCTTCAGAATCCCCAACGCACATTTTGACCAGACACCTCACTCCTACCCAGGTCTCAGAGGTCGAGGAACTTCTAAGTCGGCTGCAGCAGACCCTGCCAGAGACCCAGACCTCCGTGGAGCTGGTAAGTAGACCTGAACTCCTGGGCGTCAGACTCCAGGTGGATGGGGAGGCAGCGCCCCAGTCCGGAGGACCATACAGCTACGCCTCTCCCCCAGGGCAGTGGAGTGATGGTCTCCAGTACGCCCAGCATCCTGCCCGCTGCCCCCGAGGACATTAGGCCGGTGAGCAGGGCTAGGGGGCTGGAAAGGTTGGGATGCCATGTGAATCCAACCCCTGACTGATAGGTTTCCCCACCCCACCAATCCCTCCCACACCAGCTTTCCTGCTTCGTCGCCCCTGACTCCGGCCGCCTGCCATCCATTCCTGAGAACGTGAGTGGACACCTGGGAGGGGGCCGTGGGTGCAGGAGGAGGTCTCGAAACCTGCAGGGGCTCTCAGATCCCGTGGACCCTCGGGCCCAGCGCTGCTCTTTGTCCCTCAGAGGAACCTAACAGAGCTGGTGGTGGCAGTGACCGACGAGAACATCGTGGGGCTGTTCGCGGCGCTCCTGGCGGAGCGAAGAGTCCTGCTCTCCGCCAGCAAGCTGAGCACCGTGAGACAGACAGGGCCGGCTAGTCTGGGAGGGGCCGAGGCCTGGCTCCGCCCCTGGGGGCGGGACGACGGGGGGCGGATTCCTACTCTAAACTCATCGGGCGACACTTGTGGGCAAAATCCTGGCTCTGCCCCTCTGAAGGTCAGGGTCAAGTTGAACCCTGGCTCTGCTCTTGTAGGGGGAATCAGTAGCGCTGTAACCCCAGTTTGTGGGCTACTCTTTGGGAGCGCTGAGTTCCGACTCCACCCACTGTGGGCCATAATAAGACTGGCCCTGCCCCCTGGGGGGGCGTGACAGTAGGGAGTGCCAAATTCTAGCCCCGTCCCTGGGGACAGGACGGGATGGTAGCGGGTGGAGGCTGAATGTTGACTCCACTCCTAGGGCAGGACCAAGGAAGATGAATTCTAGCTTCGTCTCTTTAGGAGTAGGGTCAGTGGAGGGAGTCGTGGCCCCACCCCTAGAGGCGGGACTGGGGCGGGTTCAGAGATAGCTCCGCCTCATTGGGGTGGAGCCAGCAGGCTGAGTGTCCCTAAGAAGAGGGATCCTGAAGGGTTGTGTATTAGCTCCAAAGCCTAGAGGGAGGGACTAGGACGTCCTGAGTCCTGGCTCCACCTGCTCCAGGCACTGTAAGTTGCCAGATTTTAGGTCTCCACGTGATTTCTAAAGGAGTGTGAATTTTCACCTCTTACTCTGTAGCGTGTGGGTAAGGTGAGGTAGGTGGGAAATGGAGCTGGGAGAGCCACCATCGCAGAGAGGGTTTTTGAAGCTGGGAGTCCAGGCCCTGAATCCATCCGTCCTCATCCGTCCTCAGCTGACCTCATGCGTCCACGCGTCCTGCGCCCTGCTGTACCCTATGCGATGGGAGCATGTGCTGATCCCCACGCTGCCACCGCACCTGCTGGACTACTGCTGGTGAGGGGCAGTATGTGGGAATGGACAGGACCTGGGGTCCTGGGGACCAGGGGGCGGCCCGCATCACCCTGCTCCCCCTGTCCTCCCTAGTGCTCCCATGCCCTACCTCATCGGAGTCCACTCCAGTCTCACCGAGGTGAGTGGGGATGCCCAGGGCCTGTGGGCACAGGCGGAGTTCTCCCCTCTCTGCATCCCCAGCTGCCCTCCCTGCCAGGGATCCTCGGTCTCTGAGCGTGGTACCCCTACCATCCTCCATCACAGAGAGTGCTGGAGAAAGGCCTGGAGGACGTCGTGATGATCGACGTGGACGCCAATATCTTAGAGACGCCCTTCGACGACGTGCAGGCGCTGCCCCCAGACGTGGTCAGTGTCGCCGCTCCTGCCCTCCTGCTGCAGCCGGGAGGCAGAGGGCCCCAACCCGCCAGCTCAGCGCCACTCCCCTGTCCTCCAGGTGTCCCTGCTGAGGCTGCGGCTCAGGAAGGTCGCGCTGGCCCCGGGAGAAGGGGTGTCCCGTCTTTTCCTCAAAGCCCAGGCGCTGCTCTTTGGGGGGTACCGCGACGCCCTGGTCTGCAGCCCGGTGAGCAGCGGGGACACCGAGGGAGCAGCCTCGTGGGCCCTGAAGGATTCAGAATAATGCTGATACCTACCGTTTATAGAGTGCTTACTCTGTACCTCCGTTTGCCCATCTGTAAAATGAAATCCAGATGGTACCCCCCAAAAGGATGGCGTGAGTCAATAAGTGGGCATATGCAAAATGCTTGGATAGTGCCTGGAACATCGTGAGTACTCAAATGCTAGGTTCTACTATCTCGTCTAATGCTCACGACAGTATTATGAGATAGATGCCATTATGGTCCCATTTCACATATAAGGAAACCGAGGCTTGGTGAAGTTCTACAGTGGGCGAGTGTTAAAGCCAGGACTTTGATCTGCTGACTTTCAAACCCCTTCCACTCAGTTTTTCACTATTCTATAAAAACTTGGGGGTGGAGAGATTTATCATTTAGGCATCTGATGTTCCTGTCAGCTTTGTCTTTGCAACTCATCCAGAATCTGTCCATTTATCCCTGTCTCCACCCTGGTCTGGTCCCCGTTATTGCTCATCTGAATCAACGTGCTTGTCTCCCCGATGAGTTTCCTCTCCTGGGCTTCCACCATCACACCCCATAGTCTTTCCTCCCTGAAGCAGTCAGAGGTCGCCTGTGAGCACTGACGTCACTTCTCCTCCTGCCTCTGCCCCAGGCCTCCCACCTTCCTCTGGGTAAAAGCCCAAGTCCTCTCAATGGCTCACGAGCCCCTGCACAAGAGCAAGCATACAGCAGGCGCTCAATTACCATTTGCTACGTAGATATACGGCAGAGTGAGGGAGATAGCTGGTGTCCAGGAGAGCCTCAAGGAGCTCAGGTTGTGGGTCCTTCTTCCAGGGTGAGCCTGTGACCTTCAGCGAAGAAGCATTCTTAGCCCAGAAGCCTGGATCCGCCCTGCAAGACTTCCACCAGCGGGCTGTGCACCTGCAGCTGTTCAAACAGGTGCACCAGAGCCCTAAGGGCGGGGCTGGAGCCGGAGGGGTGAGGTTAGGAACGCAGATGCCTGGGGTGTTTGGGCTAGAGTCAGTCCGGCCCGATCTCCAGCTCCAGGTTGGGAAGGCAGGACTGAACTCGTTTTCTTAAAAATGAGAGCCCCCGTCCTGACTTCCTAAGGGACAAAAATCTACTCCTTAGTCCCTGGGGAGAAGTCTGGGACCAAATTCCCGGCTCTAGGGCAGGAGTCTGTGCTGGCCCTCAGAAGGGGCGTGTCCTGAGAGCGTATCTCCCTCCACTTGGAAGGAGGGGGCGGAGCTCGGTCTCCTGGGTCCTGGGCACCTGGGAGGGGACTGAAGTGCGGCCAGACTCCTGGGTTTCTGGAAGAAGGTGGATGGACTCCAGGATTTTTCAGTGCGGGTGTGGGTTCTAGGGTCCCTGAAGGTGGGGTGGACCTCTTCCAGGGTCACTGGGAGGTGTGTAGTCTGAAGTAGCAGAACCCGACTTCCGGGCCCCTGCGAGGGGCGGAGTCTGGTGCCCCACCCGCAGGTGGGGGGGCGGGGCGGGGGCGGGGAGAGGGTTGGACTTCGGGTTTCCAGAGGTGGCTCCAGACCTCCCGGGTCCTGGGGGTGGGACCCTAAAGGAATCTGAAATGGCTTTTACGTCTTGAGGGCGAGAGGACTCTAGTCCTCGCATTCAGACGTATTGGTGGCAGCCCTGCATCTACCTGACTCTCTGACCCTTTCCCCCACCCTCAGTTCATTGAAGGCCGGCTGCAGAAGCTTAACACAGGAGAGGGCTTCTCAGATCTCTTTGAGCAGGAGATTACCTGCAGCGGGGCCTCCTCAGGTGAGCCCGCACCTAGCCCTGAGTCCCCACCCCACCAGCAGCACCCCAACCTGAGCCTGCCTGCCATGACCATGCTCTTTCCTCCCTCCAGGCACCCTTCGCTCCTACCAGCTCTGGGCAGACAACCTAAAGGTATTAACACTGAACACTTGTTCAGTTTATTATTACATTAATTTAATCCCACAACAGTCCCCACATAGGGTCATCATTTGCTCACTTATAGAGGTGAAGAAATTAAAGCACAGAGAGGGAGAAGGGCTGGCCCATCGTCACACACCCTGGGGTGAAGTGCGCTCTGGGGTAACCACAGATGCCCAAGCCTCTCTTGACATTCTCTTCCCAGAAAGGTGGTGGTGCCCTCCTGCATTCCGTCAAGGCCAAGACCCAACCGGCCGTCAGAAACATGTACCGCTCGGTAATATGGGGCTGGACAGGCTATTTACTGGGGTGACAGAGGACATTTCAACCCCATATTTAAAGTGCAAACATTTTCTCAACTAAACCAGTAGTTAAAACCATGAACAGTGTTTCCCACTTTTAGTTTCTATTCACTATTCTCATTTCTGCTGGGATAATCTCTTTGCTATATAAAATTGATGGCCAAGAGTCATCCGGGTGTTTCTGCCCCTCTCAGACACTGCAGACCCCGCTTCCACCCTTGTGGGGTTTTCTCCCAAGCCCAAGTGTCCTGGGGCCAGCTTTTGCAGCATCAGATTGTTCAATTTTATTCTTCGCTTGGTTTTTGAACACAAACACATTTTTACGATGTCCTGCTTTTGCCAGTCCCCGTTCCATGTGGGCGTTTTTGTCCCAGGAATATTTCTTCTGTGTTTGTAAAGGGGCAAGCGCTTATACTGACTCCTTAGGTTGTGTATGGGGAATTGTAAATACTGTATTTGCCGTGTATAATGTGTACTTTTTTGCCCACATTTTTGAGGGAAAAATAAGAATGCACATTATACACAGGTAGTGTTAATTCCGTGTCTATATAAATGTTTTTAATTCTTTTATTTATGCTTAGGTATTCAAAGTGTAACTCCAGAAAAAAGTAATGATAGCCATATGCAAAATAATGGAATACAATCATCGGTTTTGTTTCTAAGTATAAATACATTAAAAATTGAAATAAAAAATTAAAACAAAAGATTTTTTTTCCTGAAAGTTTGGGCCAGAAACATGGGTGTGCATTATACGTGGGAGCACATAATACACAGCAAAATATGGGTGTACATGTGAGACACAGACATGAATAGATGGCGAGACACAGCTGTCTGAGGGAACAGAGGGCCGAGTTCCTGAATGCTGGGTGTCAAAACACCTCGAATCTAATTCTCTTTTGGCTCCACCATAGGCCAAGAGTGGCTTGAAGGGAGTGCAGAGCCTCCTGATGTACAAGGTAAAGCTCATGGCCAATAGCCCAAGGGGGGTGGGGAAACAGGCTCACAGCTCACCCACCGTCTCCCTAGGATAAGGATTCGGGCCTGCAGAGGGGAGGCTCCATGAGGGCTTTGTCCCTCACCAGCCGCTCAGATCACCTGCAGCAGCGCCTGCCAATAACCCACCACTTTGGACAGGTAAGATGCCCCACCCCTGCCTGACACACACACTTGGAATTATCACCAAGTCATCCTCCCATTCTCAATCTCCATCTAGACAGCTCACCTCTCTCCTCCTGTACCCCAGTATCTGCTGGCTACTTCATACTCATCCTCCTTTACACAGTCCCCTGACTCTGTAGCTCCTGGGGCCCCACCCCTCCAAACCTATCCTTCGCAGAACCGGCCCCTTCGCCCCAGCAGGAAACTCAGGCTAGAAGAGAGATCTTCTGAGTCCCTGCAGGAAAGGTAAGGCTCAAAGGCAGGGAAGAGGGCAATGCTGGAAGTGGGAGGCGAGGACTAATGGGGAAGATGGTCCCCAAATTTCCCAACAGCTGGGAATCTTGGGCAGATTTCTGAAACTGCCCATCCGCACCCAGGACACCCCCACTGAGCCCTGAGAATGCCCAGGATTCATGGGCAGAGGAAGCTCTGGACAGCAGCTTCCTGGGGTCTGGGGAAGAACTGGATCTGTTGGGTGAGATTCTGGACAGTCTGAGCATGGGACCCACCAGGGCGAGCAGCCTGCGGCCCAGCCACAGCCTAGACTGCTGCCACAGAGGGGACCTGGACAGCTGCCTCAGCCTGGTGAGCCCTCCGGCCTGCCTTACCTGCCCATCCAAAGTGCCACCCTTCCCCCGCCCCCCCCCCACCGCAAAGTCCAGCAACTTACTAATCTCCCCACCCCCATCCAGCCCAATTTACCAGAAAGACCAAGATGGCAGCTAGATGAGGAGGACACCTCATGTGAGCACCAGCCCCAGTCCCTGCCTGCCCGCCTGCCCTCTCCGCAACCCCCCCAACCTCTGGATACCACGAGCTCCTCGGAGAACCTCGCTCCCCAGCCCCTCTCAGAGGCCAGCCAAGAAATCACTTCTTCATCCAGGTCTTTAACAGCTTCTGCAGACTCAAGCAGCAGAGAGGACTTCAAGCCCTCCCTCACAGAACCTCCTCATCAAATCCTACACCTCTCCACTCTCTGCAAGGCAGCTGGAGAGCCCAGAGCTGAGGAGAGCCCCCGCTCCCAGCTCCACACAGCACCCACCCAGCCCAGCCCTCCAGAGAGCCCCCAACCTCTGGTCCCCACCAAGCACAGCTCAGATATCACCTGGATCTCTCAACCCCTTGACTCTTCCTCCGATCCCAGTTCCCCAGAAAACCCCAGAGCCCAGCTTTCCGAGGGCCTGCGAACAGAGTGTTCTCACCTTCAGCCCCCCGAGGAGCCAGGAGCTCCCAGACCCCCTGCCAGCAACTGTCAGGAGCCCCAGGCCAGAAGTGGGCCCAGAGTTTCTGAGCTTAAAAAGTGTTTTGAAGGTTAAGGATCAGGCATCTGGAGGAGACACCATTCTCTCAATAAAGTCTCAAGAGGACAAAGCTGGTTTTTTTTTTTTCCTGGTGAGTTTACCTGAGGGCCCTATCTCTGCTCAGAAACCCACCCCATCCACCACCTTCCCTATTGATGCAGCCTCCAGCTGGCTCCTAGGGGGAGCAAAAACCCCTCTCTTCCAGGAAGCCCTCCCAGCCCCTCAGATCCTCACAACCTTACAATTCATCCCTCTACAGCCTATAAGCCCTGCACTTATTTCCTCCATGTAGGCTAATTTCTGCCTCCACCAGCTCAAAAAAAAGGCTTTATTATACCTCACTACCAATTTTACACATATATATAAAAAGTGAGTGGCCCCACCCTCCCTTGCTCTCAGGGGCAGAGTCTTTGAAGCACCTTTTCCCTTCTGTTCTTAGGAGCTGGGCTGGATGTATTTGAAGGCCCAGAGAGGGATCAGCCTCGCCTCAAGGTCACACAGCAAGGGAGCAAGATGGATAGAGGAAGGGGACCTAGATGGGCAGGCATCCCTGCACTTTCTCCTTGGAGTCCTGGGGAGCCTGGGCCT